>NC_136072.1:875719607-876397159 GCF_964261635.1 Lissotriton helveticus | reverse complement strand
TTGGAGACCTGCTAGAGTTGTACATCCATATTCAATCCTAGAGATAACTAAGGACTGTACTGCTAGTTTAAGGTCCGCCGTAGAGATGAGAGGTTTCATTTTTCTAATATAGTTCAGGTGAAACCGGGCACTTTTTGTCATTGATTTGATGAGTGTTTTCATGTCTAGGTTCTTATTAAGCGAGATACCCAATGATTTTGCTGATTCTACTAGTGTCGGGGTGCAGTTTAGTGATGTGATCAGTTTGGTCCATTCTTTCACTTCTGTGGGTTTATTCGGTGGTGATATTAATAGGAATTCCGTTTTTTGTGCGTTTAGTTTCTGATGATTAGTAGTTAGCCACTGTAATGATATTTTAAAGGCCTCGTTAATTTTCTTTATGTCTTCCAGTAACGATATCTTGATGTAGATCTGAGTGTCATCAGCGTACATGTGAAAAGATATGCATGCGTCACGGAGAGTTTCTGTGAGGGGTTTGACGTATAAATTGAATATTGATGGAGATAGTGTTGATCCTTGAGGGACTCCAATTGATTTTGGCATGACGGGGAGAGTTTCTGGTTGACTAGGAATCTTTGAGTTCTGTTCTGGAGGAAGGATTCAAACCATTTCAGAACAATTCCAGATAGACCCATCCTGTCTCGAACCCTGGCTAGCAATTTTTCATGATTTACTGTGTTAAAGGCAGACGACAGGTCCAGAAGTACTAGTAGGCAAGTTTGTTTGTGGTCCAGGGCCTGCAATGCATCATCTACTATGTGTAGGATTGATGATTCCGTACAGTGGCCAGGTCTAAATCCGGATTGACAGTCTCCAGCAGCTTGAAATTGACGATGTGGTCGCTCAGTTGATTTTGTACACATTTCTTAATTAGTTTGGCAAGTATAGGAATATTCGTTACTGGGCGGAAGTTATTTGGCTCCGCCGTGTCCGTTGTAGGTTTTTTGATGATCGGGAGGACTTGACCTGTTTTCAGGCAGTCTGGTAGTATTCCTTGTGATAATGAGGCATTTACTATTTTTGTCCATACAGGAATGACAATTTGATTGATTTTTTTTAGGCATTTAGAGGGGAGGGGATCATTGTAGTGGTTGTTAGGTTTAATATCCGAAAGAGTTTTGTCAATGGTATCTGGTCATATTGCTTGAAAGTTGCCCATTGTGCACTGTTTTTCAGACTATCATAATTGTTTGTCAAGGATTCCATGTTTTGTTTAGGTATTTGACTATGAAGGTTGTCAGCTGCTGACCTGAGCTCTTTTAATAGCTTGCTGGCCTTGTCGGTGAAGAAAGTAGAACATTCTTCGCAGCTCAATTGAGTTTTAGCAGTATCTTGTGCGGATTTGGCCTGCTTATTTGACTGTTGCTTTAATAATTCGAATAGTTTCCATGGTCTGTTTTTTTCGCTGTCTAGTTCTGACCTAAAGAATTCTTTCTTGGAGTTAAGTACTTTTTTATTATATTCATTTCTGATCTTTAAGCTGTGAGGATGATGGTTGCTGTCTCCATTTCCTTTCTGCTTGTCTCAGTTTATGCCTATCTTCATTCAATGTTTAATTAAACCCTGGATTTTTATCCTTCTCAGATATTCTTTTTAGTTTTAGATGCATGGTGGAGTTAACTATGTTCATCATTGATTTAGTGTAGTGCTCTGTGAGTTTGGTAGCGTTCAGTAAGTTGTTAGGCGGATTTAGTTCCTTCTCGCATCTTGCTACAAGTATCTCAATATTAGGATCTTTGATGTCTCCAGTCCATTTTTTTAGTTTGACTGGTTGCTCTGTTTTGCTCTTCTTTATTGAGGGTATCACAAAGGTTATGGCATGGTGATCAGTCTAATCACAAGGGACAATTGGTTGGACTGTGATATCTTTACTCCTTGATATTATCCAATCTAAGGTAGCCCCTTTCAAGTGAGATGGATGTGTGCCGGTTTGAGTGAGGTTTAGATCTGTTTGGAAGTCTTTAACTGCGTTGATCTGTTTATCATTCTTCTCGTCCCAGTACAAATTGAAGTCGCCTAGGAATATGTTATTTGTGTGGCTGTTAGAGTTAGCTGTGACGATCTCCATTAACTGTTCTATGAAAGTAGCATTATTACCTGGAGGGTGGTAAAGAGCATGTAGGTTGCATCTTTGGTTACCTGCTGTTCTTACATTGAGGCCTAGGTATTCACAAGATTCAAGCGGGTCTGACTGTATTTGGTTGATCTCTATATCCATTCGGTGTATGCATGCAATACCGCCTCCTCTCTTTTTTTTGTATGTCTAGTCTCACAATGTTATAATGAGGGGGCACCAGAAGATCCATGAACGGGGACGAAGATTCCGTAAGCCATGATGAAGAGCATCAAAACACAGGCCTACTCTTACACTAATGCAATAACTATTTCCTCTTTCACATTCTTGAGTAAATATTTGACTCTTTTAGCACTGGGCATTCATTCAAGCATGGCCACATGCAAATGAGGGAACTCACTTTTCCAAAACACATATGGGCTTATTTATGAGCCCATTGCTCTGTCGGTGGATCACATTGTGTAACGCACTGATGGCGCAACCTGCTGCGTGAAATTTATCAGCACACGTAAAGTCACCCCTCGTGGCTTTACATGTGCTCATAAATCTTGCCCCATCTCATGCAACACATTGCATGTTCGGAGTGTGACATGGGTGTTGCTCTGGGTGTTCCCATGCAATACCCATGTCCAGTGATACATTTCCAGATTTACGAGCAATCGTTAATCTGGAAATGCATCAGGGTGCTACGCCACTCCAAGAGGTGGCATAGCGTGGCACAACGATGAGAAATGTTTTTATTTATCCTTGTTTTTTTCGCTTTGAATGCACGCTGCATTCTACAGCACACATTGGAAGAGGAAATAACCACAAGTGATTGTTTTTGTGCAGGAATGTGCCCCATCCTTCATAAAAACAATCTCCCCATGATGCAGGCATCCATGCACCATGGTGCCAGGATGCATGCACCACCGCATGGCAACAGTTTGTGCACCAGCTCAGGGAAAGGCAGAGAGATGCAACATATTACTGTAGAAATGTTGTATCCCTGTGCCTGGAAACTAATGCAGCGCAGTGACATAACTTTCGGCACCATGCTGCGTTAGTTACCCATAAATAAGCCGCATGGTCCCTATCATCAAAATATGCCCACAAGTGATGAGGCACTTGGAAGTAGATTGAATATGCATCACCATGGGTGAGGCAATTGGTTAGGACACTCTTAAGGTTGCTCCTAATAATAGGGCTTAGAGGATTTCAAACACCCTCTAATAAACATTTACAAGGGGTTTACTTGTAGACAAGACAATCCTTCCAAGTTCAACCAATAGTTTTCACTGCAATAGTAGGCCAGGCTTTGTTGTGAGATTTTGCACAAGGACTCCCTATTCCTTTGCACCTGTGGAGCCTGAAGCTCTCAAAAAGGGAGTATTACTATCTTTATTCGAGACACATAGGGGGGTTTTAACTGCACACAAACACTTGTAAACCACAATCACGTCTATGGGCTCCACACTTTTCCAGTAATATGCTAAGTGGCAGTAAGATGGGATTGTGTGGAAATGCTTGAAATAATCAAATTCACTGTTAATATCTCTGGTTGTAGTTTAGCATTGTTACATAATTTGGGCTGGTTTTGCAGTTCACAGGGACATGCTGGATCTAAGATCGGGGCAGTAGGGTCAGATGTTATGCTGCTGCGGCAAGACCTACGCAACGCAGTTTCTCACATCACGGAGGCGGAGACCCGTATCTCTGGAGTGGAGGAGGATGTCACCATATTGAAACAGAAAATGGTGAACATGGAGGCGGTTCAGAAGGGTCTGGCGCTGCGTGTGGAGGATGCTGAGGAGCGTGCCTGACATAACAACCTGAGATTCGTGGGAATTCCAGAGGGCTGCGAGGATGGAAACATGGAACGCTTCCTCACGCAGTGGTTGGAGAGCTGGCTGCCGCCGGACACTATGTCTAAATGCTTCATCATGGGGCGGGCCCACCGGTCACTCATGCAGAAACCACGGCCGGGGGCTCGCCCGCGGTCAGTGATAGTGAAACTCCTGAACTACTTAGACCTCATATTCAAGCAGGCCGAGCCAAGGAAACTCTGCTCTATGACAATGTGTGCATCTTCATCTTTCCGGACTATACAAGACAGGTGCAGCAACAACATCAGTCATTCATGGCCGCAAAGGCCCACTTGCGGGATCTTAAACTCCCATACACCCTCTTATATCCCGCCCGTCTGAGGGTGGTGTATCAATCCTGCACACACTTCTTTGACACCCCGGAGGAGGTCTTTCAATGGACAGATGAGACAGTTCGGGTGTGGGCCCACACGCCACCCGGCAGGGAGTCGGACTACTCCTCCAGTGAGGCTGCCCAAAAGGGCCCCAAGGGACAAAAGCAGAGGAGCCACAGGCGATCACACTCCCGGAGATGCTCTCTATCTTGTGGGGATTTCGCTAAGGGGGGCCCTACTCCTCGGCGCCAAACTTTAGATCCTTGACATTTGGAGTGGGTTGGTGCCTTATTGGTCCCTTTGGTTTACCGAGTACTCTGATGTATCTCTGTCAGGGGAATATTAGAGTGGGCAGGTTTCCCGCCGGTCTTGGGCTGGTCGGAGTCCTGCCCGAGAAGTATGGGCTGTAAGTTGGGGATTCATTGGATGGGGCAGTGCTGGGGCCCCCATTGGGGTTCGGGTACTTGCCTCACCGCGACAGATACTTCAATGTTTGTGAGGTATGGGGTTGGGGGTTTGTTGGGGGGGTTGTTCAAAGTTCTGAGTCGCAACTCCGATTAGTTTCCATGATTCTGTGCACACATGTAGCCGTGGTCCTCTCTTGATGGAATGGGCAGGTTCCCTCCCCTATGTCTAGCGCTCTTAGTGTAGATCCGGGGTCCTGGGTACCCTTTAAATTATAAGCGCATGTGCGTGGGGCCCTGGACTAGGTTAAACGGGGGCTATTTTACATCAGGCTAAGAGGGCGAGGGCTGATGTTCTTCTGTTGAAGGAGACACACCTTATGGAGATGAAGACACTCTGCCTACAGCGATATGGATACCAATATGTCTTTCATGCAGGGTTCACAAGGGGCTCCAGGGGGGTGGCAATCTTGGTCCATCGTAGGGTCCCACATATCCATGTGCAGCAGTGGGCCGACCCTCAGGGACGGTACTTGATTCTTGGGGGCAAAATTGGGGAGATCCCCTTAATCATGGGTTGTGTTTATGCTCCCCCCCTTTGCAGCGGTCTTTTTGTGGAGAAGTTATTGGCCCTGTGGGCAGATATGCCAGATATGCTTTCTGTCGTGGGCGGGGACTGGAACGATGTTATGGATTTGGCCAGGGATAGGAGTGGGGGTGATGGTGGGCCGGGGAGGGTGCAACCCACGAAATTAAATTCACTGGTGACCAGCCTCGACTGGCTGGATGTGTGGCGATGGTCTCATGGTGACAGGCGGGAATACACCTACCTCTCAATGGTCCACAAAACATTTTCCAGGCTCGATTAAATCTTTATTCTCCGGGTGCTGGGTGGTAGGGTGGTGCTGGCTGAGATACTACCCCGGGCCTCTCAGATCATTCCCCGATGTCTCCTGAGCAATACATGGGCCGGGGGCGACAGCCCTTTAGAAGGTGCCTCTCCATGTGGAACCTCCAGAATGACGAATACGATACACATATGCGGGAGGCCATTGCTCAATACTTCGCTTCAAATGAGGGGTCGGTGTCTAGTGTTGGGGCTATGTGGGAGGCTCTGAAGCCTACTCTACGTGGCGTGGATATATCCTCGTGTGTGGCGGCTCGTGTTAAGCGCAGGGAGGAGTTGACTCGGGCGGAAGCCACCGTAGAGGTGCTCAAACGCTGGTCACAGAAAGAAGGTGGGGGCATTATGTACAATGACTGCTTCAGGCCCAACAGTCTTGTGCCGGTCTCCTAATAAAAAAGGCCCGGCTAGCTTGGCTAGTGACACGTAGCAGGGTATGCCAATAGGGGGAAAAGTCCAGAAAGATACTCCATCGGCTTTGCCAGGGCACCTTCCATGCTCAGGCCCTCCCAGGTCTTCTAGATGGGAAGGGGACACCAATCACCGATCTGCTCACTATAGCCTGGAGCTTCGCTATCTACTAAGCAGATCTCTATGCCCCCTTGAGTGCTTGCCAGAGACCACAATAGATACGTTCTTGGCTGACCTACAGCCCAAGGCAGTGCCAGATGACGACCGTGACCTACTGGACCTCCCTCATACTGACGAAGAACTGGGCACATCCCTGGGAGATCTGAATACCGGGAAGGCTACTGCACCTAATGGGTTCCCGAGTGAATTTTTTAGATGCTCTAATACACAGTTGGCCCCTTACTACTCGGCAGTGGTGGAGGAAGCCCGGGAAAAGGGCATATTCCCTCCAGACTGGAGGCATGCGGAGGTGTTGTTTTTTCTTAAGCCCGGCCGGCCACCGGAACAACAGGCCTTGTACCGCCCCATTTCCCTCTTCAATGTGGAGGCTAAGATCTTGGCAAAGGCACTGGCAAATCGACTTTTGCCCCACATCTCGTTGCTTGTACACCCTGATCAGGCTTGGGTTATGCCCCAGAGGGCAACCAGACATAATATATGGTGAGCGCACATTGCGATGGCAGTGGTTCAACAAACCGGGGAGCGGGCGGCACTCCTGTTAGCGGATATGGACAGGGCGTCTTTATTTGCATTGCTACATAGACTCAACTTGGGCCCTTGCTTTCTCTCTTACTTAATGCTTCTCCATACAGGCCTGACGGCAATGGTGCGGGTGGCGTGGGCGGCCTCTCCCATCTTCCTGATTCAGAGGGGTACACGGCAGGAGTGTCCCCTGTCTCGCCATGGAGCCACTGATGGCATGAGTGTGCATGGATGCACAGGTCAGGGGCTTTTAGTGGACGTCGGATGTATCCGACAGGATCGCATTGTATGTGGATGCTGTCCTGTTTTTCCTCTAGGCCTTAGATAGAACAGGGCTGCGGCTTCTAGAGATCATGCAGATCTTTGGGGAGACATCGGGACTGTACATGAACCCCGCAAATCTACTCTATGGGTTCTGGGGGAGCGGACAAGGCTGGGCGCATGGGCGAACACACTCGAGTTAGCGGCCAGAGGGATGAAGTACCTGAGAGTCTTCCTGTAGGATGGACCGGCCGTCTCCTGGGAGGGAAATCTGGTTCCAGTGTGGGAGTGTGTCCGCACAGACCTTAAGACCTGGTCTCATATGCCTCTGACGCTATTAGGCAGATCAGCAATTTTCAAGATAGTGGAGCTTCCTAGGCTGCTCTACCAGCTGCAGAATCACCTGTACCCGATCCAGCCCAGATGGTTTCGGCTGGTGAATTCTGTACCGAGGCAGTTCCTGTGGGAGAGAGGCAAGGTACGCATGGCACTACGCACATGTTTTCTGTCCCCCTATTGAGGAGCACTCGCATCCTCCAACATCCTTTCTTATTATCAGGCCTCGCACCTACTTGTCCTCAATGAGTGTTGGTATGGGCATAGGAGGGACCCGGCGTACACACTGGAATGACTGCTCATGGGGCCACATACTTTACACACCATTCTGTATACGGAGCTGCTGCGGGGCAGGATGCCGTCAGCCACACGGGTGGTTTTCCTGGTATGGTGGCAGGTGCTGCGCCATATGGGTTGGTGGAAGACTTTGACCAGGGAGACACCCCTTTGGTACAATGGGCGCTTACCGGAGCTGGTGGCCCTGCAGGGCTTCCGTAGATGGGATGATATTGGCATCTTGACCCTGGGGGATGTTATGAGAGGCACGACACTCAAATCCTTTCAGGACCTGCAGAAGGACTTCTCCATGCCCCAGACACAGTTCTATAAGTATCTCCAGTTTCGCCCTGCCTTGTCCCCTAGCCTTGAAGGTCTTAAATGCCTCCCTGACTTTAGTCCGCTGGAGGCAAAGGTTTTTATGTAGGATTTGGAGACCAAGAACTTCTCCCAGATCTTTCAGTCCCTAGTTATACACTGCTCCACCTCCCTTCAGAAACTGTGAGGGGATTGGGATTCAAATGTGGGTGAGCTGGAGGAGGAGGACTGGAGGGAGGCTTTGGCAGCGCCTAGAGATGCGGCTATAGCAATGCGCCTTCGCCTCATCCAGTTTACATATTTGCATAGGGTCTACAATACTCAAGCTCGATTATACAATGCAGGAGTGATCACCTCCCCAGAGTGCCTCAGATGTGGTCGCGAGAAGGGTACATTCATACATACTACCTGGCACTGCCTTTCCCTGGATCGGTTTTGGAGGGGGGGGTTGCCTGCCTGTCAGAGGTCCTGGGGTGGGAGCTCCCCCGGACGGCACGGCTGGCTCTGCTCCACGTCATGGAGGACATAGGGGGTAACATTTACACCTCATGCAACTTGGCTTCACACTGGCAAAGCTTGATATCGTCAGAGCGAGGAAGGCGCAACGAGTCACTTTCTCCCGTAATAAAGTGCGGAATGATTCGGCAGATGACTCTGGTATGCAGAGCTCAAATATTTGTATACATTTGATGAATGAAGTATGTTTTAAAAACAAAAAGAAGCAGTTCAGCCTGGACGGCTGGTGACGCCCCTTCTGAGCAGGTACTAAACCAAGCAACTCCAGACATTTCAGCCTGTGGACCTCATGTATTCCTGGTGCAATTGAATTTCGGTGTAAATGTGTGTGAAGGGGGTACTCAGATTCCAAAATACGTTTTAGGGCAAAAGTAAAAAAAAAATGTGAATGAGTGCTGTGTATGTTTGGGGGTGGTGATATTGGGGAGATGTAAAAATATACATTCTGTGGAGAACAACAAAAGGGTGCTGAAGAGGCAAGAGATGAGGTTGAAGATGTGGAGGTGGATGAGAAACACAGAGAAAAATGTCATCCATATCTAAAATAAAGAACACATAACACACAGGCACCAATAATATTTAATTCAGTCTCACTATTTCTGAATTGAAACATTTCCAATGTTAATTATTTATACCAAATCAATGTTTTTATCTTGAACAGCTAACAACATTGACAAAGCCAATAGTATTGACGGGTTTTAGATGTATGTCAGTGTTGTGTTATGTATCTGGATGCAATAACATCTCGGAGGGAAACCAAAATACAGGATGGGGGTCACAATATGGACGTTACAGAAGTTTTCTTCTTACATGTTCCATTTTAGAGAGCCCCCCTACTGTTTTCTTCCCACTTAAAGACCTACCTGCACATATTTCTGTATAACTGATCGCATCCAGCAGCTGTGGGTGCTTCCCAAAGCCTGGTTAGAGCATTTTCTTCCAAAGTAGATGCAACATGTATTGCAAGACACTGGGGAAGCACACATTTTAACTAACCTAAAATTGTGGCAATGTGTAATTTACACATGAAAGAAAATAATTAACTAAGGCAGAGTTTACAAAAATGAACAGCTTTATGTGCAATGATTAATGTGCAATTTAATCATTAAATGACACTGATTGTAAAAGTGCAAGCTGCACTAGGCAGCCCTTAGGTATTATTATAGACCACAGAAATGCTTTAATACATGTTTTATTTTAACGAGAAGTGAACTCAATATTGCTGAAATATGCAGAATGAAATTTAGAAACTTGACCTTAATGTAACATGCTTAGAAATTTTCATCATAAATGCAGAATATTCTGGTTTAACAGAATGTATTATTTTACTCAGCAACATATTATGTAATGGCTAAACTTACTATTCTCACCATGTTTCACACAATGCTTGAAAAGAATAGTTGTACATTTTAAAACAGTAATACTTGTTCGTGTTTATGAAATACATTCCTAAACAATGATTTTGCAAGTTGATGTTTCTCTTCTTTAGAGTAGTTCATTGTTTACGCAGTGAAACATTTAACATTAGAAGGTTAACTGTGTTTGATGCTTTTACAAAAGGAAGCATATGACTAAAGTAGCTACACATGTGAAATGTCTGTAACAAACTTTGGGGCATATTAGCAAGAACCTCGTTAAAATTATCGCCGTTTTAGCGGCAGGAAACTGCTGCTAAAACTGCAATAATGGGCTTGCTAAAATGCGTTATAGAAGCCCAGGTTAGATGTCCTGCACATCTTACCTGGGTTTCTATTGGAATTCTATAACTCATATTAGTAAGCCCCTGCTGCTAAAACGGCGATAATTTAAATGAGTTTCTTGCTAATATGCCCCTTTGTGATAAAATGTTGCAAGTTGCATGTTATTTAGTGGGAAGGGAATAGCTGAACCAGCTGTTTAACGAGTGTTGTCACTGTTTTGGATCCATAGAGGAGGAACCTGCTACACATTTTGTAACACATTATTTTGCCTTTTTTTCCTAGAGCTTGTTCCTAGTTAAGGAACTCATTCTGCGATCCCATTCTACTACTACCCAGACAATTGGAAAGAGCGCATCATGCGCTGGGAGGTAAGCCGAAGACTGCGGCACCTCCGCACACCATCATTGCCCGTATCCTCAACTATAGAGACCGGGACACCATCTTACAGGCCTCAAGGGTGTCGGGGGATCTCCGTCTGGACAATGCTATGATTTGTTATTTCCCGGACTTTATGCTCAATGTCCAGCGCCAGCGTCGATCCTTTGAGGGGTCAAGGAAGCCCTCATGGAGCACATCATTAAATACATGATGCTGTATCCGGCACGTCTTGAGATCCTGGATGGGGAAAAGGCGTTTTTCTTCGACTCTCCAAAGGAGGCAAGCAACTGGATGGAGGGCTGGCATACTGTGGGCCGGCAGAATGGGTCGAGACGCCTCCCACGCAGCCGTGCATGTCAGGGGTCCCAGATCAGCAACAGCCAAACTCGAGAGCCTCAGCAGACGGGACAGTCACCGATCAAGTGATGATGGGGGACAGATGGATATGAGTCACTGTGGTGTGAGGTACTACGAAAGGCGATGCACCTCTCAAGTTCCTGCTTGACCCCATCTTGGAGAAGCCCAAGGCAATTATATACCGTAAATTGATTATATGCCTGACTCCCTGTTGTCTCTGCAGGCGAAATGGGAAGGGGTTATTGGTAGCCTAGAAGATGATGACTGGCAGGATGCCGTGCAGAGCCCACATGAAATAGCGGTGCGGGTCCGGTTCCGGCTGGCCCAATTCAAAATATTACGTTGGGAATACTACCCGAGCACACACCTGTTCTCTTGGGGCAGGTGTCGTCTCCTCTGTGTGCGAAGGTTGCCAGGAAGAGGGATCTTTCTGTCATATCCTTTGGGATTGTCCGAATGTGGCTCCTTTCTGGACCAAGGTGGCTCACACAATAGAGATTGTCGAGGGGTCGCCGGTGGAACCAAGATGGTTTTTATTAATGATCAAGGGCCCGATGGACTGGTCAAGGCACGCCGAGATCTGGCTGGCCTTGGCGGACGGGGTAGCAAAAAGAAACATAGCAAGGGGCTGGGGCGCGCAGGAGGCTCCACAATGGGACCAGTGGCAATGGGATTTAGACTGGTGTCAATGGGCGAAGGAGACAGTCTATAAGGCCAGGGGTGTGTGAAGAAATGGAGAAAGATCTGGGGCCCCTGGCGGAAGTACCAGGGCACAAGGGGAGAGCGGGAGAGGAGTGACATGGAGGGTGGTACAATGCTACAGTATGATTTGCCCTTGAATGTACAATGTATTGCTAAATATTTCAAGCCATTTGATCACTGCTATGTATTTTGTGAGTCTTTGAGCAATGTTAATAAAAAGATTTAAACATTTTTTTTTTTAAAAAGAGGAAAAAGGTTGAGCCAATGTATTTAAATGTTGCCCCTGATCCACACTATCAGTTTTCAGGTAGCACAGTAATAGTTCACAGCTTGAGCAAGGAACTTAAAAATAATTACCCAAGTTAGAATAAAATATCAGAATCTTTAAAACGAATACCTAGAACTTGAAGGACTGGCAAGGTGCGATTTCTGAAGGTGGTTTCTATTTTGGAGGTGTGAGTATTAATACAGTGATGCATTGTTTATTGTGATTGTGATTACTGGTGTATTATTTGAATTGAGAGTAAATGGTGGGATGAAGGAGAGGTTTATTGATTATATAAAAAAAGAAGTGGAAGAGTTTCAGCCGGGATGTAGCTTAAGATCCTGGGTTTAATATTTAGACAAGCGTAGAAGACACTTAAATAGACATCGTAGAATGGTATTTCTTGTTTGCAGAGATTTTGTGGTGTAGAGTGTGAGATACAGTCACCTACACAATTAAGACAGAGACACTAATAATTTGTAGTGATTGTATTAGTATTGATTAATGCTAGCAAAACCTCAGTGCACAAAGGGTGAAACTGCATGGTTTAGGGTCATTTCATGCTGTTCGAGATATCACTTGTGAATGTGGAATTCTTTTTGGGTGATAAAAGTCAGAAGGTATAAAAACCTTAATATTCTGGTTGTTGAATTCCTATTGTTTTCTTTAGTAAAGCAAACAAGAATTGTTATATGTTTTGTTATTGTCGTTTAGAAGTTTTTTATTATTGTATGAGTACGAGAGGAATTGTAAAGAATGGTGAACTGCTGCAAGGAGTGAGACTATATGTCATAGTGTTTTCCATTTAGATTGGTTGGTTTGTATGCTTTTGCCCTGTGATTGGTTGGCAACATCAGGATGTCACGCTGTGATAGTCAGTAGTTGAGTGAATATTGTATTGTGATTTGTTAACAGGATTTTGATAAATAGCAACTAAGACAAGCTCAAATAAAGAGCATGGCTGGGTTAACCTCTGCGCATAACCATAAAATAAATTGCAATTAACTCTTATTAAATCTGAATGCTCTCAAGGATAGAGGGGAAACAGCCACCCACGTGCCAAAGAATTTTGAAGACAAAGGAACCAAAATGTAAACAGTAACAAAAAGTCTTTATCCTGAACAAAGAATAATAATGTCCAAGAGTACGAAGAATTCGAATCTTTAATCGTAATTGTTCACTTCATGAAAATCACATCCAAAGATATATTCATTACAGTTGGAGTTGGTACATTCATAACCAGATGATAAGCGTAGCCAAAACGTGTTTCATCATTGGGTCATCACCCTTCGACTTCCTCATGGCTACAACAACAGAAACAAAATAAACCCTATAACTATTAATGTGAACATAATTACTTAAGGTTAGTCCAGCAAGAGTGTCAGAAAAACCACTCCATGAAAAAGTTTACCATAGATATTAGATAGTTCCTATGAGCTATTATCCAAGACTAAAGAGAGAGCTGAGTGGAATAAAAAGTGGTATAAAGAAAAAACTTCATGATCACAATTTTGTTTCAAAATACTAGGAGAGAAAAGGAATAAGTCCTGAAAATAGATAATTCCCACCAGTGTGGAGAGACAACAGAAATTGTGAAGTCATATATAGAAATAAACCTTGGCACTCTGACCTGTTCAGGAATTCATTTGTTAAAAGTTATCCTATTCTAAAATACACAATTTAGACAAGGAGCAATGAATAGTTTGTTGTTCAATTTAATGTATGTAAGATACACAAATTTGGCACAGGACCTTTCGGGATGGCCTCTATACACAGTGAAGTTTACAGCCAAAGGGCCATATCACAGCCCTCTGTTCCCTCGCAATTATATGAGCTCATTTTGGTCCATGATGTAATAGGACAGGCAGCACCGGGCCTTTTTTGACATAAACAAGTTGGACTAATCGCAAGGGCCATTATAACCTTATGTTGGAATGAAAAGTATCGGACCCACTGAAATTGTGTGGCCCTGTTATTGCTTTGGACGACATTTACAAAGTCATTGAATAGGACTTGGCAACTTTACAGAAGATTCTGGATGTCTATGAAATTCGAGGGAACCTTATGGATTGCTTTTAAGCTTTGAAAAAGTTACTTTGTAACGAAACACGTGTCAGCTACCGATCCACCGTTCTACAGGAGGTTTACTGTATTATGCCCTCCATCCTTGTAATACCATGTCATTGTAATTTTTGCTTCTGAGCTAAATGTCCTGAGAATATTGCCAAATTTGTGTATCTTACATTCATTATATTGAACAGCAAACTATTCATAGCTCCTTGTCTAAATTGAGTATCGTAGAATAGGATAACTTTCCACTAATGAATTACTGAATAGGTCAGTGTGCTGAGGTTTATTTCTATATATGACATGTACACTGGGTACAGTTGAACCACAGTTGGTTGACACCTTAGTTAGTAGGGTATATGTTCCTAACCTTTAGGGGCACCAATACTGTTTACCAATCCCCATTATACACAAAGAGTGATGTGCTTCCATTAAAACCACCACTAGCGTTCGTTGATTATTGAGAAATTGTGAAGTTCCAATGTGACAAAAACAACCCACCACCATGATAATACCTATATATTTCAGGGCTCACTAATACTGATGTGCAGACGGTCAATTATCATTTGCAAGAACCAGGTTTGTCCTGAATTTTTCAAACCTTATCTTAAGAAGTGTGATCATTAATAACTAAACAATGCAAAGAGCACTTAGGTAAAAAAATCATACCACAGTGAACAGCAGAAACAAATTTTTGCCTCACTGTCTCATACCTCTATCTTCAAGTAGTCCGTGACAAAAGAAAGTATATTTTAGGAATTAGGATTAAAGAAGAAGATTCTTCTTTCTCTTGGACATTATTATTCTTTGCTGAGGATAAAGATTTTTTGCAACAACTGAGACAAGATTGAAGTAAAAGAAATCTCACATATGCAGAACAGAATCAAAATATTGAACTGTGAATTCTTTACTTTACCATTATGTAAGAAACATGAAATGCATTTCAGAGTTTTGTGAAGGATGATATTACTAATCTGATATGGTAAAGTGTTGAGGCATCTCCTGAAGGTACACCTGCACATAACATGACAACTGAATTGGGATTACATATATGTTTATGGCTTCATCAATGGAGGAAGATTACTGAGAAAGAGGGTGGATTAGGATTTCCAAAACATGGTTTGAGGAAGCTGCAAGAATTAAAATGATAGAGAGCATACTGCAAGCCCAGAACCTGAAAAAGTGAGACCATAAAATATCCCCAAATGAAAAGTTGAGTGGAAGAAATGATTAGGGATTGTTTAGATTTAGTATATTTAAGTACATATCAATGGAAATAACTTTTTTACCTCTGTGAAGATATTACATGACAAGCACCAATTACACATTATAAGTTGACTGGATAGGCTTGAAATATGAGCTTGTTCTTTCTAAATGTTTTTGTTTATAGAGAAGTTACAGGTTCTATTAGATGAGGTAGCAATCGAAAGGAATGTAGTTGCACAATACCAAATTAATAAAATGCATTAATAAATGGAGAGATTTTGAAAAATTAGAGAGCAAATGGGCAAGAAAACATGAAAAGAAAAAGAAACCAGCTAAGTTAAGAGGGACAATAAGGAACATGATGAGTAAGAGCTTCAGCTTATCCACTGAAAGAAATAGTGGGAGGAGTGTATGTCCATATCCTTTGGAGCAGAGATGTTCTTGCAGCTTTTACAAACAATTTGTCAAAAATATTACAGTAGTGAACAAGAGTTTAAACAGAAAAAGATTCAATAGAAATTCATGTTGGCTCAGACAATGCTTGCTCAGAATTTTTTTTCAGTATTCTTCCTTTCAAATGAATCAAGAAGGGTTTGCAAGGTTTTTTGGTTCCACAAACAGAATTTCAGTGTAATCCAGGAGGTTTTGGTCCTTCACAAGGTAGAGGCAGGGGTGTTCCAATTGATCTAAAACACACTGCTACACAATGGCAGGGTATCTATGTTGATTGCACTACTACCTGTGTTCACTATATGTGCCACACATTTTCTGTACCCTCTCTTGTCTCTAAAACAGTGCCTGTCTCTCAGAACCAGCCACCGTTAATGGTCCTCATTAAAACATTCTAACACACAAGTTGAGAGGCACACAAATGGAGACAATAAAACATAGTTGAAAGAGTCCATAAACCAGCAAAATCATGATGACAGAGACAAAATATTTCTTTCCCTTGTCGTACTTCTTATTACTTCTTCATTTGGTATTATACATGAAGGTTACACATTACAACCAACGCGTTTCATCCATTTGCGCTTCTTCAGGGCGTAGTCCAATCCAGTAATTGTACAAAAGATGCTAACCCAGGGTAAGTAAATAGAATGAAGTCAAAGTCTCATCCAAATCTCAAGAAGCAAATTATATCGAGTCACGATTATCATGTAATGGCTATAGGCGTCCGTTATCGTGGCGCATGAATGTTGCGCCGTAATCATCAGGAGCCGTGTTCAGCAGTCCGTTCTTCTCTATTGCGTCAAATTTAAGCAAAAATTCCAATTGATCTAGGTTCAGTTTTGTATGCTTCAACACATAAGAAAATGACCCCTGGTCAATTTTGTCACAGGATAGGGCATTGGAATAGGGGGTGTAGGTTTAATCCTGATGATGCTAATGGACATGTGCAAATGCAGAAAGGAGTGCAGATATAAAATTTGCCAGTGCAATAGATACAGGTAGTAATGTAAAAACAAGTTCCAATTATACAGGTTTCACAGGTCCAAATGATCCCACAAAGTATGGGTAACATGAGATTTAATTTGAACAATATGCCAAAAGCAAATTGAAACCCTTTCCAAAATCAGAATCAAAATACATCCCAGCAATTTCCTGTATTCGATAATGATTGTTCAGGCTCCAACACTTCCCAATGTGGTGCCTGAGAGGGGACAAAAATGGTGTGCTTGGCACAGTCTTAAAGGTAGACCAGAGTGGTCCAGTTGTGGACAACGAGGTGAATGGGACCCGTATCATTTCTTATTGACACACATGCTACCAGATCCAGTGTTAAAACTTTGGAAGGCCCATACCTACCCTTCTTGGGCAAACAGATCCCAGTCAAAGGAGTTTAAAATAAACAGATTACAAACGTAATTTCTAATGAAATAGGTTTATTTCAAGACTCAAGCGCTGCAAACTTGTTGGGGAGAAATGATTTATATAAGTTAAAATGCACAACCTTTTATACACCCAATGGTGTGGAATTCCAGACGCATGATAAAGATGTGGAGTTTTAAATGGCTCAACAAAAGACAGTTGTAGGATTGTTTACATCAATGACAACTGAATAATTAATCTATGAGTTGAGAGAGACTGTGAATTCAGTAGTGCAGGTTTTCACTGGAAAAGATATTGGACTGATTAAGGTAGAACCAGTGTAAGTTACCACAAAGGCAAATGCTGTGTACTCAAGAACACCACGAAACCATCTAACTCCAGAAACAACTGCAGAAATCACAGATGTAATAAGAGACATGATACAGAAAATAATTTTTAGAGAATTGATTGGGAGTTCATGTAACTCTCTGAACAAGGGTTTACAGAATCCCAATGGAAAGAATATGATCATCCAAGATCTTCAGAAGATTAAGGAGATTGCCCCATGTTGTTCTGTGGTATCAAAATCAGCTACAATACCATTTCAAATTCCATGTACTGAAAAATGGTTTACAGTCATCGATCTTAGCCAGGCTTTCTTCTCAATGCCATTGCATGAGGAAAGCCAGTTTCCTTTTTCCTTTATGTTTCAGCAGAGAGTTGTGTCATGGTTCTGAGTCTGAGTCTATTTTTAACCAGATTTTGAAAAAGAAACTGGCCTCCTTACAGAGGCCCTGAAGATCATTTCTTGTACAGTACATAGACGATCTACTTGTGGCATTAGAGTCACAAGAAGCTTATAAGCAAGATACCATTGCTCTATTGAATCACCTGGCTGAGAACAGACATAAAGTGTATCCAGGTTAGCTGAAATACTGTCAGTAAGAAGATCAATATTCGGAAAACATAACTGAGAAAGGAGCTAGAAGAGTGTCACCAGAGTGAGTTAAAGCAGTTCTTCAGATGGATATTGCAATACAGAGATATCAAATTTTGAATATGTCTTCTTTGCTGCCTATAAATGATGCTGGTTGTGAATAAGTTGCACTCGGTTGCCTGGATATCACTGATTTATGCACAGCTCTAGACCTGATATTAAGGATAAACCACAGATTGAGCCTGAGTATGACATTTTTGAGGATGGCTCATGGCTGAGTAACAATGAAGGTACCCTGACAACAAATTAAAATATGTGTACAAAATATTATGCCATAGAAGCTAGATGGCCTCAAGGGGTTACCTCAGCAGAATTGATTGCCTTTACCAGAGCATGCAGTTTTACTGCTAAAATAAGAGAGACTGTATTTACAGATAGTCAGTATGGCTTTGGTATTCTTCATGATATTTGGTAATTATGGCCACAAAGTGGTTTCATGACCTCTACAGGAACTCCCATTAGAAACGGGGTACAAGTGAGAGATTTGTTGGAAGATCTCCAACTGCCTACAGAACTTGAAGTTGTTAAATGTGCAGCTCATCAAAATAGTAACAGGTATGCTGATTCAGCTGCATTGTATTGTGCCTTGCTGGACTGTACATCTAGTGGATCTTTCACATGTGAGTCTAAAACCGACCCTTCCTTTTCTATGTTGATAACAGTAACTGATATTTGGGATGAATTGAAGAGAATACAAGAAAATTTTCAGAAGCACAACAACAAGGTTGAAACAGGCCAGGTTTTGAGAAAAATGCAAATGACATATGGATATCAGTTGATGGGAGACTTGTGTCACCTGGTAGGGAGGGATGTCATGACAAAACTCTGTAGGCAGAACTAGTTTAATCCCAGGTTCAAGATGTTTGCAGAATAAGTGTGTTATAGATGTGTGACATGTCAGCAAATGATTGCAGGGGGGAGCACATGTAACACTGAGTCTCATAGTTAGAGCATGGGGAAGTTTCAACAGGATGCAGACGGACTTCATGAACAATGCCTATAACTGGTTGAGATATGTACTGGTCATAGCATATGTCTTATCAAGATGGGTGGACCAGAAGAAATAAAAGCCTCACTGTAGCAAATCTGTTATTGTGAGAATTGATTTCCAGGTAGTCATGCCAGTCTCTCTATAATCAGATAGAGGGTCCCACCTTAGCGATGAGGTCCTGAAGACTACTTGCACAGCAATACAGATTGAAAAAAGACTGTACTACAGCTATCACCCCGAGGCTTAGGGAAAAATTGAACAGATGAATACGTCTAGACGAGCTAAAATTTGTGCTTCAACAACACTGAAATGGCCCAATGCTTTACCTCTGGTACTGATCGGGATTAGAATTATCCCTGATAGAAAAACGTGCATATCCCTACAAGATATACTGATGGGTTGTGCAATGAGGCTACCTGCTGAACCTGCAAATACACTTTTGAACGTCACAGATGATATGATACTCGATTACTGCAAAGTGTTCGCTGAATTGGTGTGTTTTGTGTCTTACTGTGATGTATTTCCTATGGGAACTGTACCAATATACCTGTTTCTGACCCTTGTCCGGTTAATAAATCAATAGTGGCCATACAACGGCACAGAAACCCGTTCTCTGATCAGGTCATAGCGCATGCTACAACGTTAGGCAAGCACTATTCCCCCATCCCCCATAGAAAGCATACCGAGTTCTCAAAACAAATCAAACCTCCGGCAACCTGGGAAATCCCCCGCAGCTATTGTTTTGATTTAACCACGAACTCCAGTAAAGAATGTACGAACGACCAGTTCTTATGACATCCTTATTGACGTATTTATGTCCATCCTTACGTCAATCTCTGCACCTTTCAGGTATAAATATGACCGACATTGCCCTAAGCAAACACACGGTGGTGACGAGATTGGAGCAGCGATACTCGCCGAGGAGCCCAGCTGATGCAGAAAAAGCCCACGGACGCTGCCCCTCCCTTTTGACGCGCTGAGAGAGAGACGCTGCCTTTTCACTTGCCGAGAAATCCAGCCCCGGTGTTTCCAGCCGCCCTTGCGGGCAACTGGGATATCGAGTCCTGAGATTGAGATACCAGCCCTCCAGCCTTCTAAATCCCAGGTACTGAACTGAATAACCCCTCACAGAGAATTCTTGAATCAGATCCTTGGCAAAGCAAACTTAACTTAAACTGCTACTTATATACTCCCGCCCACGTATTAGGCTTAGGTCAGGTACACTGGGGTAGGCGTAGCTAGAAGCACCAGTTGAGTACGATTAGTCAATGTATATATGTATATAACTTTTATCCATTTTAAGTATCATATGGCTAAGAAACCATATCAATGCTTTTGCAGTATTATTTTATAATCCTGTTTTTACTGTATGCACTTTACTTAACTATAAGTATTGCAATAATAGCGATTTATTTCTCTTGTATGAGAAAGGAGACTGATCAATAAATAACACCTTTTTATTGAACACGCCCGTCTCTTCCTTTTCTCTACAATCTGGTGAAACTAAGAATGCACGTACTGACTGAGTAAAATAAGTTGTCTTTTGTTTTCACACGACTCTAGAGATATACTCTTGATTAGGGGAGAGCAAAGTTGTCATGTTCTATGGTTGTCAGAAAATAAATCCCTTCTTGTCTATCCAGGGAGGTTAAACTCCTCCTTGCCTATTCGAGAAAGTTTCTAGTGAACTCTGAGCTAGCTGGCACACACATAACTTTAAGTCTAATACCGTCGGTAGAAGACCTAGTTAACCTCAGTCCTACGTCTATACTATTGAAGATATTATTCCAATGCGCAGAGCCTATTGGGATAATAGGAACTACACTACATGGCGCCCAACCGTTTGGATAGGCGATAAATCTAACGCAAGACATTAGAGTAACTCAGTCGTGCTTTTTCACACAGACCCCCTTTTCCCATAATACTCCAAAGACGTCTGGAGTGGGTGAAAGGTAAATCCGCCAAAACTTCGTAGGGGGAGACTCCTATGTAGGGTTCTTGGTTTATTCAACGTTGAAGGATACACTGTTCCAAAATATTGTGCATCTAATCTTTGTTTCCATAGAAACCTGATCTGCAAATAAACAAAATACCCTTCCTGACAGTAAAATGTCAGAAACTGAAGAAGATAGGGAGGCAGCTAGAATAGCAGCTCAACTCCTAGCGAATGACAATAGTCTCCTACAACAAGACCCGGAGGCAATACTAATCCCGGTCAACATAAGAAAAACTATAACCTTAAATCTTATAGAACATGGACTGACACCAAGAGGTGGTACAGTCATATTCGTGATTGAGGCACACGAATATCGGCAGACAGAGGTATTCTACTCATGGATAAACTTTCCAGCAGCAAACGCTGTAACAAAAGAGTTCCACTATTATAAGATAGAGGAACCACCGGATATCTACACTCCCTTCGAGGAAGTGGAGATATCACTCAAATACCAAGAGCACCTGCTCTGGTTTAAAGGCGCCCTAAAACATAATAATCACATCACCAGGCTCGGTCCACTAGATAGACAAGGAGCAACGTGGCCGGTCCTAGCCGGATACACACCACATCCAGACATTGAAGAAATGTCTGCACCAGATCTTTTACACAGCTAAAACAACTGATTAAAATACACAGACAATTATTCCAATATATAATGCGGACTTCAACAGTCCAACCAGCTATTAAAATTCCACAGCTGACCCCTCATCAGGGGAACACAAATAAAATTACACCACAGAACATACAGTCCTGTTTAGGTAAAGTACCCGCAAAACGGGAACAAATTTCATTCTGGTTAGCACAAAAAATCACTCAAATAGAGGCGGTATTTCCGGATACCACCCCGGTTGAGAAACACAGGATTCTGACTATCTGTCTTCCAATGGGAATCGCACCGCATGTAGAGGACTGTGACACTTGGGGTACAGTCTTTGCTTCCGTTTACACAAAAACACATGGTATTCCATCTATGTCAGTAATACCAGATGTGCTAAAACAAATTCAAGATGAATACGGTCCAGAACCTGCCTTAACTCTTGGTATGAAATTACTAAAAGACTTCAAGCAGGTCTCGGCAATATTACTAGCCAATATAAAGGGAGAAGCAGCAAATGTGGCGATCCGCCAGAGGTTGAAAGAGACAGATATAGCAGACCAACCATTTGAAATTGCCGGAATCATAGAAAAATCCTATGAAGAACTAGGAAGAGATAGTTTGGGTGGAATACCTGTGAAACCCCAACTAATTGAAAATCCTGAAAAGGTATTTATTAAAAATACTCTAAACACTCAAAAAAAGAGCTGGGATGGAAATAAACAATCCACTCCTAAAGAAAAAAGATTCCAAACCAGAGGAAGGTCTCCTCGGCGGAGAGAAAGATCTCCGGACCAAGGACACAAGTCTCCCCAAAGGGAGCCCTCTGTGAAAAAATACAACCTTAGAAATAGGGATAATATAAAGAAACCTGACAGATATCAAGATATTGATACACGTCCCTCTCAATCTTTTCAGACTTCCTCGCAGAAATCGGAAAGAAGAGGACGATCAGAACAGAGGGAAGAGCACGTAAAGTCCAAATACAAGGAACCTCCTCATCCAAATAAAAAATTACAATTTCCAAAGAAGAAGGTAGCCAGTAATAAAGTAATCAACCATGCCGAGAATACTGAGGACACAACTGAAAAACGGAGAATAGGCTCAGACAATGCTAGACAGCGCAGCAGAAGTGAGCATAGCTCGCATGATCCTGATGAATCATCTGGAGACAGTGGACACGAATGAGTACATTCAGGTGGAAACTGCAGATACCAGAGTTAGCAAACCTCATAAAATATATGAAATAACATTGCGTATAGAAGGGGATAAGACTAGGAAGATAAGGGGTCTGTTTTGGGATAATCTCTCTAAAGGCTATGACATCCTTTTAGCTGAAAAAGACTGGCCACCAGAGTTTGTCAGGGAGTGCCCTCATGGCGAAGAAATAATTATGAACCACAAAAGTATTAGAGGGTCAGAATCTCAAAGGTGATTACCAAGAACAGAGGTGGTTACCAGAAAGCCAAACAAAAAGAACTATAGCAACCAAGTAAGGTTTGTGTCTAGTCTCTGACACCCATCAGTCACCACTCGGAACCGCCCTTCATCATTTGGGGCTCCGAGGACAAACACCAAACCTGTTGTTTACTCCGACAGAGAAGGACTAGCCCTCCTGTGGGATGAGGATGGTTGATGTGAGTTAGGTATATACTCACGAATGTGACTGTGGGGTAAAAAAAGAGTGCAGTGCTGGGGATAAGTAATACCAAGAGTGATAAAAGTGAGTAAAATTGGTTTAAAGAGCAAAAAATATATTTTATTAAAGTACAGCTCTTGACACCAAGGTTAAAAAATAGCCAAGACAGGGGAATAAATAAGCTGTCTAGCTGTGGAACGTGGTCGACATGTTTCAGCAAATATTGGCCATGTGCCCTTGCTTTCTTCAGGACCTCAATTTAAACGCTACTGCAAACAAAAAAAACCCAAATGTGAGATAATATGTTCTATACATAAAAAATACTAGAAAAATACTGGAACGAATTCATTATTAATTTAGTATGTCACCTGAACCTTCTAGGTGTACTCGTTCCGTTACTCCTTACCAATTCAGTAAATCACTGAAAAAGAAAGA
This sequence comes from Lissotriton helveticus, assembly GCF_964261635.1. NCBI lineage: Eukaryota > Metazoa > Chordata > Amphibia > Caudata > Salamandridae > Lissotriton > Lissotriton helveticus. Next base: position 876,373,641 of record NC_136072.1, on the reverse strand, counting down.
CATGGCATAAACACCGCAACCACCACCTATCCACCACAGTAAACTACCTTATACACCATTGTACATTCTTAGCTTAGGTGAGATCCATATCCAGGATATTTAATCATTACACACTGTATAGTACTAGTGTCATACGTGAAAGTAAAATGTGAAAGAGTTTAAGTACAAATTTCACATACTACTTCTTACCTGATTAGTAAGAAGTAAACACCTCACCCCACCTGGCTGCGGCTCAGGACAAAGGCGAAGCACCGCTCTGGAAAAGGTGAGTAAATCAAGCAAGTGAATCACTCACCCACGTGTCAACAGAAGATTCGCTAGAGGAGCTGCCGAGACTAGTCATCTAAGTATAGATATAAGTATAAGGCTGGGACACACCAGAGTATGACAATGTGCCAGTGTGACCCTATTGAACGGTATGCCCATTCACAGCCTCTACAGTCAAATGTTCATAATAATGTCCACTCATGGTTTAAATATGTTAATCTTACTACCACAAATATTTCAAGGTAATGATTCCATATCAGTAGCAGTGACTCTCTCGTTTGTTTTCTCAAGATGCCAGGAGTCAAGCAGTGCAAGCTGATATGCAATGGACCCCTCATGACAGACATAGTGCTTCATGACACTAGGCAGCCCAACACACTGAACCCTGTAGGCAGACGCCGTTACAGTCGGCAAAACACGTAATTCTGCAATGACCCCCGTAATATAAGAAGGAAAATAATTCCGCGTTCACCTTACCTGACCGTCGGTACTCCAACGCGGCATCTGTGCCGTCTGGGGAGGTACCGGTAGAGTGTTTACACTCTCTTTTTATTTCGTACCTTCTGATTGGCCAGAACTCACAACGTGATGTGAGGGAGAGGCGCGTCAAGCGTCGATGGTGTTAGACGCGCTATGATTGGTTTGACGCTACATGCAGAGACCGGGGAATGGATAACTGGCCGGGTCGACTAGCCACTCAGTGGCAGTCACCCCGTTGTTCTGTGAGTGTTAGTAAACACCATAGAATGAACACGCGTCTAAATGACACCGAACTATGGTATCGGGCTAAAACAAATCAGTGTAATGCTTAACCGCTAAACATGCGTGAAAGCACTGTATAGAAAGCACGAATGGCCAGTCACCACCGCGCTGACCCAATCAAAATGATGTTTCCATTGGACTCAGATGTTAAACCTGGCTGACAGTCTACAAAATATTTAGCGAGCAACAGACATCGTCCCTATGTGCCTTGAAAAGGTGGTAAAAGTCACTCTAAGATAAGCACATCACCAAAAACAGTCTACATAATATTTAGCGAGAGACAAACCGACATCGTCCCTCTATGCCTTGCAAAGATGGTAAGAGTCACTCTGAGATAAGTACATCACCAAAAGAGTGGCAATATAACCTGTGTTACCACATTACCCTCTGGCAATCAAGGTATGTTGTCTGGGAGACTCCTTGAATCCAAGGAATAGGAAAGGATATAACATTTACATCCCAGCAAACCTTAACAATATTTTTAACACTATTTATGACCCAGGTCACCCCGCAGAGTGTGAATGATAGTGTCAAAACGAGGACCACGGTATGTCGTCGTTTAACCCTGTGCGGTCAGTGCCAAGGGTCAAAACCCATTTTTGCTCTTTCTTCAACAGGAAGTTGCCCACATTGGTGACATGGGACGGGATGAATGGTTTTTCAAGAACCGTCCATTTGAATGATGTAGAGGGATGGTTCAAGGTGATAAAGTGATTAGTTAGTCTTGTAGCCTGCCTCTTGCAGTTGATGGTACTTCTGTGTTCAGACAACCTCACCTTGATCTTACGAGTGGTCATCCCTACGTATCTGAGGCCGCAGGGGCAGGTGATCAAGTAGATTAACTTATCGCTATTGCAATTGGTGAATCTCAATTGCCTCCATGGTCTAGATGTACCAATGTCAATCTCTGTGGTTTTTGACGTCTGGGCACAGGATTGACAAGTGCCACATGGGTGATGACCGGCTACCGGGGGGAGGTCCCATAGAGTACCTACTGCTCTCGGGGTCTCGCCGCGTGGTCTAGTATGGACCATCCGGTCTCTCAAATTAGGTCCTCTCTTGAAGGCAAATAATGGCTGTGGAATTGAGTGGGGTCCTGAATTCAAGATAGACCACCGTTTCTTTACTGCTTTCTTGATGTGATTTGATAATGTGCCAAAGGCATGCACAAAAGTGAGTCTCTCCAGAGGGGGTTTAGGTGGAACAGGTTCCAATATTGCAGCTCGGCTATTGTTACTAGCCCTTTTCAAGGCTCGATTTACCAGGCGAGGAGGATATTTCCGGTTGATAAGAAATAATTATGCCTGCCTTCTCAAATCATATTCCAATACATAAAAAGTATACACTTGCAAGAAAGTGGGCAGTAGCCCAAGCTCCTGCATTATATAAAAACCATGTGGGATGGGATGAGGACTCTCCTCCTCACAAAATCCAGTTAAAATCACAACCTACTGCACAGAGGCAGTACCCAATTAAGCAAGAAGCTAAAAAAACAGGTAAAAGAGATCCTAGATCAACTTGAATACCAGGGGGTGATTGAAACATGCACCTCACAAATGAACAATCCTTTGTTTCCGGTCTCCAAACCAGATAATTCATATCGTCTTGTTTTGGACTACAGACACTTGAACTCATGTTCCAAAACTTTTGCAGTGCAAAACTCACACAGTGCAGCACTAATGAATAGCATAGTGCGCAAAAAATACAAAACAACATTAGACATCTCTAATGGATTCTTTTGTCAAAATATAGCACCTGAAAGCAGATATTTGACCGCTTTCTCAATAAATGGCTCGCAGAAAATTCTGTCGTTTGCCCCAAGGGTTCAAGAACAGCCCAGGATTATTCTCAGCAAGAGTAACAGAGTTACTACAAATGTATGATGATGAGGCATTATCTTATGTCGATGACATCTATCTAACAGACGATGACTTGGATACTCACTTGAAAAGAGTGAACACCATAATACTTGGGTTCGCAGAAGAGGGTTACAAATTCAACTTCAAGAAGTCAAGAATTGCCCATCTGACTGTCCTATTTTTAGGATATGAATTATCAAGTGAAGGCAAAAGCATGGCTAAAGATTTCCTAGAGAAATGTGCTGTAATCCAAGCACCTAGGACACTGAAAAACTTGCAATCAATTCTAGGTTTCCTGAATTTCGGAAGAACTTACATTATAAACTATGCAGAGAGGGTTAAACCCCTCTATGATTTAATAAAAGCAGATTTTAAAAGAATCAACTGGACTCAAAAACACACAGAAATTTTTAGGTCTTTACAAACAGACATGTTAATTAAAACAAAACTACAAACACGTGACAACACAGCCAATCTTGTGATTCGAGTCATCCCAGGAAGATGCGGATTCACATACCTGACCTCTAATGAGGGAGAAAAGGTACCGATAGCATACAAATCACACTTGTACACAAAAGCTGAAATGAAATTTAGCCCAACGGAAAAAATTCTTACCGCGGTACAGACTGCTGTAGCGAAAGAAAGAGCCCTAGCACAAGGTAAACGAATAATCATCGTGACACCAATACCAGCCCTGGAGGCGGTAAAAAAGGCAAGCATTCCGAATGCTAAAGCACTTCATCCGAGATGGATACAATGGGCTAATTCCCTTGCTGCAACAGACGTGGTATACAAATTTGATCCTAATTTAAAAACACAAGAATTTCTCCAATATGAATTTGAATGTCCTCTGCCGACAGAAATTCTGCCTCTAGAATATTACGGCTGTATAATATATACAGACGGATCAGCACAACCCGCAGTGGGGGATAAGCAAGCTTACAGTGCTGCGTGCGCGATTGTTAAAGGTCGCTGGCACGAAGGAAAGTTTAGACCACTAGTAACTAAAACACAATCTCTGGGAGATTGTACAGCTCAGCGAGCTGAACTACTAGCATTCAAGATGGCGTTTGAAAATACCGATCGAGAATTCCCCACACTCAGAGTGTGCGATTCATAATATTGCGTTCAGTCTTACAATGAATACTCGCAGATCTGGGTTCAGAACGGTTTTAAAGATGCAAAAGGTGGCACAATCAAGCATAAAATGCTCTGGGAACAAGTAGTTCTTTTACAAAAAGAACTACAAAAGACTCACGTGATTCATACACTGAGTCATCAGCGTGATGGCGTTCACGTTGCAGGGAATTCATTGGCTGATGAAGCCGCGAAGGCAGCTGTGCAAACGGCTTCCGTAGCTGCCGTCACCAGATCAAAAACAAAAATAGACAGCGAAATATTACAAGCTGTCAGCGCTACAGTAAAAGATGCGATAGAAACACTCCCGAAAGTCTTTCCAGTAAAGTACTCATACATAACTGATGCGAATAACGTTCCATTTGCTCGAATCCCTGGAGTGGGGGATAGGGCAATTCCAAACATGGAACATAGGTTAGGACTCATTATAGCGGCACACGAAGGGCTTGCTTCTGTACATGCTGGCGTTTCAGCCACAGTATCATTATTAAAACAGAGATACTGGTGGCCGAGAATGAGAAGACAAACTAGGAACCATGTTCTAGAATGCGAAATATGTCAAAGAATGAAGGTATCAACAGTGAAACGCCCAGCCCAGACGCCCCTTCTAATCTCAGATAAACCATTAGCGTGTTTTTACCTGGACCACTGCGGTCCCTTACAAAGGGATGGTAACTATAAATATATCATGGTTGCAGTGGATTCATGCACGAAATTAATATGGATGTGGCCCCAGCGAACGGCTGACGCCAGAACTGTTATAAAAGATTTGCGAGTCTTTATCGGCACATACGCAATTGGCATGCTGCATTCTGACCAGGGTCCTGCTTTTAGCTCCCGGGCTTATAAGGAGGCTATGACCAGCATGGGCATTGCATTGCGGTACTCTTGTCCCTTTCATCCTGAGGGAAACGGAATCGTGGAAAGAAAAAACCGTGACATAAAGCAATCGAGAACAGCAAAGGTATTAGGTTCGGGAGCTGGGTGGGTCAAACATTTAATAAGTGTCCAACGTAGTCTTAATAATCTGCCAAGAAAGTCTCTGAGAGGTCTCAGTCCGTACAAACTATTGTTTGGGACTAGAATGTTAGTCCAGGACTTAGATAGTCAGACTTCAGTGGTTAAAGAAAAATGCTTTGATATCAAAGATCGCTTGGCTATTTTACAGGACTTAAATGAAACAAGAAGAGACCTGAGCAACATAAAGTTGAAACAACAGCCAACAACCACTGAAGAGAAACCACCTGTCCCAGCAAGGCCTGTCTGGATTCCAAAAATCGGGGATCTGGTCAGAGAGAAGATCGCGGTAAAGAAGGAATGTGGGCCTTCTTACAGAAAAGCAGTTCCTGTCTTGTCTGTCAACGGGACGAGATCAGTAGTATTACCGCCCCTTGCTGGTAAAAAGGAGAACCGAGTTGTATCCATCGACCTGGTTAAACCACAATCATGTGGCCAATAACAATTAGTAGGCCAAGTGGACTCCCAAGAAGTAGTAGAACACCTAAGTTTGCTACATCCACAGAGGTTCCAACTGAAAGACTGATCACATTTGAAAAATCTACAGTGAACCAACAAGGACTATGCAACAAAGCAATGGAACTTGAACCTCTTAAACCCCAAATCAAAACTTTACATCAAGAAACTCCACTCTACAATGATGTAACGGACTATGCTAATGAAACAAAGCAAATCCTAAAAACAAAAAGTAATCCAGATGCAATTGAAACAATTGACAGAACAGCATCCGGCTACTTCATCAATTTCGATGATTTTTCTGAAGATCTGAATGAACCTGACGATCATCCAACAAAAAGAACTTTTAAAGACAAAGCAAAGAAACTTTTTCATCAACTAAAAGAAACCTATCTGATTTCTCCATGGATTGAAATTTGGGTGGCATTTGGTGCATTTATCCTCATATTTTGGCTCATCATGGTACTATGCTTGGGACATTTCATTGAGGGAAGATATGCTAAAATGGACACAGCAAGCCAGAATATCAACTTGGTCCTTAAACCACACACATCTTCACACGTCGAGAAAAGAGAACTTTCTTCTGTCAACTTCACAGCCAATCCTATACCCGGCGGGGTAGCATGGGACAAAACTGAATATGAAATATATGGTCCGGTTGAACTACTGAAGTACCCACACCAATTTAAGATTTCATTAAGTGACTTTGTAAAACCAAGCACATTCGCTGATGATTGGGATTTTGAAAGTATTAATGATATGATGTCTGATCTAGTGATGTCAGCCAAATTTACAGAACATGATTATTTACAAGGTTCATCAAATTACGATCAAATGTTTTGCTATAACCATTATGGTAACCATTATCTGCATAAATCTACTCAGCCTAGAAATGTTTTAAATTTTAACCAATGGGAACATTGTGCAACTCCACCAAAAGGCAGTTCAAAAACATTTTATGATAAATATTCATACTTTTCAGGGTTTAACACAAGCAATGCAGAAACATTCTACTTCAAATTGTTAAATAAGACAGGAGTGAAAACCATGCTTACAAACACAAAATTGATATATTCAGACTCATTTTTTGAAAAAATTAATACATTTGGTTTTGATTTCTGGAAGGATAACATTGAAACGAAAATGATCTGGGGCACAAAAGATTGGCAAGTGCAAGGTATAGAATCATTATTTAGAGCCTGCATGATCCCAGAACAAATTATATTTTTGAATGACACGATTCAGCAGACCAGCTGTCTTGGTCTAGCCAAAATCAAAAACTTAAACAAACCGTCTATTCCAAAGCCAACAATGGATAGTAATAGCACCTCTGATATGGAGATAGACGTAACCAGTATTTTAAACCAAAACAGAACATCCTGAATGGAAAAAATGGTTGATCTGGCCCACAGACACAAATAACTGTCAAGACAGATTCCTGAACAAAATACAGGGACCAGGCCAGACCCAAGATACTCCCAGAGACAACATCCAGGGATTGTAACTACTTACAGTGTGGGGAAGCTCTGCATTCAGTGGCTACATACATCCACACTGGCGGAAATTAAGCAACACCTAACTTTACTTAAAGAAGGTGCTGACTTGCGCGATTTCATTATGGGACCACGCAAGCAGCGTCAAAAACGTTTCATAGCGGCCTCTATATATGCAGCTTATAACGAAGCCTGGAAAGAAACTCAAATTGAGACAGCAGAAAAAATACGGGAAATTGACCGTGTTCATTTGGAAAAATCACTTTCTGTTGTGGACAATGGGTTAATGACTCTGTCTTCCAAAATATATTCACTGGACAGTATTGTATCTTCAGCAATCGATATAATAGAGCAAGACTTACTGATGTTACAACACGGTCAGTCTCAATTAAGTTCTATTGTACAGCTTGGCTGGACGTTGCAAAATCTGTGTTCAGGCTATGTGCCTTGGCGTTTAATCAACACAACGTCACTGTTTAATATCTTTAACCTTACTGATAAACAAATCAGTTTGGCACAGAAGGGTGCTGACTATACAATTCTGAGCATTGAAAAACTTGAGAGATTACCATTGATAATGTCAGAACAACCTGTCATTGAATGGATAATACATGGGATAATATATATTCCAATAACAACTTTCCAGTTTCAATACTGCCAAAAATATATACAGGCAGGCCAGTATGAAAGGTTGGGTAAAGGATACATTAAGTCGACATGGGACTTGCCCTATACACACACATATGTTAGTAATAAAGGACAGAGTGTATTTCTTAGTGGCAATAATTGTGCAAAATCACTAAGTGGTATACTTCTGTGTCAGGGTTTAAGTTTTCATGGGGCCTGTGAAGGGACTTCAAATAACCTTTCATGTCACCAGCTAGGCACACCTGCAACACAAATAGAACCATTCTTTAGGAGACTCTCGAACGGGAGTTACATTCTAATTGTAGATCGCTGATGTTGCAGCCTAATGCCCGGAAAACCTTATCTCGTGAGCGTGACTACCAGGGTCATGTGCTGTGAAAGAGTATTGTTCCCAAACGATACTCCAGACAGGGAGGCAAGGTTATGGCCCAGTTTTAATTTCTCTTCTATTCGAATTGATACTTTAAGCAGAATGAAGACTGTGCTCCTACAGACACCAACCAGGTTGACGTCATCAAAAGAAACGTATGATCTCCAAGTTGCAAGGACAACGGCAGAGATTCATTCACTGCTATCAACGAATAGCCCCCTACACTTCGCAGAAATGTTGAACGAAATTCTAAATATTTCTGATACAAGTGGTATCGCGAGTGTATTTAAGACAGTTTTTTCAGGCGCTTTAACCCCATTCAAAGCGATCCTGAGTATTTTCCCAAACTTCGTCCATTCCATCTTTGGCGGACTACCTCTCCTGTTGGGACTAGTAGCAGGCGTCCTATTTTTGCTACTTTTGCTTCGATATGGCAAACCGTGTCACAGACATGACTCCAACAACAATGGAAGAAACGATCCTAGCTATCCGCTACCGGGACCGCATAACTAAAGTCCTTGGATTAGCACGGCTACGAGATTTAAATATGACCTGGTTTCTTTCATTTCGACCTTTATGGCAGACCTGTGTTATGCCTGTATTAAGGGGCTTGCTATGCGGCGAAGAATGCGTGTTGGACACCTGTCTCACACTACAATCGGAAGTGCCATTGGATGCAGAGACTTTGTTGAGTCCAGTTAAGGCTCATGCATTGTGCTGTCCCCAGCGGCTACCAATCCTGATGACGGCATTCGTGGAGACTTCACCACTGCGATTGAAGGGTAGTGAAGTACAAGATGAAAGCAGTATCGATCAGGTACGACCATCTGTCAGCTATGCTGATCAAACCATCACTGAAAGCAATCATGCTCATGACTGCATGGTAGCGTCATTTTCCAACCTTGTCGAACTCTCACCAGAAGCTGTTGACTGTTTTTTCGAACATCTTAATGATATGATGTTTTCACCAGAACAGAAAGAATGACTTTGAGCAAACATGCACACAGCGTTCCCTGAACTCTGAATTTGGCCTTCAAATTTAAAAATAAAGCCACTACGAATTTTTCGAGTCTGCTCCGGTAAACAGGAACGTTCTCCAAACATCCAAAATATTTACCTTTCAGGCACTTATCTTCTGCTTAAAGTAAACTATTCTTAGAGAACAGACACTTCTATTTTAAGTACCTCAAGAAAACTTTACCTCGACCTCTAGGTTATTTACACATACGATTGTATTTCTATGTGATGAAATGGACTCGCACTTTTTCTTCTGTATTAAGAGCCATTTCATGTGTTATTTTCGCAAATCATTCGTGCAGATATAAAATGTGCATCCTCTTTGAATGATTCCACTGCTTGAATGCATACAGTAACTATATTCATTTTTCATGTATTACGCAAATCCAAATTTAATACAAATTAATGTATTTTTGGGGCGGTTTGAATACACATACAATATTAGTTATGTTTACTATGCTTAGGTTAGTAAATATGGACATAGATTCCGTGGAGTGGGTGTGATGTATTTCCTACGGGAACTGTACCAATATACCTGTTTCTGACCCTTGTCCGGTTAATAAATCAATAGTGGCCATACAACGGCACAGAAACCCGTTCTCTGATTAGGTCATAGCGCATGCTACCACGTTAGGCAAGCACTATTCCCCCAGCCCCCATAGAAAGCATACCGAGTTCTCAAAACAAATCAAACCTCCAGCAACCTGGGAAATCCCCCGCAGCTATTGTTTTGATTTAACCACGAACTCCAGTAAAGAATGTACGAACGACCAGTTCTTATGACATCCTTATTGACGTATTTATGTCCATCCTTACGTCAATCTCGGCACCTTTCAGGTATAAATATTACCGACATTGCCCTAAGCAAACACACGGTGGTGACGAGATTGGAGCAGCGATACTTGCCGAGGAGCCCAGCTGATGCAGAAAAAGCCCACGGATGCTGCCCCTCCCTTTTGACGCGCTGAGAGAGAGACGCTGCCTTTTCTCTTGCCGAGAAATCCAGCCCCGGCGTTTCCAGCCGCCCTTGCGGGCAACTGGGATATCAAGTCCTGAGATTGAGATACCAGCCCTCCAGCCTTCTAATTCCCAGGTACTGAACTGAATAACCCCTCACAGAGAATTCTTGCATCAGATCCTTGGCAAAGCAAACTTAACTTAAACTGCTACTTATCTACTCCCGCCCACGTATTAGGCTTAGGTCAGGTACACTGGGGTAGGCATAGCTAGAAGCACCAGTTGAGTACGATTAGTCAATGTATATATGTATATAACTTTTATCCATTTTAAGTATCATATGGCTAAGAAACCATATCAATGCTTTTGCAGTATTATTTTATAATCCTGTTTTTACTGTATGCACTTTACTTAACTATAAGTATTGCAATAATAGCGATTCATTTCACTTGTATGAGAAAGGAGACTGATCAATAAATAACACCTTTTTATTGAACACGCCCGTCTCTTCCTTTTCTCTACAATCTGGTGAAACTAAGAATGCACGTACTGACTGAGTAAAATAAGTTGTCTTTTGTTTTCACACGACGCTAGAGATATACTCTTGATTAGGGGAGAGCAAAGTGTCATGTTCTATGGTTGTCAGAAACTAAATCCCTTCTTGTCTATCCAGGGAGGTTAAACTCCTCCTTGCCTATTCGAGAAAGTTTCTAGTGAACTCTGAGCTAGCTGGCACACACATAACTTTAAGTCTAATATCGTCGGTAGAAGACCTAGTTAACCTCAGTCCTACGTCTATACTATTGAAGATATTATTCCAATGCGCAGAGCCTATTGGGATAATAGGAACTACACTACATTACAAGGACACTCCTGTGAATCGACCGACTGTTGCTGAGGGCTCTGACTGACCCGTTTTTGCATTACACCTTGCGGTAGCCGCTTCGCGGGTCCCGCTGCGCACCTTCATCGCCCAGGAAGCTTGGACTCTGCTGCGTGTGCTGGACCAGGGCTGCGAGCGAGCGGGGCCGGACTTCAAAGACCAGAAGCCTCGGCTACCCGCGCCTCACGCCACCTGGCCGCTCTCCCTGTCCACCACGCCCCGCCTGCACTCCTGAAAAGGCTTGGGAAGGGAAAACGCTGTGGGACACTCCTGTGAATCGACCAACTGTTGCTGAGGGCTCTGACTGACCCGTTTTTGCATTACACCTTGCGGTACCCGCTTCGCGGGTCCCGCTGCGCACCTTCATCGCCCAGGAAGCTTGGACTCTGCTGCGTGTGCTGGACCAGGGCTGCGAGCGAGCGGGGCCGGACTTCAAAGACCAGAAGCCTCGGCTACCCTCGCCTCACGCCACCTGGCCGCTCTCCCTGTCCACCACGCCCCGCCTGCACTCCTGAAAAGGCTTGGGAAGGGAAAACGCCATGGGACACTCCTGTGAATCGACCGACTGTTGCTGAGGGCTCTGACTGACCCGTTTTTGCATTACACCTTGCGGTACCCGCTTCGCGGGTCCCGCTGCGCACCTTCATCGCCCAGGAAGCTTGGACTCTGCTGCGTGTGCTGGACCAGGGCTGCGAGCGAGCGGGGCCGGACTTCAAAGACCAGAAGCCTCGGCTACCCGCGCCTCACGCCACCTGGCCGCTCTCCCTGTCCACCACGCCCCGCCTTCAAACCATTGGTCCACCTATTTAAGTGAAGGTCTCCGCCCGCGGCGCGGGAGCGCCCCGGGAGAAGCCCGGGACAAGGGCGGGACCGTCTGTGGCCGTCAGGGGCCGAGGGAGGCCGGGCTGGGCCCACCCTTTTTTGCCTGCACCTTCTTGATTGCAGTTGGACTACGGAATAGGATACGGTCATGCCCTCACCAGCCCTATGCGAAACTTCAGAAAGGGCGGGGGGAGGCAACACTGGGACTTTGGACAATTACTTCAAATCGGCTAAGGGTGAAGGGGGAAAGGAAAGCTCCTTGGAGAAGCGCAGGGTAGAGCGTCGTCGCTCCATAGAAATTATGAAAAACAGACCTCTTAGCGAGATAATTCCTTATCCCATCTCTCAAGAGGAAAGCACCCTTAACGGCAGTCAGGATTTTTCAACCCAAGAAGAGGTCCCCTTACTATTACGGGATAGCATTCTCAACCCCGGTACGTTGCCCGAGCAGACTACGGAGGCTACCCCACTCCCAATCCCCACCAGTTTGCATGTTGATTTGATTACCCAAACACCCCCCGTAGCCAAAGCCAAGAAAAATAAGGCCAAGCAAATTGTTGTGGCGGAGGTGCATGGCCCTCCACCCAACAAGCGCAGAAGGAAGACGAGGGGGGGCAAGGGAAAACTAAGATACCCCACTCAGACTTTGGTAAAAATCACAAGCCTGTACTCATCCCCGATAGGTCCAGAGAGAATGAGCACACCGCCCCTCCCCCTAAGGGTATGAACACTATTACCGCTGCTGCCAACAGTGATCTAGGGGTCAACCCGCTTAACACAGCACCCCCTGTTACATCTCTGGGGAACATAGAATTCCTACTCAGATCATTACTGCTGCCCATCAGTGAGAGTCTGAAAAAAGTAGAGATCAGGCTTACCATCTTAGAGGCAACCCTAATCTGTCTGAACACCATGGCTAGTAAGCAGATAAGAACAATCGGACCCAATCCAGCTACAGGAACCCTCCCCAACATACAAAACCCTCCCTTTAATGCAGGAGCCTTACAGGGTGCCGCTGCTGTTCCCCCCTTGCAGCCACTCATGGCTAATCCAGTCACAGTTCCACCCAATATTCCAAACATCATGCCTCCCCAGTCAGTAGCCCCAGCTCACCATAGTTCAGTTCCAGCCATAAATCTCGGGGACCCAGCTAATGCTAATATTCCTTTTCCTCCCCCCGGCAAGCCCGCTCCGAGACCACGGAGACCGGACTTGCCACCGGAAGCTAATAGCCTTATGGTGGTGCTGGCAGGTGCCCCCCCTCTTGAAATGGGTGAAAATGAAAATTTCCAGTCTCTCAAGAGGAAAGTTATCAAATGGCTGAACTGGAACAGACCTTTACCACCCCATTTTAATAATGAGATCATTATGGTCAGAAGGGTGCCATGGTTGGGGAAGACGAGGAAAACAATAATAGGGGACTGCATTATGGTGACTTTACGAGACCCCGGTACTGTCTTACACATTTGCGCCGGGGCAAATAGATCATTGGACTCCCCCATACAGACTCTGCCAGTCTCCTTCTTCTTTCCACCCATCCGTATGCCTCATGACCCGCCACAAGGCAACTGGACAAGGGTAGAACGGAGACCCAGACAGAAGGAATATGTTGCACGCCCACTTTACCAACCACCTGATACACCCTATTTCCACTACAATCGTTTTAACTGTTTGAGTGGGCTGGATGGGGGTGATTGACTGTTCTCAAAAAACCCTGCGACCTCGGACAATGGTCCCTGTGATTTCCCTGAGCCAACTGGATTTACCACTGATAGCGTTCTCGATGTAGCAGTGGGTGTAGTATCTGGCATTGTCTCCCCCCAAACCTCTAACTCTGTAACCCCTCCTACTGAGCACTTGAGACTAATCTGGTGGAATGTGGCCGGACCAGCTAATAAGTTGGCCACTCAAGACTGGGTAACTTACATTGAGACTGGGGACGTTTGTATGTTCCAGGAGACCTGGGCAAGGCAAGAACATAGGCACCAGGGTTACCAGTCATTTTCCATCCCGGCCAGGTGGGAGGGCAAAGGTCGCCCCTCAGGTGGACTCACCACCTGGGTGGCATCCCACCTAGGCTGCGAGGCGTTACGTTTAATGGTGCCATCTGACGATATCCTTGTGGTCTACTGACCTGGCCGAATCAAGCGAAACTCGTCCTGATAAACATCTACTCCAGGCCAGTGGGAGTCGCTAGGGAATCGCCCACCATAGATGAACTTTCAGACTACTTAGCTGAAATACCAAGAGATCTACCTTATGTAGTGGGAGGGGATCTAAACTCCCATTTTGAGCCACTGCCCGGCCTTCTAGAAGGCTTCTCAATGGAAGAAGAGGTCAGGTGGTCAGTACCTTTGGTAGAAGCTCCTCCCCCAAAGGCATGGACTCCCGTAGCATTGCAGATCACAGCTCTCACCCTAAAATTTGGAATCAGAGCCTGTAATGGGCGCATTAATTCCGATGTACCTAGCAGAACCACCTATAACAGAGCGGGAAGAGAATCTCGCTTGGACTATGTCTTGGTACAGATAATGAACTGGCCAGCTATCCGGGATTTCAGGGTTACTGAAAGACTAGATAGCGATCACAATGCCCTTGAACTTGATTTCATTCACCCCGGCGTTCAAACCTCTATAACACCTGGGGAGGAGAACAAACCTGAACTTCTACTGGGTAATAACAGGAGAAGAATCAGGTGGGAAAAACTGGCCTCGAGCCAAGAGAAACTCCCGAGGCTTTATGCAGGGCTAATCCCTATTTTGGAGACTGTGGGAGATCTAGCCATTGGGGTGGGCAACAAAGATTCCCATGATAAATTATACCAGGCCCATGAGGACCTCATAAAGGGTGCTGCCCCCAACCTTTTTAGTAATGTAAAGAATTCAAGGAGAGGGCAGCAATACAAATCCCCATGGTATAATACAGCCTGCAGAAAGGAAAAGGGAGAACTTCTTAGAAACATTAAGGAGGGCCTAGGTGGAGAGAAGCTAAGAGAAAGCAGACGGGCATACAAAAAACTAATTGCCCACGCCAAAACTGAATGGGAGGAGAACCAATGGGAGGAGCTTACTAATTCCCTCGCAGTAAGAGATCACCGAATGTTCTGGAGAGTAGTAAACGGGGGGTCGGGGAGTCTCCGCTCGGCAATTGAGCCTAACATCGCAGCAGGGGTGTGGCAGGTACACTTTCAATCCCTTTATAGCTCAGAGTTGGGAGATACCATGAATGACACTGGTATTGGTTGGCCTGATTATGAGGGGGATCTAATAACAGTGGGGGAGGTTAAGGCTGCAATAGCAGGACTTACATCGGGAAAGGTGCCAGGATTGGATGGCCTACCCGGGGACCTGTTTAAACAGGAACCCGACGTTTGGGCCCCCTACCTTGCTGTTCTGTTTAATGGAGTTTTGAGCGGCATGGAAATCCCGAGTACTTGGCTGGGTGCGGAGGTGGTTCCCATATTTAAAAAGGGTTCGCCCCTCCTCCCAGCCAACTACAGACCAATTAGTCTGATTGATGTGTCACAGAAGCTGTTCGGTCGGATATTGTTGAACCGGCTCCAGGACTGGGTAGAAGAGAGGGGTGTCCTCAGTCCGTACCAGGCGGGCTTTAGGAAGGGAGTTTCTACAGTGGATCAGGTCTTTCGATTGAATATCATCTATTGGAGGGCAGCGATATTCGAAGGCGGCAGCTTATACACAATATTTGTGGACCTGAGGGCCGCCTTCGACCTGGTGCCCAGAGGGAAACTTTGGAGTGTTCTGGCCGAGATGGGCGTCCCCCCGGATATCCTGATAATCCTACAGAGGTTGCACCATAACAACTATGCTCGAGTGAGGTGCGGGAAACTTGGGGCACTGACGGACAGATTCCCCGTTGACAGGGGGGTTAGACAGGGTTGTGTGTTGGCACCGACCCTGTTCTGCCTCTTTGTCAACGGGGTAATCGCCCACCTAAATGCCACTGAATATACTGACGCCCCAAAGCTGAACGGCGGCAGGGTGCCTGCAATCATGTTTGCAGACGACACCCTGCTGCTGTCCAAAACCCCTATGGGGATCCAGAGGATCCTTGACTCATTTGTGGCCTTTTGCACTGACAGGGGATTAGAAATCAACGCTGCAAAAACCAAGTTTATGGTCCTGAACCCAAGTCAAAAACTGCGTCCAAACCCACTACTGGGAGGGTCACGGCTAGAGAGAGTTTCAACCTTCGAATATCTTGGTGTAACCCTTAATGAAACCATGCTCTGGGGACCACACCAGACTAGGGCCAACCTCAAACTAGCACAGATTACAGGGGGTATCGCTCGGATGATGAAGGGCTCCACATACCGTCCGTTGGGGCCGCTTATCCAGATCTATAAGGCACAGGCAAGGGGTGCCACCATGTATGGGGCGGAATTGTGGGGCCATACATCTTCCCGTAGCCTGTCTATAACTGAGAACAACTTTATTAGACAGATAGTTGCACTTCCGCCCAGCACCCCGCTCCTTCCCCTGAGGATGGATCTGGGTCTGAGACCAATAGCTGACGAACTAGGTCTCAGACCCATAGTCTTCTGGTGAAGGCTATGGAGTAGCGAAGAACTTTCTGCCTACAGGGCGGAACTGAGGGAGCTTTTGACCCATCCCAAAGCGTTACAGATCCCCTGGATAAAATATATACAAAAATCCTGTGCGAGACTGGGTTTCCCTGATCTCTGGTCCGATCCTGCTAATGCCTCATTAAATATCTCACGGAGAGCTTTGGCCAATGTCTACCACGAACAGAAACTAGCCATGGCCTTGGATTCCCAGGGTGAGGGGTCACTCACATCTGTATTCGCGAAAAGCAAGGACTCATATAGGCTGGAGAGGGTTTTGGACACTATGTCCCCTGTGCTGGCCAGGAAGCTGTTTCTCCAATGGAGATATGGCACATTGCCTCTGCGATCTTTTACCAGCTCCTGGTCAACACCGCCCTCTACCAAGCAGTGCCCGGCATGCACTGGTGCTGAGGAAAGTGATCTACATGTGGTCCTGTTTTGCCCAATTTACAAGGCAGCGAGGAAATATTGGCTCCTTCCACTTATTAGAAACCTTGGTTGTAGGGAGTATCTTCCGATGTACAGAATCTTAAAAACCGATGTTTCAAGTCCAATTGTGTTTGCACTAGCAAAATTTCTTACCAATGTCTGGCACACTCGCACCCGTATTCTGAAGTCTCAGGTTCCCATCTAATTTTAAGTCTACAGTTTTAAATGCAATTTTATTAGCATGAAATTCCTAGAATGGAACGATTTCATATTGTATAAGTATGTATTGATTGTTTATCAGGATGATTTTATCATGGTTGTATATGTTTTTACTGTATATCTTTTATGGCCATACGGCCGAAATAAAGATTGATACAACAAAATTACAAGGTTCAATGTCTTACAGGTACAATGCAATAGTACAGATGCATTAACAATGATACCAGCACATAGACATAAACATACTGTAGAAAGTGGAGGTGAATTAGTGGGAGACATATTTGGTGCAATCGTTCCACCTGTAGGAGTCATATTAAATGATGAAAAGATTAGGAAACTGGCACCTGTTGTCAACAAGCTGGCAGACAGAAATTCAGGAGCTTTGTTAGTAGTAAACACTGAGCTAGAGGCAATAAGATCCATAGTGTGATACTCGATTACTGCAAAGTATTGGCTGAATTGGTGTGTTTTCTGTCTTACCAGGTTTCAACTGCTACTAAAAAGCAACCTCAAGAACAGTGCCACAACCTCAATCATTTTGGAGAAGCACATTTGGAAGATTTGCCTGGAACTGAGATGGAAAGGCCCCTTCCAAGTTATCTTAGTTATTAACACTGCTGTTAAGTGTGTGGGAGTTCCAAATTGGGTGCTTGCCTCACACTCAAAAAAGTGGGAAATCGAGACAAAAAGTATTTGTGTTCTTTGATCCTGAACGAAAAGGATTGGTCACGCACCACCACCAACTGGGAGTCCACAAACAGCAGTGGTACCGAGATGATAACTGAAGCACCAAGAAGAAAGGGGTGAAGATTTACAGACTGCAACATAAATTCAAGTGCCTATTGTTCCACAAAGTGGCAAGCCATGGGAGCAAAAGACTAATACGTCTGTGCTCCTCCGACGTCATCAGCATAAGAGGAATTCACATATTATCATATGCCATTATTCTAATTCAATCTCATGTAGTATACTGCTTCCACTTGTATATAAACAAGAACATTTTGAATATATTTCAATTCAAACTATGACTTAATACTTTCTAGAGTGCCTTTAATCCAAAAAATGGCTTTACACCTACAATCAAAAGAAATGGACACAGCTTGGTATTACTTCATGTCACAGAGACCTATTGATAGTGTTAAGGCTCATCATAACAATGTACCTGCTTAATGAGAGCACTAGAGAAAGTTTTTATTATAGTTTTAGAAGAAAGAAACACTAACATAGCATATAGTAAATATAAACATGATGATGATTTGAAAAATGTTTGGAAGAAAGAAGATGAATTTAGCAAGGAAGTGGTGTACCCAAAATTAAAAATAGATAGTCAACATACAGAAGAAGGACACCCACATGAACTAGACATGTAGAGATTAGTAACTGTGAACATACATTCAAATTAGAGGGAGGAACATGGCACATCTTTCAAACGTATTTTGTTTGTGTACAGAATGCTTATTTTCCTCTGAATGAGAGGGTATTTGCTATTTAGCTGTGCTATTTCATAAACTGAACCATCTGAATAATATAGATGCATTAACATTGATACCAGCACATAGACATAAACATACTGTAAAAAGTGGAGGTGAATTAGTGGGAGACGTATTTGGTGCAATCGTTCCACCTGATGAAAAGATTAGGAAACTAGCAACTGTTGTCAACAAGCTGGCAGACAGTAATTCAGGAGCTTTGTTAGTAGTAAACACTGAGCTAGAGGCAATAAGATCCATAGTGTTTCAGGACCGCTTAGCATTAGACATTTTAAGTGCAGAAAAAGGCAGAGTCTGCAAGATGCTCAAATTAACCCATTGTTGTTCATGCATACCCGACACAAGTAAGAAAATAGACTCATTTGCAAAGAACTTTCCTGACTTGAAACCTGAACTAGAAGAGTTGAAAACACCTAGCATTTTAGACAATTTTGGAAAAGGGATTTGTACAATTGGAAGTTGGATTACAACAGAAGGAGGAAATATGTTGAAAGCTATACTTTTGCTAATACTAACCATTTTGCTTTGTTTGTTACTCCTTTTTACATTATTCAAAAGCTATAGATATTACTTACACAAGAGGAAGGACAGAGAAATAAAAGATTTGAAAAAGATTTAGACATAAGCAATATCATGAATGATATTTACTGGAAATCATTGATATTTCAAAGTCTAAAATGAAAAATACAAGATTCAACAGAAGAAAAAGTGCCCTTTGAGTAGAACTCACATTTGAAATCAAGATAGTGAAATGGTTAAGATACCATCAGATAGAGGAATTAAAAAAGATAATTATTTAAGGTGCAATTAAACAAATAACAGCTACATATGTGCAATGAATAACGAGCAATTCAAACATTAAATGACATATTTTAAATTTGCAAGCTGCACTAGGCAGCCATAGTTATTAATATATGCAAAAAGAACAATTGATGGACAGAATGCAGAACAATGTCATACATTCACCCCAGTACAGAGATCTGGGCCTAAATCCATCGTTTTTCTGCACTCCACACCACCCCTGGTCAGACATGGCCAGATGCAAATCAGCCTTGACCCTGTGCCTATAGGGAACAGTCCAGCCCGAACTGCCAAGCCATGTCTTTCCTGGACCGGAATCAAGCATCCAAGGACCGGTTTCTGGCTATCAGCCTTCATCAGCCTGGATAGCTTGACTCCAGTGGTGTGGAGAGCATGGGACTCACGTCTGAGCATAACCATCCCACTCGGGTGACAAATGCAAAAACAACAATTGATGGACAGAATGCAGAACAATGTCATACATTCACCCCAGTACAGAGATCTGGGCCTAAATCCATCGTTTTTTTGCACTCCACACCACCCCAGGTCAGACATGGCCAGATGCAAATCAGCCTTGACCCTTTGCCTCATGGGAACAGTCCAGCTCGAACTGCCAAGCCATGTCTTTCCTGGACCGGAATTAAGCATCCAAGGACCGGTTGCTGGCTATCAGCCTTCATCAGCCTGGATAGCTTAACTCCAGTGGTGTGGAGAGCATGGGACTCACGTCTGAGCATACCCATCCCACTCGGGGTGACAAATGCAAAAACAACAATTGATGGACAGAATGCAGAACAATGTCATACATTCACCCCAGTACAGAGATCTGGGCCTAAATCCATCGTTTTTTTGCACTCCACACCACCTTAGGTCAGACATGGCCAGATGCAAATCAGCCTTGACCCTGTGTCTCATGGGAACAGTCCAGCCCGAACTGCCACGCCATGTCTTTCCTGGACCGGAATCAAGCATCCAAGGGCAGGCTTCTGGCTATCAGCCTTCATCAGCCTGGATAGCTTGATTACAGTGGTGTGGAGTGCATGGGACTCACGTCTGAGCATACCCATCCCACTCTGGGTGACAAATGCAAAAACAACAATTGATGGACAGAATGCAGAACAATGTCATACATTCACCCCAGTACAGATATCTGGACCTAAATCCATTGTTTTTTTGCACTCCACACCACCCCAGGTCAGACATGGCCAGATGCAAATCAGCCTTGACCCTGTGCCTCATGGGAACAGTCCAGCCTGAACTGCCAAGCTATGTCTTTCCTGGACCGGAATCAAGCATCCAAGGACCGGTTTCTGGATATAAGCCTTCATCAGCCTGGATAGCTTGACTCCACTGGTGTGGAGAGCATGGGACTCACGTCTGAGCATACCCATCCCACTCGGGGTGACAAATGCAAAAACAACAATTGATGGACAGAATGCAGAACAATGTCACACATTCACCCCAGTACAGAGATCTTGCTCAGACGTGAGTCCCAGGCTCTCCACACCACTGGAGTCAAGCTATCCAGGCTGATGAAGGCTGATAGCCAGAAACCGGTCCTTGGATGCTTGATTCCGGTCTGGGAAAGACATGGCTTGGTAGTTAGGACTGGACTGTTCCCATGAGGCACAGGGTCAGAGCTGATTTGCATATAGCCAGTGTTTAACCCAGGGTGGTGTGGAGTGCAAAAAAACGATGGATTTAGGCCTAGATCCTTGTACTGGGGTGAATGTATGACATTGTTCTACATTCTGTCCATCAACTGTGTTTTTAGCAAATTTCACCCCGAGTGGCCTGGGTATGCTCAGACGTGAGTCCCAGGCTCTCCACACCACTGGAGTCAAGCTATCCAGGCTGATGAAAGCTGATAGCCAGAAACCGGTCCTTGGATACTTGATTCCGGTCTGGGAAAGACATGGCTTGGTAGGTCGGACTGGACTGTTCCCACGAGGCACAGGGTCAGAGCTGATTTGCATATAGCCAGTGTCTAACCCAGGGTGGTGTGGAGTGCAAAAAATGATGGATTTAGGCCCAGATCCCTGTACTGGGGTGAATGTATGACATTGTTCTACATTCTGTCCATCAACTGTGTTTTTTGCAATTTTCTCCCCGAGTGGGCTGGGTATGCTCAGACGTGAGTCCCAGGCTCTCCACACCACTGGAGTCAAGCTATCCAGGCTGATGAACTCTGATAGCCAGAAACCGGTCCTTGGATGCTTGATTCCGGTCTGGGAAAGACATGGCTTGGTAGTTCGGACTGGACAGTTCCCATGAGGCACAGGGTCAGAGCTGATTTGCATATAGCCAGTGTCTAACCCAGGGTGGTGTGGAGTGCAAAAAAACGGTGGATTTAGGCCCAGATCCTTGTACTGGGGTGAATGTATGACATTGTTCTACATTCTGTCCATCAACTGTGTTTTTAGAAAATTTCACCCCGAGTGGCCTGGGTATGCTCAGACGTGAGTCCCAGGCTCTCCACACCACTGGAGTCAAGCTATCCAGGCTGATGAAGGCTGATAGCCAGAAACCGGTCCTTGGATGCTTGATTCCGGTCTGGGAAAGACATGGCTTGGTAGGTCGGACTGGACTGTTCCCACGAGGCACAGGGTCAGAGCTGATTTGCATATAGCCAGTGTCTAACCCAGGGTGGTGTGGAGTGCAAAAAACGATGGATTTAGGCCCAGATCCCTGTACTGGGGTGAATGTATGACATTGTTCTACATTCTGTCCATCAACTGTGTTTTTTGCAATTTTCTCCCCGAGTGGGCTGGGTATGCTCAGACGTGAGTCCCAGGCTCTCCACACCACTGGAGTCAAGCTATCCAGGCTGATGAACGCTGATAGCCAGAAACCGGTCCTTGGATGCTTGATTCCGGTCTGGGAAAGATATGGCTTGGTATTTCGGACTGGACAGTTCCCATGAGGCACAGGGTCAGAGCTGATTTGCATATAGCCAGTGTCTAACCCAGGGTGGTGTGGAGTGCAAAAAAACGGTGGATTTAGGCCCAGATCCTTGTACTGGGGTGAATGTATGACATTGTTCTACATTCTGTCCATCAACTGTGTTTTTTTACAATTTTCACCCCGAGTGGGCTGGGTATGCTCAGATGTGAGTCCCAGGCTCTCCACACCACTGGAGTCAAGCTATCCAGGCTGATGAAGGCTGATACCCAGATACCGGTCCTTGGATGCTTGATTCCGGTCTGGGAAAGACATGGCTTGGTAGTTCGGACTGGACTGTTCCCATGAGGCACAGGGTCAGAGCTGGTTTGCATATAGCCAGTGTCTAACCCAGGGTGGTGTGGAGTGCAAACAACGATGGATTTAGGCCCAGATCCTTGTACTGGGGTGAATGTATGACATTGTTCTACATTCTGTCCATCAACTGTTTTTTTTTGCAATTTTGCCCCCGAGTGGGCTGGGTATGCTCAGACGTGAGTCCCAGGCTCTCCACACCACTGGAGTCAAGCTATCCAGGCTGATGAAGGCTGATAGCCAGAAACCGGTCCTTGGATGCTTGATTCCGGTCTGGGAAAGACATGGCTTGGTATTTCTGACTGGACTGTTCCCATGAGGCACAGGGTCAGAGCTGATTTGCATATAGCCAGTGTCTAACCCAGGGAGGTGTGGAGTGCAAAAAAACGATGTATTTAGGCCCAGATCCTTGTACTGGGGTGAATGTATGACATTGTTCTACATTCTGTCCATCAACTGTGTTTTTTGCAATAGTTATTAATATAGGCAACAGGAATGCTTGAATACAAGTTATATTTTAACTACATGTAAACTCAATATTAAGTATGGGTGAAATCAGCGAAATCGCGGTCCGCGAAATCGTGCGAAAGCGAATCCGCGATCCGCATAATTCGCGAATTCGTGCGAAATTGCAAATTTTTGTTTTTTTGTGTTTTCGCTAGGATTTTTGTGTGTTCGCGGGGCTTTTTGCATGTTCGCGGGCCGCTTGCATGGCAAAGTTACCCATGCGGTCGTGTATGGGCACAGCACCCTCTGGTTCATCACTGCCACCCTCTGGTTCATCACTGTCACCCTCTGGTTCATCACAGCACCCTCTGGTTCACCACTGCCACCCTCTGGTTCACCACTGAACCCTCTGGTTCACCACTGCCACCCTCTGATTCACGACTGCCACCCTCTGGTTCATCACAGCAACTCTGGTTCACCCCTGCCACCCTCTAGTTCACCACTGCCACCCTCTGGTTCACCACTCCCACCCTCTGGTTCATCACAGCACAATCAGGTTCACCACTGAATCCCTCTGATTCACCCCTGCCACCCTCAGGTTCAGCACTCACTACTGCCACCCTCTGGTTCATCACAGCACCCTCTGGTTCACCCCTGTTGCCACCCTCTGGTTAAGCACTCACCACTGCCACCCTCTGGTTCACCACTGTCACCCTCTTGTTCACCACTGTCACCCTCTGGTTCACCACTGCCACCCTCTGGTTTACCACTGCCACCCTCTGGTTTACGACTGCCACCCTCTGGTTCATCACTTCACCTCTGGTTCACACCTGCCACCCTCTGGTTCACCACTGCCACCCTGTGGTTCACCCTGCCACCCTCTGGTTCACCACTGCCACCCTCTGGTTCATCACAGCACCCTCTGGTTCACCCTGTCACCCTCTGGTACAGTACTGTCACCCTCTGGTTCACCACTGACACCCTCTGGTTCACCACTGCAACCCTCTGGTTCATCACTGCCACCCTCTGGTTCACCCCTGCCACCCTCAGGTTCAGCACTCAATACTGCCACCCTCTGTTTCATCACAGCACCCTCTGGTTCACTCCTGCTGCCACCCTCTGGTTCAGCACTCACCCCTGCCACCCTCTGGTTCATCACAGCACCCTCTGGTTCACCACTGTCACCCTCTGGTTCACCACTGCCACCCTCTGGTTTACCACTGCCACCCTCTGGTTTACGACTGCCACCCACTGGTTCATCACAGCACCTCTGGTTCACCCCTGCCACCCTCTGGTACAGCACTGTCACCCTCTGGTTCACCACTGCCACCCTCTGGTTCATGACTGCCACCCTCTGGTTCATCACAGCACCTCTGGTTCACCCTGCCATCCTCTGGTACAGCACTGTCACCCTCTGGTTCACCACTGCCAACCTCTGGTTCACGACTGCCACCCTCTAGTTCACCACTGCCACCCTCTGGTTCATCACAGCACCCTCTGGTACACCACTGACACCCTCTGGTAGACCCCTGCCACTCTCAGGTACAGCATCAGCACTCACCACTGCCACCGTCTGGTTCATCACAGCACCCTCTGGTTCACCCCTGCTGCCACCCTCTGGTACAGCACTCACCATAGCCACCCTCTGGTTCATCACAGCACGCTCTGGTTCATCACTGCCACCCTCTGGTTCATTACTACCACCCTCTGGTTCACCACTGCCACCCTCTTGTTCATCACCGCCACCCTCTGGTTCACCCCTGCCACCCTCAGGTTCAGCACTCACTACTGCCACCCTCTGGTTCATCACAGCACCCTCTGGTTCACCCCTGCTGCCACCCTCTAGTTCAGCACTCACCACTGCCACCCTCTGGTTCATCACAGCACCCTCTGGTTCACCACTACCACCCTCTGGTTCATCACCGCCACCCTCTGGTTCACCCCTGCCACCCTCAGGTTCAGCACTCACTACTGCCACCCTCTGGTTCATCACAGCACCCTCTGGTTCACCAGTGCCACCCTCTGGTTCACCACTACCACCCTCTTGTTCACCACTGTAGATTATGGGGGGAAAGCACACCTGCCCAGCCTCAGCTGAGATGAATTACTGTGGGGCTGGTTAATGTGTCACTGAATTTGTGCTTCAAGTCTGGCACCTGCTTCCTTAGCTGTAAGTGCTTCCTGTTGCAGTTATTTTTTTTACAGGAGCATTGTGCCATACTTGTAACTATTCTCTGACCCTGCTTTCAGGGTCAGAGCAGGGTCATATAATAGTTGCAAGTAGGCAACTGAACTCTGGGGGGCCGCTCAGGAAGCACTAGAGGGAATGGTTACAAATTAGCTTGAACATTTGCACCTGCTAAGTGCTTTCAGTTTTCCAAAATTAGTTTTTCTGCCTTTTCGCGAGATTCGCGGGGCGCGAATGCACGCGAAATCGAACTTGCAATCCGCAAATTAGTGCGAATTTGCTGATTTATTTTTTTTGCGTGTTTGCGCGTTTTTTTGCTTATTCACGGACCGCTTGCAGCGCACCGACCCCGAGGTTGTCCATGCGGTCATGTATGGGCGCGGCCATCTTGTTTGCGTGACGTGTTTCCGTTTCCGGGCTCTCGGTGCATGCTCGCGTCGTATGCGGCGTGCGATTACGTGTTCGTGCGCGTTTTTGCGTGCTCGCGGGAGAAATATCACGCAAACTTACCCACGCGGTCCTCTATGAGCGCGGCCATCTTGTTTTTCATTCTCTGCTATGGTTTTGGGCATGCTACCTTTCTATCCATCCTACATCTTTGTAATCCTATGTTTTTCTGAACTTTTTTTTTTTTGCTTATTATCTCTCCCTTCAATTTCCTACATCTATATTTTGTGTTTTTTTAACTTTTTGTTACTTTATTACCTACTTTATTTCTTTCGCTCTCTCTCTTATTTTTTTTCACACCTATTCTTCTTTCCTTCTTCTTGTGCCCAGGACCATGGCTAAGGGAGGCGACAAGGGCAAGGGGAAGGGCCCAGCACCCCGTACCCGGCTCCCTTGCGGGCGTTTGAGGGGGGAGGAAGTCCAGGCCAGGGAGATCTTCTCTGCGGTGGAGGTGGCCGCCTTTATGGTTTTCATCCAAGTCCACCTCCCTAAGACCGTGACAGCAGGTGGGCGGATTGCTTCCGGTTACGGCCTCCGGGAGCGTCACCAGCTGTGGGAGAAGGTGTGCCGGCGCATGTACAAGGAGTCTGGGGTCCGGCGCACCTACCAGCAAGTGACGCACCGGTGGAGTGACATCTTGGACCGGAAGCATGACATGCTCGACCTGCTTGGTGTGGAGATCCCTGGCCTTGGTAAGTAGCTATTTAATAACTACTTTTTTTCCTTCTGCTCTGTTATATTGCTAATCTATTTTTTTCCTGAAGAGTACGAATGCTGCTGATTCGATTACATTGCAGGTAAATTAATGTTTAAATAGCTTCTGTCATTCCAGGTGCTCGCCTGGTTATTGGCGTTGCTACTATGCTTAATTGTTTGCAACTTTTTAGTCATTTGAGAGCATTACGGCATAATGCTAGAGACAGTAGACTCAAGTCTAGTCCTTCTTTGTACTCCTGCTGCTGCCACTTTGAAGAGATAGTGGTGGATTGATACGTTGAATGTATTATTTATTACTTGTTATAGGACATTTGTTAGTGGTCTGCAATCATGATGACGGACTGTTTCTGTCACGTGACGTCTCGTGCTGCTGAGTGATGGCAGTTGTAGTAGAACCTTTTTGTTGTTGATGTAGTTAGTGAAATACATAACTTTCCTATTGGAGGGTCTGCGAATCCTGCAATACTGTACTACTATCCTCCTAGTTGACCAGATCAGATGCAATTGATGTTAATTTGTTTCCCCGACATAATTTTAGATTGAGTACAAAGAAATCAAATATTTCCCAAAAAACAATCATCCATGTTGTGTTTCAATATTTCATGATCACCAGGACCTCTCAGGGGCAAGGCGGCGGTGGCGACAGAGACTCCGATGGCAGAAGGTGGAGAGGCTCAGTCCCTTGCAGGCTCTTCTGCTGGCCCCAGTAAGTTGTTCTATTTTTATATTAATACTTATACTTCCCTAACTTTACATTCATTACAAACTGGATCCTAATAATTCTATGTTTTACAAAATAGTCTTTGATCTTCTCCTAATGTAGACTACTTTCTACATTCTTATCCTGCCTCTACCATCACTCTCTGTGCTACTACTATTTACAATTATGAGTCGGTCTGTGTAGGTAGCTAGGCTTGCCCATTCGGCAAACGGTGTGAAACAAAACTCTGATACAGCAATAGCTCTAGGCACTGAGTGCAGTCCTCTGGGTTGCCCTTGCTGTCTATACCAGTCTTCTTAATGTAAGTGCTTTGACAATTTCCAACAACAAAATGTCATTGTTTACACCAAGTAAAAGGTAGCAGTTGCCTTTTTGATTTGAGAGGAGCACATCCCATACCGCTAGTGTTTCAGGGACTATTCTGCACTCAAAGTAGTATGGACACGATAAATAGGACATTGTTGATGATAGGTGCAGTTCGACTTTCGACATACCTCTGTCCGAACAGAAGTTGAACCCCCAATCCCCTGACCGACTATCTAGAATGTCTGACCAATGATTTTACGAGACAGAACAACAGAAGAAGACTACCTCCGAGTCCCGGCCTATCTGATTCACTGAAACATGACTGCCAAGTACAGTAGTTCAAAACTTTCCGCTCACTCATTCATAAACAAAAACCACACAGTGTTTGTTAGTTTTAAAGTTTTATTTTCAATTAAGAAATGAAAACATTATTTCTTTATTTTTAATAGCGTAGTATTCTGATGGATGAAGATGACGTTAACGTTTAAACAACATTCCCATGAATGAAATTAGTATGACTCAAACTTAATAATAGTTAACAGACACAGGAAATTATTAGAATAACTGTGCGTGAGCCCCCACCTTCTTTAAAGTACTTAAAGTACTGCTGGTGATGACTCAGTAGTAGTTGGTGAATCGTCTGGCAGAAGGGCAATGGAATCTTCTTTCTGTAATGAGAAAAATGGTGCACGTTAAGCAAGCATTCATCAGTTGTCATAAGAAGAAGTGTAGCATTTAATAGAATAAGCATATAAAAGGTTAACACCCTCCCCAAAACCATAACTTTTTTTCAATCCCAGTAATAAAAAATGTGTTATGTAACATTTTCTTCCATTACGAGACAAAATAGGGGGTTGTGTATGGCATCTGAAAATATGACATGTTTTTCCTAGACGTCACAACATCTGATGCGGCACAGATAATCAATCAATCAATCAATCAATACATTTATAGAGCGCACTACTCACCCGTAGGGTCTCAAGGCGCTAGGAGGGGGGGGTGCCGTTACTGCTCGAACAGCCAGGTCTTGAGCTTCTTCCTGAAGGAGAGGTGGTCTTGGGTCAGGCGCAGGTCGGTCGGCAGGGAGTTCCAGGTCTTGGCGGCCAGGTAGGAGAAGGACCTTCCTCCTGTTGTCGCTCTTCGGATGCGTGGGACGGCGGTGAGGGCGTGGCTGGATGATCTGAGGTGGCGCTTGGGAGCGTAGAAGTTGATTCGGTTGTTGAGGTAGCTCGGGCCTTGGTCGTGTAGGGCTTTGTGTGCGTGGGTGAGGAGACGGAAGGTGATTCTTTTGTTGACGGGGAGCCAGTGCAGGTCTCTCAGATGTCCGGAGATGTGGCTGTTTCGTGGGATGTCGAGGATGAGTCTGGCTGAGGCGTTCTGGATCCGCTGGAGTCTCTTCTGGAGCTTGGCGGTGGTTCCGGCGTAGAGGGCGTTGCCATAGTCCAGTCGGCTGGTGACGAGGGCCTGGGTGACAGTCTTCCTGGTCTCGGTGGGGATCCACCAGAAGATCTTCCGTAGCATGCGTAGGATGTTGAAGCATGACGAGGAGACGGCGTTGACTTGTCTGGTCATGGAGAGGGAGGAGTCCAGGATGAAGCCCAGGTTGCGTGCGTGGTCCGTCGGTTTGGGTGCGGTGCCCAGGGCGGGGGGCCACCAGGAGTCGTCCCAGGCGGAGGGCGAGGAGCCCAGGATGAGGACCTCCGTCTTGTCTGAGTTCAGTTTCAGGCGGCTGGTCGTCATCCACTCGGCTACATCTTTCATCCCTTCGTGCAGGTTGGCTCTGGCGGCGGCGGGGTCGTTGGTCAGGGAGAGGATCAGCTGGGTGTCGTCGGCGTAGGAGATTATGTTGAGGTTGTGTTGGCGTGCAATGGCCGCGAGGGGGCTCATGTAGACGTTGAAGAGGGTGGGACTCAACGAGGATCCTTGAGGGACGCCGCAGATGACTTCGGTGGCCTCTGATTTGTACGGTGGTAGGCGGACTCTCTGTGTTCTTCCGTCGAGGAAGGAGGTGATCCATTTCAGTGCCTTCTCCTGGATTCCGATGTTGCTGAGGCGCTGCACTAGGGTGCGGTGGCAGACAGTGTCGAATGCCGCGGAGAGGTCCAGGAGGATGAGGGCCGCTGTTTCTCCGTTGTCCATCAGGGTTCGGATGTCATCGGTGGCGGCGATGAGGGCGGTCTCGGTGCTGTGGTTGGCTCGGAAGCCGGACTGTGAAGGGTCGAGGGATCCATTCGTCTCGAGGAAGGCGGCCAGCTGCTTGTTGACGGTCTTTTCGATGACTTTGGCCGGGAACGGGAGGAGCGAGATGGGACGGTAATTCTTGAGTTCGGTTGGGTCCGCTGTGGGTTTCTTGAGTAGAGCGCTGAGTTCTGCGTGCTTCCAGCTCTCCGGGAAGGTGGAGGTGTCGAAGGAGGTGTTGATGAAGTCCCGCAGGTGGGGTGCGATGACAACGTCGGCCTTTTTGAAGACGTGGTGAGGGCAGGGGTCGGTCGGAGATCCGGAGTGGATGGAGTTCATTGTGCGGATGGTGTCTTCGGTGCTGATCGGAGTCCAGGCGCGAAGGGTGGTGGTGGGTGGCGTTGCTGCGGTTGTGGCATGCGTCGGTTGGCTGCTGAAGCTGTTGTGTATGTCTGCGATCTTGTTGTGGAAGTAGGAGGCGAGGGAGTTGCAGAGGTCTTGCGACGGGGTGATGTCGTTGTTTCCGGCGTTGG
The DNA here is from genome assembly GCF_964261635.1 of Lissotriton helveticus. NCBI lineage: Eukaryota > Metazoa > Chordata > Amphibia > Caudata > Salamandridae > Lissotriton > Lissotriton helveticus. The sequence goes on along the minus strand of NC_136072.1, from coordinate 876,343,634 downwards.
CGTTGGAGAGCTCTTTCACGATGTTGAAGAGTTCCTTGCAGTTGTGTGCGTTGTTGTCCAGCCGGTCCTTGTATGCATTTTTCTTGGTGGCGCGGATCAGTTGGTGGTGTTTCCGGGTGGCGAGCTTGAGGGTGGTCATGTTGTCTATTGTTGGTTCCCTTCTCCATACTTTCTCGAGGGCTCGGCAGTTCTTCTTGGAGCTCTTGAGTTCGTCGGTGAACCAAGGGGTTTTTCTGCTGCCGGGTCTGCTGGGCGGGGCACTCAGAGGGGCGAGTTCGTCCGCGCAGTTGTTGATCCACGTCGTGAGGCTGTCGGCGGCCTGGCTAGGGTTCGCTGAGCTGGCAGGAGGGTGCTGGTTCAGGGAGGCGGTGAGCTGGTCGGCTGTGATCTTGTTCCAGCTTCTTCGGGCAACCTGTTGCTGGTGGTGGTGGATCGTCGTTCTTTTGAAGGTGAAGTGGACGCAGCTGTGGTCCGTCCAGTGGAGTCCGGTGGCGTGGCTGAAGGCGATGTCTTTGCTGGATGAGAAGATGGCGTCGAGTGTGTGTCCGGCGAGGTGGGTGGGGGCGGACACCAGCTGCTTGAGTCCGAGGTTGGCGAGGTTGTCGAGCAGGGTGGTGGTGTTGCGGTCGTTGTTGTTCTCCAGGTGGAAGTTGAGGTCCCCCAGGAGGATGTAGTCGGCGGAGGGGAGGGCGTGCGGGCTGATGAAGTCGGCGATGTCCTCGCTGAATCGTGTGCGTGGTCCCGGGGGTCGGTAGATCAGGGTGCCTCTGAGGGTGGTCCTCGGGTCGGTGTGGATCTGGAAGTGCAGGTGTTCGGCGGTGGTTAGGGTGTCGTCGGTGTTGGTCGTGATGCGGATGGTGTCTCTGTGGATGATGGCGATGCCTCCTCCCATCTGGTTGGCGGTGCGGTCCCTCCGGGTGATCTTGTAGCCCTCTGGGATGGCGATGGCGATGTCGGGTGCTGAGGAGGCGTTCATCCAGGTCTCCGTGAGGAAGGCGACGTCTGGGGCTGTGGTGTCGAGGAGGTTCCAGAGTTCGACGGCGTGTCTGTGGACGGAGCGGGTGTTGAGCAGGATGCACTTGAGGTGGTTGCTGCTGGTGTTCGGCTTGGCGGGTGCTGGTGCAGGGTAGGTCCGGATGCAGGTGAACTTGCAGGCGTGGCAGCTGAAGGGTCCGTGGGTGTGCTTCGGGGTGGCTCGGTGACATCCCAGGGTGCCGCCGGCGTTGAGTGCGAGGAGTTCCGCGGCGTTGTAGGTTCGTCGGGTCGGCTTCCGTCGGTGGGGGCCAGGGGTCCTGGCCCTGGGCGCGGTCCAGGCACGGACGGGCGCAGACGGGCTTACCTTTCGCGCGCCTTCGGCGCACAATTGGCGCGCCCGCTGCGCGTCAACGCTGCGCGTTCGCACGGTCGCCATATATGGCGAAGTGCGCGGGGGGGCGGAGCAGCTGGGAGGCGGGAGCGGGGAGGGTACAGAAGGAAAAAAGGGGCGGGGTTAGGGGCGGTGGCGGGAAGCGGGGAGGGAGGACGAAGGGCAGCAGTACAACAGGAAAAGCGGGAAGGAAATTACAAGAATGTTAAGAAAACAGGCAACACAGTTAGACAAAACAATTGTAAACAGCGAAAAACCAGAGGGTCAGGTCAGGCTATCACGGACCACGCCGCTCGGAGGCAGGGGGCGTGGTTACGCGGTGGCAGCGAGGTAGACCGGCAGGGGGGGCACTCGCAGCAGCTGGTGGCCGTGCGGCGCGGGGGTGTCCTAGAACTAGGTCACACTCACCTGCGTCGCACGGTCGCCATATATGGCCAAGTGCGCGGGGGGGCGGAGCAGCTGGGAGGCGGGAGCGGGGAGGGTACAGAAGGAAAAAAGGGGCGGGGTTAGCGGCGGTGGCGGGAAGCGGGGAGGGAGGACGAAGGGCAGCAGTACAACAGGAAAAGCGGGAAGGAAATTACAAGAACGTTAAGAAAACAGGCAACACAGTTAGACAAAACAATTGTAAAAACAGCGAAAAACCAGAGGGTCAGGTCAGGCTATCACGGACCACGCCGCTCGGAGGCAGGGGGCGTGGTCACGCGGTGGCAGCGAGGTAGACCGCCAGGGGGGGCACTCGCAGCAGCTGGTGGCCGTGCGGCGCGGGGGTGTCCTAGAACTAGGTCACACTCACCTGCGTCGCACGGTCGCCATATATGGCCAAGTGCGCGGGGGGGCGGAGCAGCTGGGAGGCGGGAGCGGGGAGGGTACAGAAGGAAAAAAGGGGCGGGGTTAGCGGCGGTGGCGGGAAGCGGGGAGGGAGGACGAAGGGCAGCAGTACAACAGGAAAAGCGGGAAGGAAATTACAAGAACGTTAAGAAAACAGGCAACACAGTTAGACAAAACAATTGTAAAAACAGCGAAAAACCAGAGGGTCAGGTCAGGCTATCACGGACCACGCCGCTCGGAGGCAGGGGGCGTGGTCACGCGGTGGCAGCGAGGTAGACCGGCAGGGGGGGCACTCGCAGCAGCTGGTGGCCGTGCGGCGCGGGGGTGTCCTAGAACTAGGTCACACTCACCTGCGTCGCACGGTCGCCATATATGGCCAAGTGCGCGGGGGGCGGAGCAGCTGGGAGGCGGGAGCGGGAAGGGTACAGAAGGAAAAAAGGGGCGGGGTTAGCGGCGGTGGCGGGAAGCGGGGAGGGAGGACAAAGGGCAGCAGTACAACAGGAAAAGCGGGAAGGAAATTACAAGAACGTTAAGAAAACAGGCAACACAGTTAGACAAAACAATTGTAAAAACAGCGAAAAACCAGAGGGTCAGGTCAGGCTATCACGGACCACGCCGCTCGGAGGCAGGGGGCGTGGTCACGTGGTGGCAGCGAGGTAGACCGGCAGGGGGGGCACTCGCAGCAGCTGGTGGCCATGCGGCGCGGGGGTGTCCTAGAACTAGGTCACCTAGATAACCACCAGTGCCAGGGCCAGCAGTGCAGAGGGGTCCACCCTGAATGCGGCGGCGCCAACAGGAGGAGCTGGGGGGAAGACTCAGCGGCGGCGGATGGTGGTAAGTTGTTATACTCCTTACTTATTGAAATTTTTTTGAGTATGCTCGTAAAGGAGTGTTTGATGTACTGTACAGTAGTACACAGTACACTAGTATAAGTACACTGTACTGTCAAGAACATTTACTAATTTAAAACTACTTTTTGGGCTATCACGGAGAAGACAGTCAACCTTGACTTGTAATAGCATTAGCGGCGGTACTTCTCTGGTAACCAATGGCCCCCTCTATTTCACTTCAACTCAGCTGGCACATTTTTATTGTGAAGCCAAGTCATATCAGATGTAGTTTAGGGATGTGAAGAACGAAAAGTTAAAGTAGGGTGTAACGAAGGACGAGAGAGTCTTAATATTTATTTATGACTGTAAAGAATGGTTTTGTTGAATGCAATTCAACATAAGAAAGAAGACGGCGGTTTCCAAAATAAAATGAAAAGGATGTTAGTTGGTTGTTGACAAAAAGAAATGTTGGTACATTTGAGACATTAAGAAGAATCATAGACGTACTTTGGAAGCCTGGATGTTATCTTCTTTATCCTCCTCGTCGATAGCAGAGGTGTATGATGTAGTAGAGCAGACGCTGAGTGGATGAAGTATGGCCAGTGGCAGTGCCACCCCTATAGAAAAGTAAGACATTCCTATTCCCACCTGAATGTACTGCTTAAATTACTGCGAGTCTGCATCATCATGGCCTGTGTCTGTATTTCTTGGGTGAAAGCTGAGTGAGCTGCCATTATGGCGGCTACCACAAGTTCACGTACCAGTAATTTCTTTTGCAAAACAAGAGAAAAATAGTAAAAATTGCCTTTTTTTAGTGCTCTCCGACTATGTAGGTAGTAGTGAGTCCACCTATAGTGCTTCTAGTGAAATTCCTGAAACTCACAGTGTCACAGGCTTACAAAGACGGCGGAAAGATACATGCCAAAATGTTATACTGTGTTTGCTACTTGCTGGTGTTACTGAGTGTCAACCTTCCGTAGAATTATTTTGACTTTATGTTAAAGACTATTGGCTACAGTATTTTTCTTTCTTTCTTCATAGATGCTACTCCGAAAAAGCTCACCCGTAAGGAAATGGCTGTCCGGGCTAGGGCCCGTAAGCTGGAGGCTATTTGTGTTGAGTATCGGCGGTTGTGGGCTCGGGAGCATGAGGAGACATCAACATCTACATCCTCCTCAACTGCCCCCGGGTCCACCAGCCAGAAGCCTCCAGCCAAGCGGAGCCGAGGCCCAACCGCCTCCCGCCGCCGCCGCACAGCAGCAACAACGTCAGCGGCCCCCCCAGATCCTGGATCGTTCGTGTGCGCCGACTACGCAAAAGAGTGGACTACCTGGAGCGGTTGGCTGAAAAACATCAGCGCCAGCTCCGGGACCTCCGCAAAGAGCAGCGGGACATGAAGCAACAGCTTGCAAAACTACGCCACCGGAGGAAGTGACTGTCCCTTGCCCCTTTTTTAAAGACTGTTGGGGGGTGGGAATTGGGTGTTTGGGAAAGGGGACTTTTGGACTTTTGGACATTGGTTGGGGTTAGGTAGGGGGGTGAGTTGGGTTAATTTATTTCATTTTTTGACTACCTCAATATATTTCTTAATAATTATTTTTCATACCAAAACATAGTATACACATTCATATTATATTGTGTGGGTGTGGGCGGTGGTTACTAGACGTTTGGTTTCTTCCAACTTACCAGCATGAATGAAACATCTAGTCCTGAAATGTACCAAAGTGCCAGTAACCGACTTAGTGAATTCAGTAGCCCTAATAGTACTTTACTAGTAGTACTGGCAATCTCTGCTCTCCTCCCAGTCCTAGCCCATTATTCTACCTCTCCAAAATGCTTATCTTACCTGTGATTCGTGTTTGAGAATCGGGGTAGCCCCAGGGCTGGCTGCATTGCAAATGGTGATTAAGGTTGGTTGTTGACTTGAATCCTCGATGGATGCAACATCATTGTTGTGCTGGTAGCAGTAGTGGTACACACTTGCAGTATCACCATATGAAAAAAAGAGGAAATAAACATTGAGTGGCCTGGGCGTAGCATTAGAAACAGTACAATAGATAGTACGGTACAGAACAGTGCCCTAAATTGTAGCCTAAGCAGTACCAACGTAAGGTAAGCATTAAGCATTAGATTGTTCACGGTGTGTAGGAGGAGGATGTTCTTATTATCAATCCACGAAGGCGCACATGAACTTCTGGTTGCTTTGACCTTATCCTCCCCAGCAAGTGTGTGGAATTTATTGTTGTTGTCAGTCACACCTCAATGAAATACCACACAGCCCGGGGAAAGAGGGTTAGGGTTTGAACATTGGATGGGAATGGGGGTTTTGGGAAAGTTTGGTAGAGAGGAAAAAAACACAGCATGGACAGTCAAACAACAAATGAAGAGAAACAAATCTTTGGATTTGAAGATATTGATAAACCTTTAAAGGGACATAAAGGAAGTGCACTACTGCATGCCAGAAGTTGTTTACTAAATGGATGGTTAGCTTACTGAAAAGTAGTACTACTACTTACTGCAACTTACTAGTAACTACGAAGGAACAAGTTGGCAGTACAGGGCTGCAGTCATTACGCAATTTCACTTGCGAGCCTAGATAGAGCGGAACAACTAGTACAAAGGATCCCCATCGAAGTGATAGTCGATATAAAGAAATGTTCGGTTATAACCACTGCGGAACCCGAAATAAACCCCAACTACAATCGGGAGTATCAAATGAGTGCCAAGAATAACGAAAACCTCAAGGAAAAGATAAATGTAACTAGGTTACTAGGGCAAAGTCCAGAAGGATCTCATGAAAGTAATAACTCAGCCATTAACATGATTGATTCCTACATCAACAATGACAATACCAATGAAGATCTTATACACGCCAGGGGATATGATCAGCCTAAGAGTGAAACTGCCCAAACAAAAGAAGTGGGAGGTAAACAACATGACACAGTGAAACCCTGGGATATTTTTTTATCAAACATCGACCCTTACATTAGAAGCCCTTCACTACCAGTCAAACAAAATGGACATCCAAATTGACTTGCTAAAAATGATGGCAAACAATGTGGCTGGAATCGACAACAAACTAGCCCAATTAAATGATTTGATAACCAGAGCACAAAGAGAAAATGAAAAAACAACCTCTGACTGCATTTATGTTCCTATTATGGACAAACTATCAACTCTTCCAGCAGTATTAACAAGTATAATAGAAGACACAAAAAGGAACATCCAAGCCAATAAGGATAAACCTAAAACAACCATGGCTAGTATGAAGATAATAGAAAAATCTATAATTGGCACTGGTATGGTCAACCCAATACCCTCTGAACCACTACAGCAAATAAATCAATCTGATGACATCACTCTTTCATACCCCCAGGTAAAAGCTCCTCTGGACAAAGAAACTATGGGTGAAACTCTAGGTAACTCTTTTAAAAACGATCAAATCCATAGCGATTCCGAATTAGACGGATTTTCTAGGATGTCAAAACGGCAAAAGAAAAAACTCCGCAAAGCAAGAAAAAATGAGAAAACGAAGTTGAATACCATAAGCAACATAGTTGAGGATCGGTCAATATCCACTTCAGGAAATAATAAAATTGATAAAAAGATCTTTTTCCCTATTTTCGGAAATAAACCAGCAAATGGCTCAAACCTAGTAACAACTAGCAAGATAAAGGAACCTCGATTCCCGCAAAGGGAAGACAACAGACCAGGGGAAGTTCAATTAACAAATAGTATATTAGACAATGTGCAAATAGGACCTATTCAGGATGAAATCCAAAATAAAGAAGTAATAGCACCTATAATATCCAACGGTTACAAAATGAATGAAACTATGCCTATTAAACTGACTGTAAATATGATTCCTTCCCACAATAAAGCTGCCATGGAAGATGAGTCAAAAAAAGAAAGGGTCCTCCCAGTACGGAGGGTAGAAACCTGTCCCGAAATAACACCTGAAAGAGACCATCTGCAGATTATATCAAGGGACGGGAATAAAACTATCCGCTATACAACACAACAAACTGTGAAAAAGGAGTCCGATTTTCGACATAGTCCTAAAATCAGTGAGAAACTTATATTCACCCCAGAATTTCGTTCTAGAGGTTGCCACGACATACTCAATCGTGGGAATCTACTTCGACTGTTCAAATCCATACCCTCACTGAATAACATCTCAACTAAAGACATTATTTCTGTTCAATTTATGGAGGACAATCAGAGTACCCAGACTCCAACTCTAATTTCATTAACATCATCTCTCATAGCTGAACAGATAATGAAGGAGCAGATGACATTTAAATCCTGGGGCATAATAGTAACTAAACAAACCCCAGAGGTCTACCCTACCCCGTTTAAAGAAATTGATACATCACCAAAAAATAAATTGGTAGGGCCAAAGACTTCATCAGTCTTAAAAAACGCACTTGGCAGATCACCAGAAAAAAAGGTATGCCCCATCCTCCCAAACGCATCAGAAAGAAACCTAGAAATTAATGATAAATGGATTAACATGGCACTCCATAATAATCAACCACAATGATATGGCAATCCTACACTAATAGGAGATAATAGTGAAGCTAAAAAAAGAATTCGTGTACTTTCATGGAACATCAATGGTTTAACGGGAAAAATTAATAATGCACAAATCGACTCTATACAGGGAAACCCAGACATTGTAGTTTTGCAGGAAACCTGGGAACTTAACCCATTTATGCTTCATGGCTATGCCGGCTATTATGAAAATGCGAAGAAAGAACAGAGGTTCGGGAGAGCCAGCGGAGGGCAAGCAATATTTATTTCTAATGCGTTGCATATCGACCATGAGCAAGTCAAGATCGATGACTCAAATATTTTGATGGTTAAACTTAATTCCAAAATATTTTCTCAAAACCTTAGAACACTATACTCGATTTCGGTCTATATTCTGCCAACCAACAAAAGTAGGGAATCAACATGTGGATCCCTGAACAACGCTCTAATCAATAAAATGTTGGAGGATCCGAAAGCAGATTTTCTGATAACCGGCGACTTTAATCTCAATTTATTGTCATCTCATCCAAGAGATGAGACCACGCTACTGCAAAACCATCAATGGCTAATTCCTGACCAGGACACAGGGACAGAGAACAACAGCAATACAAATAAAATAGGACAGAAATTTGTAAAGGATATGGAAGCAATGGGACTTCGAATACTTAACGGTAGAATAAAAACGGATGTCCCACCAAGCTACACCTACTTCGGTCACAACGTAAACTCGAGGATTGACTACACCATGATTACATTATATATGTTCCATAACATCATTTCTTACCAACTAAGTAAAGTAATTGAAAGTGACCATGCCCAGCAGTTAATACTATTGGATACTGGAATAGCTATGAAAAAAAGCCTATCAGACGGTCCAAGGGCATATTGGTACTATCAACTATAAAAAATTGACCTGGAATATTAGTAATAAAGAGGAAATGAATGATCAAGTGGAGATGATCTTGGATAAATGCATGAAAGACATTACATCAAAGTCAGTAATTGAGCAATGGGAAAATCTGATTGAGACGTTGATTAAAACTGAAGGTCAAACTAAAGCAAATAGGTTTAAAAATGGAAACACATCCATAAATGAAAATAACAGTAACTTAAATCTACCTCATACAATTAGGGCATTGAAAAAAGAACGAAATAGGACCATTAGACTGACTAATAAAATGGGGGTAAACACAGAAATCACAGGAAAGTTAAAGTTAATAAACCAAAATTTGAAAAAATTGATATGGGATGAGAAAAACAAAGCGAAACAATCAATCTGGGCAAAAATATTTTTTGCAAGCAACAAGAAGAATTCAAGAGACTTTTGGTACCTTATCAATGGACTTGCTAGACCCAACAAACATGTCATCTCATCTCCCATAACGGAGCAGGAATGGTACAAATTCTTGAAGAAACATTTGAATCAAGACCCCATACAGGTAACCTCCATGGAAATACAACAAGAGCATGAATCTCACAAAGAGAATGTCTCTACCTATCATCGAGATGATTCGGATACTCAAGAATATACAGGAAAAGAAGAGATTATCAAACTCATAAAACAACAGAAGAACGGTGCTCCTGGACCAAATGGGATACCGTCTGCGCTTTTTAAAGAAAACCCGGAACTATGGGCAACTTACCTAGAGAAACTGTATATTGAAGTCGCTCGGTCAGGAACGGTACCCAAGTCATGGCGGGGATCCATAATTATTCCAATTTTTAAAAAAGGCAGTTGGGCACTGCCAGAAAATTATAGACTTATTACATTGCAAGACTCCGATGCCAAGCTATTTGCCAGAACATTATTGACGAAACTAACTGCCTGGGTGACGGAAGCAAACATAATGCCTTTTAATCAAACAGGTTTTATCCAAGGATTAGGTACATCGACCAACATCTTAGTTCTTGCCCTACTTATAAACAAATCAATAAGATCAAAACAACCCTTGTACTTTTGTTTTATTGATTTTAAATCCGCGTTCGACTGCGTTAATCGAAAACTACTCTGGAAAAAATTAGAAAAAATGAAAATTCCAGTCTCCCTACTTAATCTTATCCGCCTGTTATATTCAGAGACATGGGTGAGTGTGAGGATGGGGGATGGTCAAACCCTATCCGAGATGATCCCATCTAATGAAGGTTTGAAGCAAGGCTGTGTTTTAGCCCCCCTTCTTTTTAACTTGTTTCTTGCGGACCTTCCAGGAATATTGGATGAGGAAAATGCGCACCCCCCCAAACTAGCTGACAAGAGGCTCACATGCCTGATGTATGCGGATGACGTCTTACTTATGAGCCACACAAAGGTGGGCTTGCAACGCTTAATGAAAAGGACCTATACCTACTCTAAAGAGAACAGAATGGTTATAAATGAGACCAAAACTAAGATTATGGTAATAGCCAAAAACGTGAAGCTGAAATACAAAAGCCAATGGTTCATGGATAAAATCAAACTTGAACAAGTAGAGGCCTATAAATACCTGGGCGTATTATTCGACTCAAGGGGTAACTACCAGTGACATAAAAGTGACACTCAAAGAAAAGCGAACTCATTAGCGGCCGCAATTAGAACTGTGCAGAAATCGCTTCCCTCTTTGTCGTATGGTCCTCTCTTGAGCATTGTCGGTGCAAAACTCCTACCCACCATAGCTTATGGTAGCGAAGCCTTAATGGGTAAAGACAGTGATAATTTGAACAAAATTATAACCAAAACATACCGAGTGTTATTCCACCTCCCAGTGAACGCTTCCCCGGAGCAAGTAAGGTTGAAGTTTGGTCTAACCAATCAACAATATGCAAGGCAAGGCAATTTTATAAAAGTCTGGAACCAAATAAAAAGCGACCAACAAAATGAGATATCGTTGCTCTTATGGAGAGAAATAAAGAAGGATACTACCTCCTCTGCAGCTCTATATCTTAGAGATTCAATTAATGAGTTTGGGGTTACGAATATATGGGAAATTAATATAACCAAGACATCATTCAAGAAAATCATTAACAAAACCGCAGCACACTTATCCATAGTAAAGGATAAAGCTACCCTTACAAAGAGGAAACACGCTTGGATGGTGCTAAATGGTTACAATAAGCAGGAGATACAACAATATCTAATAACTCCGTGGACGCAAAAAAACAAGCAGATCCTCCTCAATGCGAGATTCGGATCTATGCCAGGGCTTTGCCATCTTCCCCCATGGGAATTTCAAGCAACCCAAACGAAATGCAGACTGTGCAATAGGGGTGAGGAAGACATTCAACATCTTTTGTGTATTTGCCCCGATCTCCTCCAAGAGAGAAAATCATTGCTAAAAGCTCACTTCAAGTCACGCGATATATGGACATGTAGGCAGGCCGTGATGAAATGTATGATCTCAAATGATATCATTTTAAACTCCGCCTTTGTAAAGTTCCTACTGCTTGCCAAAAAGAAACTCAGAGATGTAGCTATTACAAATACTTAATGGGTTGTAAAGACTATGTAATGTCATTTTATATGATTTTAAACTGGAAATTAATTCTTAAATTCTTCTTTTAATTCAAAATGTTGTAAGATTTTAAATAATCATCATAATAAACTACCTTTGTACCTTTGTACCAATTTCACTTGCCTCTCTGCCCTCAGAGAATAAACACTTAGAACATTAAATTAGTGTTAAACATAGCAAAGACGTATCAAATAGCTGGAGGGATGAATTTGAAGCAGAGATCAAACAAACGCACAGAGTCACACTCGTAGAAGTAAGTTCAAGTTCACAAGAATATAATTAAAAAGATAAGGAGAATTTTGGATACTGTTACTGTTTTTTGTAGTTGTCCCGTTGAATTTGTGAAGTTGATGCATCCAGCCATTCCTCTTATTCGCGGTACTCCTTCATTCCATCGAATGCTCCGTCGATCAATCTTGGTGACCAGACACACTGACTGTCCACTGCCTGCCTGATGCGGATTTGCGGATCGCTAATTGTAAGCCTGAGTAGTACATCGATGGCACAGGGTAAAAGCCTGCCTGTAATTGATGATGGAAAAACACAACAGTAAGTGTTAAAGACACCTCGGAGAAAAAAATATATAAGGCACACTGTGTAGCGCAAAAATTATACTGTCACTTCCAGAGATGACAATCCCCAAAATCTAGAACACCCCACATTACCTCCCAAAAACGTGCAGAATACTGCTGCTACCTCGCAGAGGCCTTATTTCAAATGGTGCCAAAACGCACTCAGAAAGTATGGCCAAAACCCCCCTTTTCCACCATGGATTTTCTTCAAACCACTTGCAATCAAAATTAGATATTCCAAAAAGTGTTCCAAGACCCCACCCAGTCGTAAAAATCTAGAACCCCCGCCCAAACACATGAAATACAATACTGCTAACCCTAACGAGCCCTAAGTTAGGAATAGTGGCAAACGCTTTCTTTAACTAGGCCAAATCCCCCCTTTCCCACCATGGATTTTCTTCAAACCACTTGCAACCAAAATTACATATTCCCACGAGTGCTCTAAGACCCCAGAACCCAGTTGCAAAAATCTAGAACACTCTCAAACACATGCAATACTGCTGCCAGTGCTAACCCCAACGAGCCCTAAGTTAAAAAAAGTGCCAAAACGCTTTTCAGCATTGATTTTCTCTAAACCACTTTTATCCGGTATTAGACCTTCCCAGCAATGCCCCAAGACCCGCCAACCCACCCGCAAAAAAGCAGAACCCCCCAAATAGGCAAAAAGCAAAAATGGAAAATCTCATACTTAGAATCAGCCTTCTTTCAATTCTGTCCAAACGCGCTGTGCAGCTAGGCCATAACTCCCGTTTTCCACCATGGATTTCCTGAAAAACAAATGCAATCAAAATTAGACTGTGCCAGCAGTGCTCCCAGACCCCAAAACCCACCCCCAAACACCAGGAACCCCCCCAAACAGCACCCCAAACACAAGCAAGTGACCAAAAAACTCCAATTTCCTCCAAAACACTTTTATCCGGTATTTGACCTTCCCAGCAATGCCCCCAGACCCGTCAACCCAGGCGGAAACAAGTAGAAGACCCCCAAACAGGCAAAAAGCAAATATACAAAAATGGGGACTTAGACATTTTCCGGCAAATTTCCAAAATCACTCTGCGCGCGCTCTGCAGCTAGGCCCTAACTCCCCTTTGCCACCATGGATTTGCTTCAAACCTCTTGCAATCAAAAGTATCCATACCCAGCGTTGCTCCAAGACCCCAAAACCCACCCCCAAACACCAGGAACCCCCACAAAAAGGCCCCCGAAAACGCTAAAGTGAGCAAAATGCCTGAAAATGGAAAAGAAATGTCACCTCCATTTTCTCCAAAACACTTTTATCCGGTATTAGACCTTCCCAGCAATGCCCCCAGACCCGTCATCCCAGGCGGAAACAAGTAGAGGACCCCCAAACAGCCAAAAAGCAAAACCCTAAAAAGTGAGACTTAGCAAATTTCGGGCCAACTTGGATTTCAGTCCAAATGCGCTGTGCAGCTAGGCCCTAACTCCCCTTTTCCACCATGGATTTCCTGAAAAACAAATGCAATCAACATTAGACTGTGCCAGCAGTGCTCCCAGACCCCCCGACCTAGCACCGCAAATCTAGAACACCCCCAAATAAACCCAAAAACCTGCAATATTGGTATATTGAAAACATGGCAAATTGCGCTGTTCACAAAAAACAAACAGCAATTGGTTTCAACAGAGACAGACAGCCATTGCTGTCCACTGCATGCCATCTTCTCATTATTCATTACCTGTTCTACTTTATGTCCGCATCTTCTTCGGAAAGTGAGCGCCCACAGGGCAGCCTCTCCTGTAAATTTCAGAAGTAGGTCTGTCAACATTCAGCAAGCATGTAGTCAGTCAGTTATTTCAGTCCCACTTGAGGGGACTCGTCTACGAAGACAAAGTTTGTTTTTTCTCCATAATCCATCCATCTGCCTTGATGGAAATGGATAGGGGGAGTCTGGAGGAGGAGGATAGAGGAGCATGATTGAGTTGTGAACTTGTGAACATCCGAATGCAGACTGCGGCACCTTCAAATCAATAAGGAAAATAAGATGAAGACTGTGCTGATGATGGACTTATTGTTATTAGAAGATTAGAGTTTTGTTGTGGTAAAAGTAGCAAAACAAAGAAAGACACACAGGAATAAAAGTGAATAAGTACGGAAAAAAAAGGAAGTAATTTTCAGTCCTCGGTGTCAGGGAAGCAGAGCTCGTCCTCCAAGTCTATGAATTGAGAACGGAGTAGGTCTGGTGACCGAGAAGAACTTCCGTCGTCGTCACCTAAGTCGGTGTCCTCTTCTTCCTGCGTGCATTCACGTATTTTGTAATCGGGTGGTATGAATTGCTGATTCATGTTGATTATTGTTAACCTCTACACATTTTTGGGCAAAAGGCGGGTCCTTTTTGAAGTAACAATGGCAACAGCAGCACTGAAAACATGCTCAGAAGACACGCTTGCGAGTGGGCAAGACAAATAATTTAGAGCCAGGTTGGTGATAAGTCGCCATTTTGAGCTTTTTGTATACGAATATCCCAATGGGTTCTCATTATGACAGACCTCTGTTGGGTCATCCAGATAGGCCTGCACCACCGACTCAAGGTTCTCCAGGGTTGATCCACTCTGCGTACCATCTGCGACCTTTTCATCAGTGGACCGAGCTAACCCTTGCTGAGTTAGCCAATCCCCTTCCGACAATATTTGTTTGCGGCCTGGTGCAGGTGAGGATGATGATATGGTTGCTGGTGTCGTTAACGGCTGTGAGGGAAAGTGACTCCCTTCGGCCACGGATTGAGAAGTGGAACTTGAAGCTGGATGGCCTGCTGATTCGGTTGTACTTGTGCTGCCTCCTTGAAGGTTCTACCGGTCTTTTTCGAACCGAGTGGCTGACACAGCTAGCCAATGTTTGTACTTTGAAACATCTGCTTCAGAAAAAGGAATGAAAGTATTGGTGGGCAGTGCCTTTTTGTACCGTGGATAAAGAATAGTGGAACAAATGTAATGTTGTTCTGTATGTATCTTTTTAAGCCTTTCGTTGTCAAGTAGGCACCATAATAACTTCTCCGCCAAACCATATGCTTCTCGCTTTTCACCATCATCTCGGAACGTTGAAGACACCTCCTTCAGTTGGTGCTCTAGCATGCGCAACAATGGGATAGCTTTGCTCAAAGAACAGTCCTCCCTGCTGACTTCACGCGTGAAGAGCTCAAAAGGACGAAGCATGTCTGTCAGGCTTGCAATTAGCTTCCATTCCTCCAACTCTAGCATCAAGTGTTTGTGAGTAGAACCCAGTTTAAAGACAAACTCATGTATTACCTCCCACTGCTCAGACAGACGCTCAAGCATGTAAAAGGTTGAGTTCCAACGTGTTGCCACCTCCTGGATTAGTCCTTTGACTGGCAGTTTACGCTCATATTGAAGGCTCCTCAGCTGCTTCCGGGCCTTAAAAGAATGGTTGAAATGTGTGCAGATTTTTCGGCAGATGGTCAGTACTTTGACGACTGGCTCTTCTGTTTTCAAGAAGGCTGGCAACACGATGTTATTACTGTGCGCCCAACACGGCACTCTAATATAGCCACCTTGCTGCATGGCCTTAACTATATTACTGCCAGTATCCGTTGAAACATAACCAACTGTGCGGTTTCTTGGATGCACCCATTCATTGACCTTTCTGTTAAACTCCTCCAGAAGGTTAGGTGCAGTGTCAGATTTCTCCATGGAAAACATGCCTACTGTTGCATGTTTGCGAGTAGCTTGAAAAACTTCCTCCGTATCAACAACTTTGTGTTTTAACTGTTTTTCGACCCTTGCAAAAGAGACCCAGTGTGCAGTGATGCACGTGTAATCAAGGGCTTGGCAACTGGTCCACATGTCTGTTGTCATGTGGATAGTGTGAACAGCACTCTTCAGAATAGCTGCGCCAATCACCTCCAGCACATCTTGATGTAGTGCTGGAACAGCAACCCTTGCAAAATAGGACCGGCTAGGAACCTTCCATTTAGGGCAGACTGTTGCCACCAATTCACGAAAACCCACCCCTTCCACGAAAGAGAAAGGGAGAAGGTCCAGCGCTAGCATTTTAGCCAGCTTTGCGTTATACAGAGGCACCGTTGGGTGGTTGCGTTCAAATGGCGCATCCGACCAAAACATGCTGCTAATGGTGCGCTGGACCGTTTTCCGTGATGATGATGATGCAGACTTCAAACCAGTTAGGCTCATTGATTTAGTATTTTGCATTGGTGTCTGTCCCAGACTCTTTGTGTGCCTCATAGATGTTGCAGGGGTAGAGGGTGTGGGCGCTACCACTGCAGTGCTGCTGCAAGGGGTACTGGGTGTACCAGAAAAAATGTCTGTCGCTTCTTCACTTCCCCCCTGCACGATCAGCCTCTCGTCATCATCATCAGAGGCAATGTCAATGGATACATTTGGATCAGTTCTACTTTGGACTTCCTGGATCTTACTTAGGTGCGCATACCACTGGATAGGGTGGTGTTTTTTTAGATGACCTCTCTGGCCTCCGGTACCATAGTTGGTACCAAGCTTACCCCGACTAACTGATACTTTACAAATCAAACAAACGACCACGTTTTCCGCCTTTTTGCTAACAGTAAAGAAGTCCCAAACTGGAGACTGGAGATGTCTGCTGGTGGTGGAGGTGCTACTTTGACTTTCAATGCCAGATGAAGTGGAGGATGGGCGTGGCTGAATTTGTTTCTGATATGTTCACTTACAGCACCACTACTTGAGGTAATGGAAGTCGAGCTGGATGGAGGTCCCTGCCGGCCGTTCTGATGAGAAAATATGGAAGCTGGAGGTCGTGTTGGTGTTGTAGTTAACTGTGTTGGTGGTGGTACCAGTGCCACGCCAACCACATCCCGCTCAGCAGCCATTCGGGCTAGGGTTAAAATGTTTGTCTGCTGCATGCCCGCTGTGGCTGGAGTGACATCTGTGATGACTGGGTCATCGTCAGACTCTTCATCAGCAGCAGAAGGCACGACTTCTTGTTCATCGTCAGCAACCATAAGTCAAAGCCTTGCGGGAACCTTCCTTTTAGGCTTAGCTACCTTTGTCGGCTCATGGCGTGCCTCACTGTCAGACTGCATTGGTGGGTTCCAATCAAGATCAAGGTCATCAGAATGAAGGGGGCTTGTAGTAGTAGCAGCCCTCCTTAACCTTTTTCTTGCTGGGGATCTGGAAGACAATGGATCATCCTCAGGAGGAGTGGCTTACTCGGATGATTCTTCCGCTTGAATATCAATTTCCTGATGTGCCCCTACTTCTGGAGGAACAAGCGTTGTAGGCAGTTGTGCCGCTCCATGAACCTCTAGTGGCACCTCTCCATGCACCTCTACTTGCGCCTCTCCTTGTGCATGTACTTGCGCCTCTTCTTGCCCATGTACTTGCGCCTCTCCTTGCCCATGTACTTGCGCCTCTCCTTGCCCATGTACTTGCGCCTCTCCTTGCCCATGTACTTGCGCCTCTCCTTGCCCATGTACTTGCGCTTGTACTAGTTGCACTTGTGGTTGTCGTTGCGGCTGTGATTGTTGAACACTCGCCAGCTGAGTTACACCCGGCGTTGATTGGATGGTACTTTCTTGTGATGAGCCAACATCACTGGTCGATGGTGATTGAACAACCAAAGTGGCTGCCGCAGCAGCACTCATGGTCTTGGACCTAACTTGGCGTGGTGGCACTGACCCCAATGAGGTGGAGGTGCTGCTTCCAGCTTGGTCCCCGACGGACACCGCTGCTGCTGCAGGCGTAGTTTTTTTTCCCCAAAAAAGGTGTCATGGGCACACCCGTCTCCTTAGTAGGTGGTGCCGCTTGCTTCTTCTGCTCCTTCTTACTGGCAGTGGCACTGGCAACTTTCTTCGCTGAGGCGCTACGGCCACCTTTATTTGGGCCAATCTCCTTCAGATGTCAGAACAGCAGGCCGCAGTTGCACGAGTTGCAGAGTTGTCTTGTCTGTGGCCACACGTGACGTCGCTTGATGTTGTGAATCACACACCGCTGCAGGACTTCTTCCTGGCACTGGTGGTTCTCTTGTGCACCTAAAAGCAATGGAAGACAGAGGAACATCAGTTATACACCCCAAAAATATTGAAAAACACATAAAAATCACCACAATCCCATGCCATCCATGCCCTCAATGATGTTTAAATTCAAGACACCCCACAGAAAGACTAGGCCAATGCACCACTGAGTACCCCTGGGCATAATGGATGAAAGCTAGGCAAAATGGGTGCAGGCCTGAGAACACGTCCTGCCTTCAAAATGGCCCATTGCCCCCCAGCACATGGCCAGGCCCTGCCTGTACCAGCACTCAAAATGGCCCCCACCCACATGCCCAGTCCTCAACAACACCCCCAAAAATCAAAAAACACATACAAATCACGACAATCCCATGCCATCCATGCCCTCAATGATGTTTAAATTCAAGACACCCCACAGAAAGACTAGGCCCATGCACCACCGAGTACCCCTGGGCATAATGGATGAAAGCTAGGCAAAATGGGTGCAGGCCTGAGAACACTGCCTGCCTTTAAAATGGCCCCTTGCCCCCCAGCACATAGCCAGGCCCTGCTGTACCAGCACTCAAAATGGCCCCCACCCACATGCCCAGTCCCCAACAACACCCCCGAAAATCGAAAAACACATAAAAATCACCACAATCCAATGCCATCCATGCCCTCAATGATGTTTAAATTCATGACACCCCACAGAAAGACTAGGCCCATGCACCACTGAGTACCCCTGGGCATAATGGGTGAAAGCTAGGCAAAATGGGTGCAGGCCTGAGAACACTGCCTGCCTTCAAAATGGCCCCTTGCCCCCCAGCACATGGCCAGGCCCTGCCTGTACCAGCACTCAAAATGGCCACCACCCACATACCCAGTCCCCAACAACACCCCCAAAAATCGAAAAACACATAAAAATCACCACAATCCCATGCCATCCATGCCCTCAATGATGTTTAAATTCAAGACACCCCACAGAAAGACTAGGCCCATGCACCACTGAGTACCCCTGGGCATAATGGATGAAAGCTAGGCAAAATGGGTGCAGGCCTGAGAACACTGCCTGCCTTCAAAATGGTCCCTTGCCCCCAGCACATGGCCCGGCCCTGCCTGTACCAGCACTCAAAATGGCCCCCACCCACATGCCCAGTCCCCAACAACACCCCCAAAAATCGAAAAACACATAAGAATCACCACAATCCCATGCCATCCATGCCCTCAATGATGTTTAAATTCAAGACACCACACAGAAAGACTAGGCCCATGCACCACTGAGTACCCCTGGGCATAATGGATGAAAGCTAGGCAAAATGGGTGCAGGCCTGAGAACACTGCCTGCCTTCAAAATGGCCCCTTGCCCCCCAGCACATGGCCAGGCCCTGCCTGTACCAGCACTCAAAATGGCCCCCACCCACGTGCCCAGTCTCCAACAACACCCCCAAAAATCGAAAAACACATAAAAATCACCACAATCCCATGCCATCCATGCCCTCATTGATGTTTAAATTCAAGACACCCCACAGAAAGACTAGGCCCAAGCACCACTCACTACCCCTGGGCCTACTGGCTAGTGAGGCTTTATAGGCACCCCAAAATAAAAAAATAAAAAAACATATAACAGTGAGCTAAAATTCCATGACATAAATGGGAATGAAGTAAAAAAAAAAATCAGAGAAACAGTTGTATCATGCACCCATGACTAACCTTGGGCCTACTGGATACTGTGGCTAGCTACCACCACAATATATATTTTGTTAAAGTTGTGAAAAAAGTTTTAGAACTGGAGTTGCCTCAACTGCAATGCCCCAAACAAACAACACCAACTTACTTGTAAAATCTCAAGTCCAAAAGTGATCCAAACTCCAAAGTCCAAAAAGTCCTCAAATACAAATATCCAGCAGCAGCCAAAAAAAGTAATCCTTCCAGCTCCACAGCCAAATGAAAAGTGACCAGGACATGGACAAAGCACTGGGAGGAGCCTGCTGGACAGGAACAGGAAGTTGGAGACTCTGGGGCACTTCCTTCCTCCCACCCCACCCCAAAAAAAGGGACTCCTGCACCAAAAAGTGCAGCCAAATGCCAATCTGAGGAGTTATTCTGATCAAAATCATCATTTTCACAAGGTTTATGCTTCCTGCGGTGGATTTCTCGTGCAGAATTGCAATTTTTGCAATTTTTGCAATTTCGCGAACGCGAGCTGTTCCAACCTCCCGCCGGAAGTCAGCTGCGCGCCGTCGCGGGCATTTATGACGTACTCGCGTTGTCAAACTCTCGCCTTGCAAGATGGCAAGCCGCGATGACGTAATTACGTTCGAAAAAATCTCGCGCGATCACGCAGCAAGATCGAAAATGGCACAGCACACGCAAAACCGGGAGAAAAACAACTCGGCAGGCTCAGATTCAACGCTGCGCGCGCGATATTGTATTTTTCAAGCACGACCAAGAAAAACATTTTGTAGCCTGCGAATTTGCGAATTATTGGGTAATTTCCCGCGATTCGCGGATCGCGTAATTGTCAAAAATCCGCAAATTCGCCCGTGAAACGGATTTTACGCCCACGCTTCCTCAATATGGCTGAAATATGCACATTGCAATTTAGAAACTTGACGTTAGTGTGTCGTGCTCAGAAATGTCCTTCATAACAACAGCATGTTCAATTTTAACAACATCTCTTATTTTACTAAGCCACATATTATTTGTAATAGCTAAACCTCCTATTCTCACCATGTTTCAAATAATGCTTTCATAGAATCGTTGGACATTTTAAAAGAGTAACACTTGTTCATGTTTATGAAGTGCATTACTATACAGTAATTTTGCAAGTTGATGTTTCTCTTTCTTAGCATAGTTCATTGTTTAAACAGTGAAACATTTATCATTAGAAGGTTAAACGGTGTGTAATGCCTATGGGAATGGAGGTATAGGAATCAAGATGCTACACACATAAGATGTATCTGTCAAACTTTGTGGTCAATATTTGCAAGCTGCTTGTTATTGCATGGGAAGGGAAGAGCTGAAGCAGCTGTTAGATGACTGTTGTCACTGGATTGGATCCAAAGAGGAAAAGATACATTTTGCAACATATTATTTTGCATTTTTATGCTAGGGCATGTTCCTAGTTAGGGAACTCACTCTGAGCTCTTTTGCAACATATTATTTTGCATTTTTATGCTAGGGCATGTTCCTAGTTAGGGAACTCACTCTGAGCTCCAATTCATCAACAACACAGAGCTTTTTTTCCTTTGTCCATTGCTGACAGCTGTTGCTACTACTGCCTCTGTTCATCCTTTACTTTACTTTTAATGCGTCATTTTTACAAATTTCTACACAACTGTTTGTTTGTGTTACTGAGACTCGGCTGAATTTCATGAACTACTCTTCATTGTAAGTTCTTCTGGCTGGAATTCATTTTTGAGCTTTATGCTCTTTATCTCACCCTTTTCCTTTGCACTCAAACTCTTCATGAAGTCTGCCAATTTTAAATTCTGATCTCCCTCATCACTGACTGATCTTAAAACTTAATGCGATGTGACTTATTGTGATGAAATAGCTCCTGAGTTAAAATACAGCTGCAAGGATCCATAACCACAGGCAATTTATCTGAAGAAGCCAACGCGAATCAGGGCTTGATTCTGTATGTGGTGAAAAGGGAAACGTTTGACCCATATTATTTAAATTGTGCCCGTGATCTGCGCTATCACACAATAAAATAACAATTTAACATATTAATGCAGGAAGATGTGGGGCAGCTTTTGAT
Organism: Lissotriton helveticus; assembly: GCF_964261635.1. Classification (NCBI taxonomy): domain Eukaryota; kingdom Metazoa; phylum Chordata; class Amphibia; order Caudata; family Salamandridae; genus Lissotriton; species Lissotriton helveticus. Next base: position 876,322,300 of record NC_136072.1, on the reverse strand, counting down.
GTATTGAATATGTTAAGACTATATGTCCCCATTGCTTAAAAAGAACTTGCTTTCTCAATGAATTCATTTGCTTTAAATGCACCATTTGTCAATTATTTTAAAAATAATTCTCGAGAGGAGGAGCCCCTGGATCCCACAATTGTCCATTAAGTATGCTTGATTCGCTTGCTACATAAAAGCCTTACCCATCTTTAACTCCCCACTACTTTCAAATTGCACCAGCTGCCACTGATGGAAATCCTAACTTTGGCCTTGATTCCTCCTCTAGATGGAGCAACATTATAGTCTATTAAATTAATCAGAGGAGGTGTTTCTGAAGTGCACATCCTGAGCTCATGTATTTAACAGTGCTGTCATTTGTGATAAAGGAGGCTCTGTGAGGTAAAATATTTGGGCAAGAAGGAAAGATGGTATTGATTCCAGTTTGTATTGTTTCCATTTTGAAATTCAGCTATCATATGGATCACTCTGTCTTTCTCTGTCTCTTGCTTTACATTAAAGGCAAATATTTTGTTTTTATTCTCTGTTCGGGATGAGAAACTACTGACACAGACATAGCAGATCTGACTTAGGGACCCCAGACCCAACTACCAAGCCAGGAATGCATTTATTTGGGGGTTGTGTCCCACACCCCTGAAGCTATACCCAAGAGTTCTTTGTGAGCAAGAAAAATGTTTATGACTCACATAATGCAGCTTGATGTTTTGCCGGCTTTAGAACCATCAACCAGTTTTGTACATCAGATGTTGGGTTTGTAAACCGCTAACAATCATGTCAGTTCATTCCTATGAGCTTCAAAGTGGAGACAGGCAGGTTAGATTTTATACAGTGTGTTCTAGGAAATGTCTGATTAGGCAACTGCAGAACTGGTGTTCACAATTTTATCATTAGACATAACTACCAGATTCCTGTCATTCCAATGTTAATATTTAATGTATATAATGCTCTGCATTTTCAATGGTTAATATGGCATATAATATAACAGTGTGTCCCAGATACTGAAAAATGGCAGGCAATGCAGCGGAGAACCCAAAGATGCCGTGCTGTGTTGTGTGACAGGGAGGGAGAATGAGAGAGCCATAATCACATAAATATGGCTCTCTACTCACCTCACGCTGGATCCAGCGCTGAAATCAGCTGCCGAGCGCCACGCACACACCCTAGCGCTAGTGTGTGTGCATGAATCTAGCATAGGTTTTGTACAGGAAAGATATCCTTTCTGTACAGAATACTATGCTTAGAGGAGTGAAAAAGCTTTTTGTACTTTCTGTGTGCTGCACAATGCGCATGCATGCAAAGTTGGAAAAGCATGGAGAAATGAAAACATTTCTCAGTTTAACACCTGCTTTTTAGTGGCATTAATTATTGGCGCTACCCCCTTTTTTTACTGATGTTTGAGAATGGGGTTTAGCATCAAAAAGCATGGGTGGTAGTATGGGTCTTGCACTTCTTTGCATTACTTTTCTATACAAATCAATGTAATACGAATTTCTGTTGGTTTGTGAATCTCTAAAAAGGTTTAGCGTTGGTTTAGCATTACAAAAGTAACGCTAACTTGGCCCTAAACCTTTGAGAACCAGAGCCTTTATATGTTATAAGAGGAACCTCCCATGTATAAATCACTATGAAATCAATGCTGATTTAAAAGACGTTTGCAACATTTCTTTTGCAGCCCTAGGAATACCGTGCAGGAATTACCAAATAAAGCAGCAGAATGCATTAGCATATTTATATAGAATCTACATAAAGAGGAATCACATTGGTGAACTGATCATCCACAATCTAATTTAAACCAGCAATATGTATTCATGTTTGTAATACGGTACTCAAGCCAAAAAAGCAAAACTCATTAAAATTTCTCGTGCTCGCAAAACAACTAGCCCCTTTTATAATATTATACATTATAATGCATTTAAGTCCTGATTACATTTTTAATCCAAAGGTTGATGTTTGACTATAGAAATAACAGGTTGAATATGTAAACACATGACATAGTCAAAAACATTGGACTTTTGTAGCAAAAAGGTTTGCCAGTGATTAAACTGTTGTCTATGAGTTAGAATAATTTTATTGTTTCACCACTGCAATGTTATTATTGTATATACTTCCGTTAGCAAGAGAAGGAAAGTCATGGAAGAAAGCCTACAAGCAGTCAATAATGAAATTGATGGATAGCCAATAATGTCACAGGTTGGCCAAACTTGAATCGATTATGAGGCAGGAAGCATCTGTCACTATCCACAATTGGGTGACTGATGTGTCTTCCTCCACTTGAGTTTCACCAATGTAGTGGTCGGGTCTTTGGGGGATGGGACTTGGCGGAGTACAGGGACCACCTATGAGGAGAAAAGAATAACTGAAGTGTCAGAGTTCATATGTCAAAAATATATGTCATTGTCATGGTCAAAGGTATTAAGAAGATACAGAATATTCATCGGTCCTTCTAAGGATATGAACAAGTATTATACAGGTTTAATACAGGACTGCTGTTGAAAAAAATATAAACACCCGAATGAAGAGCTCAGGGCCGGACTGGCTACCGGGCAGTTTGGAATGCTGCTGAGCTGGGGGTGATTTCGTTCATGGAGACCTGCGTGTGCTAAACGAAATTCGTTTTGCATTAATTATTTCGAAGCACACGCAGGTCTCCATGAACGAAATCAGCCCCCACCGCAGTGAAATCAGCGCCCAGCTCGGCAGCTTTCTAAACTGCCCGGTAGCCAGTCCGGCCCTGGAAGAGCTCCCTTATGCACTCTCTTTTGTGACATTATTAGAGTGCTGCAGAAAGAACAATTGATGGATAGAATGCAGAAAAATGTCATACATTCACCCCTGTCAGAGATCTGGGCCTAAACCCACAGCCAGGCCAGGTCCTCCGTGGACTGGAAACAAGCATCCTAGGACCGGTTTCGGGCTTTTAGCCCTCATCAGCCAGGATAGCTTGACTTCAGTGGCATGGAGAGCACGTACTCATGTCAGAGCATACCCGTCCTATTCGGGGTGACAAATGCAAAAAGAACAATTGATGGACAGAATGCAGAACAATGTCATACATTCACCCCAGTACAGAGATCTGAGTCTAAATCCATCGTTTTTTTGCTCACCATGCCATTCCAGTTTGGACCCAGCCAGATGCAAATCAGTCTTGACCCTGCACCCAATGGTGCTGACAATGCAAACATTCTCCCCCAGTCAAAAGATCTGGGTTTAATCTATCGTTCTTTTGCCCACTTTGCCACCCCAGTTTGGACCCAGCCATATGCAAATCAGTCTTGAGCCTATGCCCCATGAGAACAGTCCAGCCCAAACTGCCAGGCCAGATCCTCCCTGGGCTGGAAACAGGCATTGCATGCAGGATTGTTTTTGTGCAGGAAGGGGCACCTTCCTGCATAAAAACAATTCAGAGTGGCATTTTCCTCTTTCTATGTGTACTACAGAGGGCAACACACATGGAAAGTGGAAATAGAAGGAGACATAAAAATAGTTATTCTTGTTGGTTCACCTGCTAGACCTGCTCTTGGGAGGAGTAAAAGGTGTTGGCACTGCCCCAGGCTTATATGATTTGCACTATCAAAATTCATGGGTGTTTGCGTGGAAAAACTCACTTGAATACCCATGGAACGCCTCCCTGTTGCAGAGTAAGGCAATGTGCTGCTTTGTCTTACTCCATATCTATGATGCCATGCAAAGCAATGCATGATTGAGAGGCTTGCACCACTGGAGTGTCAAAAAGAGTGATGGTCCGGTGGCGCAAGCCCACCATAAATAAGCCCCTAAGTACATTGAAGTCCCCTGCAGGCCTGCTGTCCTTGAAAGGTCTTAACGGACTTAATAGCAGCCAGCAAGTGTAAGAGGACTGTGCTCCAGTCCGCAGCTGCTGAGGGCCCTCAGCTTCTCCAGGTCATTTCCAGGTGATGTATGGGGCCTTCTTCAGGGTCCAGTCAGACTGCTTTTATGTAGGACGTCCTAATCCATGGCTCTAAGCAAACAATAAACAGTCCTCACAACAGCCTGGGAATAATGATCCCAAGCAATGACCCTGCTTCCAATGCAGCCTTCTCCTGAAGCAAGGGGTTCACCTACTGGCTTTTCATAAGCGTGACTGCTCTTACTTCATGGTGGTCCCCACCTGGCATACAGCGTTAGCCTACTGGTTCTACACAGGGGTGATGGCTCTTACTTCACGGTGGCCTCCACCTGGTTTATGAGGGTCACTAACTTTGGCTGTGCACTGGTCACAACTGTCCGGGCATCCCACACTTCGCACACTATGATCCATTTCCTTCCTCCAGGTGCTCTCGTCCTCCTCACAGGGTTCACTGATCTTGACAGGCAGAGAGGCAGAAAGCAGGTGCTGCAGGCTCAGGGCAAAAAGTCCTAACTTTTTGGGTGATGGTCCCTCACCTAGTATGGAGACTAGCAAACCTTTGTCCTGAGTCCTTATTTGAGCAGCCAGAAATTGAGGTAATGATCTCTCCTGTTGAACAGTGCTGTTGAACAAACTGTGGGTGTCATGTTCCCATCTTTATAGTCCAACTCCAGACACAAATGTGATTTATAGTCTAATCCTTTGACATTCAGGTTATGGGTGTCAGCTCCTTTGAAGTGCTCTCTCCTCTGCACTGTCCTTTATCAAAGAGACAGTCTTCCACAACTGAAGTGGCTAAAGATTCTGATTGACCAACAACACAGGGCAATGAATTAACCATAGATCACACCTGGCTGGCATACACCACTCAAACATGCATCATGAATGTTCAAAGGCCTAGGCATTTCTCTCTGTCAAGATTCCTCATTCTATAATGCCTACCTTGTCAGTCCCACCCTCTCCCTGACAATAAGCCGAGGCCCCACTGACCAGCAATGCTCCCAGCCATCGGTTGCAGTCCTCACCTCTCCTAACATATCCAGCCCTGTATTTCTCAAATGCAACCAACAGGCCTCCTTGTCATGTACCATACACAAGCACATACACATCCCAGCATGCACATTCAAATATCATGTGCTTGCCGGCCCTACAAACAATCAATGCAGGCCAAGGGTAAGTTAAGTACATAGCCATGGACATTTACATGACTGGGCCAATAGGCCCATCCAGTGATAAAGGTAAAATACCTGTTTACACAAAGGGCAGAGCTTGCCAGGCTCAGAAATTACTGCACTTTGAGTGTACCTCGGCGACCGCACATCCATCCTTAATGATCCTGCTGTCTAAAGAGTACTAGTTGCCACTGTCCCACTCAACACGTTTGTTCCTGTTCCGGGGCATTTTAATATAGGGCACTTGAGTGTTTAAATTTATTAGAAGCCACCAGGACACGCATCGCAACCTAAGCAGGGCCTAGTATCCAGAGCGTGATGGGAGAGTGGGCAGAGCCTGGCACTGAAGTGTGCCTGAGATACATCTTGCAGCTGCCAATAATCAAACAAGCCTCCTCGGTGGTGACATGGGGCTTGATCGTTGAAATTGGGGTTAGACACTGTGCCAGGGTGAGAGTGTGGAAAAGAGGAGCTCTCTCTCCAAGGCATGGCCAGTGAGCAGAGGTCCTGTGTGACTGACTCCAGGTACATAAATGCAGCTTGAATATTAGCCAGTAAGACCCTAGCCAACGGAGACGTTGCACTCAATGGGGCTATTGATTGTCCTTGCAGCAAGCCTGATGGGCCATTTCTTCCTCCCTACACTTGCTGCAATTGTCCTGTCGGAGGCAGATAACCCTCGGCCGTGTGCTGCGTATACCGCCACTTTACATACAGAGACAGCACCTCTAGCGGAAGTGAGGCCTGATGCTGCAGCAGACATGGGCACTGCACTTGGCCCCAAAAAAAAGACCTAATCAACCCATACCCTTGAGAAGAGCACGCTGATGTGATCCATTCAGCCCCAACTGGTGTCAGCGGTCTGTTTATTACCTAAGGAGTCCACCTGGCCAACCCATGACCACTTGCGTTTAAGGTCCTACATGGCCTGAACTGGACTACACATAGCAGTTAGTGTGGCACCCAGAAGGAGCTTTTATTACCAGGTGCAGATAACAGTTCAGGCCACCATCAACCTCCTGTAGAAGCTCTGCCGGTCCTGTGGACACCTTTTTCATCCAGCACTCATTGAGACACAGGGCACCCTTGGTTAAAAGCCTGCAGTGGGCCACAGCACGAATTCACAATACCCCACATTCCCTTTGCCACAGCAGCAGTGTATTGGTAATTAACATTGTGCAGCATGTCTGAATTGGACAGGACTCTTAAATTGACTGTGACAGGGAATTCCCTAGCTTGACCCCCTCACTGAATGTGCCTTGGATTTCACCCTTGGTGCCAAGAGGCCTGAGTTTAGTGAAATTGTGTGATTCCATGTGTTCGGCTAAAGATATTTACTCAGGAACTGGTGAGCTCCTTTGTGCCTCGCTGTTTAGATTCGCCAAGATGGGTAAAACAGATAAATCCCGGTTGAAACTACAATTAGACTTACGCAGAACCAGTCGCAGCCGGCATGGCTTGAGGGTGGGGGGTGGGATTAGAAGGTCTAAGGGGGAGTGGGGTTGTACAGAGAGGGAGTTCATAAGGGAGTTTAAATAAAATAATAATAATAATTTAAACTTACCTTGAGGCCGGGACCCCTGTGTTCTCGGCTCCTGTCTCTTTCCGCACTGTAAGGGGAGATGGTGGAAACGTCCGTAATGCCCAGCTCCATGCGGGAGACATTAATAGTAATGCTCCTTAAGCCCAGCAAACAGCCATTCCTCTGTTCATCTTATAGGCCATTCTCTTTACTATATGTAGACACTAAACTTTACACCAAGGTATTAGCCAACCGGCTTGCTCTGTTACTCCCTGCAGTGGTGTGACCTGAACAGGCTGGATTTGTACCAGGGCGAAGTCTCACCTTCAACCTTAGAACACTGTTTGGGACGACACAGCACACTGTCCCAGAGCTGAAGACAACTGATGTATTTTTAGATGCAGAAAAGCATTTGACTCAGTAGAGTGGGGCTTCATGTTGACTGTTCTGCATCACATCAGTGTTATGGAAGTATTCCTGCACCTAGTGTTGGTACTCTATACATCGCCCACGGGTCAAGTGAGGGTCAATAGTGTTGTGCCTACTCCCTTCACCAGGGGGGGGAGAATTTGCATAATTGCGTTACGCAAACCTTTGCAAAAAACATCAAAAATCTCTCCGAGCACGCGGAAATATCACGAAGACGCGGAAGTGCTTGTCCCGCCTGTTCACGATGTTTTTTGCGTGATCGTTGGAATGTGTCGCCAACTAGCCCATGCGGTCACTAATGGGCGGGCCATCTTGTTTTCACTTGTCCCGCCCGCTTGCGATGCTATTTCCTATTCCGGGTCGCACAATGCATGCTCGCACCCGTTCGCGATAAGTATTTCCTGTTCAGGAACGAGTATTACGTGTTCGCAACGCTTTCTGCTCGGGGAAAAATATCATGCGAACTTGCGCATGTGGTCACAATGAGTGCAGCCATCTTGTTTTTCACTCTATTGCTATGGTTCTGGGTCCATCTTGTTTTTCACTCTATTGATAATGGTTCTGGGGCCTGCTTTTCAATCCTCCCTCTATCTTTTTTTTAATCCTTTGTTTCTGGAAACTTTAAAAAAAATCTTTTTTACTTATTTATTATCTCCCTATTTTTCTGATTCTATATATTTTTTTTTGTCTACTCTTTGTGTGTTTTAACTACTTTTTCACTCTTTTTCTATTACCTGCTTTTTCATTTCTTTTACTTACTTTTTTAATTTTTACCTTTTCTTTTCTTCCCCCTGCCTGCCCCAGAAGCATGGCAAAGGGCAAAAGGGCTCATCATTGCAGCCATCGTAAAAGGGGTGCCCTATTTGGGGAGGTGGAGTTGTCTGCACTGTTTTTTTTTTGTGTAGCGCCACCTCCCTTTAACCCTGGCAGTAGGCGGCAAGCCTGGGTATGGGCTCCGGAGCGTCAGCAGAGGTGGGGAAAGGTGTGCCGGGAGATGTTTCGCTGCTCTGGTGACCGGTGAACCCAGAACCAGTTGACAAACCGGTGGTCCAAAATCCTGGACCGGGAGCAGGACCTGCTAGCCCTGCTAGAAGTGGAGGTCCCGGGTCTTGATGAGTAGCTATTTAATATTACTTTGTGTCTGTTCTTATGCTCTGTGTTATATATTACGAATATATATTTTTTTCCGACCAGCTAGAATGCTGCTGCTTAGATTACAAGTAAACTAAGTTTAAAAGTATTCTGCGATTGTTATGACACAGGTGCTCTGCGCTTCTAACTAATTTTACTTATTTGCAACTTTGTGTCTGCGCTCGTTTTGCATGATTATGTAAGAGTTTATTTTAGAGAACTTAAGTTAGGTAACGCTACAGTGACTCTAGTCCTTCCTTTGTTCTGTCACTAAGAGATAGGGGTGGATTGATACTTAGGTTTAGTTACTTATTATGAGTTTGTAATTTTTTTGTGGTCTGCATGACGACCCCACATGCATTCTGCTAGTTTATGGCTATGTTGTTAGCTTTCATCCTACATATATATGTTTTATTCTCCGTATATATACATATTTAGATTACCTGCACTGACTCAGAGTATATATACGAGGTTGGAATAAAGTCAAATTTGAGTGTTCGCATTAGTTTACGGGGTCTTAGCCAGATTCCTGTTTTGGTCTTCCACCATTGAGTCTAACAGGCGGATAGATGTGACATACTAAAGCAGGGAATAAAATAAGACATCTGTAGACTCCACATTAAGCATTGAGTTTTTGATGCCTTCCCCTGTTCGCATTTTTCTGTTCCACAGTGCGGGGCCTCATATACCTGAGCACGGTCCAGGTGAGGTGAGGTCCAGTACCCTGTTATGCTGGGTGAGCAATTAAATTGTATTATATTTTCTTCTTTTTTGAATTGTCTATCACATGTATAATTGAGAGATTCGAGACCACATTTGTGCGTCAAAATAATGTCACATATATGTTTTTCCAGATCACGTTGAGCGTCCACTGACAAGGAGGATGTGTATATAACTGAAGGTACAGGTTGTATCGTTCCTACGTATATCTTTTCACTGATTATATGTTTGATTTCATTTACACACAACATTAGCAACTATTTTAGAGCAGTGGCCCTGATGAAAGCCAAGGGACGAGTTGCCCGGTAGGCTGAAACATGTTGGCCCGAACTGCGACAGTCATTTGTTCTTTACTGTCGTTTGCGCTGTTCCTATTTTTTAATTAGGGGATGTGCCTGTTCTCGATTAAAGAGTTTGTTTAGACATATCACCCTATTTTAGACTCACCACTTTATTGTATGTTGCACTGTTTTCCTATTACTTTTCACTAACTATCACAATCAGACCAACAATTGGAGGTTCAGTATTCACTGTAGACCATATCCAGTGCTTACTATGACTGCATGGCATGAGGTCTAGATGATCGAAGGACCCGCCAGGTCACAGTGTGGACTGCCAAATGATAGGACCGATCACCTGGTTTGTTTGATGGTTATCCACAAACTATGCGTAATGGATCTGGTTTGATCAGTGTTCCAATTGAGTCTTAGACATCACAACTCTTTTTCTTCACACATGTGTCTCTCTCTCCCTTCCTATCTTTTAGACACTGTTACATGGTGACTATAGCAACCACTGACATATAGATATATAACGGCCAGTGTTTGCCAGCAAGATGCTTGGCTTCTAGACCTCCTAGGTTCTTGTTTGTTATTGCATATGAGGTTGCTGGGGAAATGAACCAGGAGAAGGTCTTTAAACTGTTCCCTTTGACCCTATTCTCCCTGTTTGTTTTTTGGCAACAAACAACAAAAACCCAAACACCAATCACTCAGGGTCGGTGTCCAATGCATGCCATTTATTACCTGTTCCTTCTCATCTTCAGTTAATGGGCAGTCTCTCTATGATCAGAAAGGAGGATAGCTATAGCAGTCATCATCATATGCCACTTCTTTTGGAGGGACTAGGAAATATTTTCTTTTTTCTTCTATTTAGCATCATCCAATCATCATCTGTCTTGAGGGCAATGGATTTAGGGAGATTCAGGAGGGTGGAGGAGAAGGATTCGGAGGAGGGTACTGTGAAATGCAGACAGCTAAATCTCGTATGTGGTAATAAAAAGAGTAGAAGACGGTGTTGATGGATTTGTTGTGATTCTAAGTTAGACAGGCACACAAATAAAAGAAAATAAGGGAGGAAGACAGTTAGAAGTGCAAGCCTAATTGTCAGGGAAGTGTAGCTCGTCCTCAAACTCAGGTAGTTCAACCAGAAGATGGTAATCATCATCTAACACACTACTTCCGTCACCTAAGCCGTTGTCCTCATCTTCCTCCCTTGATTCACGTACTGTGCAATTTGGTGGTATAAAGTTCTGATTCATTTTGATCATGGTAAACCTCTCCACGTTTTTGGGTGAGAGACTGGTCCTTCTCACTGTTACAATGGAACCAGTAGCACTGAAAACACGTTCAGAAGAGACACGTGAAACAGGGCAAGCCAAATAGTTTATCGCCAGCCTACAGAGCAGTGGCCATTGGACCCTTTTCCCATACCAATACCGCAATGGATTTTGATCAATGTACAGCTCTGTTGGGTCGTCCAGAAAGGCCTGGACCATCTGCTCAATGTTCTGGGGGGCTAAACATTTTTTTCGGGCTCTTTTCTCTTTGCATCAGCACTGGACTTTTCAATGCCTAAATGTAAACACCAATCATTTAATGATTTTACTGGGCCTAATGATCCAGTTCTTGCTTGCCAAATGCACTGCCCTTAAGCTCCGAAGTTAAACTTGACGCCGGATGCCCTGCTGCAGTACTTGCTGTAGGTTTATCTAGCGGGCTTTTAATTGGCAGCCGTTCATTTTCCAACTTACTCGCTGACTCAGCTATCCAAGTTTTGTACCGGGCAACTTCCATTTCTGAAAAAGGAGTTAATGTCTTCAGTGTCCATTTTGTCCATGGATTCAGAATTGTGGCACAAATGTAATGTTCTTGTGACAAAATCTTATTTTTGTCACCCCTGTATTGTCAGCTAAGCGACGGGCTAAGCTCTCCACCAACTCATATGCTTCTTTTATTTCCTCTACACCTTTGTATGCTTCAGACTCCTCCTTCATCTGATGCGCTAGCATTTGCAACAATGGTATAGCTTGGCCCATAGTACAGTCCTCCTTGCTGACTTCACCTCGAAAGGAAGAAGCATCTCAGTCAGGAATTTAACTAGGCACCATTGGTCCATCTGAAGGGTCATGCCTCTCACAGTAGCATCCCCTCTTCGCATGACATATTCATAGATTGGCCAGTACTGCGCAAACAGACGGTCAAGCATGTAATAAGTTGAGTTCCAACGTGTTGCCACCTCCTGGATGAGTGCTTTGAATGGCATTCTACAGTCACATTGAATGATCCTCAGCTGTTTCTGAGCTTTAAAAGAATGGCTGAAATGAGTGAATATTCTTTGGCAGGTGGTCAGTAAGTTGCTGACTACGGCTTCTTTTTTCAGAAAGTCTTGAACTATATTGTTAATGCAGTGCGCCAAACACGGAACCCTGAAATAGGAACCAAGCTCCATGGCCTTAAATACATTGCTGCCATTATCTGTGGAAACAAAACCTATCTTAAGCCCTCTTGGGTGCAGCCATTCAAAAACCTTGCGGTGAAACTCCTCCAATATGTTTACAGCAGTATGAGATTTCTCTATGGCGAACATGGCTACAGTTGCATGTTTCCGAGTAGTTTTAAAAATCTCAGCTGTGTCAACAGCATCAACTTCAGATAGCTTATCTCTAACCCCCACAAAAGAGACCCAGTGTGCAGAGATGCACATGTAATCAGTGTCTTGGCAACTGGTCCACCTGTCTGTTGTCAGGTGGATATTGTGTACAGCACTCCGCCACAAAGCTTGTCCAGCCAATTCCAGCATATCATGATGTAGTGCTGGAACAGCAATTCTTGCGAAATAGGACTGGCTGGGAACCTTCCATTTAGGGCAGATGGCTGACACAAATTCAAGGCAACCCACCCCTTTCACAAATGAAAAAGTGATAAGGTCCAGTGCTAACATTTTAGCCAGCTTCACATTGTACAACTGTGCTCTTGGGTGGTTGCGTTGATACTGCCCCTCTAACCTAAGCATGCTCTCAATGGTAGGCTGGATTATTTTCCTTTTTGGTGCAGTTGTTTTCTTTAACCCAGTTAGGCTCAACAACGCACATTGTTTCATTGCAGTACTCAGTCGCCTTGGTATCTCAGCCTGACTCTGAGTATGGCTCTTACTGCGGTGCCACTGAGATGTTGCTGAGGATGTGGGCGGCACCACTACACTACTGGGGACAGGGCTAGAAATGTCTCCCTCTTGTTCACCTTCCACCGCAATAATATTGCGCCCTGATTCTTCATGCCCAACAACAATAGGTTGAGTTTTACTTTGTTCTAAGCGAAGTTGAGCCTCCCACACGATAGTGTGGTGTATTTTGAGATGACTTGTTTGGGCTCCGGTACCATAGTTTGTATGAAGCTTACCCCGCCTAACAGCATGTCGACATATTGAGCATATAGCATTGTTCTCCTCCTTACTGCTAACTGAAAAGAAGTCCCAAACTGGGAGGAAAACTTTCTGGTGCTGCTGAATGTGCCACTTTCAATACCAGATGAACTGGAGGGTGTGCTTGGAATGTGACTTTTTGCAGCTACACTGTGACTTCTACCACTGCCTACTCAGGTGGTGGTTGAGCTGGATGTAGGTCCCTGCCGGGCCTTTGCAAATGAAAATATGGAAGCTGGAGGTCGTGGTGGTGCTACCTGTGTTGGTGGTATCCATGCTACATCCCTCGCAGCCATTTTGGATAGGGTAATAATGTTGGTCTCCATCTCCTTTGGCCGGGAGTGATGTTCGTGATGACTGGCTCATCATCATCATCCCCTCTTGCACATCTACCTTCATAACTCTAAAGCTTTCTGGAACTTTCATTTTCACTAGCCTTGTCTTGTGGCATGCATCCCTCTCAGACTGAGCTGGTGGCTTCCAAGTGGCATCTCGATCATCAGAAGCGGGGCTTGAAGAAGAAGATGATGGACTAACCTTCCTTTTCCTTGCTGGGTGTCTGGAAGACAATGGATCTTCTGAAACAGTGGTTTGCTCCACTTTGTCAGCAGGAAGCTCGATTTCCTGAAAGGCCCCTACTTCAGGAAGAACAACTACTATTGTGGGCTGTTGTTATGGCTGTTCTTGTGGCTGCTGCATTTCTTGCGACTGCTGCTGTTCTTGCGGCTGCTGCTGATCTTGCGGCTGCTGCTGTTCTTGTGGCTGTGCCTGCTGCTGTACACTTATCTGCTGAGTTACCGCCTGCGTTGATTGTGTGCTACTTTGTGATAATGACATTTCAACATCGCTGCTCGTTAGTAGACTGGCTACCGATGGGACACTCATGGGCTTGGGCCTAGGTTGGTGGGGTTGGCCCGTTTGTGCGGAGGTGCTGCTCCCAGCTTGGTTCCTGGACAACGCTGCTACAGGTGTAATTTTTTCGGCCCAAAAAACACATTGGCCGGCACACCAGTCGTGGTAAGTGCCACTTCCTTTTTCTGTTCCTTCTTCCTCTGACCAGCATCTTTCTTGGTACTGGAGGACCTGGTACCTTTGTTTGAGGCCATCTTCTTCAGATGTCAGGCAGGACGCAGGTGCACAAGTTACAGAGATGTCTGTGGTCACACGTGATGGGGAAAGAATAAGAACAACCAAAATACAAATGTAATGGAAGTGGATTGGACCCTGTTTGGCATTAAATTATTTGACCATCACATCATTCAGGGAGCTGCTGTTGACAATGGGGATGGATGGAAGCAATAGGATAACCATACAGGCCTATAGGGCAAAGGCAGCACACTAATAACTCCCACCAGAAAAGGCCACCAGCCACATGGACACTCACAAATCACAAGCAACAAGCAGGAGGCCTGGTAAACAATAAACTGACAAACGTCCTATGAAATTCAGGCAAAGGATGCATGTTAAACCACACTGCTTTGCCTTTTTAATGCAATAAAATGGGCAAAACAAGGTCTGTAGGGTGCACACCAACACACCAGACATAAACAACAAATGCATTTCTTTAACACACACCCAAAAACAGAAATACCCCCCAAAACACATTTTCCAACTCAATTCAATGCATCCATGCCCTAAATAATGTTTAAACTCAACAGAACACACAGAAACACTTGTTTAACGCACCTGTGGCTACCTGCTCTGAGCCTACTGGATGAGAGCAGGCCTGTTGGCAAACAAGGCCACATAAGCTTGCAAGCCTGGGCTTCAAAATGGCCACCAGCCACATAGCCAGGTCCACCCAACTACAAGAAACAGAAGACAGACAATGCAGGCCTATTACAAAAAGCACACCGCCTGCCTTCAAAATGGCCACCTGCCTCGTGGCTAGGCCCACAACAAGAAGCCTAGGCCATAAAGGAATACCATGCAGGCCTACAGGCAAAAGCAGCACACTAATAACTCCCACGAGCAAAGGCCACCAGACACATGGACACTCACAAATCACAAGCAACAAGCAGGAGGCATTTGAAACAATGAACTGACAAAAGGCCTATAAAAGCCAGGCAAAGGATACATGCTAAACCACACTGCTTTGCCTTTTTAATGCAATAAAATGTGAAAACAAAAATCCACAGGGTAAAACAAGGTCTGCAGGGTGCACACCAACACACTAGACACACACAAAAAAGGCATTTCTTTCACACACCCAAAAACAGAAATACCCCCAAAATCACATTACCAACTCAATCCAATGCCATCCATGCCTTAAATGATGTTTAAAATTCAATAGAACAAACAGAAACACTTGTTTAATGCACCTGAGGCTACCTGCTCTGAGCCTACTGGATGAAAGCAGGCCTGTTGGCAGACAAGGCCACACAAGCTTGCAGGCCTAGGCTTCAAAATGGCCACCAGCCACATAGCCAGGCCCACCCAACTACAAGAAACAGAAGACAGACAATGCAGGTCTATTGCAAAAAGCATACTGCGTACCTTCAAAATAGCCACCAGCCTCATGGCCAGGCCCACAACAAGAAGTCTAGGCCACAAAGGAATACCATGCAGACCTATAGGCAAAAGCAGCACACTAATAACTCCCACCAGAAAAGGCCACCAGGCAAATGGACACTTACAAATCACAAGCAACAAGCAGGAGGCCTGGGAAACAATGAACGGACAAAAGGCCTATAAAAGCCAGGCAAAGGATGCATACTAAACCACACTCCTTTGCCTTTTTAATGCAATAAAATGCAAAAACGAAAATCCACAGGGCAAAACAAGGTCTGCAGGGTGTACACCAACACACCAGACACACACAACAAAGGCACTTCTTTAACACACACCCAAAAAGAGAAATACCCCCCAACAAACATACTTAGGCTTTCCTGTTTTCAGTTTCTATTTTTGGTAAATTCTGGTGGAGTTTTTTCAGTGTATTCAATATCTTAAAAAACAGTTGTTATCAGTGGTTACACATTTTCGCGCCACTAAAAGCAACTGAAAAAGTGTTTTTCAGGTGTTTATGGAACTTTTTGATTTTATTATTGCTTGCTTTCTACACTGAAAGAACATGGTATATAGACAGTGTACTTATAGTGTATATGAGGTCCAAATAGATTTTTGCAAATTAATCTTATTGTAGTACACCATACAATACATCTTCAGTCAGTCTTTGGGTCATGTGCGCTCGCTCTTTCCTTCCCATGTAAACTTCTGTGAAAAGGCCGTCTCAGCAATCTTAGCCCATTGGGCTGAGAACCATCAGCTAAGGGACACAGTTGGGATGACTCTTTCTTTGATGCCACATAAAGCACGAAATGATAAATATTTGGGTTTTAGTTCCTCTGCATTAGAAACCAGTGCACCAGAATGGACTAAAAAGTAAATAGCATCCCTTATTAACTCTTAAGATTGTAAAGATGCTTCTAGCATACCATCTAACAAGTGGCAAGGATCTACTACAGGGAATCACTTCAGCTCGGGTATCAATTTTGACAGGTCATTACACAACTTTTTTTTATATACGTAGCTGAATCACTGCAAATACAAACAATATCACTCCAATCTTTGTTGAACTTGGAAAGAACCTTTTTTGCAGAGCATTACAAGTGACACTGCGTTCAATGTTTTCCAAACGTCTGGTGTCCTGTTTTCACCACTATCGCAGATGCTTGGTGATATATATATACTTGTCACTATACCTTGCATTGAATGTTTAAAGCCTGAGGTGTTGGCAATTCACCTACTATCAATACTGACCCACTAGAAACTATGGTCTGATGTATTAAGGGTTTTTACCCATTCTCTGTGGGTAAATGTGATGACACATATTAGGAAATATATGTATGAAACCAGCCACTTTACCTATCGGTGAAAGAATCAAACGCAGCCAAAATATCAAATAAGAGGTTTATATTTCCTGATTCTCTGTAGTTTATAAGAATAATTAAACTAGACCTAAAACATGAAACTGAACCCTGCATCTTTAGACCAAAGGCTACAAAACTGAAAAAGTAAAAGGAAGAAGAAACAATATTTTAGTGGCATCCCTAAAGAACAAAACTCAAGCAGAATAATGTTAGCCAGTCTTTCTTACTGCTACTTGTATAACAAAGTTACATTATATTGACCCCTTCAGGAAGAAAAAAATGACTCTTTCACTCTCTTTTTCCTTTCTTTGAATGGCATTTAGTTTGTGGTTGTCCAGGTGTTTTCTCAGTGTTAATATGTTTTCACCGGTGAGGGCTATTTTTTTTCAGTGGGGTTTTATCAGTTATTATTGGTTTAAACCTAAAACCCCAAAGCCTAAACATACTTTTCAACTCAATCAAATGCTATTCATGTCCTAAATGATGTTTGAAATACATTCAACAACCACCAAAGGAACAATTGCTTCATCATGCACCCACCCAAGACTTGCGCTGGGCCTACTGGCTACCCACAACCATTTAAAAAATAAAGAATGATAAGTACCAAAATTGTAGTTGCAGCAACTGCAATGTCCCAACCAAACAGACATAACACCAACTTACTTGTAAAATATCAAATTCAAACATCCTCAAATCCAATGACACAAAGAGTGATCATTCCTGTTCAAAATCCAAAGGCACAATGAACAGGAGATGGACAAAGCACTGGGAGGAGCCTGCTGAACAGGAACAGGAAGTTGGAGACTCTCTGGCACTTCCTCCCTCTCCCCCCAAAAGTTGTTTTATTAAAAAAGGACTCCTTGCACAAAAAAGTACAGCCAAATGTCAATCTGAGGAGTTTTTTTCATCCAAATCATCATTTACAGAAGGTTTTATGCTGCTAGAGATAATATTCTTCTCCAGATTGAAAATTTAGCGTGTTCAAGATCGCGAGCTTCACCACACCGGATGTCGATGGCGTGTCCAAAATGACATGTTCGCGATCTCACACTCTCTGTCGTGGTGGAGAATGACGGGTTCGCGATCTCAGACTCTCGCGGTGTATGATGGCGATGCGAATGACGTGATCACGATCGCAAACTCCCGCAAGATAGCGCAACCGGCTACCAACATCTTGTGGAGCACACGAACGGATCGGAAAACTCGTTGGCAACTGTGGGGATCCCGGTAAGGCAATCGCACGCACAAGAACGCATTTTCAAAGCACGAACATGAAAAAAATCTCTGCTACGCTGCGAATCGCGGACATTTTGGCATTTTCACGCTCTCCGCGGAACGCAAAAATGTAAAAATATTGCAATTTCTGCGAGCGGAACTTAATTTGACGCCCACCCCTACCCTCCACCTATTCTCGGGTAACCAGATGGAGCAGCCCCATGTCTCTCCTGCTGAAACATGTTCGTTGCCAAGCAACTAGCATGTGCACTTTGTGAATATTATAGCCACAGGGGTCTGTGTTTCCCAGGTTACAAGCTAATAAGCTCAGCGTATGGATAATATGCTGATATATATATATATATATATATATATATATATATATATATATATATATATATATATATATACACACATATATATATATTACCTACTGGCGGTCGCCAGTAGATATATATAGTTAGGATTTTTTCTCTATGGGATTTTTGAAAATTCTATGTCTAATAACTTTGGCGTTTGTGGACGGAATTGGCTGAAATTTTCAGGAAAATTGCACATTTTGTTTCTGAGCAGCCCCTGAAAATTGGGGGGGGGGGGGTTCGTCCAGGGGGGGTCGAGAAAAAAGGGGGGTCCCAAAACGTGTTTTTAACATTGAGTTTTCCATAGGGCGGTTGGCCTCACTTTTAGCCCGAACGGCTGAATGGATTTGCACGAAACTTGGCAAAATTGTAGGGACTGGTAGCCCGATGTGCCTTTTGTAGGTCTCAATATATGTGCTCCAGTGGATTTTGAGAAATTAACGTTTAAAAAAAGATATATATCTGTAACAGCGGACCGGGCAGCGCTCCGGTTCGCGTACTTTTCGCGCAACGGAGCTTTGTGAAGCGAAGCTGATTGGTTCTCCGGCGTCTGTAAACATTCCAAACAGTCCGTAGCGGCCGCCATCTTGTCTCTCGGTAGGATCGAGAGACAAGAGGAGGCCAAAGCGAAGGGGCAAATGACCATAAGGGGGCATAGTAGATTCTCGCTGACCCCCTAGGTTTGATGTGGAGGTTTTAAAAGGGCCCCGCGGGGCAAAAAAAAATAAATAATAATAATCGAACGGCTGAATGGATTTGCACGAAACTTGGCAAAATTGTAGGGACTGGTAGCCCGATGTGCCTTTGCTAGGTCTCAATATATGTGCTCCAGTGGATTTTGAGAAATTAACGTTCAAAAAAAGATATATATCTGTAACAGCGCTCCGCTTCGCGTACTTTTCGCGTTACGGAGCTTTGCGAAGCTGATTGGTGCTTCGGCGTCTGTAAACATTCCAAACAGTCCGTAGCGGCCGCCATCTTGTCTCTCGGTAGGATCGAGAGACAAGAGGAGGCCAAAGCGAAGGGGCAAATGACCATAAGGGGGCATAGTAGATCCTCCCTGACCCCCCAGGTTTGATGTGGAGGCTTTAAAAGGGTCTCGCAGGGCAAAAAAAAAATATATCGTTTTTTTAGTTTTTTTGCGTGGAGTGCGCCCGGTTCGCGAACCGGGAAGCGTTCTGGGGAGCGTACTTTCTTGAAAATTAGTGAAAAAAGTTAGAGTAAAATAATAATTGTGAGTGATCAGATGTAGGGTAGCTCTGAGAAGAGCTTTTGGGTTTATGGTACATTTAGGTACTTATAAGTAGGTACCAATGCACAGTCTTAAATTCAGAGTGAAAATTCTGTTGCCCTCATCTGAGAAGTGAACTCCATCTCCTCTGTAGATATCTTGCATGTAGTAACGCAAGTTATTGTTGTACAGGGAGCCCATTCCATGGTCTCTCATGTAAGCTGAAACAGATTTGTTTACATGCTTCCTCGATTTCTCAATTTGTGGACAAAATTGGTTCGACCACCTCCATTTTTGTCTTTGGCATATATTTGAATATACCAAGGCAGTCTGAGGAAAAAGTGCCATCAATTGCTCAAAGGTGTCCTTTAAAAGCATTTCCAGACCTACCCCAGTCAAAGTGCCCAAATCATTACCTCCACAGTGCACAATTAACAGGTCAGGTTTTGGCAAATGCATAAAGGTTTTCACCAATGGTATCAATTGGTGACATTTTAATCCTCTGTGGCCAAACCACTTAATTTCCACATCTTGTAAATTGAGGTTAGGTAAATTCCTGTTTTCAGCGTACCTCTGAGCCCAATAGATGTAACTATGTCCAACAATCCAGACAGAAAACATGGCGAGAGAAGGTTCTCCTGCAGTCAGATGAAGTGTGGCAATGAAATGGCAGTTGAAAAAATGAGAGTGTAAAATGAAAAAAACTGAGGAGTTTCTGTGTTAATGAAGCAGTAAGAGTGATTGGTGGATTTTGATTGCTGAAAACAGAAAGTTAGGGTGCATGGATGAGTTCGTTGAAAGATGTATTTTGAGTGGCGAAGAAAAAATCATTAAATGAAAGATTGCACTGGATATGCAGGTGCACTGAGAGTTCAGAGTTCAATTGCAACATTGTTGTGTGAACTTGGAAACACCAGAGGTCTTGCAAGAGGTGGTTGCTATGCAGAAAAAGCAGAGAGGGGGCAGAGGGGGGAAGGGTTTTGATTTGAAAAAAAGTGAGGGAAGAGTTTTGATTGGGTGACATGAGAGATATGTGTGAAGAATTACAGCATTTCTGTGCTTTTGATAGCTGCAGACTCTGGAGTGCATACCTTTTGCTCTGCTGAAGACAAATTGGTGTGTTTCTGAGACTGTTTTGAAACTCAAAGTATTTGCTAAGGTGAGAAAAGATTTCTTTAATTTAGATAGAAAATAGTGTGCTTTAAGGAGAAAATTATGAAGAAAGTTGTGTTTTTCAAATGTTGCTTTGTCTCAAGTGTTTTACAAATAGATTTTGTTTCTTTGAGAAATTGTAATTGGAGAAAATGTGAAGTATTAGTACTGACAGGGTTTTTATGTGCATAGGAGCTGTGGAGTGTTTTCAAATTATGACTTGTAAATCGTTTTTGAGAAAAAGCAATGGTTTTAATATTGATGACAAGGACATAATGGTGTCTGCTTCTTTATAAGGTAATTGAGAGTCTCTGATGTTATTTTTCCCATTTCAATGTAAGAAGTTTGTCTGTGGAGCAAATTGCTTGTAAATATGCTCCCACCTGTGCATGGCAAATTTAGATTTTGAATGTTTGCGTTACATAGGCATGTTAAAGGTGACTGAAACATGCTGCAAAGGCAATCAAAAAACGCTTTTATGTGTCTTAAGGACATTTTAAGTCATTTCCCCATGTGCAGTGTTTTCAAATTATGAGTTGAAAATCGTTTTTGAGGTAAAGGAATGTTTTCAAAATTTATGTGCGCCATATGCCCCCAAATTTCTTTTTCAGGGGTGCAGCAGGGTGTTCTTGAGACACCCCTGCACCCTCGGAAAAATTCGTAATTTGCGATGAGGTAATTGCTAATCGCAAATTGCACCTTCATTCCTATGGGCCTCCTGCTGCATGGAAATGAATGGGTAATTTGTAATTAGCAAATAGCTCATCGCAAACTAGGAATGGTAAAGAATCGCTATTTATTCCTTAAAGTTCGCTATTTAGGAAATGCAAAAAACTTTGATGATACATATGGCGGTTCATCTCTAACAAGATAAGAAGCTTAGGGATAGATTTATGATGACTGGCGCATCACCAGGGATGTGTTAGTCATTCTGTGCCGCTGTTCCGTCACCTATGGTGTGCTGCATTTACAATGCGGCGCATCATGGGGCAAAAACAGCACAGATGCGTGACGTATCTGTGCCGTAAAGGTGGCGCATTGCTGGAGTTGTATCGCAAGTGTGATGAAGCTCCAGCAAGGCTCAGGGGTGCCCCTGTCGCAGGGTTTCTGTTCTCACACAGAACTGTGGACAGAGGATTGGAACCTCGGCGAATTAGGGTGCCCCAAAACTCACCTTAGTAATCAAAAACCCCTTAGCAAGCTAGGTACAGTGTCACATTGGATATAACAAACTCTCAATGTTTAGACAATCCAGAATATGAACTTATAGTACCTCAGGATACGTGGAACTCATGAACAGTCGGTCGTTATATATTTCTTAGAAACCAGAACATGGAGTTAAGAAGAACACATGTGTATTTGAAATGTTTATTTACTAATGCCGTCTTCTCAGGCGTAGTATCTTAGATAATACAAGTACACATATTATCAGTAGCAAAATTACCAGCATAGTTACTAGTACATAAAAAGCGAATGGTGACAGTATGTTAACATGCTGTAAATGAATAAGAGTTAGCAACACTTATAAGCAGCCGCGGGCCGTGGAGGGAGTTACGGTGGGGCAGGGAGGCGGGGAGGGGGAGGGGCAGGGTGGAGAGGGCTCCACCCTGCCCCTCCCCCTCCCCGCCTCCCTGCCCCACCGTAACTCCCTCCACGGCCAGCGGCTGCTTATATCTCACCCTCCCTAATACACATATTATATTATTTGCTAAGAAGGTCTCTTTGTGTTGGTTTAGGGCGTGCCCATACTTTAGTGTCTTAGATTTGAAGGAATCACATCAGCATACACCAGCTCTCTCTTCATGTGAACCGCATCAAGTGTTGTGTATGTGTGTTCGGCAAAGCAATATAAAACCCGCCTCATGCCCAGAATTGGCAGAAGCTGCACTTATGTTATGAGTATGAAGTCGTGGAGATCAGACCTCATAACAATTCTGTATCGTGTTGTTCTTGAAACTTCAGCACTCGCTGTACAGATATAGTTTAACAAGTAAAGCAGATAGTAGAGCAATAACATATTATTCTCATGTAAATCACGATGAACTATTAGGTTGAAAGCTAAAGCAACAACTAAGTGTCGTGTGCAGAAGTTGCAAAAAAGGAAAAATGGCGTTTAAACCGGTAATGAGCCCATGCTAACTTAACACGGTGTAAAGATATCCAGGATCTACATGACACCTCCCCATGATCCGGAAACGAACTGAATAAGATAATAGAAGTGCCATCTCATGAGAGCAGATTGCAACTTTATATGTGCACGGTCCGCAAGGTAAAACATTAAAAACTAGCAAAATTTAATGCTAAAGAAAAATAAAACAGCCAACTACTTTATCGAGGCTTAAGCCAATAGGCAAGCTAAATAATAAAAACTTGACAAATAAGTCAATGAATTGTCAATGAAATGCTAGTACTCAGCATATCAAACATGAAAAAGGTCTATGACATAACTGTGTATGCAAAATAAGCTGCAACAGCCTCTAATAGGAAGTCACCGTCTTCATCCGAAAAGAGTTCAGCCATCCAATTTAAAAGCGGAAAAGAACATACGTGCTCTCCCAGCACCGGATCCTCTATCACCATCAGAGGACAGCTCGGTGGGTTTTCAAGAAAGCTCTGTTCCAAGAAAGACTGTGTTGCCGCCAGTAAATTCCAGGGACCAATTAGTCCATGCATCAATGCCACAGCCATAATCCTTTCGCCAGGACAAACCAACTCGTGAGTAATGATAGGAGTCATCAGCTGATTAAAGTCGACGTCAGGAGAAACCGGTCCGCAGAGACACAAATCAATGGCCCAATCGAAATCACAGGTCAGGCAGTGAAATACAGGCTGGACACAGGTGAAGTAGGAGAATCGAAAAGATAATCCATATGCCGTGCTTAATATCGCCAACGGCATTGTGCCATAATATTCAAGCATGCGATTGCGGAACAGCGTCAGCAGCTGCAGGGCGGGAGCTTGCACAGGAGGGACATCCATATTTAAAAATGTAAAAAAGCACAAGAGCGTCCGTTGGTAATGCAAGTAAAAATGGGAATCCACCAAGCACAGTGGAAAAAATAGAATGAAAGAAAGCAGGGATGACTCCAAAGATTTTCTCAAATGAAGTCACGAGACCACTGGTAACAACTTTAAAAAAGTGCGCCAGGCCCTTTGTGGAGGACGCGTTAAAGATAGTCCGAACCATGTCGCTGAAATGCAAAGGCGAATCATTATTTAAAAGGGTCTGCACCTCTGTACGGGTGTTCGCTATGTGAAGCACGAAAGTTTCACGGGCCGAACTCAAGGCCACCTCTCTCTGAGACAAAAGAGCTCTTATTCTTGCCATGCCGTTGAAATGTGCTCCCAAGGTTGGTATTTGTGGCCAGATTGAAAACTCCCTATGTTCATGTGTGGGAGGAAATAGAACATTTCTGCAGCAAATAACCCGTTCACTTACTGTTACGATAAAAGGAATACTTTTAATTAACCCAGAACAATCTTCATTATTGAGCATCAAATAACTACCATTTTCCAACAACTTGAACGTGGGGATGATAGCAGGAACTGGCGTGCCTTGCAACACGCAAGCCATATTTGGTCGGTGTTTGTTGCATGAACCGTGTAACTGTATGTGCCTACACATTAGTGAATGATCTGGCGTCTCAGTGCATTCCTCTCCATTCAGATAAACTTCTTGATCATCTTTGAAAATCTGTATGTGTATGGAAGCGACCAGACCTCATGAAGAAAACCACTACCTAAAGGTTCATTACGACCTATTGGTATATATTTCATACAATTTGAAAACTTATATAAAGCAAAAGGCAGCGTTATTAAACCGTGGATAAGGCACGTTGCCAAAGCAGCCAACCTTTTGGATTTATACTGGAAATGTTAAAGGAAGAATTACGGAGTAGGGCCTGTAAATCTTTAATGGACAACCGAGTAAAATTACTCCAACCATCATATTCCTCTAACTCCGGGATAGTAGGGGTGTTTAATTTTTTAGAAGTAGCCAATCCAAAGCATTTGGTCTGGGAAATTGTTTCATTCACAAACAACATATGATTTGGGATGAGACATGCACGGTGCAAAGCCTCAGTGCCTTGTACCTGCCAGGTTCGTGAACCCCAAACTGATGTAGATCCTGGATATCTTTACACTGTGTTAAGTTAGCATGGGCTCATTACTGGTTTAAACGCCATTTTTCCTTTTTTGCAACTTCTGCACACGACACTTAGTTGTTGCTTTAGCTTTCAGCCTACCTGCGTCAAGATCTATGCCTGTTTCAAGCAGGCGCAGGGTTTTGATGCAGCTTTGTCCTATCTGATTGTAAATGCGGCACACCGTGGGTGGCAGAGCAGCGGTGCACGTTAACTGGTGCATCCCTGGGGATGTGCTAGTTAATATAAATCTGCCCCTTTACATTTAATTATGTGCAGGGGACACAGAGTCGGTGAGGTTTATCCAAGGTTAAGAAGAGATGAGTCCTGTTCAGTGAAAAATTGGAGATAGGCTTCACCTCCTCTGCTTCTCAGCATCATTGGACATGGTTAAATAATAGCTGCAAAATGTTACTCTTGTTAAACAATTTTACTAATATAATCTCTGAGATTTGTCTCTTACTGTGCAACATCTCATTGTTGTTATCTTTCTTTAAAGATAAAGACAACATCAACATGAGCGACAATCAGCAATCAGTTGATTTCGACCTCATCATTGAACTCGTAATTGAAACATCAGTGGATGTTGATCCCTTGGATGATTTCAATCCTGAGGATGAAGAAGAACGTGATGAGGATGCAGATTTGTCAGAATTGTATGACATAGGATGGGAAGCTGACGTGCTTGAGCCTATGGAACTATAAACATTTATTTTATAAATTTATAATAAATAAAAAGTAAATATGTAAACCGTTTAATTTAAAAATAAAGACACCTTCAAAAACAGGTTATGTGTAGTGTCTTCAATAAAATATTAAAATATGGTCATAAAATTAGATCAGATTCATATATAAAACAGCACAGGTAAAATGAATATAAATTCCATTTCTTTTCTGCTATTTCTGTATTCTAAATTTGCCATGTACAAAAAATTCTTCTATGTAAAAATGTTAAGTAGTGTGTTAAGTTTTTGATGACTGTTATTAATTTACTGTTGGGTAATAGTGGTTAATAAAAATTTTTATTATATTTTACCACAGATTCAACTGCAGATTATTTCAAGATTTTAGGATGCCAAGCAAAGAAAGAGTGAGAAAGGCTGCAAAACGTCAAAGACAGCAGGTGAATGAAAAAAAGCAGCAGTCCTCTAACAAAAAGATTTGTCAAGTCACCAAGAAAGCACCGGGTAAGAGTACAAAAACATTCATAAGAAATATCTCTAGTAAAAAAAATATTACTACAGAAAATGTTTCAGTCCAGAAAAGGAGAAGCAATTCAAACGGTAAGGAAAGGCCAATGAGAAATGTTACTGCTAGAGTAAGAGATAACTCTATGCATGAAAGTAGAAGGAAACAACAGTTTAGGGACATTCGTAAACGAATGTTCCGCAACAGGATAAATGGCAATTTGTTAAAAAATATTAAGAAAGGTCAACAGAAAGTGGTTTTTTATAAGAGAAAAAAAATAGTTGAGAAAGTTATTGATCAGGCATTTGAAATTAAACGTAAGTTATTTATTTTGACAATCAATAGAATTAGGAAGCTAAACAAGGCAATTTATGATTTCAAAAGAAATAGTAGATGGAAGAGAATAGTTAATCGTAGTAATTTTTGTGAAGTTTTTTCTGGAGAATGGATGCATAGTTCAAGCTCTGAGGCATTTTTTAATGAGGAGAGTTATTTCCAGGATAATGATTTGGTGCATGCAGTTGACACCAGTGGTCGAGCTTATGAAGTGAAAGATGGTTGTCCAGTTGAAAAAGAAAAACTTGTGACAACAGAGATAGAAGAGGTGTTAGGTAATGAGGTTTTAGGGAGACGTCCTAAGGGTCCTGTGTACACCTGGAAGTGTAGTAGTATTTGCAGTGTACGACAGGATTCCATCAATTTGCTTTGTGATTTTATACGGTCATTTAATAAGAAAAGTTTGAAGCAGAAAATGAAGTTGTTGCAAGAATTAGATCCTTGCAGAGTGAGAGAAGTGATAGGTTTGCATGGTCATTCACTGGCTTGTCTTTCCAGGAGAGTATGCCAGAGTGTTTTTCATCATTTCAGGATGCTAGCAGTGCATCATAATAAAGTGAGGAAATTAGTTAGAATGTTGTATTATGCTAAGAGTCCAGCAATTATGCTTAAACAATTATGCACTGCTCTTTTGCATGGTTCTGAAATAGATGTGAAGAATATATGTGAAGAAATTGAGTTTTGTTACTTTGGAAGTAAAGAGGAGAATGTTGAAATTGACCAAGAAGAAGAGAGTAATGTGGAAGATAGTGTACAGGTTTCCAGTACAGATAATTTCCAGAGGGAAATTGCGACATTTGAGGTGAAATCAAGTGAGAGGCCAAATTTCACTTGTGTGTGTTGTCGACGCACTTATTATAAGAATCAGACTAAGTTAGTGGATTTATATGGAAAAAGTGAAAGGGAAAATAATAGTGAATGGAAGGATTTTACAACATACTTGATGGTAGAAAATTGTTTTGATTTGGGATTGGATCAACGTGTGTGTACTTATTGTTGTAACAAATTAAATCAAAACCAGATGCCTGCTAGAGCAGTTCATAATAATCTGGAATTGGTTGAGATTCCTTCTGAATTGAAGGATTTAAATACTTATGAATCTATTTTGATTCAAAGTATCCATCCCTTTCAGGCTATTGTAAGAATGGAGCCAAAGACAGGGAAATTGCCTCCATCAGATTTACAGAGAGGATTAAAGGGAAGAGTTGTTTATTTGCCTCTAGATTTGAAGAAAAACATTAACACAATTGGAGTAGAAAAAGTGGAAGAGGAACCTCTTGTTATCTTAGTTAATGGGGTTCCGACAAAGAATAAGAAAATATGGCAAGATTTAGTAGATGTTAGGAAAGTCAAAAGGGCAACATTGTATTTGAAAAAATATAATAAATACTATAAAAATGTATATGTTGCAGAAGAGGAAGTAAGTGAGGAAGAGGATAGCGATTTGTGTGCTGGTCAAATTGAGAAAGTAGAACCCTGTACTAGTGAAGAAATATATGAACATTATAGTGTTCATCCTTTGCATTCCAAGGAAGTCATGGGGAATGCTATTGAGTTGTTTCAAATGAAACAAGCGAAAGGGAGTCCCATTAGTGTTTGGGAGGAAAGTTTGGAAGCTCGGTGTTTCCCACAGCTTTTTCCAACAGGTCAGGGAGGAAGATATGATGAGCGACCTCATCAAATTCCTGCTTCTGAATACCGGACTTTGCGATTGTATGCAGGAGATCCTAGGTTTCGACAATGCATTCCTTATTTGTTTCATCTCCTGTTTGAAAGCGATCTGTCTGGACTGTCATATGCAGTGAACCACATCTTGAAAAGTGGTATACACATGCAAAACATCTCGGCAAGTGACTTTATGGATAAAGTCAATGTCCAAGACAGTATTTTGGATTCTCACCTGATTAATCTCATGGCGTGTCAGCGTGGTACTAATGAGTACTGGTACCGTCGTCATGGTGATTTAAAATGTATGCTGAGGAACTTAGGAACTCCCACATGGTTCCTCACTTTGAGCTGTGCTGAGTATGGCTGGGAAGACTTACTTGAATTTCTACGAGAGGCAAATGCTAACGTAGAAAACATCGAATTCAAGACACCCGTAGAACTGTGCTCTTTGGATCCAGTCAATGTATGTAGGTACTTCAATCATAGATTTGAAGGTATGATGTCTTTCATCATGAATAAGAAGAATCCACCTCTTGGAGAGGTGTTGGATTTCTTCTGGAGGAAGGAGTACCAAGCAAGAGGTGCTCCTCATATACATATGTTGCTGTGGATCAAGGATGCACCTAAATTTGGAACGGATGCAGAAGACTCAGTGATGAGTTTCATAGAACAGTATTCTACGTGTGCTGTTCCAAACGCAAAGGAGAAAAAAAGCCTAAGAGAAAAAGTTCTACGTTTCCAAAGCCATCGATGTGGAAAGTACTGTCGTCGTAAATTCCGGAACAAAGACAAGTTCTACACCAAATGTCGTTTCGGCTTTCCACGACCGGTGATTTCTAAAGGAAGAGTGAACAGTTTGATGTCTTCGCTGCGACATAATGTGATGAAGAAATCACCTAAAAACACATACAATTTGAAGAGGAACGAAGAGTCTAAGTACATCAACGACTACAACCCGGTGATTTTGTCCATGTGGAATGCTAACATGGATATACAGTTTGTGGCTGATAACTGTATGGCTGTGGCTCGGTATGTGACATCTTACATCACCAAAAAAGAGAAGACAGAATTGAAGGATATGTGGGAGGACATTTCCCATGAAAAGAGCCTCAGCAAGAAGTTGTACAGTTTCAGTCTGAAGATGTTGTCGCATCGAGAAATCGGAGCTTACGAATGTTCTGACCGGTTGTCTTCAGCAAGTCTCTATGCCAAGTCCAGGAGTATCGTTTGGGCGAGTGTTGGTCTTGCTGCAACGCGTAATCGAGTTCTGAAACCTGTGCGGGAAATTGAGTATTTGGCGGAAAAGGAGCCAAACAGTACCGACATTTTGAAGAGCAACATGTTGGATACATATTATCCAAATCGAAGCAGTCACCTCGAGAATGTTTGTCTGTATGAGGTTCTGCAAAATTACATATTCAAGAGGAACATCAAAGAAGATACTGAGAAAGGAGTGTATGCTGTAATAGGAAGTGAGGGATGTCTGGT
Source organism: Lissotriton helveticus (assembly GCF_964261635.1). Lineage (NCBI taxonomy): Eukaryota > Metazoa > Chordata > Amphibia > Caudata > Salamandridae > Lissotriton > Lissotriton helveticus. The sequence continues at coordinate 876,293,102 of NC_136072.1, read as the reverse complement.
CAAGCAAAGAAAATGCCACTTGATAAACCATCGAAAATTGAGTGGCGAATCTCCTGAAAAAAAGGAGTTTTTCTATTTAGCACTTTTGCAACTTTTTAAGCCTTGGCGTGCAGAAGAGGAACTGCTTGGAGATTTCCTTTGTTACGAAGACTCATTCAATGCTGCCAAGGAGACCATAGAATGTCCTGCTTTTCCCAAATATGTAGAAATGTTGAATGTGGAAATTGAGCAGGAAGCAACGATTGCAGCCGAGATTGCCAGAGACAGTTCTCAGGACAGTCAGAGTTCTGCTTCATTGAGTCAGGATCCACTAGGAGGACCTCTTATCGAAAATGAAGCTGCCACTGCTATGAATGAAGTGGAAAGAGCCATGGCACATGCTCAGGAGGATGCGGTTAACTTAGAAGAGTTGGAAAGACAACTCAACGTTGAGCAGAGGAAAATATATGACGAACTTACCATGCAAATTGATCATGGATTAAGTCATGACAAGAAAGAGTGCTCATGTACGTCGTTGAAGCCTGTCCGACTGTACGTGAGTGGAGAAGCGGGAACTGGAAAAAGTTTCCTTATTAAAGCAATTTCATGTTATTTGCAGGAAAGGACAGAGTCATCGCTGTCTTGTGTTGTCACCGCTCCAACTGGACTGGCAGCACATAACATTAAAGGGATTACTTTACATCGTTTACTGATGCTGCCAGTGGAGCATGACAACAAATTAGAATATCACAAGCTATCTGGAGATGCTTGTTTTGAAGTTTCAAGAGTCTTGAGGAAAATGAAACTTCTTATCATTGACGAAGTAAGCATGGTTTCCAATGTCATGCTTGCCTTTGTGCATTTGAGAATGCAAGAAGTTCTCAAAACAGAGTATGATGTGTTATTTGGTGGCAAACACATCATTGTTTTCGGAGATCTTCTGCAGCTGACACCAGTGAAAGGGCAACCTGTGTTCAAAATGCTCACGCATGAAGATACCAGGAAGTGCTTAGGGAGCATTGGCAACGTCAATATATGGTTAAACTTCAATTATGCTGAACTGCATAAAAATATGCGTCAGGCAAAGGATGAAGTTTACAAGACTATTCTACAAGATGTTAGAATTGGAAAAGTGACCGAGCATGGGAAAGAAGCTTTACATGCACGATTACTGACAAATTTATATCCAGACGAAGATGTTGTGCCTGAGAATATTTTTCACAAAGTTACTGAGAAAAAATCTGGAATATGTTTGATGCCAACTCTTGCAGAATGTGCCAAATTCAACAACAAAATGTTGCATTTAGAAAAGCAAGAGATTGTGAAACTGGAAGCTATTGACAGAGTAGAGCATATGGGATCAACAATTATTTTGTCTGAGAATCTGAAAACAAAATTGGATTCATTAGAGAAGAGTATATCTAAAACTGCGGGTTTTGAAAAGACTCTGAATGTGTGCTTCAACTGCCGTATAATTTTAAGAAGGAATTTACATGTTGAAAGAGGTCTGGTAAATGGATCAATGGGTAATGTTGTTGATTTTGTGAAATACAGAAATAGAGATGGAATTGAATTTTAAAAAATTAAATTTGATGGCATTGAGGAAGTACAGCTAATTGCTCGTTGTTCTGCTAGATTTTTGCTTGTAAAAGACTTATATGTTCGTTGTAAGCAGTTTCCTGTTTGCTTGGCATATGCGGTGACAATCCATAAATCGCAAGGTTTAAGTGTAGACTGTGCATTGGTGAATATTGGCAGTTCTGTGTTCAAGGAGGGTATGGCATATGTGGCATTGTCACGAGTTAGAACTTTATCGGGATTGTACTTGATTGAGTGTGATGTCACAAACATTTGTGCGGATCTAGATTGTGTTAAGGAATACAATAGGTTAAGAAGAGAGTATGCGCCACATTTGCCTCAGTATCCTTTGTTTGAGAAACGTGTGGTAGGCCGGAAACGAAGAAATGTGACCAATACTGGGGAGGTTGTAGCAAAAAGACGAAAAGTCGATGAACCTGAAATTATAAGCAGAAACAAAAAGGATTCTGTTGAAGATGTTGTTGGTTTTCAATTTGAAAACAGTTCTGGTGTCAACTGCTATGCTAATGTAGTGGTTAATGTTTTGTTTTCTCTAGAAAATGTAAAAGAAGAGATTGTGGTCAATTCTGATCAAAGATTTTGCGGTTTGTTAAATTCTGTGTTAGAGAAATGTAGCACTGATAGAACAAACATAGAAAGTGTGTCTGAAATTCGAAATCTGTTAGACAGATGTTCAGGCCAAACACAATTCTCTCAAAATAGTCAGCAAGATTGTCAGGAGTTTTTAATGTATATGCTTGATGTATTGCATGATGAAGGTGTAGATGTAGATCACCTGTTTGGGCTTTCTTATCAATGGCAGCATGACTGCGAGAACTGTAGGGTATCAAGTACTACTAGTGTAGACTCAGAAAGATTTATATATTTAACTTTGCCAGACAGTAAATCAGTCTCTTTTAATAAGCTAGTAAAAGCAGCTGATCACAACATGGAGTGTAGCCAATGTAAATCTGAAATGATGTCCACATTATTTATACGAACATATGGCCAGTATGTTATTTTAATGTTCCAACGATGTAGGCCTGATGGAACAAAATTGACAACTTTAATTAAAAATTTTGTGGCTTCACAGTTGTCAATATCAGGAAGGACTTTTGTAACTGTAGCAATTATATATCATGATGGTCCTTCAATAACATCAGGACATTATACAGCTTATTTAAAGTGTAGAAATGGCTGGTCATTCTGCAATGATTCTGTTTTAATTTTCAAAAAAAAATTGCCGTATGACCTTAAAAACTCTTACCTGGTGTTTTTAAAACCAAAATTTTAGGGAAAGAATCTCGGGATGTGCTCTGAGGAATTTCAAGAAGTTCTAATGGCTCCTACACGATTTGGCCTTGAGGATAAGTGTAGTACAGAGACATAACTTCTTACCATAACACTGGACGTCATGGAGAAATACGTGCACTTTGAATGAGTTCAGAAAAACTGTTTCTTTTTATAAGCTAATTGAAGCAGCCAATCAAAACATGGAGTAGAGGGAATGTAAGTCTGCAATGCTGTCTACTGTTTTACATTGCTTTGTGATTAAAAGTGATGTAGAGAATTAAATAATTGTACTAGTCATAAAGGTAGTGTAAGTCTGCTTCATAGTAAGCAGTATCAGTGTGATAGGAAATGTAGAACATGATTGAGCAAGAAGGGGAAGATATTACTAGTCCAGGATTGTGAAAATGATCTTCAACATTTTAATTGTGAAAGTTGCGGAAATACAACATGACGGGATTGGCTTAAAAGAATTCTAAGAGTTATAAATGGCTCAGACACGATTTGGCCTTGTGGAAACGTGTGGTAGAGAGCGAGAAGTCATTTATTGTATGTAACATGTTTTTGAAAACGATGGAGGTTTTCTTTCAGAAAGTGGCGGGTTGAAAGTAATAACAGCACAACAGAGTGTAAGCTGTTCATAGGACATCCTTGGCCGTCATGGAAAGTAAGTTAACTTTAAGGAGTTCTGAATTCTGATTTGTTATGTTGTATGGGTTTTTTAAACACAATCATTTTGATTGTGTTTTTTTTTTCCCCGCTGTTATATGATGAATACCTTCAAGTCACTGTTTTAGTGAAATTTGATACATTCTGAGAACAGCAAAAATAAACCATTTAACATGTATAATTAATTCTGTTCTGTTTGCATTTATGATGTACATGTAGAACTGTGTAGGAGGCATGGAGAAGGTGAGGCTTCTGTAAGTGTCAAAGTTGTTGCATACAGTGCTCATATTCTACGTAGTCTTTTATATTTCATTACTTTCACTGTTTCTGACTGATCAAAAATTTTTTTTTTAAAAAGAACAGTAAGTATAAGGGAAGGAAACAGACAGTTATGTTAAAAGAAACACAGCTATAGGGAATAAACTAGGGATACTGTTACCCGCAATCCTCTGCTGATGATATCACTGAGCATGTCATGAATGATGTAATATGTGACATCATCAGCAGTGGATTACGGGTAATAGTATCTCTAGTTTACTCCCCTATAGCTGTCTTTCTTTTAACATAACTGTCTGTTTCCTTCCCTTATACTTACTGTTCTTTTTAAAAAAAAAAATTTTTTGGTTCGCTTCCGGTTCGCGTACCGGGGAGCGAACTGGGAAGCGAACTAAGAGAAATAGAGGTTGGCACAGTTCCAAATATTGTACCAATTTTTTAATAACGGGGAGGTAGTTCTGAAAAGAACTTTTTTTTTTATTGTTTTTGTTGTTTTATATTTTTTTTATTATTTTTCTGAACATTTTTTTACTTTTTTTGAATTTTTCTGAACAGTTTTATATTTTTTTGGGGGTTTTTTCGGAGGGGGCAACGAAAACGATTCATTGTAAAGGGCTCAACAGGAGCAACAAAACAAAAAAAAAGAATTTATTATTTGGGGCGTTTCGTACAAACTTGCATATGATAGTCAATAGCTCTGTTGATCAGAGTGATGCTACTTTCTCCGTAGCAAATGAATCCACTGCAATGTACGCAGACTTGTTTTACTTCACGAAATCTCGTTTGTATATTTGGCACCATCTCCCTGCCCTCTGGTCCCGTTATTTCCGGTACAACAGATCTTCTGGTCATAATAGGGAGATTATCTAGGTCGTTACGAAACTGTGCAGCACTGTAGTTGTTAGGATGCCACCTAGTCATATGGCGATGCATTGTGTAGTTTCCGAAACTGTATTTTTTGTCGGTCCCTCTGGACAGTCTATCTTGACATATAAGGCAAGTTACGTATCTTGCATTTACTTTTTTCTGACCTTTGGGAATTTAAAAAAATTGCCAAATGAAGTTTTCTTTCCGGTGAGACGTCCTGGGCTCCTCAGGCAAAAAGTGCCTCTCTTCGTGCTCGTCGTCCTGTTCCTCTTCTTCCTCTTCTTGCTGAATTATAACTTCAGCAGGTGGTCCAGTCTTCCTTGGATGTGGTGGAGGTGGTGGGGAAGCACCAGCTGAAGCTACTAAAGAAGCCATTGCTCACTGGTAACAAAGGGTCTTTCTCTCACAATGATGAAAGTCAGAGTGAGGAAAGAAGGAGGGATTTTCATCATTTGGGAAAAACAATAGTTCTCAACCAATGAAAAGTGTTCATTTTAGATTATATGACCTAGTCTTACATCATTAGGAAACCAAAAGTGAAATGAACCAATGAAAAGTGTTATTACCAAGTCACATGACCTGCTGTGTTTACGTTACGCGCTTTGCAGGGCCTCCCGGTTTGCTTCCAGAAACCTGTGCTTTGCGACTCGGTAAGCGTACCAGTTCGCTAACGTAGCACGTCATATGACGTATCACGCGACAACGCGAAACGTCATGCGGACGGGAGGCGTCACGATGTTGTTTTCTAACGCGGCAGTTGCGGTAAAGAAACGTTTACCGGCTCGCGGTCTATTTCGCGGCATCAAGGTCAGCTAACGGGAAGCTTCCCGATTCGCGAAGCGGGAACGAAGAAAAAAAAATATTTAAAAAAAAAGTTATTAAAAAACATATAAAATATATTTTTGGATTTAAAGAAGAATACATTTTACAGCTACAGATATTAGCTGTTAAAAAACCAATGAAATTCACTGAAAAAACCATAGGTTATAGACCATATATAGTTAGGAATTAGCATTTACAAAACCTTGAAAATTCACTGAAAAAACCATAGGTTATAGACCATATATAGTTAGGAATTAGCATTTAGAAAACCTTATTTTACTCACACAAAACCATTGAAATTCCATATATAGTTAGTTGCACTAACTATATATCGCGCACCCGCAATCCACTGCTGATGATGTCACATATTACATCATTCATGACATGGTCAGTGACATCACTGATGACATCACTGATGACATCTCAAATGACATCACTGATGACATCACTGATGACATCTCAAATGTCATCACTGATGACATCATGACACACCAATACCAGTTACTAGATACGCACTCACTGATTCCTACGTCTACACACACATTCACTCATTCACCCATACAATCACTCATACATACAGTCACTCATTATTACAACACTATCATATGCACTCATACACCTATGCAGACAGTCACACACTGCCACTCATCCATGGAGTTACTCACACACCAAGTCAGTCCTGTAAAGAATCAATCACACTTCCATTTCTACATCTATACAGTTAAACATAGAACACCATACTTCAGTGACATCACTGATGACATCACTAATGACATCTGAAATGACATCACTGATGACATCTCAAATGACATCACTGATGACATCATGACACACCAATACCAGTTACTACATACGCACTCACTGATTCGTACGTCTACACACACATTCACTCATTCACCCATACAATTACTCATACATACAGTCACTTATTATTAGAACACTATCATATGCACTCATACACCTAGTCAGTCCTGTGAAGAATCAATCACACTTCGATTTCCTCATCTATAGTTAAACACAGAACACCATACTTTTCACACATATACTAACACATACTTACTCTCTTATACAATCACTAATACAAGTACACATTGATATGCACAGAGTCACACACCTCCCAGCCAGCCACACACACACTCAGTCTTCCATACATCCAGTCATTCTTCAATATGTAAAACGTATTTAAACTTTACAAAAACACACAGACACTAGATGATGTCATCAGTGATGTCATTTGAGATGTCATCAGTGATGTCATCAGTGATGTCACTGACCATGTCATGAATGATGTAATATGTGACATCATCAGCAGTGGATTGCGGGTGCGCGATATATAGTTAGTGCAACTAACTATATATGGAATTTCAATGGTTTCGTGTGAGTAAAATAAGGTTTTCTAAATGCTAATTCCTAACTATATATGGTCTATAACCTATGGTTTTTTCAGTGAATTTTCAAGGTTTTGTAAATGCTAATTCCTAACTATATATGGTCTATAACCTATGGTTTTTTCAGTGAATATATATATACATATATGTATATATATATATTCAATGAAAAAACCATAGGTTATAGACCATATATAGTTAGGAATTAGCATTTACAAAACCTTGAAAATTCACTGAAAAAACCATAGGTTATAGACCATATATAGTTAGGAATTAGCATTTTTAAAACTTTATTTTACTCACACAAAACCATTTAAATTCGCATATTTCGTTAGTTGCACTAACTATATATTTCGTGCACCCGCAATCCACTGCTGATGATGTCACATATTACATCATTCATGACATGGTCAGTGACATCACTGATGACATCAATGATGACATCTCAAATGACATCACTGATGACATCACTGATGACATCTCATTTGATATGACTGATCACATCACTGATGACATCATTCATGTGATAATAGGATGAACTTCTTCAGACTCTAATATAACCTTATATACACTCAGTGTAAACAGACACTCACAGAGTGTCACTCATCCATGGAGTTACTCACACACCTAGACAGTCATGCAAAGAATCAATCACACCTCCATTTCCTCAACTATACAGTTATACACACCTTACTTATTCAAACAGATACTAACACATATTTACCCTCTTATACAATCCCTGATACAATTTCAGAATGATCCATAAAGCCACTCACACATTCACTGGCTCTTATGCACAGTTATTTATATATGTCAACTCTCACATATACTGTGTTTTACATATGTTCTTACTTTGACATGTAGCACTGAGATATCCATTCACTCACCAATACACTCTTGCACACAGTCAACCGCCCATACAGCTGTTCCCACATGCACTTTTGAACCCATACATCTAGTGAATCAACTGCTCACACATCTATGCACAGAGTCATACACCTCCCAACCACCCACACACACACTCAGTCTCCCATACAAATACTTGGGCAACCAATCAATAACCCATATAGTTACACATATAGCTACTGATCAATACATGCAGCAGTTTACAGAACAACAGACATAATGATGCACAAATTAAGACAGTTTAGTCACTAACTCATGCACTCAGTGAGACACATTTAATCACTCACTCATACAGTCAGTCATGCACCTACTAAATCCTTCATTCAGACACTTATACATCCACTCATTCTTCAATATGTAAGACATATTTAAAGTTTACAGAAACATACAGACACTGGATGTTGTTATCAGTGATGTCATCAGTGATGTCATTTGAGATGTCATCAGTGATGTCATCAGTGATGTCACTGACCATGTCATGAATGATGTAATATGTGACATCATCAGCAGTGGATTGCGGGTGCGCGAAATATATAGTTAGTGCAACTAACTATATATGCAAATTTCAATGGTTTTGTGTGAGTAAAATAAAGTTTTAAAAATGCTAATTCCTAACTATATATGGTCTATAACCTATGGTTTTTTTCAGTGAATTTTCAAGGTTTTGTAAATGCTAATTCCTAACTATATATGGTCTATAACCTATGGTTTTTTCAGTGAATATATATATATATATATATATATATTCACTGAAAAAACCATAGGTTATAGACCATATATAGTTAGGAATTAGCATTTAAAAAACCTTATTTTACTCACACAAAACCATTGAAATTCCATATATAGTTAGTTGCACTAACTATATATCGCGCACCTGCAATCCACTGCTGATGATGTCACATATTACATCATTCATGACATGGTCAGTGACATCACTGATGACATCACTGATGACATCTCAAATGACATCACTGATGACATCACTGATGACATCTCATTTGACATCAATGACCACATCACTGATGATATCATTCATGTGACAATACAATGCATCTCCTCACATTTTAATATAACCTCTGTTTCACCCAGTGTTAAATACAGAATATAATTTTTGAAACCATTGACACACCAATACTAGTTACTACATACGCACTCACTGATTCCTACGTCTACACACACCTTCACTCATTCACCCATACTATCATTCATACATACAATCACTCATCTTTACAACACTATCATATGCACTCATACACCTATACAGACACTCACAGTCTGCCACTCATCCATGGAGTTACTCACACACCTAGTCAGTCCTGTAAAGAATCAATGACACTTCCATTTTCTTGTCTATACAGTTAAACATAGAGCACCTTACATTTTCAAACATATACTAACACATACTTACCTTGTTATACAATCATTGATACAAGTACACATTGATCTGCACAGAGTCACACACCTCCCAGCCAGCCACACACACACTCAGTCTCCCATACAAATACTTGGACAATCAATCAGTAACCCATATAGTTAATTATATAGCTACTGATCAAAACATGCAGCAGTTTACAGAACAACAGACATAATGATGCACAAATTAAGACACTTTAGTCACTAACCCATGCACTCAGTGAGACACATTTAATCACTCACTCATGCATTCAGTCATGCACCTACTAAATCCTTTGTCCAGACACTTATACTTCCACTCATTCTTCAATATGTAAGACACATTTTAACTTTACAGAAACATACAGTCACTGGATGTTGTCATCAGTGATGTCATCAGTGATGTCATTTGAGATGTCATCAGTGATGTCATCAGTGATGTCACTGACCATGTCATGAATGATGTAATATGTGACATCATCAGCAGTGGATTGCAGGTGCGCGATATATAGTTAGTGCAACTAACTATATATGGAATTTCAATGGTTTTGTGTGAGTAAAATAAGGTTTTTTAAATGCTAATTCCTAACTATATATGGTCTATAACCTATGGTTTTTTCAGTGAATTTTCAAGGTTTTGTAAATGCTAATTCCTAACTATATATGGTCTATAACCTATGGTTGTTTCAGTGAATTTCAATGGTTTTTTAATAGCAAATATCATAAGCTGTCGAATGTCAAGTACGTGGTAAGTGAAAACATTTTCGTGTTTATGCACACTGATCTGCTTTGAATGGTGCCCCCCCCCCTCATTTCTATTAGGAGTACTCTCTCTTTGCAGATAGTGAAAGGTAGTTAACGCAGGTCTTTGCCCCCATTGTAATCCGTCGTGCCTGCTTCTCTCTCCATTTGATTCATTGTTATCCAAGTATTTACTGTTTTAGAATTAGTTCTCTTTGGTTCATTCTCTATTTACAAACAAACACAGAGTCGCAATACTCTGTTTAGTCTTTGCAGATAACGAAAAATCGTGTAAAAAAAAAGAAAAGGAATCGAGCAAAATCAGTAGGCCACTAATAGGATCTCTTTTTGACCTCGCTAAAATAGAAACATTAGGAACAACCCCTCATGACAAATACAAAACTAGTGAGATGAACTGAACTCCACACAATGATGGCTGCAAAACAGCTCGGCTCCGCCACCCACCCCGCCCAAAATAACGATAAAGAACGGCTGCCATGATTGGTTGCGGAATGACCACGACGGAGCTACGAAATGGTGCTGCTCTCATGCTAACCCCAGCTTCAGTCTGAAACATCCAGAAACACTGTAGACTACCAATTCGATCAGTTCCGGTAGCGCCCCAATGTAACCCGGTAGAGAAGAACTAGCCCTCCCCTCTTTGACTGATGGTTCTTGTTGCCTGTCCCTTCTGTTGTCATTTAACAGAACTATTTAGCCTACTGAAAGGGGTTGTGTTCCGACCGCTGGTTGGTGGAGACATTTTGACTATATTCTGTACCTGCGTTGTCGCGTAATGCGTCATATGACGCGCCGCGTTAGCGCATCCGGAAGTCATCCGGGGCGCGCAGCGCGTAACGTAAGCATAACAAGTCATGTGACTTGTTAATAAAACTTTTCATTGGTTCATTTTACTTTTCTTATTGTAATGATGAAAGGCTTGGTCATATGACCTAAAAATTACGCTTTTCATTACTTCCGAACATTATTTTTTCTTAAATATATGTTATAATGTTCCAGGCTAATGTACTTTCCCGGAAATTTTACAACTGTCCTGCAAGTAAAATATATTCTTTTTTCGAGAAAAAGAGCGTTTCTTCGTCCCATGACGGAGCCGTTGAGCAAAAGAGGGTCGACCTGCTGTCTTAGTCGCCGATACGCCTGAATATGAGATTCTTATCGATCACTTTATGTTGCAGGAATAGAAAACACAACAGCCCTTGACCATTTATCTTTACTGCGTTCCTTCGTATTATACCTTTTACCCTTCATGTAATTGGTCTGCTTTATTTCACTTGCCTTTTAATGATTCTAAAACAGTGACTATTATTAAAAACTTTACCAATGTATATACTACTACCATGTTTTCTTTTAAAAACCTTTATTGTGAAAATTTCATTATACAAATACGAGCCTATAACCACGTGGGCCGGCCACGGAGCAAACTGTAATCGTATATGATGAATAGACATTTACACTGTAGAGGAACGTAACGGGCGGGCCATTAGGTTGCAAGAACTAAGGTGTCTAACAGTTACGGAATCGGTGGACGTACATTTTATAATTAAAATACGACAGGGCCAGTTACAATAAAATTATCTAGATATACATTTGCGGGCAAGTACCATGGGTGACGTTAATTCGAACTTTCAACAGTACAGTAATCAATAACACATCAGAACTTAATATCAATAGGGATGTCGAAATATTCAATCAATTCTCGTCCCCGCCCGCCATGTGCTTCAAAACTGCATACGTATCTCGTGATTTCAAGGTTCTGCAACCAGTACACAACAAGGAGTTACGAGTCCCATTTATTCTGGCGCCATTTTGGGCGAGGACGGGCAGGTCCAGGATATAGTCAAAATGTCTCTACCAACCATCGACTATGATGATGTTCATATGCTGTATTTATTAGAGTAACACTCATCTGTCCACATGAAATTAATTTGCCACAATCTAAACATGTCATTTTAATCTTTCCAAAGTTCTTCTAAATATTTGGGACCGTTTCCCTTGCCTCTGAAGCTCTCAGTGCCACTTCTTTGATGAATGTACTAGCAGGTCACGGGTTCTCCTCCAAATCTCTCTTTTATGCAGCACTATAATTAATTGGTGCCACCTCTCCATATGACGATGCATGGTATAGTTACCACAACTATATTTTTTTTCGGTTCCTCTGGAGAGTTCATCGTGGCAGATGAAGCGTGTAACGTACCGGGCATTTACCTTTTTTTGCATGTACAGGAAAGGAAAAAAAAATCGAGCGTCCGAGTTCTAAGGTGTCCCAGGGCCATTTTAGTGGACCAGGCCCAAATCCAAAGAACAGGCCGCCATTTTGAGAGTCCTGTTGCAGCCGCCTGTCGCTGTAGCATCAAGAGCAGCCGAAACTCAGCTGAATGGCAACTGAAACGGTAAAGGGGCGCCCCACTACAGCAGACGAGCCAGGCCCAAATCCAAAGAACAGCTATCTCACAGGCTAATGGGGCGACCCACGCCGAGTTTCAGCATTGTAGGATGACCACACAAGTACAGCAACTTGCTAGACATCACCTCGGTGCCATCCGGATCTCGGCGCCCCACTGCAGATGAAGTGCCTCTCAACTATGAAACCACCACGGTGACATCCGGATCTTGGCGCGTTGTGCTGCCTTCGGCCTATTCGCACATCGGTCCGCTACTGACGCCATCTCACAGGCTAATGGGGCGACCCACGCCGAGTTTCAGCATTGTAGGATGACCACACCAGTACAGCAACTTGCTAGACATCACCTCGGTGCCATCCGGATCTCGGCGCCCCACTGCAGATGAAGTGCCTCTCAACTATGAAACCACCACGGTGACATCCGGATCTTGGCGCGTTGTGCTGCCTTCGGCCTATTCGCACATCGGTCCACTACTGACGCCATCTCACAGGCTAATGGGGCGACCCACGCCGAGTTTCAGCATTGTAGGATGACCACACCAGTACAGCAACTTGCTAGACATCACCTCGGTGCCATCCGGATCTCGGCGCCCCACTGCAGATGAAGTGCCTCTCAACTATGAAACCACCACGGTGACATCCGGATCTTGGCGCGTTGTGCTGCCTTCGGCCTATTCGCACATCGGTCCGCTACTGACGCCATCTCACAGGCTAATGGGGTGACCCACGCCGAGTTTCAGCATTGTAGGATGACCACACCAACTTGCTAGACATCACCTCAGTGCCATCCGAATCTTGGCATCTCAACGCCTAGTGGTATCTTCCATACAAAAAATATTGTTACGCTGCCTTTGGCCCCATTCGCACATCAGTCCGCAACTTAGACATCACCTCGGTGCCATCCGGATCTTGGCATCTCAGCGCCTTGTGGTGTCAGTCAGAAAATATTGTTGTGCTGCCTTCGGCCTATTCGCACATCGGTCCGCTACTGACGCCATCTCACAGGCCAACGGGGCGCCCCACGCCGACTTTCAGCATTGTAGGATGGCCACACCAGTGCGGCAACTTGCTACACACCACCTCGGTGCCATCCGGATCTTGGCATCTCAGCGCCTTGTGGTGTCTTCTACACCGGAAATATAGTAGAAAATATTGTTGCGCTGCCTTTGGCCCCATTCACACATCAGTCCGCTACTGACACCATCTCACAGGCCAACGGGGCGCCCCACGCCGACTTTCAACATTGTAGGATGGCCACAGAAGTGCGACAACTTACTAGACACCACCTCGGTGCCATCCGGATCTTGGCGCGTTGTGCTGCCTTCGGCCTATTCGCACATCGGTCCGCTACTGACGCAAACTCACAGGCCAACGGGGCGCCCCACGCCGACTTTCAGCATTGTAGGATGGCCACACCAGTGCGGCAACTTCCTACACACCACCTCGGTGCCATCCGGATCTTGGCGCGTAGTGAAGCTGCAGCAGCTGCAAATAAGCTTCAGACAGTGTTACAACCGCTGCTCAGAACTCTCAACTATGACACCACCTCGGTGCCATCCGGATCTTGGCGCGTTGTATTGCCTTCGGCCTATTCGCACATCGGTCCGCTACTGACGCCGCCTCACGTGCCAACGTATTTTCTCCGCATTTTATACCCTATGCCGCATAACAGGTCATGTGACTTGTTTATAAAACTTTTCATTGGTTCATTTTACTTTTGGTTTCCTAATGATGGAAGGCTTGATCATATGACCTAAAAACAACACTTTTCATTGGATGAAAACTTTTTTTTCCCCCAAACGATGAAAGCCCCACCTTGTTTCTGGATGTTTCAGACTGAAGCTGGCGTCAGCATGAAAGCACCACCATCTCGTAGCTCAGTCGTGGTCATTCCGCGAGCAATCATGGCAGCCGCTCCCCACCAGAAGCCTGCAGGAGTCGGAGCCCCCAAAACTTTTGATGAATTCTCAAGGCGGAGGGGACGCTTTCGAGAATGGGGTCCAAGACCTAGCAGACAAGCGTCCGATTTCCAAGGTGTCCCAGGGCCATTTCAGTGGACCAGGCCCAAAAAGGAAACAGCCTGCCGCCATTTTGAGAGTCCTGTGACAGCCGCCTATCGCTGCACCGCAAGAGTGGGCGCAACTCAGCTGAATGGCGGATTTTGACACAGTGGACCAAAAGCGGACGGAATGGCAACTGAAACGGTAAAGGGGCGCCCCACTAAAACAGATGAGACTCCACCTGGAGAGGCCCGTTCACGCCGCCTCCCCCGGGGCGCTCCACGCCGTTATTCGGAGCAGCATTGTAGGATACCAAAACCAGTGCGGCAACTTACTGGACATCACCTTGGTGCCATCGTTCTGCTGCCTTGGAACTATTCGCACAACAGTTTGCTACTGATGACCCACCCCCCGCGACGCCCCACGCCGTTATTTGCTGGGTGGCAACTTACTAGACATCACTTTCGTGTCATCTAGATTTCGGCGCGTTCTGCTGCCTTGGAACTATTCGCACAACAGTTTGCTACTGATCACCCACCCCCCGCGACGCCCCACGCCGGAAATCTGGACGTTGTGCTGCGTTGGGACTATTCGCACAGCCGACCGCTACTTCGTTGTTTTTCTCTAAAAATGTTTATATGTTATTACTATTTTTGTTTTCTTGTATATATTTATAAATTATTAAAGTTTTATAATCTTACTACTTTGTCGGAGTGCTATATATTTTTAATGTGACACATAATTGTAAAAACTTTGATGTACAAAGAGTCATCCCTGGAATCTTCCGCTTCACGCTCGGTCCCCTCCCCAATCACAATACAGGATGGTTTTCAGATAATAGCAACGCTTCTGCTGTGACGGATCTCATCGAGTGTGGGCCTTGATCTACTATAACTCCTTTGAAGACGGGTGATTCTTTACAGCTGTGGCCATAAACTACATCTGCAGGGCTAGCTGATAGCCTAGGACCGGCCTGGACAATCGGACACAGAGGAAAAGGAGTGTCAGAGGGTGCGGTAGTGAATAGGGCGAAAGGGAGGTGTCGGGCGGGCACAGGGTGTGATTCTCAGGGAAGAACAGCGCAGATGGGGGGAGGTTTATTACCCATGCATAAAACAGAGAGCGGGGGTGACCACTGCCTGGGGGAGATGCTTGCGAGGGTGGGGAGCCATGCTAAGGATCGACAGCGTGCACAGAGTGGATCTGGTCAAGGCATCTAAAATGGCTGCCGTGCACGACAAAAGTGTGGCATTTGAAAAAAGACAAGATGGCGCACACAATGTTTTTCAACAATTCCTGATTTCCTTCGAATCGAACGTTAACAGACGTTGGGGCATATTACCAAAGTTAAGCGATATTTATCCCTAACGATGCATTGCAAAGATTTTTTTACCGTCAGAAATTATCGCAGATAAACCTTGCTATTATCAAGGTTTATCGCAAATACGA
Organism: Lissotriton helveticus; assembly: GCF_964261635.1. Taxonomy (NCBI): domain Eukaryota; kingdom Metazoa; phylum Chordata; class Amphibia; order Caudata; family Salamandridae; genus Lissotriton; species Lissotriton helveticus. Next base: position 876,277,320 of record NC_136072.1, on the reverse strand, counting down.
TAAAAAACGAGCGCAATGCATTAATATCGCTGAAAACTCCGTGATATTCATGCATTACCGAGCTAATGCTCTTAGCCATGTTATCCACCTCCCATTGGATAACATGGCTAAGAACTGCTCAGGGCAGCTGTTACTTTTTGGAGATATTCGCGCTTATCTCGAATATTTCCAAAAGTTGATAATAGGAGATAGCGATGTTAGCGACTGTTTCCAGTCGCTAACATCTTGGCATGCCCACTTTGCATGTCATTAGTGATAAATATCACTCACATGCAAAGTGGGACCCAAGATGGTCGCTATCTCCTACTAGCCGTCGCTAACTGGTGTTAGCAACAGCTAGGTAATACACATATAATTTTATCTCCGCGAAGCGGAGCGCTGTTACAGATATATATCTTGTTTTTGAACGTTAATTTCTCAAAATGCACTGAAGCACATATATTGAGACATAGCAAAGGCACATCGGGCTACCAGTCCCTAATATTTTACCAAGTTTCGTGCAAATCCATTCAGCCGTTCGATTATTATTATTATTTTTTTTTTTTTGCCCCGCGGGGCCCTTTTAAAACCTCCACATCAAACCTAGGGGGTCAGCGAGGATCTACTATGCCCCCTTATGGTCATCAGCCGTTCGATTATTATTATTATTTTTTTTTTTGCCCCGCGGGGCCCTTTTAAAACCTCCACATCAAACCTAGGGGGTCAGCGAGGATCTACTATGCCCCCTTATGGTCATTTGCCCCTTCGCTTTGGCCTCCTCTTGTCTCTCGATCCTACCGAGAGACAAGATGGCGGCCGCTACGTACTGTTTGGAATGTTTACAGACACCGGAGAGCCAATCAGCTTCGCTTCGCAAAGCTCCGTAACGCGAAAAGTACGCGAAGCGGTGCGCTGTTACAGATATATATCTTTTTTTGAACGTTAATTTCTCAAAATCCACTGAAGCACATATATTGAGACCTAGCAAAGGCACATCGGGCTACCAGTCCCTACAATTTTGCCAAGTTTCGTGCAAATCCATTCAGCCGTTCGATTATTATTAATATTATTTTTTTTTGCCCCGCGGGGCCCTTTTAAAACCTCCACATCAAACCTAGGGGGTCAGCGAGGATCTACTATGCCCCCTTATAGTTATTTCCCCCTTTGTTTTGACCTCCTCTTGTCTCTCGATCCTACCGAGAGACAAGATGGCGGCCGCTACGGACTGTTTGGAATGTTGACAGACGCCGGAGAACCAATCAGCTTCGCTTCACAAAGCTCCGTTGCGCGAAAAGTCCGCGAACCAGAGCGCTAACCGGTCCGCTGTTACAGATATATATCTTTTTTTAAACGTTAATTTCTCAAAATCCACTGGAGCACATATATTGAGACCTACAAAAGGCACATCGGGCTACCAGTCCCTACAATTTTGCCAAGTTTCGTGCAAATCCATTCAGCCGTTCGGGCTAAAAGTGAGGCCAACCGCCCTATGGAAAACTCAATGTTAAAAACACGTTTTGGGACCCCCCTTTTTTCTCGGCCCCCACTGGACGAACCCCCCCCAAATTTTCAAGGGCTGCTCAGAAACAAAATGTGCCATTTTCCTGAAAATTTCAGCCGATTCCGTCCACAAACGCCAAAGTTATTAGACATAGAATTTTCAAAAAACCCATAGAGAAAAAATCCTAACTATATATACCTACTGGCGACCGCCAGTAGGTAATATATATATATATATATATATATATATATATATATATATATATATATATATATACAGCTCAGGTTCCTGCCGGTTCTGAGAGCACTCTCAGACGGGTGCGTGATGCGTGCAATGAAACTGAATTATTTCCTTCCATTTATGCTTGAAAATATTGCAAAGCATGTATATGGGTTGTAGGGGAGTTATACACCCTCGCGTTATGTGTTGTTTAAAGCTACGATGAAACCTATGAACAACATCCAATATGGAGCTTTGAATTTTTGTCCCTTGTTTGTGTTGCCCATGATCACGTGCACGCTGTTAAAAACATGGCTCCCACCATCAATGTTTGTAACATTGACAAAGGCGGAGCGCCGAAACGCGTCTGTTGCGAGATTAAAAGATACTAAGAGCTACCCTGGAGTGCGTGGTTTCCTTGACTTAAGCTGTCTCCTTTTGAAACCGTGAGCTGAATATATATATATATATATATATATATTTTCACTGGAAAAAAACATAGGTTTCAAACCAGTTATAGTTAGGAATTAGCATTTAAAAAATTTAAAAAACCTATTAAATTCACTGAAAAAACTATAGGTTTCACACCAGTTTTAGTCAGCTGGAAATTTTACTCGCATAAAACCATTGAAATTCCCACGTTATAGTTAGTTGGACTCACTATAACTTGCGTGTGCAATGCACTGCTGATGACGTCACATATTACATCACTCATGACATGGTCAGTGACATCACTCATGACATCACTGATGACACCATCCAGTGAATGTGTGTCTTTTAAAAAAATAAATATCTGTTATATATGTATATGTAAAAGTTGATGGAAGAATAAATGTTTAAATAAGTGTTTACATGGATGTTTTTAAAAAACAAAATTGATTGGTTAACTGGTTTATTAAGTGTATCTTAGTGAATACATATATTAGAGAGTAATGTTTAAATATTCAAATATATGTATTAGTGTTTCACTTTGTGTATAAGTGCCTGCATGGGTTGGTGAGTTGCTACATGTGTATGTATATGGGTTATTAGATGTTTTTCTTAGTATCAGTATGAGTGTTTGTATGGTTTGGGGGGTATTACTTAGCACATAGAGGAATGAATGACTGACTCTCTGTTTGTATGTGTTTTGAAGATAGCATATGTGCAGGACTGTATGGGTGGATGAGTGTGTATATGTGTGTGTTAGTGAGTGAATGCCTGTCTCACTAGTGTGTTTATCAGTAACTACATATGCTTTAATCTTGTATATGTGAAGATTGATGTATATAAGTGAGTATATGTGAGAGTGAAGAATTGTAAGAGTTCCTGTTTAAATTAGTATGTGTTTCTATAAGTGATTGTTTAAGAGAGTAAGTATGTGTAAGTTTCCTTAGAAGTAAAGTGGTAGTGTGTGTATAGCTGTATATGCAAATAAATGGATGTTCAATAGTTTATTTGCATGTGTGAGTATGTGTGTGAATAACTTTTGGATAACTGTCGGTGTGTAACAGGATGTGTAGGTGTATCACTTCATATGAAGAGGTAGTATATGTATGAGTGACTATATAGAACTGTTGGTGAATGAGTGCATGAGTATATAGATGGTGGAATAATTTAATTGGTTGTTGTAACTGGTATGGCTATCTCCATTTTTTTGAAAATTTTAGTTTTTATTTTTGAATATGTGTTTCAAGGGTTACATTTCAGTGAAAGGAGGTCTGTCACTCTGTCACAAGGATGGTGTCATCAGTAATGTCATGAGTGATGTCACTGACCATGTCATGAGTGATGTAATATGTGACGTCATCAGCAGTGCATTGCTCGCGCAAGTTATAGTGAGTCCAACTAACTATAACGTGGGAATTTCAATGGTTTTATGCGGGTAAAATTTCCAGCTGACTATAACTGGTGTGAAACCTATAGTTTTTTCAGTGAATTTAATAGGTTTTTTAAATGCTAATTCCTAACTATAACTGGTGTGAAACCTATGGTTTTTTCAGTGAATTTCATAGGTTTTTTAAATGCTAATTCCTAACTATAACTGGTGTGAAACCTATGGTTTTTTCAGTGAATTTCAAAGGTTTTGTAAATGCTAATTCCTAACTATATATAGGGCCTCAAACCTATGAAATGTAATATTTTTTCTAATGAATCCTATATTGTATATTTATATAATACTATTTTTTTATTAAAAATTTATTACAATTTTTTTTTTGCCGTGGAGCACTCCCGGGGCGCGTATCGGGGAGCGTCCCGGTCAGCGCAATTTTGCGGCACGCCCCGGGGCGCGTACCGGAGAGCGTCCCGTTACCGCTATTGCCGTGAACAAAAACATCCTCGTGACGTATCGCGTAGCCGCGTCCGCGTGATACGTACGGCGTAAGCGCGCCCGGAAGCACCCACGCGCATACGAACGCGCTACGTAAGCGCCCCGGAGTGCGCCCAAACATCATCGTGACGTATCGCGTAGCCGCGTCCGCGTGATACGCACGGCGTAAGTGCACCCGGAAGCACTCGAGCGCATACGATTGCGCAACGTAAGCATCCGACGCGCTTACGCGACGCGCACTGGGGCGCGTAGCGTAAGCACGTCGGGTCATGTGACCTGAAAATAACACTTTTTATTGGTGCAGAACAGTTTTGGTTTCCAAATGATGAAAGCCCGGGTCATGTGACCTGCAAATAACACTTTTCATTGGTCCAGGACATTTTTTTTTTCCAAATGATGAAAGCCCCCACCTTTTTTCCTTATTCAGACTTTGTCCTTTGACTGAGGAAGACCTGTTTGGAGATCTGTGACTAATATTTTGTACTTTAAAATGGCTACAGTAGCAGCAGCAGCTGGAGCATCTGCACCACCACCACCACCAAGAGGACCACCACAACATCACATTGGTGGTCAAGAAGAAGAAGAGGAGGAGGAGGAGGAGGAGGAGGAGGAGGAGGAGGAGGGGGGGAGTAGGACATTCCTGCCAGAAGACAATATCCCATATAGGCCAAAGCAGCACATTGTATGGGAGTTTTTTTCCATCCCAGAGGGCAAGAAGAAAGTGAATGCGCCAAAGGTGACTTGCCAGATCTGTGGCTCTGAACTTTCAAGGGGGAACCCTACTAAGAAATATTCATTTGGCAATAACACCATGATTCGGCACATGCAGCGCAAGCATCCCAACAACTATGCTGAGGCAGAGGTGAGAGAACTGGCCAGTAACCCTCCCCAATCTTCACCCAGCACCTCCAAAAGCAAGCAACCCACTCCATCGGGACCAGAGACAAGGGAGATGGTCCCAAACATACAACCACAGTTTGGTGAATTCAAGATCACTTGTATTTTTTGTGGTAAGACCATCGCCTATGGTGAGCAGAGCATAAAGCTCATCAACCGTGCTGGTGACAACCACAATTGCCCCAAAAAACATAATTTTTTCCTTATTTTTCTTTGCTCCAGTTGAGCCGTTTACAATTCCCTGTTTTTTGTTTCTCCCCAAAAAAATAACCAAAAAAATATAAAATAGTTCATAAAAGCCAACAAAAAGTACAAAATGTTCAAAAAAACATAAAAAAAATATAAAACAACAAAAAGAAGAAAAAAAACAGTTCTTTTTAGAACTACCTCCAATTTATAAAAAAAGGCTACATTTTAAAAAAAATCTGTAATTCTTTTTTCCCCATGGTACGCTCCCCGGTACGCTCCCCGGTGCGCGTACCGGGCTATCCCCCCGCGAAAATCGAAGAAAAAAAAAAAATTTTTTTTGCCCCGCGAAGCCCTTTTGTGGCCCCCACATCAAACCTATGGGGTCAGGGGGGGTCTACCCTGCTCCCTTTTTGGTCATTCCCCCCTTTGTTTTGGCCACCTCTTGTGCCTCGATCCTACCGAGACACAAGATGGCGGTCGCTCCGGACTGTTTGGAATGTTGACAGACACCCGAGAGCCAATCAGCTTTCCGCGCGCGAACTCGTGTAGCGAGCTGGTACGCGCCCCAGTGCGCGTACCGGGGCGTGCTTATGGATATATATATTTTTTTGAACCTAAATTACTCAAAATCCTCTGGAGCACATATCTTGAGACATAGCAAAGGCACATCGGGCTACCAGTCCCTACAATTTTGCCAAGTTTCGTGGGAATCCATTCAGCCGTTCGGGCTAAAAGTGAGTCCAACCGCCCTATGGAAATTAACATGGGGAAAACACGTTTTGGGAACCCCCTTTTATCTCGGCCTCCGCTTGATGAATCCCCCCCAAACTTTCAGGGAAGGTGCGGAGCGGAGCTGCCCATTTTCCTGGACAAAAATTCAGCCAATTCCGTCAATCAACGCCAAAGTTATTCCCAATAGAATGTTGCAGATTTCCTATGGAAACTAGGTCCTAACTATAACTACCTACTGGCAACCGCCAGTAGGTAATATATATATATATATATATATATATATGTATATATATATATATATATTTTTTTTTTTTGGTGCAATGTGGTCTTGTAACAGGATCGCTCTCCAGCGGGTGCCAGCGTTGGGCCAGACCAATGGCCAAAAAACAATTTTTGGTACAAAGGACGCCGCACACAGTAACTTCAGTTTACAGATTTATTTCAGTGCCCAGTCTAACACCAACACGTTTCAGCCTGACGGCCTTGCTCAATAAATCTGTGAACTGAAGTTGCTGTGTGCGGCGTCCTTTGTACCCAAAAAAAATAAAAAAAAATAAAAAAAAAATATATATATATATATTCCCACGTTATAGTTAGTTGGACTCACTATAACTTGCACGTCTTCAATGCACTGCTGATGACGTCACATATTACATCACTCATGACAGTGTTTTTAAAAAAAAAAATTGATTGGTTAACTGGCTTATTAAGTGTATCTTAGTGAATACATATATTAGCGAGTAATGTTTAAATATTTAAATATATGCATGAGTGATGTAATATGTGACGTCATCAGCAGTGCATTGCAGACGTGCAAGTTATAGTGAGTCCAACTAACTATAATGTGGGAATTTCAATGGCTTTATGCGAGTAAAATTTCCAGCTAACTATAACTGGTGTGAAACGTATGTTTTTTTCAGTGAATTTCAAAGGTTTTTTAAATGCTAATTCCTAACTATAACTGGTGTGTAACCTATGGTTTTTTCAGTGAATATATATATATATAAAATTTCTATGGCAAAATGAAACCCCTTATTTTGTTCCTTTTCAAATTAAATGTATTAAGTGTTACTACTTTATTCCAATCAAGATGACTTCAGGTGTGCCATACTTTTGTCATAAGTAAGACTGTTAGCGTTCTAGTTGTTCTTTAGCACACTCTGGGACATTCTGTCATTGGGCTATAGTTGGGCTACATCTGGCTTATATTTGGGCTACATTTGGGCTCTTTTGTCTCTGGTGGCCATCTTGGGAAACTGCATATCAGAATTGTTTTAATGAAATATAAGAGGATTTGAGAAGTCACTCAAAATGTGCCCTAACTTTTCTTTCTTCAGCACTAATCATAATTTCTATGGCAAAATGAACCCCCTCATTTTGTTCCTTTGCAAATTAAATGTTTTAAGTGTTAACACTTTATTCCAATCAAGATGACTTCAGGTGTGCCATACTTTTGTCATAAGTAAGACTGTTAGCGCTCTAGTTGTTCTTTAGAACACTGTGGGACATTCTGTCATTGGGCTATAGTTGGGCTACATCTGGCTGATATTTGGGCTACATTTGGTTTTTTTTGTCTCTGGTGGCCATCTTAACACAAACCCACTTACCTCTCTCGTCATCGTGGTTTTCACAACGCAAATGCATTTACCATACATGCCTTTAAAACGTAATTCTTTGTAAAGGCATGCGCGATAAATGCACATGCGTTTTGAAAAAATGCGGGATAATGGTATGCGAGGTCAATGACCTTGCCGGATAATGGTATGCGGACTGAAAGTCTGCGGGATAAAAAATGCGGGAAAATAGCTGCAAACCATGATTAGCAGCAGACTTCCCTGGTGAGCACTAGCTTTACTACAGTGATCTAATGAGCAACTAGAGTGCTAACATTCAGAATTTATGGCAAATGTGTGACACATCTGAATGCCTTCTTGATAGAACCAAAGTAAACAAGCATTGAAAATGCAATAGATCTCGCCCTCGTTTAAGTTAAAGCCATTCTGGTTGTAATGAGGTGGCTTTTTAGCTTTGCTTTTATTAGTGTTTTTAAAACTTTCATGTAAATAACATGCATATGTATGCATATATGTATATGTATGCATGCATTTATATTTATATAGATATGCAGATTATATATGTTTATATATGTATATTACCTACTGGCGATAGCCAGTGGGTATATATAGTTAGGATTTTTTCTCTATGGGATTTCTGAAAATTCTATGTCTAATAACTTTGGCGTTTGTGGACGGAATTGGCTGAAATTTTCAGGAAAATGGCACATTCTGTTTCTGAGCAGCCCCTGAAAATGTGGGGGGGTTTCGTCAAGGGGGGGCCGAGAAAAAAGGGGGGTCCCAAAATGCGTTTTTCCCATTCATTTTTCCATGGGGCAGTTGGACTCACTTTTAGCTCGAACGGCTGAATAGATTTACATGAAACTTGGCAAAATTGTAGATATGGTTTGCCCGACGTGCCTTTGCTATGTCTCAATATATGTGCTCCAGTGGATTTTGAGAAATTAACGTTTAAAAAAATATATATATCTGTGACAGCGCTCCGGTTAGCGCCCCGGTTCGCGTACCTGATGCGTAACGGAACTTCGCGAAGCGAAGCTGATTGGCTCTCCGGTGTCTGTCAACATTCTAAACAGTCCGGAGCGGCCGCCATCTTGTCTCTCGGTACGATCGAGAGACAAGATGTGGTGAAAAACAAAGGGGGAAATGAAGGAAAAGGGGCAAGGTAGACCACTCCTGACCCCCTAGGATTGATGAGGGGGATATTAAAGTGCCCCGCAGGGCAAAAAAACGAACCGGGCAGCTCACCGGGCAGCTCACCGGGCAGCTAACCGGGCAGCTAACCGGCAGCGTAGCTGTCAACATTGTAAACAGTCCGGAGCGGCCGCCATCTTGTCTCTCGGTAGGTTCGAGAGACAAGATGTGGTGAAAAAAGAAGGGGGAAATGAAGGAAAGAGGGCAAGGTAAACCCCTCCTGACCCCCTAGGATTGATGAGGGGGATATTAAAGTCCCCCGCGATTTTTCGCGGTAGAGGCGCTTCCCGGTACGCGAACCGGGCAGCTAACCGGCAGCGTAACGGGAGTCCGCCATCTTGTGTTTTTGGAGCGTACCGGGTAGCGTCCTGGTAAGCGTAACAAGGGGAAAACCAAGAGAAACAGTAAAAAAAAAATTTAAGGGAATAGATTTACAGCAAACTTGGCAAAATTGTAGGGACTGTTTGTTTGATGTGCCTTTGCAAGGCCTCAAGATATGTGCACGTGTGGATTTTGTCTAATTAAGGTTAAAAAATATATATATATCTGTAAGCGTGCTCCGGCACGCTTACGTTACGGGTTTTGTTTGCGCTGCAGAGCCGATACGTCACGGTTATGCGACGCGTCATGAGGCGTCTCACGAGGCTACGTGATACGTCACGTAATAAAGAATATATTTTACAGCTATAGATATTAGCTTTTAAAAAACCAATGAAATTCACTGAAAAAACCATAGGTTATAGACCATATATAGTTAGGAATTTGCATTTACAAAACCTTGAAAATTCACTGAAAAAACCATAGGTTAGAGACCATATATAGTTAGCTGGAAATTTTATTGACATAAAACCAATGAAATTCCATATATAGTTAGTTGCACTAACTATATATCGCGCACCCGCAATCCACTGCTGATGATGTCACATATTACATCATTCATGACATGGTCAGTGACATCACTGATGACATCACTGATGACATCTCAAATGACATCACTGATGACATCACTGATGACATCTCAAATGACATCACTGATGACATCATGACACACCAATACCAGTTACTACATACGCACTCACTGATTCCTACGTCTACACACACATTTACTCATTCACCCATACAATCACTCATACATACAGTCACTCATTATTACAACACTATCATATGCACTCATACACCTATGCAGACACTCACACACTGCCACTCATCCATGGAGTTACTCACACACCTAGTCAGTCCTGTAAAGAATCAATCACACTACCATTTCCTCATCTATACAGTTAAACACAGAACACCATACTTCAGTGACATCACTGATGACATCACTGATGACATCTCAAATGACATCACTGATGACATCTCAAATGACATCACTGATGACATCATGACACACCAATACCAGTTACTACATACGCACTCACTGATTCCTACGTCTACACACACATTCACTCATTCACCCATACAATCACTCATACATATAGTCACTCATTATTACAACACTATCATATGCACTCATACACCTAGTCAGTCCTGTGAAGAATCAATCACACTTCGATTTCCTCATCTATACAGTTAAACACAGAACACCATACTTTTCACACATATACTAACACCTACTTACTCTCTTATACAATCACTGATACAAGTACACATTGATATGCACAGAGTCACACACCTCCCAGCCAGCCACACACACACTCAGTCTTCCATACATCCACTCATTCTTCAATATGTAAAACATATTTAAACTTTACAAAAACACACAGACACTAGATGATGTCATCAGTGATGTCATCAGTGATGTCATTTGAGATGTCATCAGTGATGTCATCAGTGATGTCACTGACCATGTCATGAATGATGTAATATGTGACATCATCAGCAGTGGATTGCGGGTGCGCGATATATAGTTAGTGCAACTAACTATATATGGAATTTCATTGGTTTTATGTCAATAAAATGTCCAGCTAACTATATATGGTCTCTAACCTATGGTTTTTTCAGTGAATTTTCAAGGTTTTGTAAATGCAAATTCCTAACTATATATGGACTATAACCTATGGTTTTTTCAGTGAATATATATATATATATTCACTGAAAAAACCATAGGTTATAGACCATATATAGTTAGGAATTAGCATTTACAAAACCTTGAAAATTCACTGAAAAAACCATAGGTTATAGACCATATATAGTTAGGAATTAGCATTTACAAAACCTTATTTTACTCACACAAAACCATTGAAATTCCATATATAGTTAGTTGCACTAACTATATATCGCGCACCCGCAATCCACTGCTGATGATGTCACATATTACATCATTCATGACATGGTCAGTGACATCACTGATGACATCACTGATGACATCTCAAATGACATCACTGATGACATCACTGATGACATCTCATTTGACATCATTCTTGTGCTAATACGATAAACCTCTTCAGACTCTAATATAACCTTAGATACACTCAGTGCATACAGACACTCACACACTGTCACTCATCCATGGAGTTACTCACACACCTAGTCAGTCACGCAAAGAAACAATCTCACCTCCATTTCCTCAACTATACAGTTATACACACCTTACTTATTCAAACATATACTAACACATATTTACTCTCTTATACAATCCCTGATACAAGTTCACAATGATCCATACAGCCACTCACACATTCACTAGCTCTCATGCACAGTTATTTATATATGCCAACTCTCACATGTACTTTGTTTTACATATGTACTTACTTTGACATGTAGCACTGAGATATCCATTCACTCACCAATACACTCATGCACACAGTCAACCGCCCATACAGGTGTTTCCACATGCACTCTTGAACTCATACACCTAGTGAATCAACTGCTCACACATCTATGCACAGAGTCACACACCTCCCAGCCACCCCCACACAAACTCAATCTCCCATACAAATACTTGGGCAACCAATCAATAACACATATAGCCTCTCGTATAGCTAATGATCAACACATGCAGCAGTTTACATCACAACAGACATACTGATGCACACATTCAGACAGTTTAGTCACTAACCCATGCATTTAGTACGACACATTTATTCACTCACTCATACAGTCAGTCACGCACCTACTAAATCCTTCATCCAGACACTTATACATCCACTCATTCTTCAATATATCAAACATATTTAAACTTTACAGAAACACACAGTCACTGGATGATGTTATCAGTGATGTCATTTGAGATGTCAAATGAGATGTCATCAGTGATGTCATCAGTGATGTCATTTGAGATGTCATCAGTGATGTCATCAGTGATGTCACTGACCATGTCATGAATGATGTAATATGTGACATCATCAGCAGTGGATTGCGGGTGCGCGATATATAGTTAGTGCAACTAACTATATATGGAATTTCAATGGTTTTGTGTGAGTAAAATAAGGTTTTGTAAATGCTAATTCCTAACTATATATGGTCTATAACCTATGGTTTTTTCAGTGAATTTTCAAGGTTTTGTAAATGCTAATTCCTAACTATATATGGTCTAAAACCTATGGTTTTTTCAGTGAATTTCAATGGTTTTTTAATAGCAAATATCAAAAGCTTTAAAATGTATTCTTCTTTAAATCGAAATATATATTTTATATGTTTTTAATACAATTTTTTTTTTTTTTTTTTTTTTTTAAATATCTTTATTCAAGAAATTTTTCCCCCCCCCATTTTTCTGTTACAACCAATGTGTTTTTATACATTTACATATTCTTTTATAACAAATACAGATTAGTACTGCTAAATAATAGTAAAAATAATATGCAGATTTGGAGTACTAATATTCAAAGACATAAATGTGGCACATAATACAACATCTCTATTTAACCTTATATATTCAACACAATTCTCAATTATTGCCGCACACCATTTTTCCTATTCTTCCACTGTTCAATGGGAAACCATATCTTGCACCCCATAGCTTTTGCCTTCCTTCCTTTTCTGTCATAAATAGCCCTCTCCAGATTATACGTAGATAATAATCTTGCAACCCAGGTCTGGAATGTTGGTGCAGTTTTGTCCTTCCATGCTTTTGCAACAATTATCCTGTATACTGCTGCAGCCATGAATAAGAATTCTGGGTAGGTTATATTATCCTCTGAGCTTACCCCCAGGATTATTAATTCCTCAGATAATTTAATTTTTATATCCAGTGTATTCTCTAGAAACTCTTCTATTGCCAGTTTTAAAGTGTATAATTGTGGACATTGTGCGAACATGTGTGTTATATTAGCTTGAGCTGAATTACACCTTGGACACGTTATTCCCGTGGAGCCTCCCCAACTGGCTATTCTGGCTGGTGTATAATATAATGAATAAACTGTTTTATAGTGTTGGGTTTGGAGTGTAGCAGAGCATAAGATAGTTCTACCAAAATCTAAGGAGATCTGTAAGTCTTCACGTCTTGCATTTACCTGCTCTCTCCATTTACTACTGAATTTCTCTCTGTCATCAGTTTTATAGGCTTGTAATTCTGCATACAGCTGTCTTATTGAGCATGAGAAATTACTTCCCAAATAATCCATAATCTTACATCTCGCCATCCCTCCTGCACCCCCCGTTTTTGTATAGAAGTAACTCCTCGCTTGTAGGTATTTGAAGAAGCTATGTCCAGTTATTTTATACCTATGCTGTACGTTTTGGAACGTTAAGATTGCTCCCCCTTCATCCATTAAATCTCCCAGTTTCTTAATCCCTTTCTCGTCCCATTCTTTCATAACTGTATCCCAAAAGATTTCTATCGGAAGACTATCATTTCTATAAAGCCTTAAATATCGATTGTACCTTCCCAGTCCCAATTTTTTCCTTATCGCTTTCCAAACTTTATATATCGCAGTCAGTGTCTTAAATCTTGTGTGCTTAAAATATGCAAAGTCCACCGTTGCTACCAAAGCGTTTTCTGCCGCTTTACCTAGAAGTACTTTATATACATTCTCCGGCCCTTTCCTCCCCATCTCCTCCTCCTGATCACTTCCGCCTAATAATCCTTTGGAATATTGTAGAGCTGCCGCCCAGTAGTAAAATCTAAAATCAGGTGCTCCCCAACCTCCTCTCTCGCGCGGTAGTGTTAAAAACCGATATGCTCTGCGTGTCTTCCCCTGTGCCCAGATTAACTTATTTACAGCCGATTCTATTCTATTAAACCAAATCCCTTCGAAAAAAAGTGGGATTGCCCTGAACAAATATAAAAACTTCGGAAAAGTAACCATTTTGATAAAGTTGATTCTACCCATGAGAGTCAGGTGTAAGTTATTTACTCTCTCCAAGTTGCTTTTTACTTTGGCTAGCAGTGGTTCCACATTTATCTCTACTAGTTTTTCTAGGTCTGCCGTAACCCTGACACCCAAGTACTTTGTGTCTGAGACAACTCTTGCGTCTACAAATGTAGTGTATATGTTCTGAACGACCTGTGTTTTCCCCCTGTTTATTGAATATCCAGAAACCTCTCCGAATTTCCTAGCCTCCTGTTCAATTTCATCCAGTGACTCCTCTGGTGTCGGTGTTATGACGGCCACATCATCTGCGTAGGCAAATAACTTATATTCTTTCCCGTGTAATATAACTGGGGTAATCGTCCTATTTATTGACAGTCTTCTCAGATAGGGGTCCAGATATATTGCAAATAATAGTGGTGAGACTGGGCAACCCTGCCTGGTCCCTCGTCTAATCTGCACTGCGTTAGAGTATGATCTATTAATACGGATCCTTGCGCTAGGATGTTTATATAATGCCTGGACTGCCTTTATGTATCCTCGACCTATACCAGCCCACTCCATAGCCTTCCAAAGGTAAACCCAAGAGACCCTGTCGAAAGCCTTCTCGGCATCCAAAAAGATAGCCGCGACAGGATCGCCTGCGGCCGCTACAGCGTCCAAAATGGTTATCAGCTGTCTAGTATGTTCCGTGGTTCCCTTCCCTGGTATAAACCCATGTTGTATAGGGGAGACCACCTTCTCTATCACCTTGCTCAATCTGTTGGCCAGTGCCTTGGAGAATATCTTCGCATCAGCATTAAGCAGTGTGATAGGCCTATAAGAACCCGGTTCAGTGGGGGGTTTATCTTTTTTCAATAATACGATTATGTCGGCCCCCGCCCAAGAGTGAGGAACCGTTCTGCCTCCTTGTGCCAAGCAACAAATTATCCAGATATATTTGGCTAGTACATCCCAGAAAGTTTTGTAAAATTCTACTGGGATCTGATCTTGACCCGTTGCTTTGCCAGATGGTAAACTAAATGTTGCGTCTCTTATCTCCTGTAGTGTTAATTGTGTATCTAGTTTATCCCTATCCTCTATGCACAACCCCTCCTGTTGGCCTTGCCTTAGATATTCCAAGCTCTTTGCTTCTATCTCCTCATCATTTTTATCCTGCTCGTATAGTCTCTCGTAAAACCTCCTAAACTCCTCCTGCACCTCCTCCACTTTATTAACAATTATCCCATTACAGTCCTTAATTTCTTTGATTTCTCCTGCCGCTAGGGTTTGCCTAGTTCTAATCGCAAGCAGATGTCCCACCCTCTCGTTACATTCATAACATTTCTCTTTGTGTGCTAAGTATTTTCTTGCTGTTTTTTGTGCCAGAGTAGTCCCTGTTTCTGATCTCTGCATCTCTATGGCCACTAAAATCTGTTCAATAGGTTCTTGTTTTTCTATTGCTTCTACTAGCATTTTTTCCATCTCCAGCAGCTTTCTAATATCCTCATCCATCTTGTCTTTTTCCTTTTTACTTCTTGTCAGAGAAAAACTTAATGTCTCTCCCCTTACTCCTGCTTTAAAACTGTCCCACACCATATCTGCTGAGGTTGAGTATCTATTTATGTCCCAAAATTGTGTCAACCATTCTTGCATCCTTGCGACATAGTCCTCATCCTTCAACAAACCTCTCTCAAATGACCATGTCGAGTTTATTTTTTCCACTTTTTGTAATGTTGCTAAGCTTAACACCAACGGATTATGATCCGACATTATCCTTGGGAGACAATCTATTTTAGCCCTGTTAACTAATGAGCTAGAGATAAGGAAATAGTCCAAACGGGCAACTGTTTGATGTGGAGCTGAATAATAGGTACTACCTGATCCTAATGGATTAAGCTCCAGCCATATATCCACCAGCGCGTTGTGTCTAGCGAGATTTTGTATTGCTTTATGCACCTTTTTTTTTCTTCCTTGATAACCACCTCCGCTTGCGCCTATTACTCCATACAGCCCATTAATATTAAAATCCCCGCAGCAAATCACAGGCTCTGGCCACAAAGCTAGCTCACTATCCAGGAATTCTAATAAATCCGATTCGTCTTCATTTGAACCGTATAGTGAGACCAAAGTACATCTTCCCGCTGTTGTTTCTAGGTCTAGCATCACCCATCTCCCTTCAGAATCCTCTTTTTTCTTTTTAATTTTAACCACCCCTTTTCTGGCCAGAACTGCCACCCCCTTGTTTCGCTCTTCTTGTCCTGTATTAGCAAGGATCTCCAACCCCATCTGACCAAGCAGGAATTTATCATCAGCTGCTACGTGCGTTTCCTGTATCCAGGTTATATCAATTTTCCAAAATCGCAGCAGTGCGGAGAACTTCTGTCTTTTCTCCAAATTGTTTAAACCACAGATGTTAATTGACATTATCCTAAGTGCCATGTTTCTAGTTTAGCTTTTACCAGCGCCTCAGATATTTTTTTGCCTTTTTCTATATGCTCTTTAACTGCACTTCTACACTCTTTACAAATCTGTATTAACTTGCACCAACACCTTTTCCCCGTGAATTCTTCCCTTCCCCCTCCCTTTAAGCCCCCCCGCCCCGGCTGCTGCCCCTCCCCCCCTGTGACAGGCAAATAGGTCATCCCTGACCTATGTGTGTCCGCTTGGCGTTGTAGAGTCGCTCCCCCTCTCCTCCCCTCTTATCAACTACTACATTGAACTATCAGGCATTTAGTCGCCATATATGTATACTTGATATTAAATTTCTTCTACTCCCTTCCTTGCCTATTTCCTTCGAGCCCCCCCTTTTTCTTTTAACTCTGTAAAAAACTCCCCCGCTTTTATTTCAGAGAAAAACATTCTGTTACGGCCCGCTACGACAACCTTCAGCTTTGCTGGGAACAATAGGTATGCCTCTGCTCCTTGGGCCTGAAATGCATTGATCAATTGTCTTAGCCGCCATCTCCTCTCCACTGTTATATGGCAAAAGTCAGGTCTTGCGAAGAAAGTTATCCCTTCCACCGTTTTTTTGGCATCAGGTCTAGCTCTCTCCATTAACTCCTGCCTTGCGAGAAAGTTTCCAAAAAAGACTAACATAGCCCTGGGGAGTATATTTGAGCCTTCCTTATGTGATTTTTTTACAAAAAGTGGATATCTATGGGCTCTCTGCACTTCTTGGTCCCAGATCCATGGTGCTTCTGGGAACGCACCCTTTAGCAACTTGACGACGAGGCCTCTCGGATCTTGGCCTTCAATCCCTTCCTCTATTCCGAGGAGTCTGACATTGTTTCGCCTCTGGCGATTCTCCAAGTCCTCCACTTTCCACTGCAGATCTTCCATGACCTTAGTCTGCCCCTCTCTAGCTGATTGCCACTCAGTTGCATCATCTTCTAGGCGTCCGGTTCTTTCCTCAACTCCAATAATTCTTTCCTCAACTTCTTCAAACTTTTTGTTTATCTTCCTTATTGAGGCTTGGATTTTTTTCGTATCATGCCTGGCCCTCCGACTTTCAGCCCTGGCTTCCATTTGCATCTGTTTCAGCATAGCAAACATTAGGTCCAGTTTCCCTCCATCATTTTGTGCCTCATTCTCGTCTTCCTTATATATGCTGGAGGTGGCAGAATAATCCCATGCTAGCTTTTTATATGTTCCCTTATGGAAGTTCTGGGGGGAGCCTGCTCTTCTAGATGATATTTTACGCTTTTTTTGTGTACCTCTGCCCCTCGAGCTGTCGCTAGCTTCTGAACTCGATAGTGAGTCAGAAGAGTCTCTTTCTTCCTCGCTGCTTGCCAATATTGAGTCTGATCCCACAGGGACAGAGAAAAACTCTCCATCAGCCCCATCAGCCCCATCCGCACGAACCGTTTCTGCCAAACTAGCTTGTTTTTGCTCCTCGCGTATTTCAGCTTCTACCTCAATGAGGGCCTCAAGCATTAGCCCCGTGTTCAGCGTCTCACCCCCACAGTTGGCCTCTCTCACCTCTTTGTTTGCATCTGAGTCTTGGTTTTCGTTCTGTTCTTTCTGGTACTGCGGCTGTTCCTGCTCTGGTACAGCGTCGTCTCGCTCAGCTGCTGCTTGACTCACCACTCGGATCTCTGCGGGAAGCGTGAGCACCGTAACCTCCGGTTGCATAGCAACGCCTCCGCTTGCGTCCTCGAGGACGCTCTGAGCAGCTCCTGCAGGCGGCCCGGTTGTTGTGCTCTGCTGGGCTCCCGATGTTCCTGAAGCCCCTGCTGCCTCTACGTGGATTTTGGCTCCGAAGACCTCGGATACAGAAGGTTGCCGATATCCAGTATCGGGTTTCTTTTTTTCCCCCGCTGCATCCCGCGTCGTTGTTGTGATACCGGTGCTTCTCACGACTTTTGGTTGAGTCAGCGTTTTTTCCTTTTCTCCGGCTCTCTCCAGTTTACGTAGCTGTGTTTTCGTGAGGGAAGAGACCGTGGGGGTTGTCTTCTTGTTGCTGGGTGGCGCTTTTGTTTTTGGAATAGCGCCCAGTTTGCCTGAATCCTTTTGTATAAGATCTTTGTTTGTGACGCCTGGTATGGGTACTTGTTGCTGTGATTTCTCCTTTCCTCGGGTACCCATTTCTGCCAGCAATATTTTACGGAGCCTTGAGTACCACAATTTTGCTTTTTCCAGTAAGTCTGCGAGATTAATAGTTCCTCTGTGTTGGATTATAGCGGCGAATTGCATGCTGCTTTCAAATCCCCATTAGTGCCTGAATTTCTGCTTAACTTCAGGAGAGGGGTCTAGGTGCGACTTACTCCCACAGCGCCTCGGCGGCCATCTTGCCTCCAATAGGTCGAAAAGCAAAAAATTTAATACAATTTTTTAATGTATTTTTTTAAATATTTTTTTTGTTTCGCTTCCGGTCCGCGAACCGGGTAGCTTCCCGTTAGCTCAATTTCTTTCCGCGACCTGGTCCGCGAACCGGTAAACGTTCCGTTTGCGCAACTGCCACGTTCGAAAACAACATCGTGACGCATCGCGTAATCGCGAAGTATCGCGTTGTTGCGTAATGCGTCATATGACGCGCCGCTTCAGCGCACCCGGAAGCGCGCCGGTCCGCGAAGCGAAGCGCGAAGCGCAGCTTCGCGGAAGCGATCCGGGGCGCGGCGCGGAGCGCGTACCGTAAGCATAACAGGTCATGTGATTTGTCATGTGACTTGTTAATAACACTTTTCATTGGTTCATTTCACTTTTGGTTTCCTAATGTTGTTAGGCTAGGTCATGTGACCTAAAAATAACACTTTTCATTGGTTTAGAACTATTTTTTTTTCCCAAATGATGAAAACCCCTCCTTGTTTTTACCTCATTCTTACTTTCTACTTCCAGAGAGCAAGACCTATTTTTCACAATGGCTTCTGTAATAGCTGCAGCTGGTGCTTCTCAGCAACCACCACCACCACCACCACCACCAAAAGGACCACCTCCAACACTGGACTTTGGTAGAGAGGAAGATAATGAGGACGAAGAGGAGGAGGAGGAGGAAGAGCAAGTAAGGCAGTTCCTGCCAGAAACACCAAGGCAGAGCCATCTTGCTGCCAATCCCCCAAATGTCATCCCCAGCACCTCCAGTGGACAAAGCTCATTCGCCGGACCAGACAATATTCAAGCTCCTTTTGAACACTACAAAATAGTTTGTATATATTGTGGAGGAACTATTTGTTATAGAGAGAAGAGTATTACTTTGATTAACCGAGCTGCAGAAAATCATAAATGCATCAAGATGAGAAAACAATGAATCCTTTTTATTTTTTTTTGCTCCTGTTGAGACATGTTCAAACCCTGCTTTTTTGTTATTTCCTCTAAAAAAACACTAAAAAAACACAAAATAGTTTTCAAAAATAAAAAAAAATAAAAAAATTGTTCAGAAAATTAATAAAAAAAAATAAAAAAATAAAAAGAATAAAAAAACAGTTCTTTTCAGAACTACCTTCCATTTATAACAAAATTGCCCACATTTTTATACCCTGTCTTTCTTTTTTCCTCATAGTACGCTCCTCGGACCGCTTCCCGGTGCGCGTACCGGGCGCTCCCCACGCAAAAACAAAGAAAAAAAATATTTATTTTTTTGCCCCGTGGGGCCCTTTTAATGCCTCCACATCAAACCTAGGGGGTCAGGGAGGATCTACTATGCCCCCTTATGGTCATTTCCCCCTTTGTTTTGGCCTCCTCTTGTCTCTCGATCCTACCGAGAGACAAGATGGCGGCCGCTCCGGACTGTTTAGAATGTTGACAGACACCGGAGAGCCAATCAGCTTCGCTTCGCGAAGTTCCGTTACGCGTCAAGTACGCGAACCGGGGCGCTACCCGGAGCGCGCTTACAGATATATATCTTTTTTTTAACGTTAATTTCTCAAAATCCACTGGAGCACATATCTTGAGACCTAGCAAAGGCACATCAGGCTAACAGTCCCTACAATTTTGCCAAGTTTCGTGCAAATCCATTCAGCCGTTCGGGCTAAAAGTGAGGCCAACCGCCCTATGGAAATTAACATGGGAAAAAACGCGTTTTGGGACCCCCCTTTTTTCTCAGCCCCCCCTTTACGAAACCCCCCCAAATTTTCAGTGGCTGCTCAGAAACAAAATGTTCCATTTTCCTGAAAATTTCAGCCAATTCCGTCCACAAACGCCAAACTTATTAGACATAGAATTTTCAAAAATCCCATAGAGAAAAAATCCTAACTATATATACCTACTGGCGACCGCCAGTAGGTAATATACATATATATAAACACTGAAAAAAACCATAGGTTTCAGGCCTTATATAGTTAGGAATTAGCACTTCAAAAACCTTTGAAATTCACTGAAAAAACCATAGGTTTCAGGCCTTATATAGTTAGGAATCAGCATTTAAAAAACCTTTGAAATTCACTGAAAAAACCATAGGTTTCAGGCCTTATATAGTTAGGAATTAGCATTTAAAAAAACATTTGAAATTCACTGAAAAAACCATAGGTTTCAGGAGTTATATAGTTAGGAATTATTTTTTAAAAAAACTTTGAAATTCACTCAAAAAACTATAAGTTTTAGTGGTGTTATAGTTAGCTGGACATTTTACTCATACAAAACCAATGAAATTGCTCCTATATAGTTAGTTGTACTAACTATATTTCGCGCACCCGCAATCCACTGCTGATGATGTCACATATTAGATCATTCATGACATGGTCAGTGACATCACTGATGACATCTCAAATGACATCACTGATGACATCATCCAGTGAATGTGGTTTGCTTCGTTATTTAAATATGCATTATATATATAGCAATTTACATTGAAGAATGAGTGGATATATATAAATAAATATTTGGATGGAGAATTTAGTAGCAGTGTAATTGACTGTTTACTTGACCAATTTATAATGTCTCACTAAATATAGTGGATAGTGACTAAACTGTGCGAATATCTGTATCACTTTGTCAGTTGTTGTGTAAACTGATTCTACAGTTGGTTACTAGCTATGTGAAAGTCTATATTAGTTATTGATTAGTTAACTGAGTATTTGTATGGGAGTGTGAAAGTGTGTGTGGTTCGGTGGGGGGGTGTGACTGTCCAAAATGTGTGAATAGTTGATTCAGTAGATATATGAAGTTAAAACTACATGTTCTAACAGTTTGGGTGAGGGAATCTCTTTATGGGTGTGGTGATGAGCAAATATATTTCTCAAAGGTACAGGTCCAACAAACTAGAAAAATAGAAGGCAGTGTATGTGTCAGTTGTTGTATATAAATAAGTATACATAAGACACAATGATTGTGTGAGTGACTGTATGGATAACTGTATACTTGTAATAATGATTTTATAATTCACTAAGTATGACTTACCATCTAAATGAATAGAAGAAGTGGTGTTTGTATAAGTGTTTTGCTAAGTAAATATGTAAGTATGATCCATTGTTTGCATAAGTGAGTAGGATGACTTCATATGTGAATAGGATGCGTGCAGTTGTTTAATGTCGATATAGATGTATAAGTATTTTTGAAAGTGTTCTATTGTTCATTGACAGCATGTATGAGTGAATCCATAGGTAAGTGATTAGATGTGTGTATACATCTATGAATCACTGAGTGGATTTTTAGATACTTGTATTGCTGTGACAATGGATTTAAATATGATACTCTGTATTTTACAAACAGCGATGAAAAATTGTAATAGTGTATGAAAAGATGTATGTGATTGTCACGTGGATGATGTCATCAGTGATGTTATCAGTGATGTCATTTGAGATGTCATCAGTGATGTCACTGACCATGTCATGAATGATCTAATATGTGACATCATCAGCAGTGGATTGCGGGTGCGCGAAATATAGTTAGTACAACTAACTATATAGGAGCAATTTCATTGGTTTTGTATGAGTAAAATTTCCAGCTAACTATAACACCACTAAAACGTATAGTTTTTTGAGTGAATTTCAAAGGTTTTTTAAAAACTAATTCCTAACTATATAACTCCTGAAACCTATGTTTTTTTCAGTGAATTTCAAATGTTTTTTGTAAATGCTAATTCCTAACTATATAAGGCCTGAAACCTATGGTTTTTTCAGTGAATTTCAAAGGTTTTTTAAATGCTGATTCCTAACTATATAAGGCCTGAAACCTATGGTTTTTTCAGTGAATTTCAAAGGTTTTTTAAATGCTAATTCCTAACTATATAAGGCCTGAAACCTATGGTTTTTTCAGTGTTTTAAAAAAAAAAATTGATTGGTTAACTGGCTTATTAAGTGTATCTTAGTGAATACATATATTAGCGAGTAATGTTTAAATATTTAAATATATGCATGAGTGATGTAATATGTGACGTCATCAGCAGTGCATTGCAGACGTGCAAGTTATAGTGAGTCCAACTAACTATAACGTGGGAATTTCAATGGTTTTATGCGAGTACAATTTCCAGCTAACTATAACTGGTGTGAAACCTATGGTTTTTTCAGTGAATTTCAAAGGTTTTTTTAATGCTAATTCCTAACTATAACTCGTGTGTAACCTATGGTTTTTTCAGTGAATATATATATATATATATATATATAAAATTTCTATGTCAAAATGAGACCCCTCATTTTGTTCCTTTTCAAATTAAATGTATTAAGTGTTACCACTTTATTACAATCAAGATGACTTCAGGTGTGCCATACTTTTGTCATAAGTAAGACTGTTAGCGTTCTAGTTGTTCTTTAGAACACTCTGGGACATTCTGTCATTGGGCTATAGTTGGGCTACATCTGGCTGATATTTGGGCTACATTTGGGCTCTTTTGTCTCTGGTGGCCATCTTGGGAGACTGCAAATCAGAATTTATTTAATGAAATATAAGAGGATTTGAGAAGTCACTCAAAATGTGCCCTAATTTTTCTTTCTTCAGCACTAATCATAATTTCTATGGCAAAATGAACCCCATCATTTTGTTCCTTTGAAACTTAAATGTTTTAAGTGTTAACACTTTATTCCAATCAAGATGACTTCAGGTGTGCCATACTTTTGTCATAAGTAAGACTGTTAGCGCTGTAGTAGTTCTTTAGAACACTCTGGGACATTCTGTCATTGGGCTATAGTTGGGCTACATTTGGCTGATATTTGGGCTACATTTGTTTTTTTTGTCTCTGGTGGCCATATTTGGGCTACATTGGGCTACATTGGCCTACATTGGGCTACATTTGGGCTCTAACATATATATAGCCCAATGTAGCCCAATATATATTTTTTCAAAGTTAATTTTCGTAAAAACCACTGGAGCACATATCTTGAGACATAGCAAAGGCACATCGAGCTACCAGTCCCTACAAGTTTGCCAAGTTTGGTGGAAAACCATTCTGTCGTTCGGGTTAAAAGTGAGTCCAACCGCCCTATGGAAATTAACATCGCGAAAACACGTTTTGGGCCCCCCCTGTTATCTCAGCCCCCGCTTGACGAATCCCCCCCAAACTTTCAGGGAAGGAGCGGAGCGCCGCACGGCAAAGTTAAGGAAAATTTCAGGAAGATTCCTTAACGGGCGCCAAAGTTATTCCCAATAGAATGTTGCTATTGCCAGTAGGTAATATATATATATATATCGCCAGTAGGTAATATATATATATATATATATATATATATATAAATATATATTGTAATCCACATGGTAGCTCACTTAGAAGCGCACACGAACCTTCACGAGGTTACCAGCCTTTATTTCAGGTATGGGCATGTAGCACAAACAGGTAGTAATGCAGCTTCCCCCTGTTTCCGACGCGTTTCGAGTTTCCTCTTCTTCATGGGACATCGAGGAAGTTTGTGCTTGCTGCGGGGCGACTCCCTTTATTTCACAGAGTCCCGCCCTTGATGAGGCAATACTGGGGCTTGTGGGAGTTGTAGTGCCGAGATGTCCGCATAACAATATTTGCACAATTCCTGCGGTTTAAGTCCTGGGTGGACCCCTGCTCGATAGCATGTCCTCAATCCTGTGTGTTGGCTCCACAATCGGTACGATGAATCCGTGCCTGTGGCTCCCTTTAGATTCTGGGATGTTGCAGCTTCTGGCGGATGAGCGTCCGCCTCACTATTGTAATTCACATGGTAGCTCACTTAGAAGCGCACACGAACCTTCACGAGGTTACCAGCCTTTATTTCAGGTATGGGCATGTAGCACAAACAGGTAGTAATGCAGCTTCCCCCTGTTTCCGACGCGTTTCGAGTTTCCTCTTCTTCATGGGACATCGAGGAAGTTTGTGCTTGCTGCGGGGCGACTCCCTTTATTTCACAGAGTCCCGCCCTTGATGAGGCAATACTGGGGCTTGTGGGAGTTATAGTCCCGAGATGTCCGCATAACAATATTTGCACAATTCCTGCGGTTTAAGTCCTGGGTGGACCCCTGCTCGATAGCATGTCCTCAATCCTGTGTGTTGGCTCCACAATCGGTACGATGAATCCGTGCCTGTGGCTCCCTTTAGATTCTGGGATGTTGCAGCTTCTGGCGGATGAGCGTCCGCCTCACTATTGTAATCCACATGGTAGCTCACTTAGAAGCGCACACGAACCTTCACGAGGTTACCAGCCTTTATTTCAGGTATGGGCATGTAGCACAAACAGGTAGTAATGCAGCTTCCCCCTGTTTCCGACGCGTTTCGAGTTTCCTCTTCTTCATGGGACATCGAGGAAGTTTGTGCTTGCTGCGGGGCGACTCCCTTTATTTCACAGAGTCCCGCCCTTGATGAGGCAATACTGGGGCTTGTGGGAGTTGTAGTGCCGAGATGTCCGCATAACAATATTTGCACAATTCCTGCGGTTTAAGTCCTGGGTGGACCCCTGCTCGATAGCATGTCCTCAATCCTGTGTGTTGGCTCCACAATCGGTACGATGAATCCGTGCCTGTGGCTCCCTTTAGATTCTGGGATGTTGCAGCTTCTGGCGGATGAGCGTCCGCCTCACTATTGTAATCCACATGGTAGCTCACTTAGAAGCGCACACGAACCTTCACGAGGTTACCAGCCTTTATTTCAGGTATGGGCATGTAGCACAAACAGGTAGTAATGCAGCTTCCCCCTGTTTCTGACGCGTTTCGAGTTTCCTCTTCTTCATGGGACATCGAGGAAGTTTGTGCTTGCTGGGGGGCGACTCCCTTTATTTCACAGAGTCCCGCCCTTGATGAGGCAATACTGGGGCTTGTGGGAGTTGTAGTGCCGAGATGTCCGCATAACAATATTTGCACAATTCCTGCGGTTCAAGTCCTGGGTGGACCCCTGCTCGATAGCATGTCCTCAATCCTGTGTGTTGGCTCCACAATCGGTACGATGAATCCGTGCCTGTGGCTCCCTTTAGATTCTGGGATGTTGCAGCTTCTGGCGGATGAGCGTCCGCCTCACTATTGTAATCCACATGGTAGCTCACTTAGAAGCGCACACGAACCTTCATGAGGTTACCAGCCTTTATTTCAGGTATGGGCATGTAGCACAAACAGGTAGTAATGCAGCTTCGCCCTGTTTCCGACACGTTTCGAGTTTCCTCTTCTTCATGGGACATCGAGGAAGTTTGTGCTTGCTGCGGGGCGACTCCCTTTATTTCATAGAGTCCCGCCCTTGATGAGGCAATACTGGGGCTTGTGGGAGTTGTAGTGCCGAGATGTCTGCATAACAATATTTGCACAATTCCTGCGGTTTAAGTCCTGGGTGGACCCCTGCTCGATAGCATGTCCTCAATCCTGTGTGTTGGCTCCACAATCGGTACGATGAATCCGTGCCTGTGGCTCCCTTTAGATTCTGGGATGTTGCAGCTTCTGGCGGATGAGCGTCCGCCTCACTACTGTAATCCACATGGTAGCTCACTTAGAAGCGCACACGAACCTTCACGAGGTTACCAGCCTTTATTTCAGGTATGGGCATGTAGCACAAACAGGTAGTAATGCAGCTTCCCCCTGTTTCTGACGCGTTTCGAGTTTCCTCTTCTTCATGGGACATCGAGGAAGTTTGTGCTTGCTGCGGGGCGACTCCCTTTATTTCACAGAGTCCCGCCCTTGATGAGGCAATACTGGGGCTTGTGGGAGTTGTAGTGCCGAGATGTCCGCATAACAATATTTGCACAATTCCTGCGGTTCAAGTCCTGGGTGGACCCCTGCTCGATAGCATGTCCTCAATCCTGTGTGTTGGCTCCACAATCGGTACGATGAATCCGTGCCTGTGGCTCCCTTTAGATTCTGGGATGTTGCAGCTTCTGGCGGATGAGCGTCCGCCTCACTATTGTAATCCACATGGTAGCTCACTTAGAAGCGCACACGAACCTTCACGAGGTTACCAGCCTTTATTTCAGGTAGGGGCATGTAGCACAAACAGGTAGTAATGCAGCTTCCCCCTGTTTCCGACGCGTTTCGAGTTTCCTCTTCTTCATGGGACATCGAGGAAGTTTGTGCTTGCTGCGGGCGACTCCCTTTATTTCACAGAGTCCCGCCCTTGATGAGGCAATACTGGGCCTTGTGGGAGTTGTAGTGCCGAGATGTCCACATAACAATATTTGCACAATTCCTGCGGTTTAAGTCCTGGGTGGACCCCTGCTTGATAGCATGTCCTCAATCCTGTGTGTTGGCTCCACAATCGGTACGATGAATCCGTGCCTGTGGCTCCCTTTAGATTCTGGGATGTTGCAGCTTCTGGCGGATGAGCGTCCGCCTCACTATTGTAATCCACATGGTAGCTCACTTAGAAGCGCACATGAACCTTCACGAGGTTACCAGCCTTTATTTCAGGTATGGGCATGTAGCACAAACAGGTAGTAATGCAGCTACCCCCGGTTTCCGACGCGTTTCGAGTTTCCTCTTCTTCATGGGACATCGAGGAAGTTTGTGCTTGCTGCGGGGCGACTCCCTTTATTTCACAGAGTCCCGCCCTTGATGAGGCAATACTGGGGCTTGTGGGAGTTGTAGTGCCGAGATGTCCGCATAACAATATTTGCACAATTCCTGCGGTTTAAGTCCTGGGTGGACCCCTGCTCGATAGCATGTCCTCAATCCTGTGTGTTGGCTCCACAATCGGTACGATGAATCCGTGCCTGTGGCTCCCTTTAGATTCTGGGATGTTGCAGCTTCTGGCGGATGAGCGTCCGCCTCACTATTGTAATCCACATGGTAGCTCACTTAGAAGCGCACACGAACCTTCACGAGGTTACCAGCCTTTATTCAGGTATGGGCATGTAGCACAAACAGGTAGTAATGTAGCTTCGCCCTGTTTCCGACGCGTTTCGAGTTTCCTCTTCTTCATGGGACATCGAGGAAGTTTGTGCTTGCTGCGGGGCGACTCCCTTTATTTCACAGAGTCCCGCCCTTGATGAGGCAATACTGGGGCTTGTGGGAGTTGTAGTGCCGAGATGTCCGCATAACAATATTTGCACAATTCCTGCGGTTTAAGTCCTGGGTGGACCCCTGCTCGATAGCATGTCCTCAATCCTGTGTGTTGGCTCCACAATCGGTACGATGAATCCGTGCCTGTGGCTCCCTTTAGATTCTGGGATGTTGCAGCTTCTGGCGGATGAGCGTCCGCCTCACTACTGTAATCCACATGGTAGCTCACTTAGAAGCGCACACGAACCTTCACGAGGTTACCAGCCTTTATTTCAGGTATGGGCATGTAGCACAAACAGGTAGTAATGCAGCTTCCCCCTGTTTCCGACGCGTTTCGAGTTTCCTCTTCTTCATGGGACATCGAGGAAGTTTGTGCTTGCTGCTGGCGACTCCCTTTATTTCACAGAGTCCCGCCCTTGATGAGGCAATACTGGGCCTTGTGGGAGTTGTAGTGCCGAGATGTCCGCATAACAATATTTGCACAATTCCTGCGGTTTAAGTCCTGGGTGGACCCCTGCTTGATAGCATGTCCTCAATCCTGTGTGTTGGCTCCACAATCGGTATGATGAATCCGTGCCTGTAGCTCCCTTTAGATTCTGGGATTTTGCAGCTTCTGGCGGATGAGCGTCCGCCTCACTATTGTAATCCACATGGTAGCTCACTTAGAAGCGCACACGAACCTTCACGAGGTTACCAGCCTTTATTTCAGGTATGGGCATGTAGCACAAACAGGTAGTAATGCAGCTTCCCCCTGTTTCCGACGCGTTTCGAGTTTCCTCTTCTTCATGGGACATCGAGGAAGTTTGTGCTTGCTGCGGGGCGACTCCCTTTATTTCACAGAGTCCCGCCCTTGATGAGGCAATACTGGGGCTTGTGGGAGTTGTAGTGCCGAGATGTCCGCATAACAATATTTGCACAATTCCTGCGGTTTAAGTCCTGGGTGGACCCCTGCTCGATAGCATGTCCTCAATCCTGTGTGTTGGCTCCACAATCGGTACGATGAATCCGTGCCTGTGGCTCCCTTTAGATTCTGGGATGTTGCAGCTTCTGGCGGATGAGCGTCCGCCTCACTATTGTAATCCACATGGTAGCTCACTTAGAAGCGCACATGAACCTTCACGAGGTTACCAGCCTTTATTTCAGGTATGGGCATGTAGCACAAACAGGTAGTAATGTAGCTACCCCCTGTTTCCGACGCGTTTCGAGTTTCCTCTTCTTCATGGGACATCGAGGAAGTTTGTGCTTGCTGCGGGGCGACTCCCTTTATTTCAAAGAGTCCCGCCCTTGATGAGGCAATACTGGGGCTTGTGGGAGTTGTAGTGCCGAGATGTCCGCATAACAATATTTGCACAATTCCTGCGGTTTAAGTCCTGGGTGGACCCCTGCTCGATAGCATGTCCTCAATCCTGTGTGTTGGCTCCACAATCGGTACGATGAATCCGTGCCTGTGGCTTCCTTTAGATTCTGGGATGTTGCAGCTTCTGGCGGATGAGCGTCCGCCTCACTATTGTAATCCACATGGTAGCTCACTTAGAAGCGCACACGAACCTTCACGAGGTTACCAGCCTTTATTTCAGGTATGGGCATGTAGCACAAACAGGTAGTAATGCAGATTCCCCCTGTTTCCGACGCGTTTCGAGTTTCCTCTTCTTCATGGGACATCGAGGAAGTTTGTGCTTGCTGCGGGGCGACTCCCTTTATTTCACAGAGTCCCGCCCTTGATGAGGCAATACTGGGACTTGTGGGAGTTGTAGTGCCGAGATGTCCGCATAACAATATTTGCACAATTCCTGCGGTTTAAGTCCCGGGTGGACCCCTGCTCGATAGCATGTCCTCAATCCTGTGTGTTGGCTCCAAAATCGGTACGATGAATCCGTGCCTGTGGCTCCCTTTAGATTCTGGGATGTTGCAGCTTCTGGCGGATGAGCGTCCGCCTCACTATTGTAATCCACATGGTAGCTCACTTAGAAGCGCACACGAACCTTCACGAGGTTACCAGCCTTTATTTCAGGTATGGGCATGTAGCACAAACAGGTAGTAATGCAGCTTCCCCCTGTTTCCGACGCGTTTCGAGTTTCCTCTTCTTCATGGGACATCGAGGAAGTTTGTGCTTGCTGCGGGGCGACTCCCTTTATTTCACAGAGTCCCGCCCTTGATGAGGCAATACTGGGGCTTGTGGGAGTTGTAGTGCCGAGATGTCCGCATAACAATATTTGCA
The DNA here is from genome assembly GCF_964261635.1 of Lissotriton helveticus. Classification (NCBI taxonomy): domain Eukaryota; kingdom Metazoa; phylum Chordata; class Amphibia; order Caudata; family Salamandridae; genus Lissotriton; species Lissotriton helveticus. Next base: position 876,247,469 of record NC_136072.1, on the reverse strand, counting down.
CAATTCCTGCGGTTTAAGTCCTGGGTGGACCCCTGCTCGATAGCATGTCCACAGGCACGGATTCATCGTACCGATTGTGGAGCCGACACACAGGATTGAGGACATGCTATCGAGCAGGGGTCCACCCAGGACTTAAACCGCAGGAATTCATGTGCAAATATTGTTATGCGGACATCTCGGCACTACAACTCCCACAAGCCCCAGTATTGCCTCATCAAGGGCGGGACTCTGTGAAATAAAGGGACTCGCCCCGCAGCAAGCACAAACTTCCTCGATGTCCCATGAAGAAGAGGAAACTCGAAACGCGTCGGAAACAGGGGGAAGCTGCATTACTACCTGTTTGTGCTACATGCCCATACCTGAAATAAAGGCTGGTAACCTCGTGAAGGCTCGTGTGCGTTTCTAAGTGAGCTACCATGTGGATTACAATAGTGAGGCGGACGCTCATCCGCCAGAAGCTGCAACATCCCAGAATCTAAAGGGAGCCACAGGCACGGATTCATCGTACCGATTGTGGAGCCGACACACAGGATTGAGGACATGCTATCGAGCAGGGGTCCACCCATGACTTAAACCGCAGGAATTCATGTGCAAATATTGTTATGCGGACATCTCGGCACTACAACTCCCACAAGCCCCAGTATTGCCTCATCAAGGGCGGGACTCTGTGAAATAAAGGGAGTCGCCCCGCAGCAAGCACAAACTTCCTCGATGTCCCATGAAGAATAGGAAACTCAAAACGCGTCGGAAACAGGGGGAAGCTGCATTACTACCTGTTTGTGCTACATGCCCATACCTGAAATAAAGGCTGGTAACCTCGTGAAGGCTCGTGTGCGTTTCTAAGTGAGCTACCATGTGGATTACAATATATATATATATATATATATATATATATATATATATATATATATATTTATATATATATATATTCACTGAAAAAACCATAGGTTATAGACCATATATAGTTAGGAATTAGCATTTAGAAAACCTTATTTTACTCACACAAAACCATTGAAATTCCATATATAGTTAGTTGCACTAACTATATATCGCGCACCCGCAATCCACTGCTGATGATGTCACATATTACATCATTCATGACATGGTCAGTGACATCACTGATGACATCACTGATGACATCTCAAATGACATCACTGATGACATCACTGATGACATCTCATTTGACATCATTCTTGTGCTAATACGATAAACCTCTTCAGACTCTAATATAACCTTAGATACACTCAGTGTATACAGACACTCACACACTGTCACTCATCCATGGAGTTACTCACACACCTAGTCAGTCATGCAAAGAAACAATCTCACCTCCATTTCCTCAACTATACAGTTATACACACCTTACTTATTCAAACATATACTAACACATATTTACTCTCTTATACAATCCCTGATACAAGTTCACAATGATCCATACAGCCACTCACACATTCAGTGGCTCTCATGCACAGTTATTTATATATGGCAACTCTCACATGTACTGTGTTTTACATATGTACTTACTATGACATGTAGCATTGAGATATCCATTCACTCATCAATACACTCATGCACACAGTCAACCGCCCATGTAGCTTTTTCCACATGCACTCTTGAACTCATACACCTAGTGAATCAACTGCTCACACATCTATGCACAGAGTCACACACCTCCCAGCCACCCCCACACAAACTCAATCTCCCATAGAAATACTTGGGCAACCAATTAATAACACATATAGCCTCTCGTATAGCTAATGATCAACACATGCAGCAGTTTACATCACAACAGACATAATGATGCACAAATTAAGACAGTTTAGTCACTAACCCATGCATTCAGTGAGACACATTTAATCACTCACTCATACAGTCAGTCACGCACCTACTAAATCCTTCATCCAGACACTTATACATCCACTCATTCTTCAATATCTAAGACATATTTTAACTTTACAGAAACATACAGTCACTGGATGTTGTCATCAGTGATGTCATTTGAGATGTCATCAGTGATGTCATCAGTGATGTCACTGACCATGTCATGAATGATGTAATATGTGACATCATCAGCAGTGGATTGCGGGTGCGCGATATATAGTTAGTGCAACTAACTATATATGGAATTTCAATGGTTTTGTGTGAGTAAAATAAGGTTTTCTAAATGCTAATTCCTAACTATATATGGTCTATAACCTATGGTTTTTTCAGTGAATTTTCAAGGTTTTGTAAATGCTAATTCCTAACTATATATGGTCTATAACCTATGGTTTTTTCTGTGAATTTCATTGGTTTTTTAACAGCTAATATCTGTAGCTGTAAAATGTATTCTTCTTTAAATCCAAAAATATATTTTATATGTTTATGAATAATTTTTTTTTTAAATATTTTTTTTTCTTCGTTCCCGCTTCGCGAATCGGGAAGCTTCCCGTTAGCTGACCTTGATGCCGCGAAATAGACCGCGAGCCGGTAAACGTTTCTTTACCGCAAGTGCCGCGTTAGAAAACAACATCGTGACGCCTCCCGTCCGCATGACGTTCCACGTTGTCGCGTGATACGTCATATGACGTGCTACGTTAGCGAACTGGTACGCGAAGCGAGTGCCAAAGCGCAGGTTTCTGGAAGCAAACCGGGAGGCCCTGCAAAGCGCTTAACGTAAACACAGCAAGTCATGTGACTTGGTAATAACACTTTTCATTGGTTCATTTCACTTTTGGTTTCCTAATGATGTAAGACTAGGTCATATAATCTAAAATGAACACTTTTGATTGGTTGAGAACTCTTGTTTTTCCCAAATGATGAAAATCCCTCCTTCTTTCCTCACTCTGACTTTCATCATTGTGAGAGAAAGACCCTTTGTGATCACTGAGCAATGGCTTCTTTAGTAGCTTCAGCTGGTGCTTCCCCACCACCTCCACCACCTCCAAGGAAGAGAGGACCACCTGCTCAAGTTGTAATTCAACAAGAAGAAGAAGAAGAGGAACAGGAGGACGAGCACGAAGAGAGGCAGTTTTTGCCTGAGCAGCCCAAGACGTCTCACCGGAAAGAAAACTTCATTTGGCAATTTTTTAAAATTCCCAAAGGTCAGAAAAAAGTAAATGCAAGATACGTAACTTGCCTTATATGTCAAGATAGACTGTCCAGAGGGACCGACAAAAAATACAGTTTCGGAAACTACACAATGCATCGCCATATGACTAGGTGGCATCCTAACAACTACAGTGCTGCACAGTTTCGGAACGACCTAGATAATCTCCCTATTATGGCCAGAAGATCTGTTGTACCGGAAGTAACGGGACCAGAGGGCTGGGAGATGGTGCCAAATATACAAATGAGATTTGGTGAAGTAAAACACACCTGCGTATTTTGCGATGGATTCATTTCCTACGGAGAAAGAAGCATCACTCTGATCAACAGAGCTATTGACTATCATATGCAAGTTTGTCCGAAACGCCCAAAATAATAAATACTTCTTTTTTTTGTTTTGTTGCTCCTGTTGAGCCCTTTACAATGAATCGTTTTCATTGCCCCCTCCAAGAAAAACCCAAAAAAATATAAAACTGTTCCGAAAAATTCAAAAACATTAAAAAAATGTTCAGAAAAATAAAAAAAAAAGTTCTTTTCAGAACTACCTCCCCGTTATTAAAAAATTGGTACAATATTTGGAACTGTGCCAACCTCTATTTCTCTTAGTTCGCTTCCTAGTTCGCTCGCTGGTACGCGAACTGGAAGCGAACCAAAAACAGTAAGTATAAGGGAAGGAAACACACACTTATGTTAAAAGAAAGACAGCTATAGGGGAGTAAACTAGAGATACTATTACCCATAATCCACTACTGATGATGTCACATATTACATCATTCATGACATGCTCAGTGACATCATCAGCAGAGGATTGCGGGTTTTTTGGCAACATGCCTTATCCACGGTTTAATAACGCTGCCTTTTGCTTTATATAAGTTTTCAAATTGTATGAAATATATACCAATAGGTCTTTAGGAACCTTTAGGTAGTGCTTTTGTTCATGAGGTCTGGTCGCTTCCATACACAAAGGAATATCAAAAAAGGGAGTGAAGAGGTGGTGCGACACGGCACCGCGGTGGGCTAATCCTCCTCTTGTGAAAGCATAAATAATCAACAGAGACCACCTAAAACAAGTATTCAGTATATATTCCGATGGTGTTGGAATACACTCAGTGTGTTAAAATACCCCTCACACACCAAAAGGGCCCTTGGTGTCATGCTTCATCATCGGGGTCTTCCCGCCCCCGCTGCGGGACGGGGCAGTGCTGCGACAAGCGGCTACGCCGGAGCACCTTTTAGTGAGTACTATGTGAGTGATGATGGAGTGAGTGTACGTGGGGTCAGGAGTGATAATAGTGAAGTTAAAAGATACCTGGCCTGGTGTTTAGAAAAAATTATTTAATAGGCACTGGCTGGTATCGTTAAAGGGGGTGAGGCGGAGGGCAAGAGCGGGTTACTAGTCTTGCTCTCCTGTGTGGGTCAACATGTTTCGGGGCGACATGCCCCTTCGTCAGGACCGGGTATAAAGATCCCCCTGTCACTCACTAATGTGCTCCCACAGATAGAGAGTCGTGGTGTTGGATCAATGTGTATGAATTAACTTAATAGATACACGTGTAAAAAGCTCGCTCAGTACTACTGATGATATAAGCCTGAAAGGATAAGAACACAGGATATTAGAAGGAGCGCGGATCCCAATGCGCTTTACTAGTGAATACCTGTATGGAAGAAAAATACAAAAAGTGGGGAAAGAAACACACTTAAGCTATTTAGGTTGCACGTCAAAGATTTCTTGGGGGCACCAGGTTTTTTGCCAAATATGGAGAAAGAAAATATGATGGAGAAAATCCTGGGCGTGTTGACTGGCAAGCCAAGGATTACTAGCCAGGGCTATGTGGCCACCCAGAATAATAATAGGAAAAACAAAATATAAATAACAATGGGAAAAAGGAGACACACATATATATATACACACAACACTGTGGAGCATCAGAAACTTGCAGTGAGATGTCTATCCAACCAAAGATACATACTTTTAGAATGAGGGAATAATGCCCCATGAGCCAAGCTGGGCGAAGGGTACTGAGGGTCCAGCTGTGGGGAGGAATGGAAAAAAAGCAAAAAATAGTAACCCCAGGAACTAGATAGGCTCCTTTTCACTAGATCAATAAAGGTGAAGTATTCCAGGTCAGTGCTGTCGGCTATGCCGTACTTACTCAACCCCCACACCTCAGTGCTTCCTCCTCCGTCAGTGGCTTCCGTGGTAATGGTAAGCCGGGGCGGGGCGGGTCTTTTATAGTATGGTAGAGGCTTGTTAGTTGCGCCTTAATTGATTAACTCGATATGGCTGAGAGCCTAAGGTCGAGTGGTTAGGGCTGGAGATCAGGGCGGCCATTGTTCAATGTCCGTGATCTGCTGGATGGAGGTGGGTTTTAGCAAAATACAGAAGCCTTACTCTCAGGATTGGCAGTGGAAAAATGTGCCGATCAGGTTTGAAGGGTGCCCCTTAGGTCCGCTCGAGTGCGAGTATTCGCGTCTCTGAGGATTGGAGCGCATGCGCGGCGATGTGTGTTCCGCGCATGCGCGAAGGTGCAGAGTTCAGAGAAATATACCGCGCATGCGCGGGAGAGCGCTGTTTCTCTGCACTACTTGCCTGGAACCACGCAGGCAGGCCTTGTGAACCAAGTGAATGTTATAGATACCGTGGAGCCCGGAAATACTATATGTCTTATGCAATATTATTACAAAGATCAAACAACATATTTACTCATAAAACTCCACAAAAATCACTGGATTGGGAATTGTGGCTGCCCTAAGTCAATGGCACATGTTCAGAGGGAATCCCTCTGTTTTTTCTAATGTAGCACACATATAACCAGGTAATAGTACAGGTAATAGTACATATTTACAAATTCTGCAGGCCAACACCAGCTTGCAGGTTGTTATGATTGCTGGTGGGAAGAGGTGGTGTTTTTTCATAAATTTGATATTGTATTTGAGTCACGGACAGTAACTAGGCAATGGATGTTTTATGCCCTGAATTGCGACCACGGAATATCATCGTTTAATCCCGTAAGGTGTGTGCCCAAGCGATAGACCCACCGTTGCTCTTTTGCCAGAAGGTCCTTGTCATTCCCAAATGCCTCTATGACTGTCCATTTCAGTTCATCTACACTATGATTCATGGTGGCATAATGGGAGGCCATTCTTGTCGTAGTTTTTTTGCAACGTACGTTGCTGCGGTGTTCGCCCATTCGTATCTTGACTGGTCTTGTGGTCATGCCAACATATTCTTTCTTACATGGGCAGGTGATCAAATAGACCAAGTTCCGGCTGTTGCAGTTGGTAAAGGAGCGTTGTTCCCATGTGGATTTGTTTGAAAAAGTTATATTGTGACTCTTTTTTGTGTATTGACAAGATGTACAAGAGCCACACGGGTGGTGCCCTCCAATCGTTGAGATAGCAGAGGGTCTCTCATTGGTGAGTAGTTTTGGTCTCGTATGGACCAGCAGATCCTTCAAGTTCTTACCACGCCTGTGTGCAAACATGGGTTTTGGGAAATTCAGCTTCCCGCAATTGAGAATGTTCCAGTGTCTATTCACAATTTTTGTGATCTGGTTCGAGTTAGTGTTATATGTTGTGACACAGATAGGGCGTTGATCTTGTTCTTTTTCTACTGTAGGTTCCAATAGGGCATCTCTGTTATTATTACGTGCTCTCTTGAAACCCTTATTGACTACCTTGCTTGGATAGTTCCTATTGCTGAGCTTGGTTTTCAAGTCAGCTGCTTGGGTTTTAAAGTCTTCGATAGCACTGCAATTACGCCTCAGACGGAGAAACTGTCCGTAGGGTAGATTGTCACGTAGATGTCGTGGATGGAAACTGTTATATAGCAACAGGCTGTTTTTAGCCGTAGGTTTAAAGTGAGTAGATGTCTCTAGATTGCCATTAGACGGGTAGATATTTAGATCAAGAAAAACTAGGTTTTCATTTGAGGCTGTGTGGGTAAACTTGAGGAACCGATCTTGTTGGTTAAGCCAAGCCATGAATTGGACCACAGAGTCTTGATCACCCCTCCAGATGACTAAAACGTCGTCTATATATCTTTTCCATGCGACCACATGGTTCTTATAGGGGTTCTGGTCGTTCAGGATTCTGGTGGCTTCAAGGTGGTGCACATAGAGCCCTGCTAGGCTCGGCGCACAGGTGCTGCCCATGCTCGTGCCGTGTCTTTGTAGGTAGTATGTGTTCTCATACATGAAGAAATTTTTCTTCAGGGTCATGGAGATGCATTCTAGGACAACTTGTCTCGGAGTGTGGTACAACCAAGGAGTCGAGAAAAGCACTTCCTCAATTATTTCGAGAGTCTCCTGGTGGGGGAGACTCGTGTAGAGACTCTCTACATCAAGTCCCAGGAGGAGGTCCTGGTTGGGGTCAAAAGGTATCTCCTTAACCAGCTGTAGGACTGCTTTCGTGTCCTTAAGATAGGTACTGGTCTTTTGTACTATCGGTCTCAGGAAGGCATCTGCAAATTTTGACAGTGGTTCAAGGACTGATTGTATTCCGGATACTATAGGGCGCCCTGGTGGATATGGGGCGTCCTTGTGGATCTTGGGGATGGTGTAGAAATATGGAGTTTTTGGATTCTTTTGAATCAGAAAATCACTCTCTTGTTTCGTTAGCCAGTCGTGTGCCAATGCTTCTTCTATCATTATGAGGATACAGATCCTGACTTCTTCAGTCGGGTCTTCCCTTAGTATTTGGTAATTGCGTCTGTCCTCAAGTAGTTTCCTGCACTCCCTATCATAGTTGGTATATGTTTGTATCACCGTTGCTCCGCCCTTGTCGGCAGGCTTAATAACAATGGTTTCATTATTTGACAGTTCATGCAGGGCCGTTCTCTCAGTTGTGGAGGTGTTGTTAAAGACATTACCCCCGTCAGTGGTTAGCTTCTCCAGATCTGCCATAACTGCCTTTTCAAAAGTTAACAGTTCAACTGGTAACATAGAGTCTAGAGGTGTAAAAGAGGACTTGTTTTTTAGGCCTGTATCCGTTGGGACAGACGTTTCATTGTTTGAGTCCTGAAAAAAAGCCTTCAGCTTCAGTTTTCGTGTAAACTCTTTCATTTCCTGGCAGAGTTTGAATTTATCCGTTTTGTGTGTGGGAACGAAACCCAAGCCCTTACTTAGGACATTCTCCTGGGCTTCCGTTAGTGGGTGGTTAGATAAGTTTACAACTAAGTTCCCCGACTGGTTGACGCTGTTTGACTCCGGGTTGATACCCCTAGGGGTGTGGCTGGCTGTTGATTCCAGTGTACCTGTGTACCTCTCCGATTGCGGCCCTTTCTTGTTCCTTGGCGCTGGCCTAAAAAAGGCGGCTGGCCATAATGGTTGAAAGGGGGCATTTGTTGGTCCCAAGGTGGGAATTGGTTTCCCATGAAGATAGGCCCTGGTGGGTATTGCATGAAACCGGGAGGGCCTTGCATGAAGGGAGGTGGTCCTTGATAAGGGCCCCAACCTCTCCCACCTCGTGGGTAGCCTCTTCCAGAGAATTGTGTACCACCTCGTGTACTCTGGTTGCTGTTCCTACTGGAGTTCGATCCGTTAGAGCTAGTGTCCGACATGTCAGTGTCTTGGTCAGTGTTCTGATTTTTGGACACATGATCTTTTTTGATGTAGGGGTAAATACGTTCATGCGTAAAGTTCTCTGTGTCTTTTTTGTGTTTCTTATATTTGTTCTTTTTGAGAGTGCATTCAAATTCTGTCATTTCTTGATTTAGTTCCTCCAGTCTTTTTTTCAGAGCGGTTGGGGATAGGTAGCTCTTTATTTTAACTTCTAACTGGGTTATCTCTATTTTGAGTTCTTGTGTTAGTTTTGTTGCTGTTTTTACTATCAGGACTAGCCAGTCCCTAGTACACTTCCAGCTTATTAGAGACCAGTCCCTCTTAAATTCCAAATCATGTGTGAAAATGAATGGTTCGTTTTTCACTATTAGGCCAGAAGGGGCCGTTTTTGATTTTAAATACTCGGACATGAGAAGCCCATGTAGAGCTGTCTTTATTTGGGTTCTCCTAAGGGCTGCCAACTCGTCCCAGTCACCAGCATTGATGCCCGGTTCAGTGTTGCTCAGCCCCTCGAGGGGCCCTTAGGAGAACCCAAATAAAGACAGCTCTACATGGGCTTCTCATGTCCGAGTATTTAAAATCAAAAACGGCCCCTTCTGGCCTAATAGTGAAAAACGAACCATTCATTTTCACACATGATTTGGAATTTAAGAGGGACTGGTCTCTAATAAGCTGGAAGTGTACTAGGGACTGGCTAGTCCTGATAGTAAAAACAGCAACAAAACTAACACAAGAACTCAAAATAGAGATAACCCAGTTAGAAGTTAAAATAAAGAGCTACCTATCCCCAACCGCTCTGAAAAAAAGACTGGAGGAACTAAATCAAGAAATGACAGAATTTGAATGCACTCTCAAAAAGAACAAATATAAGAAACACAAAAAAGACACAGAGAACTTTACGCATGAACGTATTTACCCCTACATCAAAAAAGATCATGTGTCCAAAAATCAGAACACTGACCAAGACACTGACATGTCGGACACTAGCTCTAACGGATCGAACTCCAGTAGGAACAGCAACCAGAGTACACGAGGTGGTACACAATTCTCTGGAAGAGGCTACCCACGAGGTGGGAGAGGTTGGGGCCCTTATCAAGGACCACCTCCCTTCATGCAAGGCCCTCCCGGTTTCATGCAATACCCACCAGGGCCTATCTTCATGGGAAACCAATTCCCACCTTGGGACCAACAAATGCCCCCTTTCAACCATTATGGCCAGCCGCCTTTTTTAGGCCAGCGCCAAGGAACAAGAAAGGGCCGCAATCGGAGAGGTACACAGGTACACTGGAATCAACAGCCAGCCACACCCCTAGGGGTATCAACCCGGAGTCAAACAGCGTCAACCAGTCGGGGAACTTAGTTGTAAACTTATCTAACCACCCACTAACGGAAGCCCAGGAGAATGTCCTAAGTAAGGGCTTGGGTTTCGTTCCCACACACAAAACGGATAAATTCAAACTCTGCCAGGAAATGAAAGAGTTTACACGAAAACTGAAGCTGAAGGCTTTTTTTCAGGACTCAAACAATGAAACGTCTGTCCCAACGGATACAGGCCTAAAAAACAAGTCCTCTTTTACACCTCTAGACTCTATGTTACCAGTTGAACTGTTAACTTTTGAAAAGGCAGTTATGGCAGATCTGGAGAAGCTAACCACTGACGGGGGTAATGTCTTTAACAACACCTCCACAACTGAGAGAACGGCCCTGCATGAACTGTCAAATAATGAAACCATTGTTATTAAGCCTGCCGACAAGGGCGGAGCAACGGTGATACAAACATATACCAACTATGATAGGGAGTGCAGGAAACTACTTGAGGACAGACGCAATTACCAAATACTAAGGGAAGACCCGACTGAAGAAGTCAGGATCTGTATCCTCATAATGATAGAAGAAGCATTGGCACACGACTGGCTAACGAAACAAGAGAGTGATTTTCTGATTCAAAAGAATCCAAAAACTCCATATTTCTACACCATCCCCAAGATCCACAAGGACGCCCCATATCCACCAGGGCGCCCTATAGTATCCGGAATACAATCAGTCCTTGAACCACTGTCAAAATTTGCAGATGCCTTCCTGAGACCGATAGTACAAAAGACCAGTACCTATCTTAAGGACACGAAAGCAGTCCTACAGCTGGTTAAGGAGATACCTTTTGACCCCAACCAGGACCTCCTCCTGGGACTTGATGTAGAGAGTCTCTACACGAGTCTCCCCCACCAGGAGACTCTCGAAATAATTGAGGAAGTGCTTTTCTCGACTCCTTGGTTGTACCACACTCCGAGACAAGTTGTCCTAGAATGCATCTCCATGACCCTGAAGAAAAATTTCTTCATGTATGAGAACACATACTACCTACAAAGACACGGCACGAGCATGGGCAGCACCTGTGCGCCGAGCCTAGCAGGGCTCTATGTGCACCACCTTGAAGCCACCAGAATCCTGAACGACCAGAACCCCTATAAGAACCATGTGGTCGCATGGAAAAGATATATAGACGACGTTTTAGTCATCTGGAGGGGTGATCAAGACTCTGTGGTCCAATTCATGGCTTGGCTTAACCAACAAGATCGGTTCCTCAAGTTTACCCACACAGCCTCAAATGAAAACCTAGTTTTTCTTGATCTAAATATCTACCCGTCTAATGGCAATCTAGAGACATCTACTCACTTTAAACCTACGGCTAAAAACAGCCTGTTGCTATATAACAGTTTCCATCCACGACATCTACGTGACAATCTACCCTACGGACAGTTTCTCCGTCTGAGGCGTAATTGCAGTGCTATCGAAGACTTTAAAACCCAAGCAGCTGACTTGAAAACCAAGCTCAGCAATAGGAACTATCCAAGCAAGGTAGTCAATAAGGGTTTCAAGAGAGCACGTAATAATAACAGAGATGCCCTATTGGAACCTACAGTAGAAAAAGAACAAGATCAACGCCCTATCTGTGTCACAACATATAACACTAACTCGAACCAGATCACAAAAATTGTGAATAGACACTGGAACATTCTCAATTGCGGGAAGCTGAATTTCCCAAAACCCATGTTTGCACACAGGCGTGGTAAGAACTTGAAGGATCTGCTGGTCCATACGAGACCAAAACAACTCACCAATGAGAGACCCTCTGCTATCTCAACGATTGGAGGGCACCACCCGTGTGGCTCTTGTACATCTTGTCAATACACAAAAAAGAGTCACAATATAACTTTTTCAAACAAATCCACATGGGAACAACGCTCCTTTACCAACTGCAACAGCCGGAACTTGGTCTATTTGATCACCTGCCCATGTAAGAAAGAATATGTTGGCATGACCACAAGACCAGTCAAGATACGAATGGGCGAACACCGCAGCAACGTACGTTGCAAAAAAACTACGACAAGAATGGCCTCCCATTATGCCACCATGAATCATAGTGTAGATGAACTGAAATGGACAGTCATAGAGGCATTTGGGAATGACAAGGACCTTCTGGCAAAAGAGCAACGGTGGGTCTATCGCTTGGGCACACACCTTACGGGATTAAAGGATGATATTCCGTGGTCGCAATTCAGGGCATAAAACATCCATTGCCTAGTTACTGTCCGTGACTCAAATACAATATCAAATTTATGAAAAAACACCACCTCTTCCCACCAGCAATCATAACAACCTGCAAGCTGGTGTTGGCCTGCAGAATTTGTAAATATGTACTATTACCTGTACTATTACCTGGTTATATGTGTGCTACATTAGAAAAAACAGAGGGATTCCCTCTGAACATGTGCCATTGACTTAGGGCAGCCACAATTCCCAATCCAGTGATTTTTGTGGAGTTTTATGAGTAAATATGTTGTTTGATCTTTGTAATAATATTGCATAAGACATATAGTATTTCCGGGCTCCACGGTATCTATAACATTCACTTGGTTCACAAGGCCTGCCTGCGTGGTTCCAGGCAAGTAGTGCAGAGAAACAGCGCTCTCCCGCGCATGCGCGGTATATTTCTCTGAACTCTGCACCTTCGCGCATGCGCGGAACACACATCGCCGCGCATGCGCACCAATCCTCAGAGACGCGAATACTCGCACTCGAGCGGACCTAAGGGGCACCCTTCAAACCTGATCGGCACATTTTTCCACTGCCAATCCTGAGAGTAAGGCTTCTGTATTTTGCTAAAACCCACCTCCATCCAGCAGATCACGGACATTGAACAATGGCCGCCCTGATCTCCAGCCCTAACCACTCGACCTTAGGCTCTCAGCCATATCGAGTTAATCAATTAAGGCGCAACTAACAAGCCTCTACCATACTATAAAAGACCCGCCCCGCCCCGGCTTACCATTACCACGGAAGCCACTGACGGAGGAGGAAGCACTGAGGTGTGGGGGTTGAGTAAGTACGGCATAGCCGACAGCACTGACCTGGAATACTTCACCTTTATTGATCTAGTGAAAAGGAGCCTATCTAGTTCCTGGGGTTACTATTTTTTGCTTTTTTTCCATTCCTCCCCACAGCTGGACCCTCAGTACCCTTCGCCCAGCTTGGCTCATGGGGCATTATTCCCTCATTCTAAAAGTATGTATCTTTGGTTGGATAGACATCTCACTGCAAGTTTCTGATGCTCCACAGTGTTGTGTGTATATATATATGTGTGTCTCCTTTTTCCCATTGTTATTTATATTTTGTTTTTCCTATTATTATTCTGGGTGGCCACATAGCCCTGGCTAGTAATCCTTGGCTTGCCAGTCAACACGCCCAGGATTTTCTCCATCATATTTTCTTTCTCCATATTTGGCAAAAAACCTGGTGCCCCCAAGAAATCTTTGACGTGCAACCTAAATAGCTTAAGTGTGTTTCTTTCCCCACTTTTTGTATTTTTCTTCCATACAGGTATTCACTAGTAAAGCGCATTGGGATCCGCGCTCCTTCTAATATCCTGTGTTCTTATCCTTTCAGGCTTATATCATCAGTAGTACTGAGCGAGCTTTTTACACGTGTATCTATTAAGTTAATTCATACACATTGATCCAACACCACGACTCTCTATCTGTGGGAGCACATTAGTGAGTGACAGGGGGATCTTTATACCCGGTCCTGACGAAGGGGCATGTCGCCCCGAAACATGTTGACCCACACAGGAGAGCAAGACTAGTAACCCGCTCTTGCCCTCCGCCTCACCCCTTTTAACGATACCAGCCAGTGCCTATTAAATAATTTTTTCTAAACACCAGGCCAGGTATCTTTTAACTTCACTATTATCACTCCTGACCCCACGTACACTCACTCCATCATCACTCACATAGTACTCACTAAAAGGTGCTCCGGCGTAGCCGCTTGTCGCAGCACTGCCCCGTCCCGCAGCGGGGGCGGGAAGACCCCGATGATGAAGCATGACACCAAGGGCCCTTTTGGTGTGTGAGGGGTATTTTAACACACTGAGTGTATTCCAACACCATCGGAATATATACTGAATACTTGTTTTAGGTGGTCTCTGTTGATTATTTACGCTTCCATACACATACAGATGTTTCAAAGATGATCAAGAAGTTTATCTGAATGGAGAGGAATGCACTGAGACGCCAGATCATTCACTAATGTGTAGGCACATACAGTTACACGATTCATGCAACAAACACCGACCAAATATGGCTTGCGTGTTGCAAGGCACGCCAGTTCCTGCTATCATCCCCACGTTCAAGTTGTTGGAAAATGGTAGTTATTTGATGCTCAATAATGAAGATTGTTCTGAGTTAATTAAAAGTATTCCTTTTATCGTAACAGTAAGTGAACGGGTTATTTGCTGCAGAAATGTTCTATTTCCTCCCACACATGAACATAGGGAGTTTTCAATCTGGCCACAAATACCAACCTTGGGACACGTTTCAACGGCATGACAAGAATAAGAGCTCTTTTGTCTCAGAGAGAGGTGGCCTTGAGTTCGGCCCGTGAAACTTTCGTACTTCACATAGCGAACACCCGTACACAGGTTTGCCTTTCAATTTCAGCAACATGTTTCCGACTATCTTTAACGCATCCTCCACAAAATCCCTGGCACACTTTTTTAAAGTTGTTACCAGTGGTCTCGTGACTTCAATTGAGAAAATCTTTGGAGTCATCCCTGCTCCCTTTCATTCCATTTTCTCCACTCTGGTTCGTGGATTGCATTTTTACTTGCATTACCAGCGGACGCTCTTGTGCTTTTTTACATTTTTAAATATGGATGTCCCTCCTATGCAACCTCCGACCCTGCAGCTGCTGACACTGTTCCGCAATCGCATGCTAGAATATTATGGCACAATGCCGTTGGCGATATTAAGCACGGCATATGGATTATCTTTTCGGTTCTCCTACTTCACCTGTGTCCAGCCTGTATTTCACTGCCTGACCTGTGATTTCGATTGGGCCATTGATTTGTGTCTCTGCGGACCGGTTTCTCCTGACGTCGACTTTAATCAGCTGATGACTCCTATCATTACTCACGAGTTGGTTTGTCCTGGCGAAAGGATTATGGCTGTGGCATTGATGCATGGACTACTTGGTCCCTGGAATTTACTGGCGGCAGCACAGTCTTTCTTGGAACACAGCTTTCTTGAAAACCCACCGAGCTGTCCTCTGATGGTGATAGAGGATCCGGTGCTGGGAGAGCACGTATGTTCTTTTCCGCTTTTAAATTGGATGGCTGAACTGTTTTCGGATGAAGACGGTGACTTCCTGTTGGAGGCTGTTGCAGCTTATTTTGCATACACAGTTATGTCATAGACCTTTTTCATGTTTCATATGCTGAGTACTAGCATTTCATTGACAATTCATTGACTTAATTGTCAAGTTTTTATTATTTACCTTGCCTATTGGCTTAAGACTCGATAAAGTACTTGGCTGTTTTATTTTTCTTTAGCATTGAATTTTCCTAGTTTTTAATGCTTTACCTTGCGGACCGTCCACATATAAACTTGCAATCTGCTCTCATGAGATGGCACTTCTATTATCTTATTCAGTTCGTTTCCGGATCATGGGGAGGTGTCATCTAGGTCCTGGATATCTTTACACCGTGTTAAGTTAGCATGGCCTCATTACCGGTTTAAACGCCATTTTTCCTTTTTTGCAACTTCTGCACACGACATTTAGTTGTTGCTTTAGCTTTCCACCTAGTAGTTCATCGTGGTTTACATGAGAATAATATGTTATTGGTCTACTATCTGCTTTACTTGTTAAACTATATCTGTACAGCGAGTGCTAAAGTTTCAAGAACAACACGATACAGAATTGTTATGAGGTCTGATCTCCACGACTTCATACTCATAACATAAGTGCAACTTCTGCCAATTCTGGGCATGAGGCGGGTTTTATATTGCTTTGCCGAACACACATACACAACAGTTGATGCGGTTCACATGAAGAGAGAGCTGGTGTATGCTGATGTGATTCCTTCAAATCTAAGACACTAAAGTATGGGCACGCCCTAAACCAACACAAAGAGACCTTCTTAGCAAATAATATAATATGTGTATTAGGGAGGGTGAGATATAAGCAGCCGCGGGCCGTGGAGGGAGTTACGATGGGGCAGGGAGGCGGGGAGGGGGAGAAGCAGGGTGGAGCCCTCTCTACCTTGCCCCTCCCCCTCCCCGCCTCCCTGCCCCACCGTAACTCCCTCCACGGCCCGCGGCTGCTTATAAGTGTTGCTAACTCTTATTCATTTACAGCATGTTAACATACTGTCACCATTCGCTTTTTATGTACTAGTAACTATGCTGGTAATTTTGCTACTGATAATATGTGTACTTGTATTCTCCACCCTGCTTCTCCCCCTCCCCGCCTCCCTGCCTCACCGTAACTCCCTCCACGGCCCGCGGCTGCTTATAAGTGTTGCTAACTCTTATTCATTTACAGCATGTTAACATACTATCACCATTCACTTTTTATGTACTAGTAACTATGCTGGTAATTTTGCTACTGATAATATGTGTACTTTTATTATCTAAGGTACTACGCCTGAGAAGACGGCATTAGTAAATAAACATTTCAAATACACATGTGTTCTTCTTAACTCCATGTTCTGGTTTCTAAGAAATATATAACGACCGACTGTTCATGAGTTCCACGTATCCTGAGGTACTATAAGTTCATATTCTGGATTGTCTAAACATTGAGAGTTTGTTATATCCAATGTGACACTGTACCTAGCTTGCTAAATAGTTTTTGATTACTAACGTGAGTTTTGGGACACCCTAATTCGCCGAGGTTCCAATCCTCTGTCCACAGTTCTGTGTGAGAACAGAAACCCTGCGACAGGGGCACCCCCGACCCTTGCTGGAGCTTCATCACACTTGCGATACAACTCCAGCAATGCGCCACCTTTACGGCACAGATACATCACGCATCTGTGCTGTTTTTGCCCCGTGATGCGCCGCATTGTAAATGCAGCACACCATAGGTGACGGAACAGCGGCACAGAATGACTAACACATCCCTGGTGATGCGCCAGTCATCATAAATCTATCCCTATGCTTCTTATCTTGTTAGAGATGAACCGCCATATGTATCATCAAAGTTATTTGCATTTCCTAAATAGCGAACTTTAAGGAATAAATAGCGATTCTTTACCATTCCTAGTTTGCGATGAGCTATTTGCTAATTAGCCGAATGTAGCCCAATGAAGCCCAATGTAGCCCAATGTAGCCCAAAGATGGCCGCCAGACACACAAAAAAACAAATGTAGCCCAAATATCAGCCAGATGTAGCCCAACTATAGCCCAGTGACAGAATGACCAATCAGCTTCGCAAACCTCCGTGACGCGAAGCGGAGCGCTGTTACAGATATATATCTTTTTTTGAACGTTAATTTCTCAAAATCCACTGGAGCACATATATTGAGACCTAGCAAAGGCACATCGGGCTACCAGTCCCTAATATTTTGCCAAGTTTCGTGCAAATCCATTCAGCCGTTCGATTATTATTTTTATTATTTTTTTTTGCCCCGCGGGGCCCTTTTAAAACCTCCACATCAAACCTAGGGGGTCAGCGAGGATCTACTATGCCCCCTTATAGTTATTTCCCCCTTTGTTTTGACCTCCTCTTGTCTCTCGATCCTACCGAGAGACAAGATGGCGGCCGCTACGGACTGTTTGGAATGTTGACAGACGCCGGAGAACCAATCAGCTTCGCTTCACAAAGCTCCGTTGCGCGAAAAGTCCGCGAACCAGAGCGCTAACCGGTCCGCTGTTACAGATATATATCTTTTTTTAAACGTTAATTTCTCAAAATCCACTGTAGCACATATATTGAGACCTACAAAAGGCACATCGGGCTACCAGTCCCTACAATTTTGCCAAGTTTCGTGCAAATCCATTCAGCCGTTCGGGCTAAAAGTGAGGCCAACCGCCCTATGGAAAACTCAATGTTAAAAACACGTTTTGGGACCCCCCTTTTTTCTCGGCCCCCACTGGACGAACCCCCCCCAAATTTTCAAGGGCTGCTCAGAAACAAAATGTGCCATTTTCCTGAAAATTTCAGCCGATTCCGTCCACAAACGCCAAAGTTATTAGACATAGAATTTTCAAAAAACCCATAGAGAAAAAATCCTAACTATATATACCTACTGGCGACCGCCAGTAGGTAATTCACTGAAAAAACCATAGGTTTCAGGCCTTATATAGTTAGGAATTAGCATTTAAAAAAACCTTTGAAATTCACTGTAAAAACCATAGGTTTCAGGAGTTATATAGTTAGGAATTAGCTTTTACAAAACCTTTGCAATTCACTCAAAAAACTATAAGTTTTAGTGGTATAGTTAGCTGGACATTTTACTCATACAAAACCATTGAAATTGCTCCTATATAGTTAGTTGTACTAAGTATATATCGCGCACCCGCAATCCACTGCTGATGATGTCACATATTACGTCATTAATGACATGGTCAGTGACATCACTGATGACATTTCAAATGACATCACTGATGACATCACTGATGACATCATCCAGTGATTTTGGTTTGCTTTGTTATTTAAATATGCATTATATATATAGCAATTTGCATTAAAGGATGAGTGGATATATATAAATAAATATTTGGATGGAGGATTTAGTAGCAGTGTAATTGACTGTTTACTTGACCAATTTATAATGTCTCACTAAATATAGTGGATAGTGACTAAACTGTGTGAATATCTGTATCACTTTGTCAGTTGTTGTGTAAACTGATTCTACAGTTGGTTACTAGCTATGTGAAAGTCTATATTAGTTATTGATTCGTTAACTGAGTATTTGTATGGGAGTGTGAAAGTGTGTGTGGTTCAATGGAGGGTGTGTGACTGTCCAAAGATGTGTGAATAGTTTATTCAGTAGATATATGAAGTTAAAACTACATGTTCTAACAGTTTGGGTGAGGGAATCTCTTTATGGGGTGTGGTGATGAGCAAATATATTTCTCAAAGGTGCAGGTCCAACAAACTAGAAAAATAAAAGGCAGTGTATGTGTCAGTTGTTGTATATAAATAAATATACATAAGACACAATGATTGTGTGAGTGACTGTATGGATAACTGTATACTTGTTATAATGATTTTATAATTCACTAAGTATGACTTACTATCTAAATGAATAGAAGAAGTGATGTTTGTATAAGTGTTTTGCTAAGTAAATATGTAAGTATGATCCATTGTTTGCATAAGTGAGTAGGATGACTTCATATGTGAATAGGATGCGTGCTGTTGTTTAATGTCGATATAGATGTATAAGTATTTTTGATAGTGTTCTATTGTTCATTGGCAGCATGTCTGGGTGAATCCATAGGTAAGGGATTAGATGTGTGTATACATGTATGAATCACTGAGTGGATTTTTAGATACTTGTATTGCTGTGACAATGGATTAAAATATAATACTCTGTATTTTACAAAGAGTGATGAAAAATTGTAATAGTGTATGAAAAGGTGTATGTGATTGTCATGTGGATGATGTCATCAGTGATGTCATCAGTGATGTCATTTGAGATGTCATCAGTGATGTCACTGACCATGTCATGAATGATGTAATATGTGACATCATCAGCAGTGGATTGTGGGTGCGCGATATATACTTAGTACAACTAACTATATAGGAGCAATTTCAATGGTTTTGTATGAGTAAAATGTCCAGCTAACTATCACACCACTAAAACTTATAGTTTTTTGAGTGAATTTCAAAGGTTTTGTAAAAGCTAATTCCTAACTATATAACTCCTGAAACCTATGCTTTTTTCAGTGAATTTCAAAGGTTTTTTTAAATGCTAATTCCTAACTATATAAGGCCTGAAACCTATTGTTTTTTCAGTGAATTTCAAAGGTTTTTATAAATGCTAATTCCTAACTATATAAGGTCTGAAACCTATGTTTTTTTCAGGGAATTTCAAAGGTTTTTTAAATGCTAATTCCTAACTATATAAGACCTGAAACCTATGGTTTTTTCAGTGAATTTCAAAGGTTTTTTAAATGCTAATTCTATTAGCGGATAACGTTTAAATATATTAATATCCTAGTGGGACCACCTGAGCAGCCCTACGGGGTCAGGGTGTTCCTACCCTGTCCCCTTTTTGTGTTCTACACGTTTGTTTTTCTGCTTTCTTGTGCCTAATTCCTAACTATATAAGGCCTGAAACCTATGGTTTTTTCATTGAATTTGCAAGGTTTTTTAAATGCTAATTCCTAACTATATAAGGCCTGAAACCTATGGTTTTATCAGTGAATTTGCAAGGTTTTTTTAAATGCTAAATCCTAACTATATAAGGCCTGAAACCTATGTTTTTTTCAGTGAATTTCAAAGGTTTTTTAAATGCTAATTCCTAACTATATAAGGCCTGAAACCTATGGTTTTTTCAGTGAATTTCAAAGGTTTTTTAAATGCTAATTCCTAACTATATAAGGCCTGAAACCTATGTTTTTTTCAGTGAATTTCAAAGGTTTTTTAAATGCTAATTCCTAACTATATAAGGCCTGAAACCTATGTTTTTTTCAGTGAATTTCAAAGTTTTTCTTAATGCTAATTCCTAACTATATAAGACCTGAAAGCCCACCAGGAATCTCCAGTATGCACCAGGGGACTGCATTGCAGAGAGGTGTAATTAAGCCACGGCCCTTTTTACACCTCTCTGCAACGCAGCCCCCGTGCATGTTTGAAGAGGGGGAACTCATTCCCCCTGCATACTGGGGGCCAACTAGCCCACCAGGAGCCTCCAGTATGCGCCAGATGGCTGCATTGCATAGAGGTGTAATGAGGCCACACCCTTTTTTACACCTTTCTGCAACGCAGGCCCCGTGCATGTTTGAAGAGGGGGAATTAATTCCCCCTGCATACTGGGTGTCCCTGGCAGCCATCTTGTGCCTTGTTCGAACCAAGGCACAAAAAGCAGTGAAACAAAGGTGTGAAACTCGCAAAGGGGCCAGAGTAGAAACACCCTGACCCCCTAGGCCTGCTCAGGGGGTCCCACAAGGACCTTGAAGGGAATGATGAGTGTGTTTAACCAAATTGTTGATGTCCTTAGGCTGAATCGTTGCTCATGTAATCAGAGTCAGAAGTCCATATAATGTAGAAAAATTACTTTTTATTAAATTAGGTTAAAACATAAACAGCCGACACGTGTTTCGCCCCTGTGGCGAATTGCGCCGGGGCTTTTTCAAGGCTGTAAAAGATCAAGAAAGTACAGCTGTAAGCGCGAATAATATTAGACAGAGAGCCTTTGACCCAAGTGCTTGTGAGATGGAAAGGCAAAGGAAGAGTGAGGAAGTATGAACTAGAAAAAAGCTAGCGTGAATTTATAGTGTGAGTGTTCTGATTAAAATAGTTGATAGATGGAAGAAAGCTCAGTGATAATAGTGAAAAACAAGAGGGAAAACGGATGTATGGTGGTCTTAATTTTGTCTCCACTGTGATTTATATAAGTTTAGTGATATTATGGCTAACGATTCAGTGAGGTTATTTACCAGTAGTGAGATTCAGAATATTCGAGGTAAAATAACATGACCAAGGTGATATAATCATAGGTGATCAAAATAGGCTGCCATTAAGTGTAAGGCGAAAGGAAAAGTTCAGACAAACTTCTGCATACCTATTTACAGTATCATGTGTTCATTTTACATATCTTCGAAATATGGAATTATTTTCAAAATCTCCGATTATTTTTGAAGTTTCAATCTGTCAAATATAACATATGTACATTCAGAATGATGTGTTTAAATTTTATGTAAGAACATTTATAAAAAGCATTATACGAAAGAACATTATTGCATTTCAGTGAATTTTCTTATCTAGGCATGATTCACATATTAGTACATTCACTGCATTTAATTTGCTCCACAGAATTCGTTGCATTAGCCATATGCCATGTTTTCATGGGTTATTTGGGAATATTTTTGTCACAGGTGTAGCTGTGAAGCCCAGAAAGTAGAAATGTAAGCATTTGTTTAAGTAGAAAAAGACCTTAGTGGGGCGAATAATAAAAAATGCAATTGTTCAAAACTTTAATACTACAGCCAGAAAGAAGGCAGCATTATTGGAAAAAAGGGGGGTTAAGAGCGTTAACGGATTGTTAAGAGTTGGCTTATGCGAGAGAGGTATTTCAACATATTGTTGGAACTGTCGCATTTGGCAAGGATTAAAAGGCCGACATGGAATCATAATGTGGCAAGTTTGGGCGTCCGGTATTAAGTCAAGGTTGCAGTCGGTGACGGACGATAACTTGGTCATGGCAAAAGTTTAACCCAGAGGGAGTGTACATGACGGGTGAAAGCCACTTACTTCTCAAGGTGTAATCCCAGGTCACATCTTTTTCGTCCGCTCGGAATTTGCCACTTTCCAGAAGGACCCCCAAGTCAAAAAAAATAATATATATTTTTTTTTTAAAGTCGTGGGGTACAAAAAAACAATAAAAAAATATAAAACAACAATAATAATAAAAAAAGAGTTCTTTTCAGAACTACCTCCAATTTATATAACAATGCTACATTTTTTAAAAAACTCTGTCTTTCTTTTTTTCTCCAGGGTACGCGTAACGGTACGTGTACCGATACGTGTACCCGGGCGCGCACCCCCTCAAAAAAATTAAAAATAAATAGTTCAAGTTCAAGTTCAAGTTCTAGCATTTATATAGCGCACTACTCACCCAGAGGGTCTCAAGGCGCTTGGGGAGGGGGTTCATTATTTGTCGAATAGCCAGGTTTTAAGTTCTTTTCTGAAGGAGAAGTGGTTTTGAGTAAGGCGGAGGTGAGAGGGGAGTGAGTTCCAGGTCTTGGCAGCCAGGAAGGAGAAGGATCTGCCACCCATGGTGGATTTTCGGATGCGCGGGACTATGGCGAGGGCTTGATTGGACGATCTTAGTTGGCGGGTGGGTTTGTAGAAGGATAGTCGCGAGTTGAGGCATTCGGGTCCTAGGTTGTAGAGGGCCTTGTGTGCGTGGGTGAGAAGACGGAACGTAATTCTTTTGTTGACGGGAAGCCAGTGGAGGTTCTTTAGGTGTCCGGTGATGTGTTCTCGGCGAGGGATGTCCAATATGAGTCTTGCTGATGAGTTTTGGATGCGTTGGAGTTTTTTCTGTAATTTTGCTGTGATTCCGGCGTATAGTGTGTTACCGTAATCTAGTCGACTCGTGACCAGTGCGTGGGTCACAGTCTTTCTTGTTTCGAGGGGGATCCAGCGGAAGATCTTTTTGAGGATGCGAAGTACGTTGAAGCAGGAGGATGAGACTGCGTTAACTTGTCTGGACATCGAGAGAGAGGAGTCTAGGATGAAGCCCAGGTTACGTGCGTGGTCAGTGGGTGTGGGTGCTGAGCCTAGAGCGGAAGGACACCAAGAGTCGTCCCAGGCCGAGGGTGAGGATCCTAGGATGAGCACTTCAGTTTTGTCTGAGTTTAGTTTTAGGCGGCTCTGTTTCATCCATTCGGCTACTTCTTTCATGCCTTCGTGAAGATTGGTTTTGGCGGTGTTCGGGTCTTTGGTGAGGGAGAGGATTAATTGGGTGTCGTCGGCGTAGGAGATGATGTTGAGGTTGTGTTGGCGCGCGATGGATGCGAGTGGGCTCATGTAGACGTTGAAGAGGGTGGGACTGAGTGAAGACCCTTGTGGTACTCCACAGATGACTTCTGTGGCTTCTGAGTTGAAAGGGGGAAGTCGGACTCTTTGAGTTCTCCTGGCGAGGAACGAGATGATCCAGTCCAGGGCTTTCCCTTGTATGCCGATGTTGCTGAGGCGTTGTATAAGGGTGCTGTGGCAGACCATGTTGAAAGCGGCGGAGAGGTCGAGTAGAATGAGGGCCACAGTTTCTCCATTGTCCAGTAGTGTTCGGATGTCGTCTGTCGCTGCAATGAGGGCGGTTTCGGTGCTATGTTTAGCTCGAAATCCAGATTGAGAAGGATCGAGGGAGTGGTTGGATTCAAGGAAGGCGGCGAGCTGGCTGTTGACGGCTTTCTCAATGACTTTGGCGGGGAAAGGGAGGAGGGATATGGGTCGGTAGTTTTTAAGTTCAGAGGGGTCTGCTGTGGGTTTCTTCAAGAGGGCGCTGAGTTCGGCGTGTTTCCAACTTTCTGGAAAGGTGGCAGAGTTGAACGAGCAGTTGATAACATCACGAAGATGGGGTGCGATGATGGAGTTAGCTTTATTGAAGATGTGGTGGGGGCAGGGGTCGGTTGGCGAGCCAGAATGGATTGAGTTCATTAGGCGGATGGTGTCTTTAGCGGTGATTGTGTTCCAGGCGCTAAGGTAGTTAGTTGGCGGAGTGGGATTTGAGGGGAGTGGGGAGGGTAGATCGTTGGGAGTGTTCTCGAAACTGTTGTGGATGTCGGCGATTTTGTTGTAGAAGAAGGAGGATAACGCGTCGCAGAGGTCTTGCGAGGGGGTGATGTCATTAGATGCTGCGGTGGGGTTGGTGAATTCTTTGACGATGTTGAAAAGTTCCTTGCTGTTGTGGGTGTTGTTGTCGAGACGATTCTTGAATGCTGATTTCTTGGCGGATCGAATCAGTTGTTGATGGTTGCGGGTGGCTGCCTTGAGGGTGGCCATGTTGTCGGTGGTTTGGTTTTTTCTCCATGTTTTCTCCAGGGTGCGGCATAGTTTCTTGGATTTTTTAAGATCATCATTGAACCAGGAAGTCTTTTTGCTGGCTGGTTTGGTCTGGTGCTTTTTCAGGGGTGCTAATTCGTCAGCACTGTGGGTGATCCATTGCTTGAGATCGGTGGCCGCTTGGTTTGGGTCCAATGAGAGGGTGGGAGGATTTTGGTTGAGTGATGAGAGGAGTTGGTCGGAGGTAACTTTGTTCCAGTTTCTCCGAGGAATGGGTTGTGGGCGGTTGTGGTTCAGGGTGGTTTTGTAGCTGAAGTGAACACAGCTGTGGTCCGTCCAATGGAGAACTGTGGTGCGATCGAAGGAGATGTGCTTGCTGGAGGTGAAGATAGGGCTGAGTGTGTGTCCGGCTGTGTGAGTGGGGGTGTCAACAAGTTGTTTGAGTCCGATATTGGCCAGGTTGTCCAGAAGGGTGGTGGTATTGCTGTCGAGTGTGTTATCAAGGTGGTAGTTGAGGTCTCCTAGAAGAATGTAGTTCACGGAGGCGAGGGCATGTTGGCTGACGAAGTCCGTGATGTCATCGCTGAATTGAGTGCGGGTACCTGGCGGCCTGTAGATGAGGGTGCCTCTGAGGGTGGTCCTGGGGTCGGTGTGGATTTGGAAGTGGAGATGTTCGGCGTTTGCAAGATTGTCCTCGGAGCTGGTTGTGATTTTGATGGTATTTCTGTGGACTATGGCGATGCCTCCTCCAGTTTGATTGGTGCGGTCTTTTCGAATAATCTTGTAAGCGTCCGGTATGGCTATGGCGATGTCGGGAGCAGAAGATGCGTTCATCCATGTTTCAGTGAGGAAGGCGATGTCAGGTGACGCAGTGTCGATTAGGTCCCAGAGTTCTGTTGCATGTCTGTGGACCGAGCGGGTGTTCAGTAGGATGCAGTTCAGGCGATTGAGTTCGGAGCTGTGAGAGGAGGAAGTGGGTTTGGTGAGGGTTCTGAAGCAGTTGAACTTGCAGGAGAGGCAGGCGAATGGGCCGTGGGTGCGTCCTGGGGTGGCCTCGCAGCATTGTGGTGTGCGTCCGGGGTTGAGGGCGAGGAGAGTTGCGGCATCATAAGTGAGTCTAGTGGGTTGGGTGTTGCGGGGACCAGGGGGAAAGGCGCTGGGCGTGGTCCAGGCGCGGACGGGCGCAGACGGGCTTACCTTTGGCGCACCTTCGGCGCGGCCGCAGCGCGTGGACGCTGCATGTTGGGACATCTGTCTTAAATGGACAGTGGAGGGGGGTGGAGCGTGGGAGGGGCAGCTGGGAGGCGGGAGCGAGGTGGAGGGAGGGTCTGGGACGGGTCAACAAGCTAGACAAAATGACAGTATCAACACCAAATACTGCGAGGGTGAAGGAATTATTTATGCAATGGAGCGCTGTGAGGGAATTATTCACAGGCAGCAGTGGGAAAGCGCTACACGCTCTGCAGCAGGCAAGCACAGATAAGCAAACAATTAAATAAGCAAAATTCAGAGAAATGCCCAGCAGTGTCGAGCGCTTCAAAGCGCTACACAGAGTCAATGGCAGAGAGCTGAAATACGCAAAATAGGCAGCCAATTTCAATATGCAGTAATCAGGCAGGCAGAGATAAGCATACAGTTACGCAAACAACTTCAGAAAAATGCCCAGCAGTGTCGAGCGCTTCGAAGAGCTACACAGAGTCAGTGGCAGAGAGCAGCAGTGCGCAAAATAGGCAGGCAGTTTCAATAAGTAGTAATCAGGCAGGCAGGCGCAATGAGCACGATACCGGAGGTGAGGAGCTGAGGGGAGCGACCGCTTCTGTTGAGTACAGGGTGGTCACAGTTTCCACGAGGGCGAGGGCAGCTCTAGGTCTCTGTGGGTGGGAGGGGCAGCTGGGAGGCGGGAGCGAGGTGGAGGGAGGGTCTGGGACGGGTCAACAAGCTAGACAAAATGGCAGTATCAACACCAAATACTGCGAGGGTGAAGGAATTATTTATGCAATGGAGCGCTGTGAGGGAATTATTCACAGGCAGCAGTGGGAAAGCGCTACACGCTCTGCAGCAGGCAAGCACAGATAAGCAAACAATTAAATAAGCAAAATTCAGAGAAATGCCCAGCAGTGTCGAGCGCTTCAAAGCGCTACACAGAGTCAATGGCAGAGAGCTGAAATACGCAAAATAGGCAGCCAATTTCAATATGCAGTAATCAGGCAGGCAGAGATAAGCATACAGTTACGCAAACAACTTCAGAAAAATGCCCAGCAGTGTCGAGCGCTTCGAAGCGCTACACAGAGTCAGTGGCAGAGAGCAGCAGTGCGCAAAATAGGCAGGCAGTTTCAATAAGTAGTAATCAGGCAGGCAGGCGCAATGAGCACGATACCGGAGGTGAGGAGCTGAGGGGAGCGACCGCTTCTGTTGAGTACAGGGTGGTGTGTGTGAGTGGTGTGTGTGGGGGGGGGATGGGTGTGGGGTGTGTGTGTGGGGGGGTATGTGTGTGGGGTGTGTGTTGGTAGGATGTGTGGGTGTGTGTGAAAGTTTAGGGGGGGATTCGTCAATCGGGGGCTGAGATAAAAGGGGGGTCCCAAAACGTGTTTTCCCCATGTTAATTTCCATAGGGCGGTTGGACTCACTTTTAGCTCGAACTGCTGAATGGATTTTCACCAAACGTGGCAAAATTGTAGGGACTGGTAGCCCGATGTGCCTTTGCTATGTCTCAAGATATGTGCTCCAGTGGATTTTGAGTAATTTGGGTTTAAAAAAATATATATATCTATAGCCGCGCCCCGGTACGCGCACCGGGGAGCGCTCCTGGCGCGCATCGCGAGTTCGCTGGCGGAAAGCTGATTGGCTTTCGGGTGTCTGTAAACATTCCAAACAGTCCGGAGCGGCCGCCATCTTGTGTCTCGGTAGGATCGAGACACAAGAGGTGGCAAAAACAAAGGGGGAAATGACCAAAAGGGGGCAGGGTAGACCCCCCCTGACCCTCTAGGTTTGATGTGGGGGCCATAAAAGGCTCCGCAGGGCAAATAAAAAAAAATATTTATTTTTTCGATTTTCGCGGGGGGAGTGCCCGGTACGCGCACCGGGGAGCGTACCGGGGAGTGTACCATGGGGAAAACCCAGTGAAACAGTAAAATAATAATTTAAAGTGCTTAGAGGTAGGGTAGCTCTGCATAGAGTTGTTGTGTTGTTTGGGTGTTTTAAGTACCAACATGTATGTACCAATGCAGAGTCTTAAATTCAATGTAGACCGTCTCCTCTGTAGATAATTTGCATGTTGTTACAGAAGTTATTGTGGTATATGGAATCCATATCATAGTCTGTCAGGTAAGCGGAAACAACATGGAGGCAGGAGATGAAAAAGAGATGTCAAATACACATTGGAGATAATAAAGTGGGAGAAAGGAAGTAACTGTGAACAAAATTACGATGTAACACAAAAAAGTTGTTCAGTATACTATAAGTCTGACTTTATATTATAATCAATTTGGTACTAGTTTATGAATTACATATAAAAATGAATAATGTCTTGAACAATTTTTGATTATTAAATATAAATTTATTTTTCTGATTCTTTTTCAAAATTTAATAAAACTTCTAACAATATATTGTCTGAATGTCCTCATTTTCATTCTGTGATTCTATTGCTTCCACACACTGAACTAATTCATGGTCCAGTGACTCATCCATAACATCAAAGTCATCATTGTCATCAATAATTTCTTCAGGGTTGTTCTCCAGAACAATTTCGAAATAAATATTCTGTTCTCCTTCCATTTTCTTGCTGTAAATTGCATAAAAAATCAATATATCAGTAGAGATAGGGCACTGTTGGGTTTAAGTTCAGACAGGTAGTTTTGATTTTTTAACAGTGAAGTTATCTTTGGGCAGTGTATGGTATTAGGCAGGAAGTAGAAATATAAAAAAGTGTATGTGATAAATCCTAAGTTAATTCATAATTATACAAGACAAGCCTAACTCTATCCATAACTATAACAGAGAAGCCTATCTCAATCTATAACTATTACAGAGGGATAGTATATAACTATCAGAAAATGTTTTCCAAATTAACTTAAAGTGCACAACATACTTCACTTTCCAAAATAACAACTTACCTTTGAGAAAGCAGTTGAAGTTCTCAGTGAAAATCCTTTTCAAATGTACTTCAGGAAGTAGTAGTCAAAATGGCTGTGTTTCCCTCTCTTTTTTATATATAATTATGTACATAACCAATCAAATGTCAGGAAATAATAGTTGAAAATGAAAGTAACATTTTAATTGGTTGTAAATTCTAACACTTAAGATGTGTTTTTGTGATGTAATTTACCTCAGGATATTTAGACAGGGCTACAGGCCAAATGGCTCAATGAAATTCCGCCAAATTTATGAAAATGGTAGGGACTGGTATGTAGTATTGCCTATTCTATATTTGGTGAACTTCTCTACAGAGGTTTTTATGTAAATTAACTTTTAAAAAATGTTGGGAGCGCTCACCGGTACGCTCCCCGGTACGCGTACCGGCAGCGCTACGGCAGTCCTCCATTTTGTGTTTCGGTAGATTTGAGACAGAAAATGGAGGACAAACAACTTTGGGAATGGGCATAAGGGGGCATGGTAGGCACCCCCTGACCCCCTAGGTTTTCTGAGGGGGTCTTAGGAGGCCCATATAGGCTAAAAAAAACAAATTTAAATTTTTCGCTGGGGGAGCGCCCGGTACGCGTACCGGGGAGCATACTTTGGTGAAAAAAAGTGAAAAAAGTTAGAGTAAAGTAATCATTTTGAGTGATCAGAGGTAGGGTAGCCCTGAAAAGAGCTTTTGGGTTCTGTGGGTGATTTAGGTACCTACAAGTAGGTTCCAATGCACAGTCTTAAATTTAGGAGGAATATTCTATTCCCCTCATCTGAGAAGTGCACACCATCTCCTCTGTAGATAAATTGCATGTTGTAACGCAAGTTATTGTTGTATATTGAACCCATTCCATAGTCTTGCATGTAAGCAGAAACAGATTTATTCACATGTTTCCGTGCTTTCTCAAATTGTGGACAAAATTGGTTGGACCACTTCCATTTCTGTCTTTGGCATATATTGGAATATTCCAAGGCAGTTTGTGGAAAAAGTGTCATCAATTGCCCAAAGGTGTCCTTTAAAACCATCTCCAGACCTACCCCAGTCAAAGTGCCTAGGTCATTTCTACCACAGTGCAAAATTATGAGGTCAGGGTGTGGCAGATGGTAAAAGGTTTTCACCAATGGTATCAATTGATGACATCTCAATCCTCTTTGGCCAATCCATTTTATGTGCACATTTGGTAAATCAAGGTTGTGAAAATTTCTGATAGCTGTATACCTTTGAGCCCAGTGAATGTAGCTATGTCCAATAATCCAGACAGAGTACATGGTGAGAGGAGGTTCTGGTGCAGTCAGATTAAGTGTAGGAATGAAATGGCAGTTGGAACAGTAGGAGTTTGCAAAAAATAAATTTTAGAGTTTCAGTGCTCTTGAATCACAAGCAATGATTGGTGGATTCAGATAGTTGAAAACTGAAAGTTAGGGTGCATGGTTCTGTTCGGTGAAAGAAGTCATTTGAATGGTCAAGAAAAAGTCATTAAAAGAAAGATTGCACCTGATAAGCTGGTTTATTGATAGGTCTAACATCCTTGCTGAGTTCATTTGCAACATTGTAGAATAAACGTTTAACCCTGAGAGCTCAGTGAGGAGGGAGTTGCTATGGTAACAGGTAGAAAGGGCTGAGGGGGGGAAGGGTGTTGATTTGAAAATAGAGAGGGAAGAGTTTTGATTGGTTACCATGGGGAATATGTGTGTAGAATTAGAGGTTATCTGTGCCATTCATGGTTGCAGTGCCTGGAGTACATACCTTTTGCTCTGTTAAAGAAATATTGGTGTGCATGTCTGACACTGTTTTCAATCTCCTAAAGCATTTGTAAAGGTAAGTAATGATTTATTTAATATAGATAGAGAGTTGTATACTGTATGGAGAATATTTGGAAGCATATTGTGATTTTTAAATGTTGTTTGTGTCATGCTTTTTCATAATGCTTGGTAAAAAGTTTGTACTGCATAGAGGAATTGTATTTTGTAAAATTGTGAAGTTTCAGTAGTGACATGGAATGCTTGTACATAGGACCTGTGCTGTGTTTCTTAAATGTGAGGTCAAAAACGATTTTGGGGAAAATGAATGGCTTTTACATTTTTGAGAAGGAATAAATAGTGTCTGCATGCTGAAAGAAAGAAATTTGACCTTTTCACAATGATGTTACCTGTGTTAACTCAGTGTAGGAAGCACATTGAGTTTCTTTGCATAGAGGAATTGTATTTTGTAAAATTGTGAAGTTTCAGTAGTGACATGGAATGCTTGTACATAGGACCTGTGCTGTGTTTCTTAAATGTGATGTCAAAAACGATTTTGGGGAAAATTAATGGCTTTTACATTTTTTTGAAGGAATAAATATTGTGTGCATGGTTAAAGAAATAGATTTGACCCTTTCACAATGATGTTACCTGTGTTAACTCAGTGTAGGAAGCACATTGAGTATCTTTGCATAGAGGAATTGTATTTTGTAAAATTGTGAAGTTTAGTAGTGACATGGAATGCTTGTACATAGGACCTGTGCTGTGTTTCTTAAATGTGAGGTCAAAACGATTTTGTGGAAAATGAATGGCTTTTACATTTTTGAGAAGGAATAAATAGTGTCTGCATGCTGAAAGAAAGAAATTTGACCTTTTCACAATGATGTTACCTGTGTTAACTCAGTGTAGGGAGCACATTGAGTTTCTTTGCATAGAGGAATTGTATTTTGTAAAATTGTGAAGTTTTAGTGCTGACATGGAATGCTTGTACATAGGACCTGTGCTGTGTTTCTTAAATGTGATGTCAAAAACGATTTTGGGGAAAATGAATGGGTTTTACATTTCTGAGAAGGAATAAATAATGTGTGCATGGTTAAAGAAATACATTTGACCCTTTCACAATGATGTTACCTGTGTTAACTCAGTGTAGGAAGCACATTGAGTTTCTTTGCATAGAGGAATTGTATTTTGTAACATTGTGAAGTTTTAGTAGTGACATGGAATGCTTGTACATAGGACCTGTGCTGTGTTTCTTAAATGTGATGTCAAAAACGATTTTGGGGGAAATGAATGGCTTTTACATTTTTGAGAAGGAATAAATAGTGTCTGCATGCTGAAAGAAATAAATTTGATCTTTTCACAATGATGTTACCTGTGTTAACTCAGTGTAGGAAGCACATTGAGTTTCTTTGCATAGAGGAATTGTATTTTGTAAAATTGTGAAGTTTTAGTAGTGACATGGAATGCTTGTACATAGGACCTGTGCTGTGTTTCTTAAATGTGATGTAAAAAACGATTTTGGGGAAAATTAATGGCTTTTACATTTTTGAGAAGGAATAAATAGTGTCTGCATGCTTAAAGAAATAAATGTGACCCTTTCACAATGATGTTACTTGTGTTAACTCAGAGTAGGAAGCACATTGAGTTTCTTTGCTGTTGGTTTGTGTCATGTTTTTTGAGAATGGTTGAATTTCAGTAGTGAAATTGAATGCTTGTACATAGGACATGTGCTGTGTTTCTTAAATGTGATGTGAAAAACGATTTTGGGGAAAATGAATGGCTTTTACATTTTTGAGAAGGAATAAATAGTGTCTGCATGATTAAGGAAATACATTTGAACCTTTTACAATGATGTCACCTGTGTTACCTTATAATAGGAAGCACATTGAGCTTCTTTGCTGTTGGTTTGTGTCAGTTTTTTTGATAATTCTTGGTATGAATATTTGCAAGATAAGGGATTTGTATTTTGTGAAATTGTGAAGTTTCAGTAGTGACATGGAATGCTTGCACATAGGACCTGTGCTGTGTTTCTTAAATATGATGTTAAAAACGATTTTGGGGAAAATGACTGGCTTTTACATTTTTGAGAAGGAATAAATAGTGTCTGCATGATTAAAGAAATATATTTCAACCTTTCACAATAATGTCACCTGTGTTACCTTAGATTAGGAAGTAGATTGTGCAGATGAGGTGAGGCATGTCCAGAGGGACAGAGGAGTTGAGGCCTGTGTTCAAGACTGTAGTGAGAGAGAGGCCTTTCCTGGGGAGCGTAGGTGGTGAGGCCTGTGTCTAAGAGTGCAGTGGACTAGGCTTCATGAATCCTATCCCCCACTGCAGTCTTAGACACAGGCCCCACCTTCTTTATACCCCTGGACAGACCTCTCTTCCACTACACTCTTCAATACAGGCCTCATCTCTTCTGCACCCCTAGACAATCCTCACCTCATCTGCAACCCTGAATAGACTTCAACTAATCTGCATCCTTAGACAGGCCTCAGCTTATTTACACCCTTGGACATGCGTCACCTTATCTGCACCCAGTTACCATCAATTATACTCAATACATTGAGGCCTGTCCAGAGGACACAGATGAGGTAAGGCTTGTCCAAGGGTGAAAGGAGGTCAGTCCTCTCTACTGTACTCATGGACACTGAATGCTTGTACATAGGACCTGCACTGTGTGTCTAAAATGTTATTTAAAAAACGATTTTGGTGAAAATCAATGACTTTTAGATTTTTGAGAAGGAATAAATAGAGTCTGCATGATTAAATACATATATTTCATCCTTTCACAATAATGTCACCTGTGTTACCTCAGATTAGGAAGTAGATTGTGCAGATGAGGTGAGGCATGTCCAGAGGGACAGAGGAGGTGAGGCCTGTGTTCAAGACTGTAGTGGGAGAGAGGCCTTTCCTGGAGAGCGTAGGTGGTGAGGCCTGTGTCTAAGAGTGCAGTGGACTAGGCTTCATGAAGCCTATCCCCCACTGCACTCTTAGACACAGGTCTCATCTTCTTTGCACTCGTGGACAGACCTCTCTTCCACTACACTCTTCAATACAGGCCATACCTCTTCTGCACCCCTAGACAATCCTCATCTCATCTGCAACACTGAATAGACTTCAACTAATCTGCATGCTTAGACAGGCCTCAGCTTATTTACACCCTTGGACATGCGTCACCTCATCTGCACCCAGTTACCATCAATTATACTCAATACATTGAGGCCTGTCCAGAGGACACAGATGAGGTAAGGCTTGTCCAAGGGTGAGAGGAGGTCAATCCTCTCCACTGTACTCATGGACACTGAATGCTTGTACATAGGATCTGTACTGTGTGTCTAAAATGTTATTTAAAAAACGATTTTGGTGAAAATCAATGACTTTTAGATTTTTGAGAAGGAATAAATAGAGTCTGCATGGTTAAATACATATATTTCATCCTTTCACAATAATGTCACCTGTGTTACCTCAGATTAGGAAGTAGATTGTGCAGATGAGGTGAGGCATGTCCAGAGGGACAGAGGAGGTGAGGCCTGTGTTCAAGACTGTAGTGGGAGAGAGGCCTTTCCTGGAGAGCGTAGGTGGTGAGGCCTGTCTCTAAGAGTGCAGTGGACTAGGCTTCATGAAGCCTCTCCCCCACTGCACTCTTAGACACAGGTCTCATCTTCTTTGCACCCGTGGACAGACCTCTTTTCCACTACACTCTTCAATACAGGCCATACCTCTTCTGCAACCCTAGACAATCCTCACCTCATCTGCAACCCTGAATAGACTTCAACTAATCTGCATGCTTAGACAGGCCTCAGCTTATTTACACCCTTGGACATGTGTCACCTCATCTGCACCCAGTTACCATCAATTATACTCAATACATTGAGGCCTGTCCAGAGGACACAGATGAGGTAAGGCTTGTCCAAGGGTGAAAGGAGGTCAGTCCTCTCCACTGTACTCATGGACACTGAATGCTTGTACATAGGACCTGCACTGTGTGTCTAAAATGTTATTTAAAAACGATTTTGGTGAAAATCAATGACTTTTAGATTTTTGAGAAGGAATAAATAGAGTCTGCATGATTAAATACATATATTTCATCCTTTCACAATAATGTCACCTGTGTTACCTCAGATTAGGAAGTAGATTGTGCAGATGAGGTGAGGCATGTCCAGAGGGACAGAGGAGGTGAGGCCTGTGTTCAAGACTGTAGTGGGAGAGAGGCCTTTCCTGGAGAGCGTAGGTGGTGAGGCCTGTGTCTAAGAGTGCAGTGGACTAGGCTTCATGAAGCCTATCCCCCACTGCACTCTTAGACACAGGTCTCATCTTCTTTGCACTCGTGGACAGACCTCTCTTCCACTACACTCTTCAATACAGGCCATACCTCTTCTGCACCCCTAGACAATCCTCATCTCATCTGCAACACTGAATAGACTTAAACTAATCTGCATGCTTAGACAGGCCTCAGCTTATTTACACCCTTGGACATGCGTCACCTCATCTGCACCCAGTTACCATCAATTATACTCAATACATTGAGGCCTGTCCAGAGGACACAGATGAGGTAAGGCTTGTCCAAGGGTGAGAGGAGGTCAATCCTCTCCACTGTACTCATGGACACTGAATGCTTGTACATAGGATCTGTACTGTGTGTCTAAAATGTTATTTAAAAAACGATTTTGGTGAAAATCAATGACTTTTAGATTTTTGAGAAGGAATAAATAGAGTCTGCATGGTTAAATACATATATTTCATCCTTTCACAATAATGTCACCTGTGTTACCTCAGATTAGGAAGTAGATTGTGCAGATGAGGTGAAGCATGTCCAGAGGGACAGAGGAGGTGAGGCCTGTGTTCAAGACTGTAGTGGGAGAGAGGCCTTTCCTGGAGAGCGTAGGTGGTGAGGCCTGTCTCTAAGAGTGCAGTGGACTAGGCTTCATGAAGCCTCTCCCCCACTGCACTCTTAGACACAGGTCTCATCTTCTTTGCACCCGTGGACAGACCTCTTTTCCACTACACTCTTCAATATAGGCCATACCTCTTCTGCACCCCTAGACAATCCTCACCTCATCTGCAACCCTGAATAGACTTCAACTAATCTGCATGCTTAGACAGGCCTCAGCTTATTTACACCCTTGGACATGTGTCACCTCATCTGCACCCAGTTACCATCAATTATACTCAATACATTGAGGCCTGTCCAGAGGACACAGATGAGGTAAGGCTTGTCCAAGGGTGAGAGGAGGTCAGTCCTCTCCACTGTACTCATGGACACTGAATGCTTGTACATAAGACCTGCACTGTGTGTCTAAAATGTTATTTAAAAAACGATTTTGGTGAAAATCAATGACTTTTAGATTTTTGAGAAGGTGGTGAGGCCTGTGTCTAAGAGTGCAGTGGACTAGGCTTCATGAATCCTATCCCCCACTGCAGTCTTAGACACAGGTCTCATCTTCTTTATACCCCTGGACAGACCTCTCTTCCACTACACTCTTCAATACAGGCCTCATCTCTTCTGCACCCCTAGACAATCCTCACCTAATCTGCAACCCTGAATAGACCGTTTGCTTTTTGTCATTGCTTTGTTGTTTGGTAATAGTGGTCTATAATGTGCTACTTTTTTTATTTAACACAGATTGAAATCAAGATTTCAAGAGTAAGGAAAGATGCCCTCAAGGCAAAGGAAAAGGAAAGATGATAAGCGGAAAAAATCAAAAACAGCAACGGAATTACAGCACTCCTCCACAACAAATACTTCAAAAAACAGGAAAAAAGCTCCTGGTAAGACAACTAAGTCTTTCTTACGGAACATATGTAGATAAAAAAAAAAAGTTGTACAGCATGTAGTAAAAGAGAATGAGAGAGTAAATTTGAAAAGGAAGGAGAGGCCCTCAAAAAATCTGACTACTGGAGCAGGAGAAAATAATATGTATAGGAATAGAAGGCAGATTCAGTTTAGAGACATTCGTAAACAAATGTTTCGCAATAGGGTGGTTTTAAATTTGTTAAAAAACATTAGGAAAGGTAAACAGAGAGCTGCTTTTTATAAGAAAAATAAAAATGTAGAGAAGATTGTTGATCAGGCTTTTAACTTTTAAAGTTAAGAAAAAAAATGTTATTTTAATAATCAATAGAATTAGGACACTTAACAAGACAATTGATGTTTTCAAATCAAACAGTAGATGGAAAAGAGTAATTAATCGGACTAATTTTTGTAAAGTTTTTTCAGGAGAATGGATGCACAGTTCAAGTTGTGAGCCATTTTTTAATGAGGAGAGTGACTTCCAGGAGAATGATTTAGTGCATGCAGTTGACACCAGTGGTTGAGCATATGAGGTGAAAGACGGTTGTCCGATTGAAAAAGAGAAACTTGTGCCTAGAGAACCTGAAGAGGTGTTAACTGATGAAGTTTTAGGGAGACGTACTAAGGGTCCAGTGTACACTTGGAAGTGTAGTAGTATTTGTAGTGTGCGACAGGAATCAATTGATTTGTTTTGTATTTCTTACGTACATATAGTAAGAAAAGTCTAAAACAAAAAATGAAGTTGTTGCAAGACTTAGATCCTTGCAGAGTGAGAGAAAACACAGGTTTGCAAGGGCATTCCCTGGCTTGTCTTTCTAGAAAAGTCTGTCAGAGTGTTTTTCATCATTTTAGGATGTTAGCAGTGCATCATACCAAAATGAGGAAATTAGTGAGAATGTTGTATTATGCAAAAAGTCTAGCACTTAAGCTTAAACAATTAAACAGTGCTCTTTTGCATGGAACTGAATTAGAAGTGAAGAAGATTTGTGAAGAAATTGAGATTTCTTATTTTGGTGAAAAAGAGGACAGTGTAGAAATTGACACAGAAATTCAAGGTAATGTGGAAGACAATATACCGATTTCAAGTACAGAAAAGTTTGACCAGGAAATTACCAGGTTTAAGGTGAAATCAAGTGAAAGGCCGAATTTTACTTGTGTGTGTTGTCGACGAACTCATTATAAGCATCAAACTAGATTAGTTGATTTATACATAAAAAGTGAAAAGATAAATAATTATGAGTGGAAGGATTTTGCAACTTATTTGTGGGTGGAGAATTGTTTTGATTTGAGTTCTGATCAGAGTATTTGTAAATATTGTTATGATAAATTAAATCAAAACAGAATGTCTGCTAGAGCTGTTCATAATAATCTGGAGTTGGTAGACATTCCTCCTGAATTGATGGATTTAAATACATATGAGTCTATTTTGATTCAATGTGTCCATCCTTTTCAGGCTATTGTTCACATGGAGCCTAAGATAGGGAAATTGCCTCCTTCAGATTTACTGAGAGGATTAAAGGGAAGAGTTGTTTATTTGCCTCTAGATTTCAAGAAAAATATTGATACAATTGGTGTAGAGAAAGTGGAATAGGAACCTCTGGTTATTCTAGTTAATGGGGTACCGACAAAGAGTAAGAAAATCTGGCAAGATTTAGTGGATGTTAGGAAAGTCAAAAAGGCAACGTTGTATTTGGTCAAAAGCAATGAGTACTACAAACATGTATGTGTTGAAGCAGAGGAAACAGCTGCAGATGAAGACAGTGATTGTTCAGCTGGCCAAATTGAAAAAGTTGATGTATCAAGAAGTGAAGAAATATATGAACATTATACTGTTCATCCTTTGCATTCCAAAGAAGTGATGGGGAATGCAATTGACTTGTTTCAAATGAAAGCAGCAAAAGGAAGTCCCATTAGTGTCTGGGAAGAAAGTTTGGAAGCTCGTTGTTTTCCACATTTATTTCCAACAGGTCGAGGTGGACGATATGACGATCGACCACTTCAAATTCCTGCATCTGAATATCGAACTGTAAGATTATATGCTGAAGATCCAAGGTTTCGTCAATGCATTCCCTATTTGTTTCATCTACTGTATGATAGTGACTTGTCTGGGCTCTCTTATGCAGTAAACCATTTACTGAAAAGTGGAGCACATCTGCAAAATGTTTCGGCGAGGCACTTTATGGAGAAAGTGAATCTGCAAGATAATATTTTGGAATCTCATTTAATCAATCTCATGGCATGTCAGTGTGGTACAAACGAGTATTGGTACCGTCGTCATGGGGAATTGAAATGTATGCTAAGAAACTTAGGAACTCCTACATGGTTCCTCACTCTTAGCTGTGCCGAGTTTGCATGGGACGACTTACTTCAATTTCTACGAGAGGCAAATGCAAATATACAAAATATAGAATTCAAAACTGCTGGAGAACTGTGTTCTTTGGATCCAGTGAATGTATGTAGATATTTCAATCATAGATTTGAAGCTATGATGTCTTTTATTACCAACAAAAAATATCCTCCCCTTGGAGAGCTTGGAGAGATTTTGGATTTCTTTTGGAGAAAGGAGTATCAAGCGAGAGGTGCTCCTCATATACATATGTTGTTGTGGATTAAAGATGCACCCAAATTTGGAACAGATTCGGATGAGACAGTGTTGAGCTTCATTGAAGAGTATTCAACATGTGCTGTTCCGAAAACTACCGAAGAAAACAGTTTAAGGCAACAGTTTTACGCTTTCAATCCCATCGTTGTGGAAAGTACTGTCGTCGAAAATTCAGAAACAAGGACAAGTTCTACACAAAATGTCGTTTCGGCTTTCCACGACCAGTGATTCCTAAAGGAAGAGTAAATAATTTGATGTCTTCTCTGCGACATACTGTGACGAGGAAGTCACCAAAAAATACATACAATTTAAAAAGAAACGAAGAGTCCAAGTACATCAACGACTACAACCCAGTGATTTTGTCCATGTGGAATGCTAACATGGATATTCAATTCGTTGCTGACAACTCTATTGCTGTGGCTCGATATGTGACGTCTTACATCACAAAAAAAGTAAAGACAGAACTGAAGGAAATGTGGGAGGACATTTCACATGAAAAGAGTCTAAGCAAGAAATTATACAGTTACAGTCTGAAGATGTTGTCGCATCGAGAAATTGAAGCATATGAATGTTCTGATCGATTGTCATCAGCAAGTCTCTATGCCAAATCTAGAACCATCATTTGGATAAGTCTAGGTCTTGATGCAACACGAAACCGAGTTTTGAAATCTGTACAAGAGATAGAGTATTTGGCGGAGAAAGAACCAGAAAGTACAGATATTTTGAAGACAAACATGTTGGATACATACTATCCAAATAGAAGTCCTCACCTTGAGAACGCTTGTCTCTATGAAGTTCTTCAAAGCTATATTTATAAGAGGAACATCAGAGAAGATATCAATATTGGAATATATGCTGTCATTGGATGTGAAGGATGTCTAGTGAAACAGAGAAAAGGTCATTTGATTAATCATCGAAAATTGAGTTGCGAAAATCCAGACAAAAGGGAATTTTACTCTTTGGCTCTTTTGCAACTCTTTAAACCATGGCGTACAGAAGAGGAACTACTTGGAGATTTTCTCTGTTACGAAGATTCTTTTATTGCAACCAAGGATACCATAGAATGTCCTGTTTTTCCAAATTATCTGCAAATGTTGAACGAAGAAATAGAGCAAGAAGCAACAATTGCTGCAGAGATTGCGAGAGACAGTTCTCAAGACAGTCAGAGTTCTACTTTATTAAGTCAGGATCCACTAGGAGGACCAATTATCCAAAATGAAGCTGCTACTGCCATGGATGAGGTGGAAAGAGCTATGGAACAAGCTCAAGATGATGTAGTTAACTTAGAAGATTTGGTGAAACAACTAAACCTTGAGCAGAAGCAGATATATGACGAAGTCACAGAACAGATTGAACATGGATTCACTCATGAGAAAAAAGAGTGCTCATGTACATCATTTAAGCCTGTCCAACTGTACGTGAGTGGAGAAGCGGGAACTGGAAAAAGTTTTCTGATTAAAGCAATTGCAACTTATCTGCAGAAAAGGACTGAATCACCGCTATCTTGTGTTGTTACCGCTCCAACTGGGCTGGCAGCACATGATATTAAAGGGATTACTTTACATCGTTTACTGATGCTGCCAGTGGAGCATGATAACAAATTGCATTACCACAAGCTATCTGGAGATGCGTGTTCCGAAGTTTCGAGAGTCTTGAAGAAAATGAAACTTCTTATCATTGATGAAGTAAGCATGGTCTCAAATCTAATGCTTGCTTTTGTGCATTTGAGAATGCAAGAAATTCTTAGAACAGAGTATGATGTGTTATTTGGAGGGAAACACATCATTGTTTTTGGAGATCTACTGCAGTTGACTCCAGTGAAAGGACAACCAGTGTTTAAAATGGTCACGCATGAAGATACCAAGAAGTGCCTAGGAAGCATTGGAAACGTTAATATATGGTTAAATTTCAAATATGCAGAACTATTCCAAAATATGAGGCAGGCAAAGGATGAAGATTATAAAAATATTCTACAAGATGTAAGAATCGGAAAAGTAAGTCAGCATGGGAAAGAAGCTTTACATGGACGATTAATTACAAATTTGTACCCAAATGAAAAGATTCTTCCAGAGAATATTTTTAAGAAAATTAACGAGAAGAAATCTGGCATATGTTTGATGCCAACTCTGAAAGAATGTTCCATGTTCAACAACAAAATGTTAAAGTTAGAAAATGAAGAGATAGTGAAACTGGAAGCTATAGATAAAATAGAGCATATGGGAGCAACAATTATTTTGTCTGAAAATTTGAAATCAAAATTGGATTCATTAGAGAAGACTATATCTAAAACTGCTGGTTTTAAAAGACTCTGAATGTGTGTTTAAATTGTCGTATTATTTTGAGAAGGAATTTAAATGTTGAAAGAGGTCTGGTAAATGGAGCAATGGGTCATGTTGTTGGTTTTGTGAATTACAAAAATAGAGATGGAATTGAAATTTTAAAAATTAAATTTGATGGCATTGACAAAATAGAACAAATTTGTCGTTGTTCAGCTAGGTTTTTGCTTGTGAAAGACTTATATGTTCGCCGAAAACAGTTTCCGATTTGTTTGGCATATGCAGTGACAATTCCTAAATCTCAAGGTTTAAGTGTAGATAGTGCTTTGGTGAACATTGAAAGTTCTGTGTTTAAAGAGGGTATGGCATATGTGGCATTATCACGAGTCAGAACTTTATCAGGATTGTACTTGATTGAGTGAGATGAAACAAAGATTTGTGTTGATCTAGATTGTGTTAAAGAATACAATAGGTTAAGAAGAGAGTATGCTCCACATTTGCCTCAATATCCTCTGTTTGAAAAACGTGTGGTAGGCCGAAAAAGAAGAAATGAGAATAATTGCAGTGAGGTAGTAGCAAAAAGACAAAAAGTAGATGAAACTGTAATTGTAAGCAGAAAGAAAAAGGATTCTGTTGAAGATGTTGTTGGATTTCAGTTTGAAAACAGTTCTGGTGTCAACCGCTATGCTAATGTAGTGCTTAATGTTGTTTTTTTTCTTCAAAATTTACAAGAACAGATTGTTGAAAATCGGGATCAAACATTCTGCTGTTTATTGATTTCCGTGTTTGAGAAATGTAGCAGTGATAGAGCAAAAATAGAAAGTGTTTCAGAAATTAGAAATCTTCTAGACATATGTTCTGGTCAAAATCAATTTTCACAGATTATTCAGCAGGATTGTCAGGAATTTTTAAAGTATATGTTTGATGTTTTGGAAGATGAAGGTGTAGATATAAAA
Organism: Lissotriton helveticus; assembly: GCF_964261635.1. Taxonomy (NCBI): domain Eukaryota; kingdom Metazoa; phylum Chordata; class Amphibia; order Caudata; family Salamandridae; genus Lissotriton; species Lissotriton helveticus. Next base: position 876,205,317 of record NC_136072.1, on the reverse strand, counting down.
AATCTTTTTAGCCTTTCTTATCAATGGCAGCATGACTGCGACAACTGTAGTTTATCAAGTAGTACTAGAATAGACACTGAAAGATTTATATATTTGACTTTACCAGACTGCAAATCAGTGCCTTTTAATACTCTAGTTAAAGCAGCTGATCACAATATGGTGTGTACCCAATGTAAGTCTGCAATGCTGTCCACATTATTTTTACAAACTTATGGTAAATATGTAATTTTAATGTTCCAACGATGTAGACCTGATGGAAGTAAATTGTCAACTTCTATAAAAAAAATTGTGGCTTGTCAGTTATCAATTTCAGGAAGAACATTTGCAACTGTAGCTATTATTTATCATGACGGTCCTTCAACAACATCAGGGCATTACACATTCTATTTAAAAAGTCGTAAAGGTTGGACCCAGTGTAATGACACTCATTTGACTTTCAAACAACGTTTTGACTTAAAAAATTCATACCTAGTGTTTTTAGAACCAAAATTTAAGTAAAGGTAATTGGCCTAGGAAGACGGGACCAGTTAATAAAGGTTATTTTGCTGTTTAAAAATATATTCTGAGTAAAAGTGATCCAGGTAATATAAAAAATTGACTTGTCATATAGGTACTGTAAGTGGATCTCATAGTAAGTGATATTAGTATTATACAAAATGATGAACATGAGTGAGTCAGAGATGGTTTTACAAATACTTAAATATTGTGAAAATGTTGTATGAGCCTTTCTTTCAGAACGTCGGAAAAACGGTAATTTCAGAGTTTCTTAGAATTAATTTGAAAATATACTCATACATCTGACACTATTTGGCCAAAAGGAAAAGTAAAGGAATGAGTAAAGAGTCATGACTGAAAAAAGGAGTATATGAAAATAATGAAAATATTTGAGATGTTCTTGGAGCTTTTCTTGTAGAAAGTCGATGAAATGGATTTTTTAGTGAACAGCAGAGTACTTTCCAACGAGAAAAGGACCTTCGTGATATACTATTTGGCCTAAAGGAAAAGTAAGTGAATCAAAGATTAGTGTACATTTGTCATTTGTCAGTATCTAAGTTTTTTTTTTAAAACACAATCTTTTAGATTGTGTCTTTTTTTTCCCGCTGTCATATGATGAGTAATTTGAACTCACTGTTTTAAGTGAAATTCAATATATTCTGAGAAAAGCTAAAATAAACTATGTAACATGTTGTACAAGTTATTCTATACTTTGGATTGTGTAAATTAAATTGTATTCCCATTGTCTGACACTCACTTTCCTTTTTCCATCCTCTTTCAGCTCTTTTTACTCACTTATAATGTCTTTCTCTCACTCTCTGTAACCCCCGTTCCTTTACTCCACTTCTTTCACAACCCCTCATTCTCATTTCAACTGTCTGCATCCGCTCTCTCCCTTGCATAACTTTTCAGCTTTCAGTCTCTCTGCTTTACTTCCCTTTTCCGTATTTTCCTCCTTTTGCTCTTTTAGTAATTCCTCTTTACTCACTCAGCAGTATTGTCGCACTCTATCACTATAAATCACCCACTCTCCCTCGCTTATCTTTGTTTGCTCCTTTCTTTTGACCTCTTCTCTCTATTTTCCGTTCACTACCTCTATGTCCTCAGTCCCTCACTCTCCTTGTGTTATGTTCAGTTGTGTTTATCTACCTTCTATCATTTCTCTTACAACAACTTCACTGCTCCTCTCTCATCGTTCTTCATCCCATTTCTTTTACTCTGGTTCCATTACTATCCCTCATTTCCTATCTTTCAGTGTCCTTCTCTTTATTTTTATCACCGAATCATTTTCTCTCAGTACCACTGCTTTAGTCCTCATCTCCTCTCTTTCCTTTTTTTGCTCCCTTACTCATTTCCTTTCCTCACTCATTGTACTCCAGTTTTTCTCTTAGTCTGTCTGTCTACTAACTTCTTCACTCCTTTTCCCTCAATCCTTCTATATTATCCTATCTCCCTTCATCCCTTCACTCTATGACTGTTCTTCACTTACTCTCAGTTATCTTCCATTCCTCATTCTTCTAAATGCATCCTTAATTAGACTCTTTTGCGTCTCAGTCATTATCTTTTTACTTACTACTGTTTCCTGATTTAGTTTTGCTAACTCACATTCTTTTAGTATCTTTCTTACCTTCAGTTCATTTCTCTGTTCTTCTCTTCCTCTCTGTCAGTGAATCTATATGCCTTACTCTTAGTAATTTGCTCTCCTTCTATTTCTTTTTCTCTCTTTTTGTCCTTCTACCTTACTTTATTTCTCTTTCTGTGTCCTTCACTCTTACTTTATTTCTAAATACACTGTTATGATTTTTAACCTCTTCATTTGTATCTTTTATTTTAAAATAGATGTTTTACTAATTATAACTTATTTTTTCTTCTCTCTTTCACAGATACAAAGTGTAGTAAAAAAAGTAATAAAAGTTACATTTATTATATGGTAAGTGTGACTAAAAAAATGTAGTTTGTCATCACCCTTTGCTTTAACCTCACTAATAATTTCTCAAGCAACCTCCCTCCTGTTTCCTTACTCTGCTTCGTTCACTTATTCTTATTCTCCATGTTTACTCCCCTTTCCCTATTTCCCCTCTCACATTCAACTTCTTTCAGTCCCCATTCTTCAGTTCACTTACCCTCTGTTCCCTTCCTTTGCTCCCTCACTCATTCTCTTTTTCTTAATTATTTACTTCACTCCTACACACGCACCTCATCCCCCTCCCAACACATACACACACCTCTGACATACAGCCCACACACACACCCCCCACACACCACATACACACACACCCCCCCACACACACTCCTCACACACACACACACACACACATTCCATACCCACACATACATCCCACACACATACCCCCCACACCCACACACCCCTCACACATATCTCACACACCCTCACCTCCACCCACACCGAAGCACCCCACACACCCACACCCACAGACACACCTTACACACCCACACCCCGACCTACACCCACTGACTCCCTATAAGTCACACACACTGCATTACTTACCTTTCTTTGCTGTTTCACACCCATTCAGGCACTGTTTCCTTTACTATCTCTGTCCTTTCTCTTTGTCACTCCCCATGTCTTATCCTAATTAAATTTTTCACCCTCTTTCACCCCTCTTTACTTACACTCACTGCTCTTTTCTCACCCTCCCTCACCGTTGTTCATTTATCCCGGTTCCGTCACTACCCTTCATTCCCCATTTTTTAGTGTCCTTTCTTTTTCTTTCAACAGCCACTCACATTCTCCCACTATTTCTACTTTAGTCTTCTTCCTCTCTCTTCCCTTCTTCATTTTACTTTTCTCACTTTCGCCCTATTACACCTTCTCTGTTTTTTATTATGTAATTAACAATCCCTCTGTGTTTCTCCCTCTAGCTCTCTTTCTCTTAACACTACTCTCTTTGTGTTCTTCCCTCATGCTAACTCCTTCATTAATTTTTTTTTTCTTTTTTTTGGGTGCGCGCCCCGGTGCGCGTACCCTGAGGAATTTTTTTTTACAGAGATTCTTTAAAAATATATGTTTATTTTTATAAATTAAAGGTAGTTCTAAAAAGAACTGTTTTTTTTCTTCTTTTTGTTGTTTTATATTTTTTTTAATGTTTTTTTGAACATTTTGTACTTTTTTGGCATTTCTGAACAGTTTTATATTTTTTTTGTATTTTTTATGGGGAGAAACAAAAAAAAGGGAATTGAAAATGGCTCAACTGGAGCAGAAAACAAAAAACGGAAAAAATTAGGGTTTTTTGGGGCAATTGTGGTTGTCACCAGCAAGGACGATGAGCTTTATACTCTTTTCACCATAGGAGATGAGCTTACCACAATAAATACATGTAATTCGGAAATCCTCAAATCGTGGTTGAATGCAAGGCATCGTCTCCGTTGTCTCTGGTCCCGATGGAGTGGGTTGCTTTCTTTTGGAGGTGGTCCTTGAAGATTGGGGGAGGTTACTGGCCAGTTCCCTCATCTCTGCAGCAGAATAGTTGTTCTGATGCTTGCGGGTAATGTGTCTAATCATGGTATTATTACCAAAATAATATTTCTTGTTAGGGTTCCCCCTTGAAAGTTCCATGCCACAGATTAGGCAAGTCACCTTGGCCGCATTGACTTTTTCTTGCCCTCTGGGATAGAAAAAAACTCCCATACAATGTGTGGCCTTGGCTGGTATGGGGTATTGTCTTCATGCAGCCATCTTCTCCCCTACTCCTCTTCCTCTTCCTCCTCCTCCTCTTCTTGACCACCAATGTAATGTTGTGGTGGTCCTCTTGGTGGTGGTGGTGGTGGTGGTGGTGCAGATGCTCCAGCTGCTGCTGCTACTGTAGCCATTTTAAAGTACAAAATATTTCTCTAAGTTGTTCAAACTGGTCTTCCTCAGTCAAAGGACAAAGTCAGAATAAGGAAAAAAGGTGGGGTCTTTCATCATTTGGAAAACAAAACTGCTCTGGACCAATGAAAAGTGTTATTTTCAAGTAAAATAAACCCGGGCTTTAATCATTTGGAAACCAAAACTGATCTGCACCAATGAAAAGTGTTATTTTCAGATCACATGACCCGACGCGCTTATGCTACGCGCCTCGAGGCGCGCCCGTAGTCGCGCCCCGGGGCGCCTCCGGGGGCGCGTAGCGTAAGCGCGTCAGGACGTTGCGCGATCGTATGCGCTCGCGTGCTTCCGGGTGCGCTTACGCAGTGCGTCATATGACGCATCACGCGGCTAACGCGATACGTCACGATGTTGTTTTCGTTCGCGTGAATAGCGCTAACGGGACGCTCACCGGTACGCGCCCCGGGGCGCGCCGTAACATTGCGTTTACCCGTGTGTTCACCGGTAGGCGCCCCGGGAGCGCCCCGGGGCAAAAAAAAAAACATAAATAAATAAATAAAATTTACATAATTATACAATATAAAATTCGTTATAAAAATGTTTACTTTTTATACCTATAGAGATTTGCTATTAAAAAAACATTGAAATTCACTGAAAAAAACATAGGTTTTACACCAGTTATAGTTAGGAATTAGCATTTAAAAAACCTATTAAATTCACTGAAAAAACCATAGGTTTCACACCAGTTATAGTTAGTTGGAAGTTTTACTCGCATAAAACCATTGAAATTCCCACGTTATAGTTAGTTGGACTCACTATAACTTGCGCGTGCGAAGCACGCTAACGGGACGCTCACCGGTACGTGCCCCGGGGCGCGCCGTAACATTGCGTTTACCCGTGCGTTCACCGGTACGCGCCCCGGGAGCGCCCCGGGGCAAAAAAAAAAACATAAATAAATAAATAAAATTTACATAATTATACAATATAAAATTTGTTATAAAAATGTTTACTTTTTATACCTATGGAGATTTGCTATTAAAAAAACATTGAAATTCACTGAAAAAAACATAGGTTTTACACCAGTTATAGTTAGGAATTAGCATTTAAAAAACCTATTAAATTCACTGAAAAAACCATAGGTTTCACACCAGTTATAGTTAGTTGGAAGTTTTACTCGCATAAAACCATTGAAATTCCCACGTTATAGTTAGTTGGACTCACTATAACTTGCGCATGCAATGCACTGCTGATGATGTCACATATTACATCACTCATGACATGGTCAGTGACATCACTCATGACATCACTGATGACACCATGCTTGTGACAGAGTGACAGACCTCCTTTCACTGTAATGTAACCTTTGAAACACATATTAAAAAAGAGAAACTAAAATTTTCAAAAAAATTGAGATACCCATACCAGTTACAACAACCAATTCAGTAATTCCACCATCTATATACACATCCACTCATTCACCAACAGTTCTATGAAATGAAATTAAATGAAATGAAAACGGGATTTCTAGAGCGCATGGCTGCCCGGGGGCGTCCCAGCGCTGAGATTGTACTGGCCACTGAGAGGGGAAGCAAAAACGGGAAGGGAATAGGCAAATTATTGTGGGAACAGATGGGTTTTGAGAAGCTTGCGAAATTTGTTGTGATTTGCTTCTGCTCGAAGATGAATAGGTAGGGCGTTCCACAGTATTGCAGCTGCAACTGAGAAACGACGTCCTCCAGTACGGGCTTTTTTAATTTTATGTACTGTGGCCAAGTTGCCATGGGAGGAACGCAGAGGTATGTTGGGTTTATATGGGAAGAGCCTAGTTTTATGCAACGGGGGGCCCTGACCTTGTAGAGCTTTATGCGTTATACAAAGTGCCTTGAATTTGACCCTTTCACGGATTGGGAGCCAGTGAAGGGTCTTCAATGCAGGTTTAGCTGATGTTCTGCGGGAGGTGCCTGTCAGGAGCCTAGCAGCGGCATTTTGAGTTCTCTGCAAGATGTTCAAGGTTGTTTCAGGGGCTGCCAGGAAGAGGGCATTGCCATAATCTATCCTCGATGATATCAGCCCTTGTATTAGGAGCTTTTGAGAGGGGGCAGGGAGCAGAGGGAGAATTTTTCTGGCTGAACGAAGTAGGCCTACGCAGATACCTGCGTTTTTTTTTGCCTGGGTTTTAAGAGAAAGGTCCTGTTCTAACCAGAATCCCAGACTTTTGAGCTCTGGCTTAGGTTGGGGAAGGGTCCCTAGGCAGGATGGTAACATTGCGCTGGGGAGGGGTGATGTTTGTGGTCCCAGTAGCATGAGCTCGGTTTTAGAGCCGTTCAGTTTCAGTCTTGAATCACACATCCACTGATAGATCCCTTCAAGGCAGTCATGAAGGTTTTTGATTCGATCACTCTCAAGCGAAAAAGAGACCACCATTTGGGTGTCATCAGCGTATGTGATGGTTTTTATCCCAAATGGGGAGACCACTTCATCCAGGGGGGCCATATAGGTGTTAAATAGTGTAGGGCTCAATGAAGAGCCCTGGGGGACCCCACACTGGAGGGGAAAAAAGCCGGATCGCTCATTAACTTCACAGACCTGAAAGGTTCTGTTTTTAAGGAAGGAAGTGAGCCAGCGAAGTGCGGTGTTTCTTATACCTAAGTTGGACAGTCGCTGTATCAGGATCTCGTGGTCCACCGTATCAAATGGAGCGCTTAGATCCAGGAGGATCAGTAACACCGATCCCCCTGAATCTAAGATGCATCTGGCTTCCTCCATCACTTGAAGAAGGGCGGTCTCGGTCCCCTGCCCAGGACGGAACCCAGTTTGAGAAGGGCGAAGAAGGTTGTTGGCTTCTAGGAAAGCCGATAGTTGTTGGTTAACAACCTTCTCCGTGATCTTACTTATCCCTGGTAATAGGGAGATAGGGCGAAGGTTGGTGAGATCCAGTGGGTCGAGACCTGTTTTTTTCTGGATGGCTTTCACTACTGCATGTTTCCAGCTATGGGGGACCACTCCTTGGCTGAGGGAGGCATTGATGAGATCGGTGGCCTGGTGTGAGATAGTGGGTCCCACTTGTTTGAGAATGTGAATGGGAGCAGGATCGTTTGGAGAGCCACTTTTCATCCCTGAGAGAGTTTTAAGAAATTCTTCCTTGGTCATCTGATAGAATCTGTCGAGGATAGGACCATTTAATGGACGGGTCAAGGTTTCAGCGGGGATTTTGTCAGATTTGGGGGGGAGGGTTTGTAGAATGGTAGTTATTTTATTCTGAAAATAAGATCCTATTTGATTGCATCTAGCAACAGAGGGTAACTGGGTTGGGGAGGGATTTGGAATTTTTAATAAGTTTTTAAAGATTTTATAGGTCTCGCGGGACGAATTAGAGGCAGATTTCATTTTTTCCTCATAGAAGGAGGCCTGAGCTGACTTTCGGGCTAGTTTATAGATGTTCATTGATTTTTTATATTCTTCTTTGAGAAGAGGGTCCCAGTTTTTCCTCCATTTGCGTTCTTGAGCTTTACAATTTTTCCGAAGAATCTTGAGTTCTTGGGAGTACCAGGGGGATTTAAAAGAGGTGCATTTTTTCTTTAGATTTTTCTTCGGAGCGACTTGGTCTAAGGTAGAGGTAAGCCAGTTGTTAAATTTTTTATCTGCTTTGTCTGGGTCGGGGTCAGCATAAGGGGCAGAGTGAGTTAGTTTTTGCATCCAATTTTCAAAAGAGATTTTGGACCAAATTCTATCCTGTTGTCTTGGGGTGAGGGTCTGGGGAGTGTCAGGAGTGATCTGCCAAAAAAAAGGAATCAGGAAGTGATCTGACCATGGGAGGGGGAGTGGGTGGGAGACTTCTAGATTAAGGAGATTAGTGAAGAGTGGATCTAACAGATGTCCTTTGGAGTGAGTTGCTTCGGAGTTTTTAAGTTGGATGTCAAATGCTTTTAATTCCGAGATTATATCTCCAGCAACTTTATCTTTGTTGTCCTCAAAGTGGAGATTTAAGTCTCCTAGAAGGAGAAAGCTGGAGGTCAAAGTGCCCATGGATATGGTGGCCTCTAGCAGAGAGTTGACGAAATTTCCTAGACTGGTGGGGGGACGATAGATGAGAAATCCCGAAAGGGTTTTATTGGGATTTATTTGGAGAGAAAAGTGTAGATTTTCACAATCCTCGATACCTCCAGTTTGTATTCTGCAGGTAAGGGTGTTTTTATAAACAATCGCCAACCCTCCTCCTTTACCCTTAGGTCTATTTTGGTATAGTATGAGGTAGCCTGTGGGTAGCATATTGACGATGTCAGCTTCGGAATGGGGCGTAAGCCATGTTTCCGTAAGAAAAAGGGCATCTAATGTCATATCCTGGATCAGCTGGTTGATTTCTACGGAGTGTTTAGATGCAGATCTGCAATTAAGTAACGCTAGGTTGACTGATTTAATTGTGAGGTGTTTCCCTCTAGTATTGTCAGAGGTTAACGGTATGGGGGTAAGGGTAGATGTGGTCGGGCGGTATTGAAGGAGATGATCCCTCGAGTATTGTATTCTCTTACATCCTGATTTGGGCATAGTAAGTGGCCCTGTGCCCGGCCTGGCTCGGACGGGCCCAGACGGGCTTGCCTCTGGCGCGCCTCTGGCGCGCCATCGGCGCGCCCGCTGCTCCCGCCCGCTGCGCGGACGAGAAGAGGGCTTCATTTTATGGCGATTGGGCCGAAATCGCCCAGCCACTAGAGCGCTGTCCAGGCCCCTATCTAAGATGGCGGCCATGGATTGAGTGCCTCGGGGATAAGTAAATAAGGCAGACCGGGAGCCCTAAACTGCTTCAGGTCGTGCAATTAGTCTGCACGAGGAAGCGGCTCACTCAGGTAGGTTTAGCAGGAATTATGGACAATAAACAGCGTTTTTACAAAGTCACAATAAAAAACAATTCTGTGCAATTTTAAAACAGCGTGAGTGCTGGTAAAAAGTTTCAATGCAAAAACGAGCTTTGTAAGTTGATTAATTTAGCAGGAGCAGCCAATTGTTCTGCTGCTCGAACTCTAGCCTCCCGGCTTCCGCCTCAGGAGGGTACAATCACTGGTTGGTGAAACTGTCAGGAGCTCTTTTATGGTGATTGGGCCGAAATCGCCCAGCCACTAGAGCGCTGTCCAGGCCCCTATCTAAGATGGCGGCCGTGGATTGAGTGCCTCGGGGATAAGTAAATAAGGCAGACCGGGAGCCCTAAACTGCTTCAGGTCGTGCAATTAGTCTGCACGAGGAAGCGGCTCACTCAGGTAGGTTTAGCAGGAATTATGGACAATAAACAGCGTTTTTACAAAAGTCACAATAAAAAACAATTCTGTGCAATTTTAAAACAGCGTGAGTGCTGGTAAAAAGTTTCAATGCAAAAACGAGCTTTGTAAGTTGATTAATTTAGCAGGAGCAGCCAATTGTTCTGCTGCTCGAACTCTAGCCTCCCGGCTTCCGCCTCAGGAGGGTACAATCACTGGTTGGTGAAACTGTCAGGAGCTCTTTTATGGTGATTGGGCCGAAATCGCCCAGCCACTAGAGCGCTGTCCAGGCCCCTATCTAAGATGGCGGCCGTGGATTGAGTGCCTCGGGGATAAGTAAATAAGGCAGACCGGGAGCCCTAAACTGCTTCAGGTCGTGCAATTAGTCTGCACGAGGAAGCGGCTCACTCAGGTAGGTTTAGCAGGAATTATGGACAATAAACCGCGTTTTTACAAAGTCACAATAAAAAACAATTCTGTGCAATTTTAAAACAGCGTGAGTGCTGGTAAAAAGTTTCAATGCAAAAACGAGCTTTGTAAGTTGATTAATTTAGCAGGAGCAGCCAATTGTTCTGCTGCTCGAACTCTAGCCTCCCGGCTTCCGCCTCAGGAGGGTACAATCACTGGTTGGTGAAACTGTCAGGAGCTCTTTTATGGTGATTGGGCCGAAATCGCCCAGCCACTAGAGCGCTGTCCAGGCCCCTATCTAAGATGTAGTCACTCATACATATACTCACTCATCATATATAGTGATACACCTATATATCCTGTTACACAACGACAGTCATCCAAAAGTTACTCACACACATACTCACACATGCAAATAAACTATTGAACATCCATTTATTTGCATATACAGCTATACGCACACTACCACCTTACTTCTAAGAAAACATACACATATTTACTCTGTTAAAGAATCACTTATAGAAAAACATACTTATCTAAACAGGAACTCTTACAATCCCTCACTCTCACATATACTCACTTATATACATCAATATTCACATATACTAGATTAAAACATATGTAGTTACTGATAAAGACACTAGTGAGACAGTCATTCACTCACTAACACACACATATACACACTCATCCACCCATACAGTCCTGCACATATGCTGTCTTCAAAACACATACAAACAGAGAGTCAGTCATTCATGCATCTATGTGCTAAGTAATACCCTCACCAAACCATATAGACACTCATACTGATATTAAAAAAAACATCTAATAACCCATATACATACACATGTAGCTACTCACCAACCCATGCAGCCACTTATACACAAAGTGAAACATTAATACATATATTTAAATATTTAAACATTACTCAGTAATATTTATTTTTCAGAAAGACACACATTCACTGGATGGTGTCATCAGTGATGTCATGAGTGATGTCACTGACCATGTCATGAATTATGTAATATGTGACGTCATCAGCAGTGCATTGCACGCGCAAGTTATAGTGAGTCCAACTAACTATAACGTGGGAATTTCTATGGTTTTATGCAAGTAAAACTTCCAGCTAACAATAACTGGTGTAAAACCTATGTTTTTTTCAGTGAATATATATATATCTATATATATATATATCTATATATATCTATATATATCTATATATATATACATATATATATATATATATATATATATATATATTACCTACTGGCGGTCGCCAGTAGGTATATATAGTTAGGATTTTTTCTCTATGGGTTTTTTGAAAATTCTATGTCTAATAACTTTGGCGTTTGTGGACGGAATTGGCTGAAATTTTCAGGAAAATGGCACATTTTGTTTCTGAGCAGCCCTTGAAAATTGGGGGGGGGTTCGTCCAGGGGGGGTCGAGAAAAAAGGGGGGTCCCAAAACGTGTTTTTAACATTGAGTTTTCCATAGGGCGGTTGGCCTCACTTTTAGCCCGAACGGCTGAATGGATTTGCACGAAACTTGGCAAAATTGTAGGGACTGGTAGCCCGATGTGCCTTTTGTAGGTCTCAATATATGTGCTACAGTGGATTTTGAGAAATTAACGTTTAAAAAAAGATATATATCTGTAACAGCGGACCGGGAAGCGCTCCAGGACGCGTACTTTTCGCGCAACGGAGCTTTGTGAAGCAAAGCTGATTGGTTCTCCGGCGTCTGTCAACATTCCAAACAGTCCGTAGCGGCCGCCATCTTGTCTCTCGGTAGGATCGAGAGACAAGAGGAGGCCAAAGCGAAGGGGCAAATGACCATAAGGGGGAATAGTAGATCCTCGCTGACCCCCTAGGTTTGATGTGGAGGTTTTAAAAGGGCCCCGCGGGGCAAAAAAAAAAAATAATAATAATAATCGAACGGCTGAATGGATTTGCATGAAACTTGGCAAAATTGTAGGGACTGGTAGCCCGATGTGCCTTTGCTAGGTCTCAATATATGTGCTTCAGTGGATTTTGAGAAATTAACGTTCAAAAAAAGATATATATCTGTAACAGCGCACCGCTTCGCGTACTTTTCGCGTTACGGAGCTTTGCGAAGCGAAGCTGATTGGCTCTCCGGTGTCTGTAAACATTCCAAACAGTACGTAGCGGCCGCCATCTTGTCTCTCGGTAGGATCGAGAGACAAGAGGAGGCCAAAGCGAAGGGGCAAATGACCATAAGGGGGCATAGTAGATCCTCGCTGACCCCCTAGGTTTGATGTGGAGGTTTTAAAAGGGCCCCGCGGGGCAAAAAAAATAATAATAATAATAATCGAACGGCTGAATGGATTTGCACGAAACTTGGTAAAATATTAGGGACTGGTAGCCCGATGTGCCTTTGCTAGGTCTCAATATATGTGCTTCAGTGCATTTTGAGAAATTAACGTTCAAAAACAAGATATATATCTGTAACAGCGCTCCGCTTCGCGGAGATAAAATTATATCTGTATTACCTAGCTGTTGCTAACACCAGTTAACGACGGCTAGTAGGAGATAGCGACCATCTTGGGCCCCACTTTGCATGTGAGTGATATTTATCACTAATGACATGCAAAGTGGGCATGCCAAGATGTTAGCGACTGGAAACAGTCGCTAACATCGCTATCTCCTATTATCAACTTTTGGAAATATTCGAGATAAGCGCGAATATCTCCAAAAAGTAACAGCTGCCCTGAGCAGTTCTTAGCCATGTTATCCAATGGGAGGTGGATAACATGGCTAAGAGCATTAGCTCGGTAATGCATGAATATCGCTGAGTTTTCAGCGATATTAATGCATTGCGGTCGTTTTTTATCGTATTTGCGATAAACCTTGATAATAGCAAGGTTTATCTGCGATAATTTCTGACGGTAAAAAAATCTTTCCAATGCATCGTTAGGGATAAATATCGCTTAACTTTGGTAATATGCCCCAATGTCTGTTAACGTTCGATTCAAAGGAAATCAGGAAGTGTTGAAAAACATTGTCTGCGCCATCTTGTCTTTTTTCAAATGCCACACTTTTGTCGTGCACGGCAGCCATTTTAGATGCCTTGACCAGACCCACTCTGTGCACGCTGTCGATCCTTAGCATGGCTGCCGACCCTCGCAAGCATCTCACCCAGGCAGTGGTCACCCCCGCTCTCTGTCTTATGCATGGGTAATAAACCTCCCCCCATCTGCGCTGCTCTTCCCTGAGAATCACACCCTGTGCCCGCCGACACCTCTCTTTCGCCCTATTCACTACCGCACCCTCTGACACTCCTTTTCCTCTGTGTCCGATTGTCCAGGCCGGTCCTAGGCTATCAGCTAGCCCTGCAGATGTAGTTTGTGGCCACAGCTGTAAAGAATCACCCCTCTTCAAAGGAGTTATAGTAGATCAAGGCCCACACTCGATGAGATCCGTCACAGCAGAAGCGTTGCTATTATCTGAAAACCATCCTGTATTGTGATTGGGGAGGGGACCGAGCGTGAAGTGGAAGATTCCAGGGATGACTCTTTGTACATCAAAGTTTTTACAATTATGTGTCACATTAAAAATATATAGCACTCCGACAAAGTAGTAAGATTATAAAACTTTAATAATTTATAAATATATACAAGAAAACAAAAATAGTAATAACATATAAACATTTTTAGGGAAAAACAACGAAGTAGCGGTCGGCTGTGCGAATAGTCCCAACGCGGCACAACGTCCACATTTCCGGCGTGGGGCGTCGCGGGGGGTGGGTCATCAGTAGCAAACTGTTGTGCGAATAGTTCCAAGGCAGCAGAACGCGCCGAAATCTAGATGACACGAAAGTGATGTCTAGTAAGTTGCCACCCAGCAAATAACGGCGTGGGGCGTCGCGGGGGGTGGGTCATCAGTAGCAAACTGTTGTGCGAATAGTTCCAAGGCAGCAGAACGATGGCACCAAGGTGATGTCCAGTAAGTTGCCGCACTGGTTTTGGTATCCTACAATGCTGCTCCTAATAACGGCGTGGGGCGCCCCGGGGGAGGCGGCGTGAACGGGCCTCTCCAGGTGGAGTGTCATCTGTTGTAGTGGGGCGCCCCTTTACCGTTTCAGTTGCCATTCCGTCCGTTTTTGGTCCACTGTGTCAAAAGCCGCAATTCAGCTGAGTTGCGCCCACTCTTGCGGTGCAGCGATAGGCGGCTGTCACAGGACTCTCAAAATGGCGGCAGGCTCTTTCCTTTTTGGGCCTGGTCCACTGAAATGGCCCTGGGACACCTTGGAAATCGGACGCTTGTCTGCTAGGTCTTGGACCCCATTCTCGAAAGCGTCCCCTCCGCCTTGAGAATTCATCAAAAGTTTTGGGGGCCCCGACTCCTGCAGGCTTCTGGTGGGGAGCGGCTGCCATGATTGCTCGCGGAATGACCACGACGGAGCTACGAGATGGTGGTGCTCTCATGCTGACGCCAGTTTAGTCTGAAACATCCAGAAACAAGGTGGGGCTTTCATCGTTTGGGAAAAAAAAAAAAGTTTTCATCCAATGAAAAGTGTTGTTTTTAGGTCATATGATCAAGCCTTCCATCATTAGGAAACCAAAAGTAAAATGAACCAATGAAAAGTTTTATAAACAAGTCACATGACCTGTTATGCGGCATAGGGTATAAAATGCGGAGAAAATACGTTGGCACGTGAGGCGGCGTCAGTAGCGGACCGATGTGCGAATAGGCCGAAGGCAATACAACGCGCCAAGATCCGGATGGCACCGAGGTGGTGTCCAGCAAGTTGCAGCACTGGTGTGGCCATCCTACAATGCTGAAAGTCGGCGTGGGGCGCCCCGTTGGCCTGTGAGTTTGCGTCAGTAGCGGACCGATGTGTGAATAGGCCGAAGGCAGCACAACGCGCCAAGATCCGGATGGCACCGAGGTGGTGTCTAGTAAGTTGCCGCACTGGTGTGGCCATCCAACAATGCTGAAAGTCGGCGTGGGGCGCCCCGTTGGCCTGTGAGATGGCGTCAGTAGCGGACCGATGTGCGAATAGGCCGAAGGCAGCACAATGCGCCAAGATCCGGATGGCACCGAGGTGGTGTCTAGTAAGTTGTCGCACTTCTGTGGCCATCCTACAATGTTGAAAGTCGGCGTGGGGCGCCCCGTTGGCCTGTGAGATGGCGTCAGTAGCGGACCGATGTGCGAATGGGGCCAAAGGCAGCGCAACAATATTTTCTGACTGACACCACAAGGCGCTGAGATGCCAAGATCCGGATGGCACCGAGGTGATGTCTAAGTTGCGGACTGATGTGCGAATGGGGCCAAAGGCAGCGCAACAATATTTTCTGAAGAGAAGACACCAAAAGGTGCTGACATTCCAAGATCCGGATGGCACCGAGGTGGTGTCTAGCAAGCTATGCAGTTGAGTTGTGTGCGCACTTGCGGCGAATAGGTCGAAGGCAGCATAACAATGTTTTTTGAATAGAAGACACCACAAGGCGTTGAGATTCGGTTACCACCGAGGTGATGTCTAGCAAGTTGCCGCACTGGTGTGGCCATCCTACAATACTGCTCCGAATACCGGCGTGGGGTGCCCGAAGGGGGGGGAGCCGCCGTGAATGGGCCTTCCTAGGTGGAGGCTCGTCTGCTGTAGTGGGGCGCCCCTTTACCGTTTCAGTTGCCATTCAGCTGAGTTTCGGCTGCTCTTGATGCTACAGCGACAGGCGGCTGCAAGAGGACTCTCAAAATGGCGGCCTGTTCTTTGGATTTGGGCCTGGTCCACTAAAATGGCCCTGGGACACCTTAGAACTCGGACGCTCGATTTTTTTTTCCTTTCCTGTACATGCAAAAAAAGGTAAATGCCCGGTACGTTACACGCTTCATCTGCCACGATGAACTCTCCAGAGGAACCGAAAAAAAATATAGTTGTGGTAACTATACCATGCATCGTCATATGGAGAGGTGGCACCAATTAATTATAGTGCTGCATAAAAGAGAGATTTGGAGGAGAACCCCTGACCTGCTAGTACATTCATCAAAGAAGTGGCACTGAGAGCTTCAGAGGCAAAGGAAACGGTCCCAAATATTTAGAAGAACTTTGGAAAGATTAAAATGACATGTTTAGATTGTGGCAAATTAATTTCATGTGGACAGATGAGTGTTACTCTAATAAATACAGCATATGAACATCATCATAGTCGATGGTTGGTAGAGACATTTTGACTATATCCTGGACCTGCCCGTCCTCGCCCAAAATGGCGCCGGAATAAATGGGACTCGTAACTCCTTGTTGTGTACTAGTTGCAGAACCTTGAAATCACGAGATACGTATGCAGTTTTGAAGCACATGGCGGGCGGGGACGAGAATTGATTGACTATTTCGACATCCCTATTGATATTAAGTTCTGATGTGTTATTGATTACTGTACTGTTGAAAGTTCGAATTAACGTCACCCATGGTACTTGCCCGCAAATGTATATCTAGATAATTTTATTGTAACTGGCCCTGTCGTATTTTAATTATAAAATGTACGTCCACCGATTCCGTAACTGTTAGACACCTTAGTTCTTGCAACCTAATGGCCCGCCCGTTACGTTCCTCTACAGTGTAAATGTCTATTCATCATATACGATTACAGTTTGCTCTGTGGCAGGCCCACGTGGTTATAGGCTCGTATTTGTATAATGAAATTTTCACAATAAAGGTTTTTAAAAGAAAACATGGTAGTAGTATATACATTGGTAAAGTTTTTAATAATAGTGACTGTTTTAGAATCATTAAAAGGCAAGTGAAATAAAGCAGACCAATTACATGAAGGGTAAAAGGTATAATACGAAGGAACGCAGTAAAGATAAATGGTCAAGGGCTGTTGTGTTTTCTATTCCTGCAACATAAAGTGATCGATAAGAATCTCATATTCAGGCGTATCGGCGACTAAGACAGCAGGTCGACCCTCTTTTGCTCAACGGCTCCGTCATGGGACGAAGAAACGCTCTTTTTCTCGAAAAAAGAATATATTTTACTTGCAGGACAGTTGTAAAATTTCCGGGAAAGTACATTAGCCTGGAACATTATAACATATATTTAAGAAAAAATAATGTTTGGAAGTAATGAAAAGCGTAATTTTTAGGTCATATGACCAAGCCTTTCATCATTACATTAAGAAAAGTAAAATGAACCAATGAAAAGTTTTATTAACAAGTCACATGACTTGTTATGCTTACGTTATGCGCTGCGCGCCCCGGATGACTTCCGGATGCGCTAACGCGGCGCGTCATATGACGCATTACGCGACAACGCAGGTACAGAATATAGTCAAAATGTCTCCACCAACCAGCGGTCGGAACACAACCCCTTTCAGCAGGCTAAATAGTTCTGTTAAATGACAACAGAAGGGACAGGCAACAAGAACCATCAGCCAAAGAGGGGAGGGCTAGTTCTTCTCTACCGGGTTACATTGGGGCGCTACCGGAACTGATCGAATTGGTAGTCTACAGTGTTTCTGGATGTTTCAGACTGAAGCTGGGGTTAGCATGAGAGCAGCACCATTTCGTAGCTCCGTCGTGGTCATTCCGCAACCAATCATGGCAGCCGTTCTTTATCGTTATTTTGGGCGGGGTGGGTGGCGGAGCCGAGCTGTTTTGCAGCCATCATTGTGTGGAGTTCAGTTCATCTCACTAGTTTTGTATTTGTCATGAGGGGTTGTTCCTAATGTTTCTATTTTAGCGAGGTCAAAAAGAGATCCCATTAGTGGCCTACTGATTTTGCTCGATTCCTTTTCTTTTTTTTTACACGATTTTTCGTTATCTGCAAAGACTAAACAGAGTATTGCGACTCTGTGTTTGTTTGTAAATAGAGAATGAACCAAAGAGAACTAATTCTAAAACAGTAAATACTTGGATAACAATCAATCAAATGGAGAGAGAAGCAGGCACGACGGATTACAACGGGGGCAAAGGCCTGCGTTAACTACCTTTCACTATCTGCAAAGAGAGAGTACTCCTAATAGAAATGAGGGGGGGGGCACCATTCAAAGCAGATCAGTGAGCATAAACACGAAAATGTTTTCACTTACCACGTACTTGACATTCGACAGCTTATGATATTTGCTATTAAAAAACCATTGAAATTCACTGAAAAAACCATAGGTTATAGACCATATATAGTTAGGAATTAGCATTTACAAAACCTTGAAAATTCACTGAAAAAACCATAGGTTATAGACCATATATAGTTAGGAATTAGCATTTAAAAAACCTTATTTTACTCACACAAAACCATTGAAATTCCATATATAGTTAGTTGCACTAACTATATATCGCGCACCCGCAATCCACTGCTGATCATGTCACATATTACATCATTCATGACATGGTCAGTGACATCACTGATGACATCACTGATGACATCTCAAATGACATCACTGATGACATCACTGATTTATTTATGGATTTTATAAAGCGCACGGCTACCCCCAACGGGGGTGTCCCGGCGCTAAAATTATCTGCTAGAAGAGAAGAGCAATCTAGATAGAAGCGAATAGCCAAGTTTTCAGGCATCTTCGAAACAGAGCTTCAGATGGGGCGAATCTCAGGTCGATCGGTAAGCTGTTCCAATGTTTGGCAGCTAAGACAGCGAATGCTCTGCCACCCATTCTTGAGCGACGGAATCTAGGCACAAACATGAGACGCAGATTGTTAGAACGAAGGTCTCTGACTGAGTGAGACAATCTCAATCTCTTTCTTAAGTATTCTGGGCCAGAGCCGTTCAGAGCTCGATAGGCCAGAACAAGCGTTTTAAATTTGATACGGTTGGCTATAGGAAGCCAATGGAGTTCTTTGCGGAACGCAGAGATAGAGTGTCTATATGGGATGTTACCAATCAGTCTTGCCGCAGCATTCTGTACCACCTGCAGGCGTTCAATTTGATATAAAGGGGCCCCAGCATACAGACTGTTGGCATAATCCAGATGGGCAGTGATTAATGCCTGAGTGACGGTTCTGCGAGCCTCCATTGGCAGAAATGGAAAGATCTTTCTCATCATTTTTAATTTGCCAAAGCAGGTCGCAGTAACCTTATTGATTTGAGGGCTGCAGGAGAGGGTATCATCAAATGTGAACCCCAGATTGCGGGCAGAATGGACCGGGACTGGAGGGGGGTTAAGTACCGTAGGCCACCAAAGTGGGGGTGGAATGGTCATTTTTTGATTAAAAAACAAGACCTCAGTCTTGTCAGTATTAAGCCGTAGGTGATTCGAGGACACCCACGCACAGATTTCGCCCAGACAATGGCGGAAGCTGGAGAGGCTGGAGTCAGAGTGATCTCTAAATGAGAATATCAGCTGTGTGTCATCCGCATATGAGATCACTCTGACTCCACATGCCCCCACCACCCTGGCTAGCGGGGCTAGGTAAACATTGAAAAACAAAGGACTTAGCGCTGAGCCTTGTGGGACTCCGCGTTCGAGAGGTTTGCATCCAGATTTAAAGGGTCTAAGAAGAACCCTATGTGAACGTTCCAGAAGAAAAGAACAGACCCATGCTAAGGCAGTGCCGCTCAGTCCAATCTGCTCCAGTCGGCCTAGAAGAATTTGGTGGGACACTGTATCGAAAGCGGCGGATAGGTCGAGGAGGACCAACATGGCCTCCTCGCCCTTATCCACACATTCTCGTACAGTCTCCGAAACCTCTAGTAGTGCGGTCTCCGTACTGAAACCAGCACGAAAGCCGGACTGGGAATCATGTAGCAGAGAGTAGGTCTCTAAGTACTCTGATGACATCTCATTTGGCATCATTCTTGTGCTAATACGATAAACCTCTTCAGACTCTAATATAACCTTAGATACACTCAGTGTATACAGACACTCACACACTGCCACTCATCCATGGAGTTACTCACACACCCAGTCAGTCATGCAAAGAAACAATCTCACCTCCATTTCTTCAACTATACAGTTAAACACACCTTACTTATTGAAACATATACTAACACATATTTACTCTCTTATACAATCCCTGATACAAGTTCACAATGATCGATACAACCACTCACTCATTCAGTGGCTCTCATGCACAGTTATTTATATATGCCAACTCTCACATGTACTGTGTTTTACATATGTACTTACTATGACATGTAGCATTGAGATATCCATTCACTCATCAATACACCCATGCACACAGTCAACTGCCCATGTAGCTGTTTCCACATGCACTCTTGAACTCATACACCTAGTGAATAAACTGCTCACACATCTATGCATAGAGTCACACACCTTCCAGCCACCCCCACACAAACTCAATCTCCCATAGAAATACTTGGGTAACCAATTAATAACACATATAGCCTCTCGTATAGCTAATGATCAACACATGCAGCAGTTTACAGAACAACAGACATAATGATGCACAAATTAAGACAGTTTAGTCACTAACCCATGCATTCAGTGAGACACATTTAATCACTCACTCATACAGTCAGTCACGCACCTACTAAATCCTTCATCCAGACACTTATACATCCACTCATTCTTCAATATGTAAGACATATTTTAACTTTACAGAAACATACAGTCACTGGATGTTGTCATCAGTGATGTCATCAGTGATGTCATTTGAGATGTCATCAGTGATGTCATCAGTGATGTCACTGACCATGTCATGAATGATGTAATATGTGACATGATCAGCAGTGGATTGCGGGTGCGCGATATATAGTTAGTGCAACTAACTATATATGGAATTTCAATGGTTTTGTGTGAGTAAAATAAGGTTTTTTAAATGCTAATTCCTAACTATATATGGTCTATAACCTATGGTTTTTTCAGTGAATTTTCAAGGTTTTGTAAATGCTAATTCCTAACTATATATGGTCTATAACCTATGGTTTTTTCAGTGAATATAGATATATATAGATATATATAGATATATATATATATATATATATATCCTACTGGCAGTCTCCAGTGGGTACTTATAATTAGGACCTTGTTTCTATTCCTCCCTGGCACGAGCTTCACTCTGATTGGATGTCAACACTCCAAACCAGAAAGTGTTGGCAGCCATCTTGTGACTCGGAAACCGAGTCACAAGAAAACAGAAAAAAACACCCTGACCTCCTAGGCCAGCTGAGGGGGTCCCACAAAGACCCCAAAGCTCGCCAAAAAGCATTAAAATAAATCGGCTGTATTTCTTGCTGGGTTCACGAATCCAGCTGAGAAAAAAAAAGTGTGCTTTGTTCTCTGTAAGCCCCTGGGTGGACCAGGTCCCGGAGGCATGCCAAAATATGTAGCCGGGGTCCGTGGGGGCCCCTGCAGCCGCGGGGACCACCACCTCCCCAGGCCTTGATTTATGAAGTGCAGGGGCATGCGGCCACCTCCCTGGGGCATAATGAAAATAGGGAGGGGGGCCTTGTGGGCCCACCAAGTCCCAGGGACCGCAATCTCTCTGAGGCTTTATTGAAATTTGGTTGGGGGCCTCACAGGCCCCCCAAGTCCCGGGGACCGCCACCTCCCCAGGGCATTCAATTTGGTGATATGGTGGTCTGTTACGGACCACCAGCTCCCAAGGGCTATGGAAAAGAGGGGAGGGGGCCACGTGGCCCTCTCCTGGAGCCCTTTTTAGGCCCTGGGACCGCCGCCCCAGGGCCGGCTCCTGCAATGTCCGGGTTGCCCACTCCCGGTACACTGATGTTTGCTATGGCAGGGTGGGAGTCATAGCAAACTCTGCTTTGGTTTTTGGATGCAAGAGCAGAAAATCTGCTCTTGCTTCCAAAAACCAAAGCAGGATTGCCTTTCTACAAGGAGAGCAGCATGTTAGCAGCTCCCCGTGTGCAAAACCAATGGCAGCTCCCGCAGGATGCCGGGAGCCGGCGGGAACATGGGGGCATTGGGGCTCCCCCCACGGTCCCCAACTTGAGGGCTGGCTTCGGGGGATGGGGTCCCCGGGGCCAAAAGTGGCCCAGGAGGGAGGCCACATATCCCCCTCCCTTTTAATTAATTTTTATTTTTATTTTGATAAAAAAAGAAAGGCCGGCCAAAGGGGATGGGGCCCCCAGGGCCATAATTGGCTTAAGGAGGAGAGCCTCCTAAAAAAAACACAGGCTGGGCATGGGCATGGGGTCCCTGGGGCCAGAAGTGGCCAAGGGAAGGGGTGGAATGCGGCCCCCCCTTCCATACTATATTATCTATAAAAAGAGATGAGGCAATACCCAGGAGGATGGGGTCCCCGGGGCCATAATAGGCCTAAGGGGGCGCGGCCATGCGGCCACATCCCAAAATTATTTTTTTTTAAATGCTCGCGAGGCCCCGGGGGATGGGGTCCCCGGGGTCAATAGCGGCCCAGGGAAGGGATGCCACGCGGCTCCCTTACCATTTCTTTTTTTTTAAATGCTCAGGCCCAGAGGGATGGGGTCCACAGAGCCCACAAAATTGTAGAAGAAGGAGGGCCACACAGCCCCCTTCTACAAATATTCAAAACAAAGAAAAGCCGGCATCTCACCGGAGGCCCTGTCCCCTCCCTGCACACTTCTGCAAAAGTGCCCCCTGCACGTTCTAAGTTGAGGAGTGAAGTCCCCTTGAATACTGACGGTCCCTGGGGGGCAACTAGTCCACCAAGTACCTCCAGTAACTGCCACACAGCTGTATTGCAGAGATGTGGTCCGAGACCACGCCCCCTTTTTACACCACTCTGCAAATGTGACTCGTGGTGCACTGCTGGTGGGACAATGAGGTCCTCTTGTATCCTGAGGACCTTAAAACACAAGTAAACTTCATCCCCCGAGCAGCAGTCCACCAAAAGGCGCGTTTGCAGAGTGGTGTAAAAAGGGGGCAAAGCCTCGGACCACCTCTCTGCAATCCAGCTGTGTGGCACTTACTGGATTAACCTGGTGGGCTAGTTGGCCCTCAGGGACCCTCAGTATTCAAGGGGACTTAATTCCCCAACTTAGAACGCACCAGGGGGTGCGTTTGCAGAGTGGTGGAAAAAAGGGGCATGGCCTGTGTCCAACTCTCAGCAATCCCACTATGTGGGGCTTACTGGAGGTAAGAGGTAGGCTAGTTGCCCCCTAAAGGACCCCAGCAGAGAAGGTGACTTCAAACTGCGTCCAAGAGCGTGTCAGGGAGCGCAGTTGCAGAGTGGCGGGCAAAGGGGGTGTGGCCAGCTGTGAGAATTTAGCAATCCTGCTGTTTGGGACTTACTGGAGGTAATAGGAGGGGTAGTTGGCCCCCAAGGATGTCCTTGCAGGCCAACTGTCTCTCTTGTTACCTCCAGTAAGTCCCACACAGTGGGATTGCTAAAACATCTTCGGAGGCAATGGCACCTTTCTCCACAACTCTGCAAACCCGTCTTCTGGCAGACTACGAGATGGGGGATGAAGTCCAATTTATTCCTGAGGGACTTTGGGGACCAAGAAGCCCTCCAGGTACCTGTGGTATTCCTGAGCGTTGGGCAGAGGCCCAGTACCCTTTCTTCACCACTCTGCAAACGCGACTACTCGTTAAATTAGTGTTTGCAATGTAATAGGTTTCGCAGTTGCAAGTGTTAGAGCTATTGGCATTGTAAATGTAAAAGTTTTTTACTAATGTTTTTCAGAGTGGAGTGGATGTATGTTGTGTGTAGTGGAATTATATGGTATATTGTGCAATGAAATTATGTGGATAGAAAGTATGCGGTATTTAGTGTATAGGATTTATGTAGAGGGGGATTATGTGTTATGGAGAGTAATTATGTGGTATGGTAGTCTGTGTTGTGGAGTGGTAACCTCAGGTTTAGTCTTCCTCATATCCATAGAAGCTCAACTATGAACTCAGTGAGACAGAAAAAGAAGGAATCACTGAGGAGTACTTGTGGACCTAGTCAGAGGAATGAGCAGGGCCACTGGAATTATGCGACTGTTTCGCTACACCAACTTTGTCACAATTATACATTTTCTGCATTAGCCACACAATTCTTTATCTGCTCCCTAGTCTGCAGATTTGAACAAAAAAGAATGGTTTCTAGTGCAAACACCTCAAATGTTACCAAAAATGCAGCAACAAGTGTTACTGCATGGTATAATGCCCTTTGCAAACCTAGAATGGTCACCTGTTACTTATTGCTAAATGTGGGTGTTAAATTTGTACTAATGGTGTGCAAGTCACTCTTGCTTCCTTCTCCATCTCTCTTGCCTCTTTCTGCATTTCTGTTGTTTCTTTCTGTGCATTTCTTTATTTTTCTGCACTTCTCCTGCCTCTTTCTGCAAATCCCTTCTAGTTTCTGCACATCTCTTCCCTCTTTCTGCACGTCTGCTGCTTCTTTCTCCTCCTCATTTGCTTATTTATCTTGCCCCTTTCTGTACCCTTCTTCCCTCTTTCCGTATCTTTCTTGCCTTTTTCTGTACCCCTCTTGTCTTTCTGCACCCTTTTTGCCTCTCTCTGCACTTCTGTTACTTTTTTCTGTACTTCTCCTCCTTCTTTCTGCACCTCTATTGCTTCTTTCTGTACCTCACTTGCCTCTTTCAGCACCTCTTTGGCTTTTTTCTACAGATCTCTTGCCTCTTTCTGTACCTCACTTGCCTCTTTCAGCACCTCTGTTTGTTCTTTCTGCACTGCTCTGAATTCTTTCTGCACCTCACTTGCCTCTTTCTGCACTTCTCTTGCTTCTTTCTACACCTCTGCTGCTTCTTTCAGCAATTCTCTTGCATCTTTCTGCACTTTTCTTCCTTCCTTCTGCAGCACTCCTGCCTCTTTCTGTACCCCTCTTGCCTCCTTTTGCACCTCTGTTGATTCTTTCTGCACTGCTCTTGCTTCTTTCTGCACCTCATTTGCCTCTCTCTGCACCACTTCTCTTGCTTCTTTCTAAACCTCTGTTGCTTCTTTCAGCAATTCACTAGCCTCTTTCTGCCATTCTCTTGTTTGTTTCTGCAACTCTTTTGCGTCTTTCTTCACCTCTGTTGTCTCCTTCTGCACTTTAACTGCCTCTTTCTGAACCTCTCTTGCCTTTTTCACCATTTCTGGTGCTTCTTTCTGCACCTCACTTTTCTCAGTTTGCACTTCTCTTGCTTCCTTCTACACCTCTGTTGCTTCTTTCAGCAATTATTTTGCCTCTTTCTGCACTTCCCTTCTTTCTTTTTGCATCCCTCTTGCCTCTCTCTGTACCTCTCTTGCCTCTTTGTACACCTCTCCTACCTATTTCCGCACCCCTCTTGCCTATTTTTGAACCTCTGTTGGTTCTTTCTGCACTGCTCTCGCTTCTTTCTGTTCCTCATGTGCCTCTTTCTGTACTTCTCTTGCTTCTTTATAAACCTCTGTTGCTTCTTTCAGCAATTCTCTTAGCTCTTTCTGCACTTCTCTTGCATCTTTCTGCACCTCTGTTGACTCTTTCTTAAATTCACTTGCTTCTTTCTGCACCTCTGTTAATTCTTTCTACCCCTTCTGCCTCTTTCTGCACCCCTCTTCCTTATTTGTGCAACTCTCTTGCTTCTTTCTACACCTCTATTCTATCTTTCTTTCTCCACTACTGCCTCTTTCTGTACCTCTGTTGCTTCTTTATCCACTTCTCTTACCTCTTTCTGCACCGTTTGTGCCTCTTTCAGCACCTTGGTTGCTTGTTTCTGCAATTTTCTTTCTTCTTTCTGCACACCTTGCGGCTCTTTCAGTACCTCTGTGGCTTCTTTCTGCACTACTCTTCCTTCTTTCTGTACCCCTTGTGCCTCCTTCTGTACCTCTGCTGCCTCTTTCAGCACCTCTGTTGGTTCTTTCTGCACTGCTCTTGCTGCTTTCTGCACCTCACTTGCCTCTTTCAGCACTTCTCGTATTTCTTTCTAAACCTCTGTTGCTTCTTTCAGTAATTCTTTTACCTCCATCTGCACTTTTCTTGCTTGTGTCTGCACCTCTCTTGTGACTTTATGTACCTCTGTTGCCTCTTTCTGCACTTCACTTTCAACTTTCTGCACCTTTCTTGTCTCTTTCGGCACCTCTGTTTCTTCTTTCTGTACCCCTTCTGCCTCTTTCTGCACCCCTCATCCCTATTTGTCTAACTCTCTTGCCTCTTTCTGCACTTCTCTTCCTTCATTCTGCATCCCTCTTGCCTCTTTGAGCATCTGTTTATCTGTTTGCTTCTTTCTGTACTTCTCTTGCCTCGTTATGCACCCTTTGTGCCTCTTTCAGCACTTCTGTTGCTTCTTTCTTTCTGCACTTCTCTTCCTTCTTTCTGTACCCCTCTTGCCTCTTTCTGCACCTCTGTTGCTTCTTTCTGCACTTCAATTGCCTCTTTTTGTACCTCTCTTGCTTCTGTTTGCACCTCACTTGCCTCTTTCAGCAATTCTGTTGCTTTTTACTGCAGATCTCTTGACTCTTTCTCCACCCCTCTTTTCTCTTTCTGTACCTCTCTTGCCTCTTTCTGTATCCCTGTTCCCTGTTTCTGTACCTTTCCTGCCTATTTCTGTACATCTCTAGCCTCTTACAGTACCTCTGTTGTCTCTTTCTGCACTCCCCTTGCTCTTTCTGCGCCCTTCACGCCTCTTTCAGCACCTCTGTTGGTTCTTTCTGCACTGCTCTGACTTCTTTCTGTACCTCACTTGCCTCTTTCTGCACTTCTCTTGCTTCTTTCTACACCTCTGTTGCTACTTTTAGCAATTCTCGTGTCTCTTTCTGCGCGTCTCTTCTTTCATTCTGCACCCCTCCTGACTCTTTCTGTACCTTTCTTGCCTCTTTGTGTACCCCTCCTACCTTGCTCTGTATGCCTCTTGCCTCTTTTTGCACCTCTGTTGGTTCTTTCTGAACTGTTCTTGCCTCTTTCTGCACCCCTGTTCCCTGTTCCTTCACCTTTCCTTCCTGTTTATGCACCTCTCTTGCCTCTTTCTGCACCTGTGAGTTAGAGGTAGTTGTAACCCCCCTCCCCTATTATGTACAAGGGCCTTACAGGAGAGGTCATGGCAATCACAGGGGTACCCCAACCCATTGGGTACTCTAGTGTATGTAGGTGTTTTCACTGTATTCTAAGTGTCTCAGCATAGCACTGGCTCTGGGCCTGTTTATTCTGGGTCAGTTACAACCAATACCAGTCAGTAAAAGGTTGGGGGCACAGGATTACTTTGCAACAAGGCCTTTTTCTGTACCTCTGTTGGTTCTTTCTGCATATGTCTTGCTTCTCTCTGCACTTTTCTTCGTCTTTCTGGAATTCTGTTGCCTCTTTCTGCATTTCTCTTGCTTCTTTCTGCTCCTTTCTTCGTCTTTCTTCACATGTCATACCTCTGTAGGCATAGTTAAAAATTAGCATTTAAAAAACTTAGAAATTCCCTGGAAAAACCATAGGTTTCAGTGACGTTATAGTTAGAAATTATCATTTAAAAAAACCTTTGACATTTACTGAACAAAACATAGGTTTCAGGGACGTTATAGTTAGAAATTAGTATTTAAAAAAAACATAGAAATTCACTGAAAAAACCATAGATTTCAGGGACATTATTGTTAGAAATTAGCATTTAAAAAACCATGGAAATTCAGTGAAAAAAACATGGGTTTCAGGAACGTTATAGTTAGTTTGACATTTCACTCATAGAAAACCAGAGAAATTCGGCTGTTATAGCTAGTTGAGCTAACTACAACTTGCGCCCCGACAATGCACTGCTGATGATGTTACATATTACATCATTCATGACATGGTCAGTGACATCACTGATGACATCACAGATGACATCTCAATTGACATCCTAAAATTGGGATTACTAGACTCTGAGACACTTTGTCCTGCAATGCTGTAGGCTAGCGCTCACAGAAAACTAATTTAAGTACAAAGGCACATTGTACCAACAATGCCACGGAACATCCATGGGAATCACATTTGCCCCTAATGTGGCGGACTATACGTGAGCAGTTTTGAAAAAACATTCATACAGAGAGACAACAACCCCTTCTTGTCCAAAATCCAGTTCTGGAAACGGTAAATAGGCGACGATCTGGGAAGGCACAGAAGAAAGACTACACAGTTTCCATGAGTGGATCAACACACAAGACCCATGCCTAAAATGTACTTACACTGCTGACAAAAACATTTAGACTTCCTAGATTTAACCATATATGTGGAGAACAACATCATTAGAACCAAGACCTTCTTTAAACGATCTGCCAAGAACAGCTTACTTTCTTACAATAGCTTTCATCCACGTCCACTCAGAGATAATTTACCATACAGACAGTTCCTCCACCTTAAAAGAAATTGTAGTGAACTAACAGAGTATAAGACATAAGGCAAAGATCTCTGCTCTAAACTATCGTGTTGGGACTATCCAGCAAAAACAGTGGCGAAATGCCAGAAGAGGGCAAGGAATCAACCGAGAGAGGGTCTCCCTGAAACAACACCAAAGACACTTGCACCGGTTACCCTGACCTGCATCACTACGTATAGCTTAGCGAGCAACGCAGTAAAGAAGATCATAAACAAAAACTGGCGAATATTAACATCAGGATCACTAGACTGGCCCAAACTGAGGTTTGCTAATGGGAGAACAAAAAATTACAAAGCTATTCTGGTCCATACACGACCTCGAGAACCCAAAGTGAGAGAAACAATGAACACTTTATGGGACATGCAACCAGTAACTTGCCACTACCCCTGTGGACATTGCTCAGTAAGCAAACTGATCATCATCACTAAAATCTATTGAACTAACATCTGAACTTAAATGGACCATGAGGCAAAATACTAACATCTAGTCTACGTGATTATGTACCCTGCAACTTCAGATATGTTGGAATGACCTGTCGCAAAATAAAACAAAGGATCTGTGAGCACAGAAGCAATGTGAAGTGTAAAAGAGGATCGATCAAAATGAGTAACCACTATATCGAACAACAACATACCATTGATGACCTACACTGTGTTATCATTGAAGCATTAACTGGAATCACCCAAAATGCTGAAAGAATACTCTTTGAAAAAGAGCAAAGATGGGTACATCACCTTAAGACCAATTTCACAGGATTAAATGACAATATCCCTTGGCTCTGTATTACATAAACATTACTCAATGCCAAGACCAACTATACATGTCCAGTATAAGAACAAATCCGATCTTTCCAAGACTGATTCTCCTTTTTTATCGGTATCACAACCAACAAGTTGTCATGACACTTTTTTTTCTACTGTTATTCTTATTTTTCCTACTTTTCCTCACTCAAGCCACAGTTTCCCTTTTTACAAAATTTAGACCAATTTCAGCAGAAGACCTGAAAACATTAACATCTCATAGTCTTTCTTCATTGCCAAATTTCGCTGCAGCTCTCGAGAAACCTGAGACCCGGAAGGCAGCACCAGGACAAGTTGTGGAATGCTGATGCATTCGGTATGACGGACTGGAAAACTTTGTTATAGCAGAAGTTCACATAATGTATTACTTCAAAACAGAACTGATCTATGTGTTGTTTAAACCCTACAGCAGTGTTTTGCACCTCTGATTCTCGAAGAAGCTCTAATTATTACTTTTAAGGTATGCGCTTTACACAGAATATTCTCAACACAGACTAGGTGACACCCTTACTTTGATTCACCCGCTCTCTTTTTTACTCATGGCGTTCTACCCATAGTCTCTCTGTTGTAAATAGAAGATCCTTGAGCCAGGTATACAAAACAGGATAGGTTTATTTAAGCTTAGTTCGAGGTTAGATTCATTAAGCTAAGGTAGGTAGATAGAAATTAAACCCCATCAGGAGCGACCTCCCTGTCGCTCAGCCTGCCTGCCATCAACTGCCACTCCACACACAGGCCAGGCACCAAACATTCCATGATGTCGCCAGGCATTCTGCCACTCACACTATCTGAGCAACAGGGAAGTCCCAGCCAGGGAAAAGAGAGACACAAGTCAATTATAACATATACCCTTCCTTAGGGAAACAACAAAACTGAAGTTAAGGAAAGAAACATGAACATGAATATTTACAATGCATTCTAAAAGAAAACATTCACATAGCATTCTCAAAATGTTTGAGATTAGCCCCATCCCCCTCCCTTGTGGAAAATTAAATTAACATTGATGCCACTAATTGGCATATCACTTAAAACTCAAAAATGTGGTAAACACACCATTATGGGGCACTCAGCTCCCACAACCTCCATGTAATAGGGAACACATCTCCCTATGATCCAGCACTGGGAAACTTAGGTCCCAAAACCTCTTAAAGTTGGATTGGGGCCAACAGCTCCCACAACCTCCACAAAATAGGGCAACATCACCCTATGATCCAGTACTGGGACACTTAGCTCTCACAATGTCCACATAATGGGGAACGCACCTCCCCGTGTTCCATAACTGGGGAATCCAGCTCCCAAAAGCTCTAAAAAAAGTAACTGAAGCACACGATCCATAACTGGGGCACTTAGGGCCATATGCTTAATACCGGTCGGTAACGGACGGAAATCGGTAAATTTGCCGTTACCGACCGGTATTAAGCTTTTTCCAATGTAGGTGGTTGGATTTAAGGATTCGGTAATTTACAGATTCGGTAATTTAAGGAATCAGTAAATTACCGAATCCTTAAAATACCGAATCGGTAAATTACCGAATCCTTAAATCCTATGCATGGAGCACTCAAGTGAGTGCACTTTTGATTTAAGGATTCGTTATTTACCACCAATTACAAGTTGGTGGTAAATATCGAAAACCTTTAAAAAAGCAATTTTGTGTTTTTTTAAAAGTGCCATGTGGCAGACATACATGCCCTTAGGGCATGTATGTGTGCCACATGTGCACACATGCACGTTGCAGGTGTGCAACAGGGTGTCAATGTGACACCCTGCCACCCTTGAATATTTCCCCCCTATTACCGATTCGGTATTTACCGAATAGGTAATAGTGGATGGCTTCCCATTCATTCCTATGGGCCTCCAGGCCCATAGGAATGAGTGTGAATTACCGAATCGGTAATACCGAATATTACCGAATCGGTAAAATTTACCGATTTGTTACCTACATACTATTTACCGATTCTGAAATACCGAATCGGTAAAATTCAGTATTTTAGAATCTGTAAATAGAGATTACCTACATATGGCCCTAAGCTCCCATAATGTCCACTTAATAGGGAAACACAAATCCCTATGATTCATTACTGGGGTACCTAGATCCCAAAATCACTCACAATTGAACAGGGGCACTTAGCTCCTAACACATCTTAAACTTGAGCTGGGGCCCTTAGCTCCCAAGACTTCTCAACATTGAAAATTGAACTTAGCTACACAACCCCACAACCTCCCCACAAGAAGTAGCACAGTTCTCTATGAAGCCTGTACTAAAGCACTACCCGCCCCACAACCTACACATAATAGGGATAAAACATCTCCCTAGTAGCAAAACTCACCACCCTGCAACCACCCTAAAATACACTGCACTGGGGCACTCACCACCCCCAAAAAAAGAGCATTATAAGCTTATACAGTAAGAAAAGGAATGTCTTGCAGATGCTAAGAGTTCATGACCGCCGGTGAGCGGTCTCTCACCTGATGTCTCCTCACAGAGTTCCACACTGCCACAGGGAACTCATGTGGTGTAGTGTAGATAAGACGGCTGAGTTCCTGTTACAGTGCCAAAACTTCACTCTGTGAGAAACGCCTGATCCACAGTCAAAAAGTTCAATTTTCCTCTTCCACGATATGCCCAACATCCTTTCTTCCTCTTTTGGCACTGGCAGTTCACCTCCGGGTAAAATTGGCAACGCGGTTGGCAAAGAAAGCACACCGCAATGAAGATTGCCAAGCTGGGAAGACTTCCAAATACAAAATGTCAGCACGTTTCTTGACAGCGTACTGGGTGGCCTGCAGCACGCTGCTGCATGTAAGCGTGACTGGGCAGCAGAAGGTAACGATGAGAGGAGGACGTCATCATACCTGAGAGGGAGGAAGACGTCACAGAGGCTCCCACATAAGGACTGCAGGGCTGCATCACCAGGTAAGTGTGCATACGACATGTGCAACACGAGCCTGAATGTAAAAATTTTCAAAGTGGAGGACAACTGCCAAATGTCTACCGTTGCAGCGGAGGACAGTATTTTTTTTTACTGTAACTTAAATAATGCGCTGCAAGCAGACCCACAAAAATGTATATGCGGTACCTACTTTCTCACAACACGTCGCTCCACCTGCAGTAGTCTCTCTCCACAGTGTCAAACAGACTGAATCTTCTTCCTTCATTATCGTAGGTCACACTCAGCTTGCCTCAATGACCTCAAATGCAAAATGAGCACAGTCTCAGAGGCCACACTTCGTCATTAGACGTCCGCCATCGCCCTTGCACACCGAAATGCCTTCCAAAAACAAAGTAATGCGGAGCTCTTTCTCTGTGTCTCCATCGCAGTGGGCACATTTCACAGCTCAACACCCCCTTCACCGCTCCTTACCAGCCAGTTGAGAGATAAACAGTGCTTAAAAACTTGCGCTGCTCCACACCATCTCATGAAAAATCCTCTTAGAAGAGCTATTCCCTGACGGGCTACTTGACACTCCACACAGCTCTTTGTCAACTTGGAGACATGCACATCTGAAATCGTAGGCAAATTCCTCTCACTTCAACCGTAGTCTTCGCTCAGGAGATATGAGCCTAACATCCCACATCATCGGCTTCAGATCACAGCAGATAACACAGGCAGATTCCCTTCTCCAGATAAGACTTCTGCCACTGCACCTGTTGTGCCAAAATGAAACTCTCATATCTAGAGAGAGACAAGATAAGAGGATGACAAAGTAGGCTCCTCAGAAGTGAACAGTCAAACACCCATTCTGAAAGCTGTCCAGATAGTTTAGAACACTGGTGGGGCTTACCAGGGTGTTTCTACATTTCATAGTCTTTAACAAATTCTTTATTTTCTTAGTTCCAGTCTTCCTTCCTCAAAGCATAGGTTTGTTTAAAATCATAGCCAAAATTGTTGTAAATGGAAGATCCTTGAGCCAGGTATACAAAACAGGATACGTTTATTTGAGCTTAGTTCCAGGTTAAGTTCATTAAGATAAGATAGGTAGATAAAATATAGACCCCACCAGGAGCGACCTCCCTGTCGCTCAGCCTGCCTGCCATCAACTGCCACTCCCCACACAAGCCAGGCACCAAACATTCCATGATGTCATCAGGCATTCTAACACTCATGCTAGCTGAGCAGCAGGGAAGACACAAGTCAATTATAACACTCTCCTTAAACACTGTGAAAAGCTCAGCATTTAACAATATGATGTTTGTACATTTTCATTCACTAAAGCTAATCCTGTACTTATAACACAATACGTACAAGATGCATTGCTTTCAGACTTGCTCGACTAGCGGGTCATGTTATGTGCACATTTAAAGAGCGCAAAATAAGTGCACTGGCTTGCTCCTGACAATACGATGAATACAACGCACACGGCGTCATTTAACTCTCATAATGCACCGCCTAAGAGTACATTAATTTTTTCATTAAGCAGAACCTGACACCAGCACATTTTTATAAAAGAAGCAAACCATAAGTGAGCCCGAGGAAAAACTGTTAATTAGCCAAGCGAGGGCTTTGAATATCTTCAGTTGCTGATATGGCACATAGAGAGGCTCTTATGTTAATGGAATGTCAAGCTGATGAAAACGTGAAAACGCAGGTCGTATACCTGTAGAAAGCTCAGCGTAGTGATAACTACAACGGTGAGGCGTCTGCCTCGTGGGATAAATCGATTTATCCCACAAGGTAGTTTTTCCTCGGCCTCACTTATCTGCAGTGCCTGCCGATCGGGAACGAAAGATCACTCTAACAGAGATAAAAAGACCTGGTGCCGAGACCTTGTTTGGACCTTTCTCTACATTGTTTTTTCTTTCAACATCCTAAGACATCTATATATGCTACAAGATGGTAGCGTCCTGAGGAAGATACTCTCCATGTGTCGAAACGCGTAGACGAAAACCATCTTCCCTTCATACTATTGGAAATATCTGTACACACAATAATTTGCATATATCGAGTCTTTAATGAAAGAATTTTTACTGTTATTTTTTAGTTGTCCTATGTCATTGATTATCCTCATGACACCTTTTATCAATCTTATTAAATTAAATTCTCGAATGCTAATTTTGTGCCTGACTATTTTCTACTAATTTTTTGTTACTTGAACTTCGCCAGTACATGTGTTTTGCCTGGGTGTGTTATTTTCTCATAAATTATTTGCCCTGACCCAGGAAATCTACCTTTATCAGGGGGTCCTTGTTTGTTACATAACAATACCACAATGTCCTTTGTGAGACACTTCAATTATTTTCAGTTTTAGACTCTCCGGAATTAGGATTCTTAACCCTTGCAATATAACTCCTTCCTGAGTTACAGACAGTTCATGGTTAACACTTTTGTTCTTTTGGTATTCACCATCACTGGTGAGAGGTTGAGCATATCGGTTCCATGGTTGATGTGTAATTATATCTTTCTGCTTCAGCATGTCCGTCTCATGGCTCGTGGCAGTGATGATCTGGGCTAACAATATGAAGGCTGGGGTAATTGACTATTTAATGGATTTAATGAAGGCTTCAGCCATCTTGGTTGGAGTAGATTGACCTTGTATAGGCACTCTGGAAAAGTAGTCAGCAGGGTTTTTATCCTTCCCTCGATGATGTACAATGTGGTAATCATACTCTTGTAATCAGAGTCCCCACTGTTCAATACAAGGAATTATCTTGGCTTTTGGATTGTTAAAGATAGCCAATAAAGCTAGATTATCAGTTACCAGTGTAAAAGGCTTCCCATACAGGAATGCATAGAAATATTCACATGCCCATACTGTGTCCAAACTTTCTTTCTCGGGTTGAGAGTAAGCACATTTTGTTTGGGACAAGCTTTTACAGACATATGCAACAATATGCCTGCGAGCATAGATTTGTCCACTGTGCTGTGCCAGGATAGCGGCTAAAGCAATGGGGCTAGCGGCAACAACAACTTCTGTGTGAAGCTTTGGATTGAAATAGATCATTTCAGTAGCAGTTTCACTGGCTTGTTTGATTTTCTCAAAACTTCTCTCACATTCTTGTGGCCAATTCAATGAAACATTTCTCTTCATTAATTCTCGTAAAGGAGCACTTACAGTAGCAAAGTCTTGTATGAATCTTAAACAGTAACTGGCCATGACAAGAAATTAAATTATCATAGAAACATCTTGTGAGGGATCAGCAATTGACAGCTCTTGTACTTTAACAGGATCTGGTGTTACACCCCTATCTGAAAAATTACGGTCAAAGAAGTTTAACTTTGTCTTGTGGAGCTCACAGTTGTCTGCATTCAAAGTCAGGCCGGCATCAGTCAGTAAGTGACATATTGGGTGAGAGTGTTAGCATCCTTCTTCTGTGTAGCTCTTAAAATCAAAGGGGCATATTACCAAGCAATAGCGATAATTATCGCTATTGCTTGGTTAGAGACAAAAATTTACCGCTGAGCTGCGGCGATTTTTATCGCAGATAAACCTTGGTTTTACCAAGGTTTATCGCAAATGGGATAATAAACAGCCACAATGCATGAATATCGCTGAAAAGTCAGCGATATTCATGCATTACGGAGCTAATGCTCTTAGCCATGTTATCCACCTCCCATTAGATAACATGGCTAAGAACTGCTCAGGGCAGGTGTTAGCTTTTGGAGATATTCGCGCTTAGCGCGAATATCTCCAAAAGTTGGTAATAGGAGATAGCGATGTCAGCGACTGTTTCCAGTCCTAACATCTTGGCACGCCCACTTTGCATGTCATTAATGATAAATATCACTGACATGCAAAGTGGGGCCCAAGATGGTCGCTATCTCCTACTAGCTGTCGCTAACTGGTGTTAGCAACAGCTAGGTAATAGGGAGATAATTTTATCTCCGCTTTCTTGGCTTTTAAAGCCAAAAAAGCGGAGATAAACCCCCTTGATAATATGCCCCAAAATGTCTACACTATAGTTAAATGCATTCTGAACTAGCTGTATGAACCGTCAAATGACATCTTGTAAAAGTTTGGCAGCCGCTGGCACACTAAAACTGAGAGGCATATGTATACAAACCCCTATTGCCATGGGAACATCACTTTATGTGACATTTCTGTGTTGATAGGGGCTTCGCCTTTTTTACAAGGCAGTGTTAAGCCACTTAATGTGGCTTAATGCTGCCTTGTAAATTAGGCCCCCTTTCACGCTATGCTTAGCGTGAAAGGAGTAGGCAGCTGTTGTTGAGATGGGCATTCCACTGCAAGACCTGTTGATTTTGACTCTGTCCGTAATTTACAAGTGCAGCGTAAATAGGAGGCAGTGCCAAAGTTAAGACCAGATTAAGATCAGGGAAAACCAGGTCTTTATTTGGTAAAATGAGGAGAAATGTTATATTTTTCCTAGTCTCTGCTTTTTCCCCATGTGTGCTACCGTGTACAGCACACATAAAAAAGTAAAAAGCCTTTTATTGTTCATGCACAGGAAGGACCCCCTTCCTTCACTTGAAGAATCTTTAGAAAAAATGACATTTTGTGACTTCCATGTGAGCTGCATTAAGCAGCACACAAAGAAGTGACAAAATGGCATTTCGTGATTGTTTATGTATAGGAAGGGGGATATTCCAGTACATAAACAAGCTTTGAAACAGACTGACATGTGTAGAAAAGGTTGTAATTTACCTGCAATGTTCTTCGAGTTCCAACTGATGATAACCTTTATTTAAACCAAGGCGAGAGAAAAGCTCTACTCCCTATAATTGAGTTATCATGTCAGCAATATATGGACTTGGTTGTAGTTCTCGTTCAATTGCCTTGTTGGCATGGTGCATATCAACGCATATGCTTACAGATCCTTCAGTGTCCTTTTTGGGTACTATCACTATGGGAGAAGCCTAGGGTGTCAGACCAGTTGAATGCTCCATAATGACATGTTTAAGTACTGATTCAAGTTTTTTTCCAACAGCATCTTGTAAATAAAAAGCAACTTTACTATGTCTCTGAGCAAGAAGACAGACATCATCATTAATGTGTAACTTTACTTTCATAGTCTTTAGCTTTCCCACACTACGAAACAATGAAGAAAATTGACTTACTATTTCTACATGTGCATTCATATTGTAATTCACATAAATCTGTCCCATAACAGCAGCAGGACTGAAACTGAGCAGACAGGCAATTGCCGCTGTACCTTGAAGCACATAGATGGGTGCTTGCACCTTTGTGTTCTTGTATTTCAATATTTTACAAAGGAACCTTTAGGGGAGTCGAAGCAGTCCAAGTATACACTTTGGTTTTCAATGGCCTACCTAGAGGCAATGGAGACAATTCATTGTATTTCTCTTCAGGCATTAAGTTTATCGATACACCACTGTTAATGATGAACGGTATCAAGCAGTCTTTATTTTCAATGCAATATTTGGACAATGTTTGTAGGAATTTGGACCTTTGGCATGTCGACTTTTCTTTGACTGGCATTTTTCCTCTCATGCAGCCAGTCTGACATGCTCATGTTACTCTGTGGTAAACATTAACATAGCAAAATCGTCTTCCTCACTTTCACTTAATAGTGAGGCAGGCAAAATGTTTGATGATGACAATCGACTTCATGCAGTGTCAATTTGGCCTTGTGGAGGTGCGTGAAACATTGTCTCTGGAATGGTCTGGTGGCCATTTTGTCTTCGCGCTGTGCTGCACTTGCTTTTTCTTTGCTTTACAAACATCACAAAATGGTTCTCTTTCCCACAGCCTTTACATATCTGCCCAATGGCAGGACATTAACCTTCGTGTGGAGATCAAAATAAACATCTAAAACAAAACATCTTTTAACTTGTAGAGAGTACTTTGGGTTCTTCAGTCTTTTGTTCTGGCTTATGTTTTATGCTCATGACTCATTCACCCTGGGCACCTCTGGCCTCCATGCCAGCATCTTGTCTTTCAGCATGCTCCTCAGCTCTTGCAACTATCAACACTTGCTCCAGATTAAGGGTTTCTCTCAGCATTTGTCCTCTAAATGAATCTAACTAGCATCCATCAATAACTTTAAGCCTCATAGCCTCTTCATCATTAAATTAATTGAAGTTACAGTGTTTGATGGGCGTATCAAGTCTCTCAGCAAATTCATTAATGGTTTCACCAACTTTTTGGCATTCTTGACTGAAATATATCTTTCATAATCAACATTTGGTACTGGATTGAACTTTACATTCAGCGTTTCTTTATTCTGACAATATTTAATTTCTTTGTCAATTTGCTGCATTGTCTTTATGACTTCTCTCACACCTTCACCAGCAACATTTTTGAGATACTTGATAATCTTTTTCTCACCAGTCGCTTCAATCATACCAATGAAATCATCAAATGTCAACATCAATGCAGACCATGGATCGCCTATATTTTGTTTTTTGTAGGTATCGTAAAGTGTTGGTGGTTTCAAAAAAGTTGCAGCATGGTAACTAATTATGGTAGTGGCTGACCTTCAGGGTGGAGCTCTTTCTGCTCCTATTGGCTGCTCATTTGAGGCTGCGTCATTCATTCTATTTCTGAAGCCTTGCAATGGACCAGCTTCAGAGTCATCATGGACAATCAGGTAAGCGATGACTTTCTCCATCAGAGTTCTTCACTCACTGGAGACCTCTCGAGTTGTTATGAGCCATCACCTGGCAGCTTTGGTGGTGGGCAACATCAGGTATCAAACAACTCAGTAACCACAACCCCTGTGCTCCTTCTTGGGTTTCCTGACGAGGTACTGAGGTCATAAAGCTCCACTAATCAAGGCTGTGGCAAGCACAATGACAACATTTGTTTTTTTACTTATTCTGTCTGCCCGCACTTCTTTCGTATCATTATGTGACCACCTTTTGCAGTAGCTTTATGTATAATGTACAACTTTATTTTCAATGGCAGCATGGTACTTTCATGTACAGCTTGACCAGCAGGTTTATGACCATCAATGTGTAAACTCTTTGCAATGCGTCCATTGTCTTCATTTGCTTTACAGTGGCTAGAGTTGCACTTTTACTCCACCTGCATGAAGTGTTGATTCTGTTCCTTGACAGCGACAAACGTGGCATGCACGAGCAGTTTGGTTGGATCACGGCAAACTTTCTGGCAGAGCACGGTCATACTTCATGTTACTTATCCCCTATCTCGTCGCCAATTGTACCTGCCAATGACCACACCTCACATGGAGCTTAGTATTGCATGTCTTTATTCTGCTGTGTGTAACTGTGAACTCAACATTCTAATAAAAGTTTTAATGGCATCCATTTTGCCCCCTATGTCAGAGCTCAACAGAGTCCATTAGGAGCCAAAGTGTCATGAAATAGTGAAAGACACCTCAAGTATGAGAAAGAAGAAGTTGAGTATCTTGGGTTAGAATGAATGTATGGCCTTTTATGAATCCAAAGAAAGCAATAGCATTCTGTATTGTGCATCTCCTGCAAATGTTAAAGAGACTCATACTTTCCTTGGATTTACAAACATTTATTCTCAATTCACCAAGAGTTATGCAGAGATAACTTATGTCATTACTCAAATGTAAAAAAAGCGAATATGAAGAAATGTTTTGCTTGGATTATCAAGCTGAAAAACCTTCCATTATATTTAAGCGCTTGTTTAAGCAACAAATCTTCATCATTATGATACTTCAATGGAGTTTATTGTTGAAACACAGACTCTGAAAGACCCATTAGATGAGCTTTATTACAAGAGGGGGAAGATGTTGGACATGAACATCTGTCTTTTATCTTGCTCCTGTTCTGTGAAAAGATATGCCAAAGAGCCCCACAGCTTTCTCAAACGTCTACCTCAGGTCTGTGATAATACCACTATGAGAGAATCAGCAAGGGGAAAATGGTCAAGGGAGAAGAGAAACAGTCAGTGACAGCAGTTTTGTTTTGGTGTTTTTGGTCTCAAGACAATTGTTAGCATCACTTGCCTGTTGTACATCACTGTAAATTCATTGGAGAATATGAGTAAGTAAAGTTTTGATTTCTCTTACCACCCTTCCTAGCTGTGAATGTAGAAATAAATGTTCTGCATGACCTAGAGAAGATGTGGCAGCAATAATATTGAAAAACACACTTTCAGCATGTCACTTTTGGCTCACCAATTGGAGGGGTATGGTTTCATTATGCATTGCCCCTAAAGTGCGAGTTGATCTGCCTATTCATTTAATAGTTTCTGGTTTTAGCTCATTTTGTGTGGCAATTTCATTTTGACTCTGAATGGTTTCGACTAAGAAGCAATTTGTGGCAACTGAAATACTCACAGCAAACAATTCCTGAGGCCCTTTTGTTATTGATATCAGTTTTGGTAAAAGGTTGTGGATTATTTCAAACAGACTATTATGTATTAGCCACACCCTGCTTACGTCTGTCATTTAAGAATGAGCAATTGTGTTTCTTGGTAAAAACTAATAAAGTACATATGTATATAACTACCCCTCTTGCCTTTCATTACTTACTAAGAGGATTTTGTAGATTCCCTAATTGTATTGACTCCTTGGTTGTACTGGTTTAGAAAGCCCCTTATATGCTAGAACTCTAATTGTGTCTTTCCTCATGCCAACATTTCTGTTTTGCATTAATCTGTAAGGCGATGTTGATTAAAACTGCTGAGTTAGTGGGCAGTGTCACAAACAAAACCTGGGTGTCTAAGGTCTTATGGTACTTGATAGAATGCAGATGGGTTGTTTCATCTATCCAAGCAGCTTCCATTACTAATTCCTGGAACTCATGATGTAAGGTATCAATTTGCAATTACCAAGCCTAAGTAGGGAGCTTACAAAATCTGTTATTTACAAAGTATAGCCTTTTATTAAGTAATAAGCTTGTCAACATTGGAGATCAATACACTCTGATAAAGTGTGAGTGGTGTGGTCCATGCCATGGCATCCTTCATTATGTAAGGTAGCACAAAGCTAAATTCACCATATCATTCAAAAACTTTTGGGGTTAAATGCTATCTTTGGGACGGAACACCCCATGTTGGCAACTCATGTAGGGATGTTTGAGTGGTGGACCCAACCACTGTTATTGACTTGGTCACGGCCGGGACATCATGGAGGAAGGTAATAAAAATGGCCCAGGACGGACCTTGTGGTTTTTCTTCTGAGGCTGGTAAAATAACTTAGTTTTATAGCCATGCAGCCTAGCATACCTGGCTGACACTGCAACACAACAACTGGCGATAAGTGGGGCCTTGTGCACTCATCCTCATGCTGCCTTTCCTGTCTGTGGTGGCCTTCGCCCTCCTACTGGTGGGCCGTGGAGCATCTCCTTCTGTTCTGCCGCCTGACTGCAGAGCGTCTTCTGCTGCTCTGTGCTGTTGCCTGTTCCTGGTGGCTCGCTGTATCTGTGTGCCTACACACTGTGGTGTGCACAAGCATTTCTATTCAGGTGGGACTGAGGAGATGTGATCTCTCTCTCTCACTCCCCTGGCCTCCTGAAGGCAGCGGTGTCTGCAAGGTCAATCTCCCACCAGCCATTCCTGCCTCTGAGGGCTTCCAAAGGATGGGTGCCTGTCTTGTGCTGTTCCCCCTGCCTTAGTGGCCTTGTCCAGGCATCAAGCTCCTCCATGCCTGTCTTTCAGCACAGCTTGCAGCTGCCTGGTGAGTTCTACAGGACATCTCTGCTGACACCTACCTGCACCAACAGAAGTCAGATTATGTTCTCACTATGGGCATGCCTGCCTTGTGCACAGTTTACGTGGCCTCACCTGTTCACGCTTCATTGCCTCGAGGACATATGTGCCAAGCTAACAGGCATACCACTGGGTAATGGTGCCATCGCCAGTCTTCCTACGCCTATTTTCCTCCTCAGCTGCCTAGTCAGAAGCTAACATCCCCGGCAAGTCTTCACCCAAGGTCAGTGGCTTGACCCAATGCTGTCTGCACTAGTC
This sequence comes from Lissotriton helveticus, assembly GCF_964261635.1. Lineage (NCBI taxonomy): Eukaryota > Metazoa > Chordata > Amphibia > Caudata > Salamandridae > Lissotriton > Lissotriton helveticus. Next base: position 876,163,551 of record NC_136072.1, on the reverse strand, counting down.
CTGCTGTTGTCCTCATCGTGGCCTCTGTACCTGCTCTGGAATGGTTTGTGGTGGATGGGCCCCCACCCACTCAAGCTTTGGGATGGAAGGACTGGGTTGAGCGACTGGAGACCTCTTTTGCAGTGGTGGGCCTGGAAAATGATTGATGACGTCCCATGCTATTGCATTTGGGAGGGGCAGCCATCCATTAGCTGGGGAAGTCAGTTGTTGAGAGTGGCCCTCTGTTTACATACACTACGTTAAAACAGGCATTGACTGCCCACTTTGAATCCAGACTATGAGAGGTTCTTGTTGAGCTAAGCCTGTCAGCTACCTGAAGAGTCCTTGAGCATTGTTTATTCTCACTTTAAAGTCTTAGCTAGCACCTCCACTTTGTCCAATGCTTATGATGAAACTCAGAGAAAACATTCTCCAGGTTTAAGGGATGTCCATGTCCAACATGCTGATGATAGGTCACTCCAAGGAACTCTCCAAAGCGCGCGCAGAACATTTGGAAGCGGCTCTGCAACACAAGGTGAAGATGGAACCAGTCAATGTGGTGGCGGCAGTGAACTCAGACAAAATGAAACCCTGTCTCAATTCTAACTTGACTCCCAACACATGTTACGGATGTGGAGGGTCATATCCACAGCAAGGACCTTGCCCTGCTCACAGAAAACGATGTTCGGCATGCAACAAACCCAATCATTTTGTCAAAGTATGCTGTTCTTCCACATTCAAAAAGGGGCTAAAACCCAAAATAGTCACTGTAATGCAGTCTCCCACTATGCCGGTTGATGAAGAGGACATGGACGATGATGACCCCGATGAGGCAGTTTTTTTCTCTTTTTTTAACTGAGTCATAGGATATTCAGCATCATTGCCAAGGCTCGCACCCAGTTCCCCAGGATTGTGGTTGACTGCCCTAGCCGTTAGTCCAACTCCTCTCCCCAATTTCCCCAATTCTTTCCCCAAATTTCATGTCATCTAGGCGCTGCAACCCAGTGGTTGTCCGGGGAGACGCATTCCCAAGTGCAACATCCTCTTGGCAGGCCATCGGATACTGGCAGTAATTGACACAGGGGCTTCAAATATTATATTAAAAAACAATTAATGTACAGAATTCTGAACAATGTCAGACATTCACCCCAGTACAGAGATCTATGATTAAATCCCTTGTTTTTTGCTCCCCATGCCATTCCAGTTCAATCCTAGCCATATGCAAGTCAGTCTTGACCCTGTTCCCATGTCCAACCTGAACTGCCAGGCTAGGTCCTCCCTGGACCGGAAACAAGCATCCTGGGACCAGTTTTGGGGTAACATCCCTCATCAGGCATGCTAGCTTGACTCCAGTGGCATGGAGAGCATGGCACTCACATCTGGGCATAACTGTCCCACTCAGGGTGACAAATGCAAAAAGAACAATTGATGTACAGAATGCTGAACAATGTCAGACATTCACCCCAGAACAGAGATATGGGCCTAAATCCATAGGCAAATCAATCTTGACCCTGTTCCCCGTTGAAACAGTCTAGCCCAAACTGCCAGGCCAAGTTCTCCCTGGACTGGAAACAAGCATCCTGGGACTGGTTTCGGAAAAACACCGCCTCATCAAAGCACAAGATGTCCTAAAGACACTATTCAACCAGTTGCGCTGAAGCATCAGAGTGTCGCCTTTGATCTATGCCCCAAAGTAGGGGCTGAACTGTGGAAGCTGAGAATGATGATGGCCCTACACCCTGGGGGTTCCCAATAGTGGTGGCACAAAAACCTAAACAGGCAGGAAAGGAAAGAATCTATGTTGATATGCTCCTGCCTAATCTGGCCATCCAACGTGAAAGACATCTCACACCCCCTGTCGATGACATTGTGGCTGAAGCTAATGGCTCCAATTGGTTCCTCAAAATGGACCTCCGCCTAGGTCTTTCTTGACAATACGCAGCACTTTGATACTCTCTGTGTACTTGTATGCACTTTATAAGTGTCAAATCAGGCTCTGTCCATCATCTCCTTGTGTTTGCTTTGTTCGCACTAAGTTGGCATGGTATGCCCAGCCATGGGTCCCTTGCTAACTTTGCCATTGGATTCAAGCTAGCCTGGCTGATTAGGGGTGTTACCCTGAAACCGGTCCCAGGATTCTTGTTTCCGATCCAGGGACGACCTGGCTTGGCAGTTCGGGCAGGACTCTTCCCATGAGGCACAGGGTCAGGACTGATTTACATATAGCTGGGTTTGAAATGGGGTGGCGAAGTGAGCTAAAGAACGATGATGGATTCAACCCAGATCTGTGACTGAGGGTGAGTGTCTGAAGTTTCAGCGCTCCATCCTTCATCCTTTTTTGTTTCCTCTGCATAGGATACATCAGTTGGTGCTTGCCCCAGATTCTAGAGCAAACACTACATTTTCCACCAATGTAGGTTTGCAGAGGTACAGACACCTCAGTTTTTGGGTTTCGACTGTGGCCTAAATGTCAGTGATGAGATTGTAGTCCGTGCACCAACACCGGAGGAACATCGAGACCATCTAAGAACCATATAATAATGACTAATGGACAATGGTCTTACACTCCCAAAGATAAAGGTGCATACCTAGAGTAGAAGATAGTGTTTTTTGGAAACCGTTTCTCAGATAAAGCGGTAATGCCAGATACCACAAAATCCCACAACATCCAATCAGGACTGGTGCTCACCAGTGTCACAGCAGTATGTAGTTTTTTTAGGGATGGTTACATATTGCGGGTGTTTCATCCCAAAATTGACAGCCATAATTGCCCACCATTGAGGACCCACACAGAAAGAGCTTTTTCGGGTAACCAAATAAACTCTGTTTGCAGACACCACATTGGTTTATTTAGACACCAGCCGGAAGTAAGAGTTATAGGTAGATGCAAGCCCCACTGGCTTAGGGGCTACATTTTCCCAAAGAAAATCTAATGGTGATTGGGCTCCAGTGGTGTATGCCAGTCATGTCCTGACTGAGACTGAGCTGCGCTATTCTCATCTTGAAGGAAAGCCATTGGGGTGCATTGAGGCTTTAGACATTTTCATATCTATTTGTATGGTCAACCATTCACAGTATACACGGACCAACAGCCATTAATCCCTCTATTCACAAACCACCTCCAAGAATAGAGAAATGGATCCTTCAACTTCAGGCATACCGTTTCTCAGTGGTATATAGTCCCAGATCTCAAAATCTAGCTGAACATTTATCCAGCAATGCAAGTTTAGCCACCAATGAAGAGGAATAAGACACAGAGGAAGTGGGGGAATATGTTTGACTGGTGGTAGAACAATCCAGGCTGTTCTCCATCTCCCTTCAGGCCACCACCATTGATGAGTGCCTTCAGATGGCCATCTCTGTGATAACATCAGGAAATTGGCACCCCCTCATTCAAAAGGCCTCGCACCGTACTAAGGAAGCAAGGCTAATACTGGCTTCCCTCCACAGTTTTCAATCAGAGCTAGCTGTCTCTCAAGAAGGGTGTTTAATGGGAGGCCCCCGATTGGTAATCCTGAGAACAATGTAGCAACAGGCAGCTGAGCTTACTCACAAAGTTCATTAGGGGATCATCAAAACCAAATCCAGACTGTGGTGCAAGGTATGGTTCCCGAATCTGGATGATCTAGTGGAATACACTGTACAGCAATGCCCACTGTGTCAAGCTGATGGACCTGCAAAGTCATCAGCACCCATCATCACAGAGACCATACCACCTCTCATGTGGCACAGGACCAGTTCAAATTTCCAAAGTCTACCTGATGGCCGACATTTTCTGGTCGTCATAGATGATTTTTCAAAATACCTTGAAGTTAAGATCATCGAGTCAAAAACAACCAGTCAAATGATTCCCAGACTTGAAAAGGTCATGGCCACACATGACTTGTTGAGCGAGCTCTGAACTGAAAATGGTCCCCCATTCTCCAGTCAGGAGTTCACTGAGTACTTACTATCCTGAGGATTTCATCACAGGAGAATCATGCTGCATTGAATTCAAGACAATGGAGAGGCCAAAAGGTTTTAAGCAAACCTTAAACAAAAGCTGCACTCTCTAGGTTTTTCTGAGGGAATATCGGCTTCCACCACATGCCACGACCAAGGTGAGACGCAGTGCTCTCTGCATGAATTGCGCTGTGAATTACACCATTCCCCAAGTGGAGCATTGAGGAACCAAATGGATGAAGTGCTGCATCAGCACCAGACCCATAACAATCGCCTCCCTCGAACAAGATGTGCGAAGAAGCGAATCATTCGCGTTGGTGATATGTTGCTAGTCAAGAACCAGCATCCTCAGAGCAAGTTCCTTCTGCCTTTTGAGGTAGAACCTTAGAAGGTGATCTCTCTTAAAAGGACTAAGATAATTACTCAGAAGCAGGGCGAGACTTTCACGAGAAATTTTTCCTTTTTCAAGCTCTACCAGCAACCTAGTGACAGGTCAGCTTATCATTCCCCAACATCCCACGGGGTGTGTTTGTATGCGAATATGATTACTCATTTGCAGGGTGTTCCAGCAGCCAGATCTCTTCTCCTGTGCCGATGCCCTCTCAAGAGGACGATGGACATCAGTTGTCAGTGACCCCGTTTAACTCTTGTAACGGGGGTTGAAACTCCCAAGTGATATGACACTTAGAGATTCCACCTCAGGTTGCGTCCAACAAAGTCCTCCTGTTTGAAAGACTCCGTGGTAAACTGATTTGATGTTTTGAAGCTTGACTCCAGTATGAGTTATGTTTTATACACATGCCTCTCTCTCTGTATCACACCCTCTCTATCTTTTTTGTGTTGCAGGGATTCAGCTCAGGAACAGATCTATGCTTGAAACCAGAGAACATCAGCATGTAGCGACTGAGTCACCATACCCCTCCAGTATCAATGAGCCTGAGTCTGACTAGCTATAGTGCCTCATTTGCCCTCCTAACCTTTCCAGAGGAACAAGTGAGTGGGCACCCCAGAATACAATCCTCTCAAGGATCACAGTAACAGGAATCACCCTTTCACTCTCTCACTTGTACTTGTCCACAATAAGATTAACAAGAGACAGGAAGGAAGTTTACAATGTTTATTTAAATTATCAAGCTCTAAGATGCAGTTACGCAACAATTAGACAACAAATGCCTATAAAAAATATCATCAGCATGGTTAACAGAGGATGTACCATAAAAAGCCCTTTCATATTGTAAAACAGATTAGCCTACTCCTCCTCCTTTTCTACTGAAGATAAATGATTATATATTCTCTATATTAATCAATTAGAATCAGTTTTTACAGATCCTCACCTTTATGCCCCTATGGCAGGTGGCCGCTTGATCCCAGCTCTGCTTTATATAGTTTTATTAGCTTGGACTGCTAGAGAGTTACAGAAACTTTTAGACTTAATTATTGATTTTAAGAACAGCCTTGATTTGTCTACCATTTTCCTAAATCACGTGTGATGAAGTACAGCCCGCCTAAGACAAATACAATGAAATTCATAGTGGGTGGTCTTCATATTAGCCAGCTTGACAAGTTTTGCTATTTGGGTGTTCAATTAGACTCTGGTCTCAGCTGGCATCTTTTAATAAATCCTAACGGGCAGCTTTCAACAGGGCAATGTTTAGTATGGGTGAATTTTCCTGTTGTTTGGGATGCACTCACAGAAAAGCAGTTTTGGATGTATTCAAGCGAATTGTAGCCCAATAGTCTGTTATCGGTGTGGCATTTGTGGTCATGGGTCAGTTACCCTGATCCAACTGGCGGAAAATTAATTCCTCATGGGCCTCCTAGGGGGTCCCACAAAGTATACCTTCTGAGGTTATTCATGATGAGTTGGGCATGGGCCATGTGATTGATTTTATTCGGCTCTGCCCTCTGCTGCATTGGCTTTCAATCTGGTGCAAGGAGGAGCTAAGCCTCAACAGGTTGACCATGTACGATTGCATGAACCTGGATCAATATTCTCTGATCCCTATGTTTTCACCACATGAAAAGTTATGAAGACCATAACTTCATCATGATCCAAGTGGTATTGCTCAAACCGATAAAAGATGGGTCAAAGAAGCATTCCGAGATAAGATGACTGCGGATCGGGAGGCCTCAACCCAGATTAAGCTTCTAGCACGTCACACACTTTTAGTGAAAACTGTAAGCAGCTTTGAGCCATACTGTACCTTGGACAGGCCACATCACCAGTGGCGACTGCTGATTTTTTCATGCTTAATCTGTTCCAGCGGCTTGTGCCTTTTAATCATGGTTGTTTAGGCTCCCTGTGTATGTTTGTGACAATGTTTCCATTAATGATACCTTGCACATAGTTATGGTCTGCTCAAAATACAACTAGTTGCGTTTTACTTCCACTTTTGAAGACAATGAATTTTAACCAAGTGAGACCTGCTTTACTGTTTCTCAAGTTCTTAACCACTCCCACAATGTGCTATTTTTTATCTCGCTATCTTTCTGGCGTATTGAAGTCAACCTAATGGTATTTTATCAAATTTATATTTTTAATGAAATGTATTGTTTTGCATTTGACTTTATGATTTTATTTTCTTAAAATAAAATAAAGAAGATTGATTGATTAATTATATATCACAGATCTCTATGTTTAGTGGCGGACCCTGTACCTTAGCATATATAGGTGGATGTACTACATTTCAGCTGGCGTAGCACTCTTGCTTCAGGATCTTCACTCAGTATGTGTTTTTTCAGAACCCCTGTCCTCACTTATAAGACAAGATATGTGTGCTCACAAACATCATCGGCATTCTCTTGTTATGTCTAGGTGCTAGTGTCTGACCAGCGAGAACAACAGGGGTCATGTTGTTTGACCTTGTCTAGGTTGTTCCAACTAAAACCCCGGTAAGGAATAGAATATGAAAACATGTGCAGCTTATGTGTGAAAAGACAATGTGCCACCAAGGCAAATATGATATGTAGTAATGTGTGCAAAATAAAAGTGGCCTACAACCGGCACAATTAGCCTAACATAGGGAAAACAACAATGGGCCATGCAAGAAACACATGACACTTCTATCATTTATCCTTTTCTTTTTCTTTTCTTTTCGTTTGTCTCTCTACTACTATTTCTCTTCGTTCCACTCACCGCACCGAGTTGCTACTTTGTAATGCCACTGCACTATGCATCGTTGTCCTTTTTTCTTAAGTGTTCTTCAAGTACTGATATAGCTTTGCGTCTTAATGTCTGGGTGAAGGAGGAATATAAGGTTTGGGGTTGGAACGCCCTATGTTGGTAACTCATGTAGGGGTGTTTGAGTGGTCGACCCCACCACTGTTGTTGACTTGGTCTCAGCTGTGATGTGATGAAGGAAGGTAATAAAAACGGCCATGGAACGGACCTCGTGCTTCTCCTTCTGCGGCCTGTAAAATAACTCCTGGGTCTGTGTGCTTCATTTTACTACCAGACGGCCTAGTATACCCTGCTGGCCCAGCAACGAAACAGAGTTGAGCTAAAAGGTGAAATTGGCATGGTTCTTGGAAAGTTTGAAATGACCTAGCATTCCCCATGTATTTCTTGTATAGCAACAGGGATACTATAACCATGCTATTACGTTTATCCTCCTTTTGGGCTAACGGAAGGAGATGCTAAAGAGGAATATCCTGCTCCATGTTAGGTACCTGCTATTGATACAGGATTGAAGGTTAACTAGTTAAGTGAAAAGACTAGTTTTTGAATCACAAAGTTAAAATACTGTTGGATCTTGTTAATGGCTTGCATCATTGTTTTAAAGGGATCTCATTGTGGTTCATAATGGCCTTGTCAGAATATGCTTTATCCACTGTGAGGAACCCATAGAGAACAGCACACTTTCCCTAAATCTACTCTTTGGGACCACAAAATCCAGATTTTGAATACGTCCCTACCTCAGGACCATGATATCATGATTTTGAGGAAGGGAGGAGAGAAACAGACACTGGACACAGCAGCTTATTTTCGGTACTTTCAGTATCAAGGCAATCATCACCCTCACTTGTCTCAGGTGCTTGTACAAAAGACAAACAAAAGCATGTGACTTAATCAGTGAGTTTCAGTTTCCCTTACCAGCCTTCATAGTCGAAAATGGCGTAACAAACATTTTTGTAATACCTCAAATCGAATAGAAAATCCACGAAGACTGGAAAGCCAGGATGAGGAGCTGAAGGAGCAATAGGTAACTGTCCTAGACTAAGGAAACAGGAGAATCCAAGGGGAATCAGAAGGAGAAACAAAATAAAGGAATGGGAACGAAAGGTTGGGTATAAACCAGAGCAAAGTGGGAACAAACCAGAACAATCTTGAAACATTGCCAGACTCAAAGGCTCTGCATAAATTGATACTTGTATAGTCTCTCTCTGTATTAATTCAACATTGACAGCGGATCTCCGGAAGTCTAATGCTGAATACTAGCCCCCTGTCAGTAAAGCTTTGGACACACCCCACGAGCCCTAGCAGTGTTCCAGGATTGTGTCCATTGATTGATAAGGCGCCTCTCTGCTCCAAACAGTGGTCCCCAAATTCCTTTTTTACAGACATAACCAAAGAGAACCCACTCTTCACTTGATGTGAACCCCCCTAACGTACTCAACTGTTTAACTGTGGCCCAATAGAAACTGCTTCTCAGAAATGGTTGTTTTCCCTCATGGCCCACGTCATGCCTCACATGATCTCCAAGCAATGCTATTGTGGATACGCAAAAGGATAGAAGAACAAGTTCATGGAAACAAATGCTTTCCCTCATGTTTAATTAGGTGGGCAATTGTGAAAATATTAACACTATAGTGAAAAGGATGGTGGTCTCCTGGAACATGTAGGGTGATTAGGATTTGTGAACATGGAGATTTCCATTGGTGCAGTGTGTGTTGCATGATTCATTCTGACAGGATGAGGGTCCTGGGACTATTTGAGGAGGAACTAGAAATATTTTAATTTATAAATTGTCATTTTTTTCAGAAATTGAAATGCTCTGCACAATTGTGTGTGTAATATAGACAAGAAGAATAACATGTATCTTTAAAATATTCTAACAAGTGATATGTGTATATTCTATACTGTTCCATGATGAATTTACCATGATTATTTGAACTCTCAGAAACTGTTTTAAATTGAGTTTTAATGAATGAGCATTTGATGTCTCACACAAAAAAAAGTCTACGTTCAGGCTCTAAGCAAGTGGTGCTCCTCCAAAATGGTGATAAAATAATGTGTAAGGGATCAGAGAGTTCTCTTGGCATTATCAAGGAATTGGTGCAAATGTTCATACTAGTTACACCAAGTCACAGCTAGCCTACTCGAACACATCCCATGCATATACAGAACCAGATTAAGACGACCTGCGTTCTATTACATGGCTCCTAAGGCATGGAACAGCTTCCCTCTCCACATCAGAGCCTACTCCTCTCTTTTTTAATTACACAAGAAGCTGAAAACCTGGCTTATCAATTAAGCAACCTACCACAACAAGGGCTAAGCACACACAACTGCTCAGTGCCAGGATATCCTCGCTGGTGATAGTGCACTTTACACATACACATAACAATTTGCCTACTTTGACAGCATGTAAATATTGTAACTTTTTCCTAATGTCTAATCAAACTGAGGGCAACAAAAACCTATATTTTTCACTTAGTAAAGACGTCTCTGGCATTTGTCATTTGTCAGAAGACATAGGGCCTGATATAGATTACGGCAGATGGGTTACTGCGTAACAACGGTGACTGGTATCTTGTCAGCCGAAATTTAGATCCCATAATATCCTATGGGATTTATGTTGCGGTGGATGGGATATCCGTCACCGTTGTGACAGGGTAACCCCTCTGCAGAAATCTAAATCAGGCCCATAGCCTGACATCTGACCTCTGACTTTGAAGCGCAGCACATGTAACAAAATAAATACAGAATAAGAAGGCATCCTTATTTACTGCTTGGACTTTTGCGATCCATTAAAAATGTGCTACTGACCCACAGTGTGGGAAAGACTGCATTATTGAATTTAGCTTTTGTTTCCTCAGATTGCTCCAAAAAGGGTCATCGACATCTGACTAGGTAAATACCCTCCAAATGTGAAACTAGCAGCACTCGAAAAGTGAATATTTTTTAGCATTCATTTATAAGGTGAAACTCGAAACACTTTTAGAAAGTGAGTTTGTAAAGCACATCTAGAAACTCCCTTTGAGCAACAAATAACATGAAGAAAGCTTGAACCATTTGGACCACTATTAATAAATTAGTCAGTGCAAATTCCCTTCCATTAGTTTTTCTCATATGAGCCATCACATAAACGACCAACAACCTGCTGTTCCTAGAAAAGACAGGACATCTTAGACTGCAAGGCATATTCCCTTTTTACAAGGAACACCAAAAGACCTGAAAATATTTCGACCTTGAGATGCATATCAGTGAGACACATGCAGTGTGCAAATCTATTCGACTGCAAGCTCGGGTACTCGATTGAGCAATGAGCATACGCATCCAACTTAAAGGGAATATTTTAGAGGGAAACCGCGTTTACAATGAGCCCGCTACCACGCAATACCATTTCCACGCATCCATAATAACGCTTTCATCTTTACAACGCATGTGTTTACCATGAGAAATGTTAACACGCATATATATGTCTATAGCACCCATGTCCTGGTATTTAGGTGTTGAGGTTGATTACTTACATTTTTGTTGTAAAGACCTACATGGTGAAGGTAAAAATGTTTATGGTAAAGACATGCGTTGTAAAGACTAATGTGTTGTTAAGAACGTATGGAAGGCATGCGTAGTAAAGGCAGACAAAAATCAACAAATTGAAATGTTTGAATTAATTTGAGGAACTGGAATCTACTCTGTTTGCATTACATTCTATCATTTTTAACTCTGAAATACCACTTCACACCATACTGTACTGACTACCGCCACCCACAATGTCAGAGGTAAAATAACACTCTTTGAGTCTATTCTGGACACCATATGGTACAGTGTCATGTCATATTAAGTCACAGTAAAGTCCTGTAGTTCTCCATCCCACTGGCTGTTCTATTTATTTTTCTGCCATACTATCACATTCACGCACCAACATACCTCCAACCTGAAATATATTTGTATGAACCCATACTAATATTTAACGGCTGTATTTACTAGTTATCTTTCTGTTAGAAACAGAAATTCTTTTATTACATGAACCTGCTTCTAAAACGATAACCCCATAAAAAAAGAAAGTTTATAGTTTCAGTTAATTAAAACCATATAATACATTTTGTAAAACCGGACGCTATGAGTAAACACTTTTAATGTTTATGTTAATCTTAATGATAACGCCATAGTATTCATCCTCCAGAACAATAAGGTGAAGGTTTTCTTTCTTTATACGGTTTTTTGCTGCATTCAGGTCAGAGATGTTCCCTATGGTAAATCAGAACCTAAGATTTTTTTTTGTCTTCATGAAATGATCTAGGCTAAGCTTTCATATTGCCTCTAGAGAGTCTAACTATGTTTTCATCTATTATTTATTATATTGATCACTTGATGCAATAAACTGCACAGTTTATAAACTTTAATGAAATAGTTAAGAGGCATATCGAAATCAGATAGCAGTGTAGAGGGTAAGCTGTATTATTAATGCCGGTTCACACATTGCTGCTTCTGAGAGCATCACTCAAGGCACGATTTCAGCGACACAAAGGTAGGACTTGACAGTAAAATTAGATCATCCTAATCCCATTGTCCAAGAGCTGCTGTACAACCGTTGCAAAATCAGGACTGAAGCTAGGTAACTAAGAAAGATACATTTTCTGCTTGAATTTTGCCACAGCTGCTGTAAAAAATTGTAATTATCGACGATGACTTTATTCAAATCATGGGAGGTAAAGGTCAATCTAAATATGGATGGGCGAAAAACTCAGAGCAACTATAAAAAAAAATCCATCCTTCTTTATAGATCCACTGTCGAGTGAAAATCTTCGAGCTTTGTTTCACAGGCCAGTTTTCACTAATGGAGGATTCAGCATTGAGGACCTGAGTCACCTGCCTTAAGTATGGGAGAGATCATCTGATCCACAATCCTGACTGGACTACAGCCCACCTTATTTCGGAATCTCCACTGGCCTATCACGGGTCACTGTGCCTTCAGGGGAGCGACCTCATGGAGGCGCCATCCGAGGCCCTAAGGGCCTCATTTATGAGGTTTTGCCACAGGGCAGCGCCACAGGCCTTCTTGATGCACTGCTTTACTGCAAAAGAAAAGAGCAAGAATGCACCATATTGATCAGATACGCACATCCTTGTCCTTTTCCCCTGCACCGGCACACAATGGGCTGCCATTCGCCAACGTAGGCACCTTTGCTCCATGTAGCAAGGGTGCCTGTGTTGCGGGTATGATTATTTTTGTGCAGGAAGGTTTACCATAGAAAAAGGGAAAATGAGGAGAAATAAAGATATTTCTCCTCTTTTGTGCCTACCTTACGCCTCCTTGGGGAGGTATAGGTTTTTGACACTGCCTCAAATGTACGATTTCTCAGATATCTGGGACAGTGTAAAAATGCCATGAATGTTACTGGGAACACTCCTAGCAACACCAATTGCACACCCCTATAACACAGAAAACTATGTTAAAAGGAACAATATTCATGAGACAGCATTAAGCCAAAAAAAGTGGCTTAGTACTGCCTGGAAAATATGGAGCAGGCATCTGCGCCACGGAATGTCACCTAAAAGTTTTGGGAGTGTCCATCGTGTTTCAGGCAGCTGCTCATCAAGTGTTTTTGAAAATCAAAAAATAAATGACCCAAATACCCTTGGGTGTTTTCTCCTAGTATTTGGTTTTTTTTTACTTTCTTTTCTTTTTTCTTTTAGTTCAGCACCACCAAGGATTCCCTGGTGGGCTGATTCACATTCATTGATATCCCCAAATGTGTTGGGCCATCAATTTAGGCTTTCCAAAGGCAAAGCCAGCATGAGCACTGTTGTAGGACAGATGGTGGTCCTTCCGACTCTTAACAAAGTGAGTGGACTGTCAATTTGGTGGACAAGGCACTTTGCCATGTTCAAGGCAGAGTATCATATCCACCAAGCTCTAAATCAGGCCTTAGGTTTGTTGTGTTACAAGGAGTGATGAAGGAAAAGTATTGTCAACTATCTTTCTCTACTTTCACTGCCACGTCTACAGGAATTTGTTTTTAAATGCTAATGCAAAAACAGGCTTTAAAAGGGGAAACAGCCTTTACTACACAGTACCATTACATTGTGGACAATACAATGAATGTGTCAATACCACGCGTTCGATTACACAGACTTGCATTAGGCAACTTGATGTTCAATCAATCAATCAGTCACAGGTTTATTAAGCGCAACTACTCACCCGTAAAGGTCTCAAGACGCTGGGGGGAGGGGAGGTGCAGCTTCCATTTCATCAAGGTCTGCCTAAGAGCCAGGTTTTGAGGTTTCTCGTGAAGATGGGGAGTGATGTTGTCTGCCTAAGGTGGAGCGGTAGGGCTAACCATGCTCTGGCTGCAAGGAAGGAGAAGGAACGGCCTCCTAATCTGATCTTTCTGGCACGGGGAACTACGGTGTAGGAAAGCTGGGCTGATCGTAGAGTTCGTTGGGGTGCGTGGAAGTTGATTTGTCTGTTGAGGTATGCTGGTCTGGTATTGTGAAGCGATTTGTGTGCATGGGTGAGGATCTTGAAGGTGATTCTAGCCTTGATGGGGAGCCAGTGAAGTGTGCGCAGGTGTCGGGAGATGTGGCAGTGACGTGGTAGGTTGAGGACCAGTCTTGCGGCGGCGTTCTTGATGTTTTATAGCTTACGGGTGAGGTTTTTGTTTATTCCAGAGTAGTCTGCTGGTGACGAGGGCATGGGTGACGTATTTCAGTGCTCGATGGGGATCCTTTTGAAGGTCTTCCATAGGAGGTGGAGGATGTGGAAGCAGGAGGATGTGACAGAGTTGATCTGGCAGTCCATTTTGAGCTCGGAGTCTAGGATGAATTCCAGGTTGCGTGCGTGGTCCGGGGGAGCGGGGGGGGGGCTACCGAGGGTGTCAGGCCACCAGGTGTCATTCCAGGCATTGGGGTGTGGGCCGAAGATGAGTACTTCTGTTTTGTCGTTTTGAGTTGTAGGCAGCTGCTGCTCATCCACTTGGTGACAGCTTCCATGCCTTCTTGGAAATTGTGTTTGGCTGCGTTGGCTTCATTGGATAGGGAGAGGATGAGTTGGGTGTAGTCTGCGTATGAAACAATGTTGAGTCTGTAGGTTTTGACGATGGGGGCGAGAGGAGCCATGCAGATGTTGAAGAGCGTTGGGCTGAGGGAGGACCCCTGGGAGACTCCGCTGGTGTAGGGTCTGAAAGGAAAGGGGGGAGTCTACCTCGCTGCGTTGTGCTAGAGAGGAAAGAGTAGATCCACTGTAGGGCCTTGTACCGGATACCTGTGTTGTGGAGTCTGCGTATAAGGGTGCGGTTGAATACCATGTCAAAAGCTGCTGAGAGGTTGAGGAGAATGAGGGCTACGGTTTCTGCTTTGTCCAGTAGGGATCAGATGCCATCTGTTGTGGAGAGGTGGGCGGTTTCTGCGCTGTGGTTTTTCCAGGAGCCGGATTGTTACCGGTAGAGGATGTTGTGCTCTTCGATGAAGGTGGCAAGTTGGCTGTTGACGGCTTTCTCAATTACTTTCGCTGGGAACGGGAGCAGGGAGATGGGTCTGTAACTTTTAAGGTCGGTGGGGTCCACCAAAGGCTTCTTCAGGAGGGGTTGATCTGGGCATGTTTGCAGTTGTCGGGGAGGAGGCATAAGCCAGGGAGCAGTTGATGGTGTTGCGAAGCTTGGGTGCGATGGTGTTGGAAGCTCTGTTGAAGATGTGGTGGGGGCAGGGCTCTGTGGGAGCCACAGAGTGGATTGACTTAATCGTCTTTAGTGTGTCTTCGATGGGGACGGCTGTCAATCATTGGATTCAGAGTGTCGGGTGGCTGCTGGGGGTTCTGTGTGTTGGGTGTCATTGTCAAAGTTGTTGTAGATGTTCTTGATTTTGTGGTAGAAGAATGTGCTGAGTTTGTTGCAGAGGTCTTGTGAGGGGGAAATGTCTGTCAACTTGCTGGTGGGTTGGGCTAACGCCTTGATGATGTTGAAGAGTTCTTTGCTGTTGTGTGCATGCGTAGAGATTCTGTCTTTAATTGAGTCTTTCCTCATGTTTCTGATGAGCTGGTGGTGAGCGGTGGTGAGCAGTGGTGGCGGCTTTGAAGTTGTTGTAGGCTTCTGTAGATTTGAAGTTCCTCCAGATCTTCTCGAGGTGGCGACAGGTGCGCCTTGACTTGCGGAGTTTGGGGGTGAACCATCTGGCCTTCTTGATATGTGCATTGTTGTTCTTCTTGAAGGGCGCTATGGTGATGACACTATCGGTGATCCATCTGTGTAAAGTTCGGGCGGCTGTGTTGGGGACGTCGTCCTCCGCAGTGGTCGGGGTGGAGTTGCTGAGTGAGTACGTGAGCTGGTTGTCAGTGATTTTGGTCCAGTTTCTTCGTGAGAGCTTGTGCTGGTGTCTGTGGATAATGGATGTCCTGAAGGTGAAGTGGATGCAATGATGGTCTGTCCACAGGAGTTCGGGGGGGTGGCTAAAAGTGATGGGGTTTCCTGTTGTGAAGAGGGGGTCGAGAGTGTGTCCCGCTGAGTGCATGCTTATGGTCATGATCTAGTGATGTCCAAAGTTGTGGAGGTTGTCCAGAAGGGATGCAGTGTGGGGTCTCGTTGGTTGTTGAGGTGGAAGTTGAGGTCTTCCAGCAGCGTGTAGTTGGTGGATGCAATGGCATGCAGGGAGATTATGTCCATGATGGAGTCTGCAAAAGGTCTGTGGGGTCCAGGGGTAGGTAGATGAGGGTTCCCCTGATGGTGGAGTTGGGGCTGGTCCGTATCTTGAAGTGGAGGTGTTCCATCAGGTCTGTGGTCTCGTCGGGGAGTGTGCTCAGTCGGAGGGTAGATTTGTGGACAATGGTGATTCCTCCTACCGGGCAGGTAGGGCGGTCCTTCGTGGAAATCTTGTATCCATGGGGAATGGCAATGGCGATATCCAGTACCGAGGTGGCATTGGTCCACGTTTCGGTGAAGAATGCTATGTCCGGGGTGGTGCTGTCGAGGAGGTCCCAGATTTTGGTGGCGTGTTTGTGGAGTGAGCGGACGTTGAAGAGGATGCATTGCAGGGTCTTCGGCTCTGGTGTGTTCTAGCGGGCGGGTTGTGCTGAATATGTGTTCCTGGCAGTGCTGAAGGTGTGCCAGCAGCAGTAACAGCTGAAGGGTCCGTGGGTGTCAGCTGTTGATGCTGTCTTGCAGTTGTTGTTGCGGCCTGGGTTGAGTGCGTGGAGTGTTGCTGGGTTGCAGCGTTGGTGAAGCGGAGGTCCAGGGTTCCTGGCGATGGTCGGGTCACAGACAGACGCAGATGGGCTGCCTTTGGCGCGCCTATGACGCACCAGCGGCGCGGCCGCACAGCGACCAGCATTTTATGTGGACGGCGGGAGGGAGGTGCAGCTGGAAGATGGGAGCGGGAAACGGCAGAGTGGAGGGACCGTGGGGGCAGCAGCGTTCGGTGGGGGAGCGGTAAACGGGCGAAAGGAAAGTACAACAGGAGGGAAACCTAGGATCGAACCCCTCCAGCCTGGACAGAGACACAGCACGGCAGACCGGAGCTATGTGCGGAGAGAGCAGATGCCTGGCTGAGGTCAGACGTCCTGCTTCCGCTCACCATGCAGTAACCGGCATTTTATGTGGGAGGTGGGAGGGAAGTGCAGCTGAGAGGTGGGAGCGGGAAACGGTGGAGGGGGCGGCTGCGGGGCAGCAGCGGTGGGTGGGGGAGCAGTAAACAGGCGGAACGGCAACAAATGGAAAATAATGAGGGCACTGTGAAATAGAACAATAACAGATGCAGCACAAGGCACAAAAACAAACACACAATGCAAGGCAAGGCAAAAACAAACAATGTGGACAAAAATTGAAGGAAAGTAAATAGTGAGCCAAACTTAGGCTCAAACCCCTACTAGCCTGGGCAGCGGCACAGCACAGCAGACTAGAACTTCGTTGGGAGAGAGCAGGTCCCTGGCACCTTCTCTACTGTTGCACAGACTGGAGTTGGAATAGTAATAGATACTATTCCAAAGTCTAGCACTTCCCTAAGGCAAGTCGATGTAATGACTTGTGTGGTGATGGAACATGTGGTAATAATGCTTTAGCCCAATTGCCTACATCTTAATGGCATGCGTTGTAAAAGCATGCATGATTTTGTCATACATCCCTTTAAAAGTCGTAGAGGAAGTGATAAGCTTCTATATCCTGCTCAAAGGGAGACAAACGTTACTTAAAGCCCTGTAGTGTTGGCGACAAGAATCCTCTGTCCCTGACCCTATGCCCCACAATGTTTTAATTGGGAGCTGTCTCAGTTAGGACTAGAGGCTCCGTCATATGCTTCCCTTTCAGCTGCATTTGAAAAGGCTTCTGCTGGGGAAGCACTGCAGAGGCCTATGTATTCTACTTGCCATTCCTAGGTCTCTGGAACAGGGGCCACGCAGTGGCAATTACTGGACTAAGATCGCAAAAAACCCTATCCTGGAACAAGACTTTTGTGGGGATTCCGCACACATTCTTTGTTTGCTTTCGTGTGATTTTATCCCAGGGTTCACAACTGCCATTCTGCAGGTTCAAAAACTAAAAAATCCCCCAACTGTATTGGAAACCTTGAGGGACAGAGTAGAAAAAAGTTTTATCTTGAAATGGACTGCAGTAGGGAATACCAGTGAAGGAATTTTGCAAAGAGAGGTATCATGAACTCCATAATGGAAAAATGTTAGCACACCCAGAAGGTTTGTGATTGTTCACATCATTAAACAAGCATCTGCAATGCAATAGGTCTCGCATTTACGCGATTTTGAGCTATAGGTATTGTAAATGACAATGCCTTTTATTTATATTTTGGTTTTTAAAACATAAATAAAAGGCATTGCCATTTACAATGCCAATAGCTTAAACTCTCGCACATGTGAGACCTATTGCATTCCAAATGCTGGAAGGCATTGCTGAGTTGCCTCCTTCTGTCTCCCATGGCCCCTGAAGAGCTCCCTGTTTGCTACGAGTTAAATAAATGAGCTGGTTGTCACAACTATGCACGAGAAACCCTCCTGAAGCAAGAGAATCTCATTAAAGAAAATAGTGCTTATAGACGAAAGAAGACATACCGTGTAACAACCGAAATTACAGTCCCAGTCTCATAGGAGGTTACAAATGAAGACAAGGCAGTACTAAAGAGTGACTGAAAAGCCTAATAACGAATCAGAACCCAGCATTTACGAAGGACAATGACAAAAGCCAATGACAAATATGGGCGGAGAGTGGGCAGGGCTTCAAGTACATACTCCAATACAGCATTGCTCGAGGAGCAGCGCATGCGCTGCCCAGGCTCGACCTAAAAAAAGTCTCAGCAGAGAGAGGAACTTCCCACTTCCTTCACACTCTCTAGGAATTATTGGCCATACTACCTAGCTGGATATGATTCTGCTGGATGAACCCACCCACCAAATACCTTGCTAACGATTATACACAAAAAATTAGATGTGTATGTAAATCGTATGACAGCATTAGATTTTCTCTGATTTCATAATTAAACACATATATACTGGACAGTTGACTTCCATGACTTGTATAACAAATTGATAATTGTCTTCATAAAAATATATCACACAATGTATAGCTTTTGTAACAGTGAACCGACCACATTTCTAATATGACACCATATTGAATGGGACCGATATAATTCATGATTCACATACCAAAACGTGCTTTTTACTCATCAAATAATTACAGATGTTCAAGTCTGGATATGAATGTCAAACCTCGAAACAATTTATGAACACATGGGGAGCGTGAAAAACACGCTCCACACCCAGATGCACTGCAGTTCATGGATACTAGATCCGACTCGTTATAATCCATTTGTCCATTTATTTCCAATTTTATCCAAAAGTTTATCATCTTTTTCTCCTTCTCCTCGAAACAATACCACATGCCTACAGAGAATCATTGTCGGTTATAAAAATGAGCATATCAGGTATTCACTACTAGGGCCGGACATTGAACCAAAACCGGCCCTGGCAAACTGCTCAGCTGGCTGCATCTCCTGGCGTGAAGGGGGGGGGGGGGGGGAGGTGCAGCCGATCAGTTTGAGAGGGACGATGTCTGCCGGTTTTGTTACCTGGGGCCGATATTTCCGACACCGGGCCGGTAAAAAAAACTGCGCCCAGGGTTCCAAAACCGGCAGCGGCCCACGGGGAAACGCCCGGTGTGCGCTACGGCAAGACCGGCCCTGTTCACTACTATTAGGTCACTACAATATGAAAGGAAAACATATCTATGAAATGACATCGTAAGAATTGCAAACCTTTTTTTCCCAAAACAAAAAATTGCTTTGACGAAGTTGTGCTTCAAGGCCAGCAGTATTTGATTTACACTCTTACCACTGCTAAATTCAGACATCTTGTTTCATAATCATAATCATATGCTGAGATCAGCACCGTGCTTCAAACAGATTGGTACTTTGCAACCTTTGAGTGGATATGAGAATGCCATTTGCTCAAGCTAAATGAGAGACTCAAGACATATTCTCAGGCAATAACTATGTTGCAAGTCGGAGTCCCATAGAGTGACAACGTTTTTCCTTTTAATGTTAATGACCTTGGGTTGCAAGAACAGCAATCCCGCCACCATTAAGGACAACAAAAAACACTCTGTGTTCATAACAGCCCTACAAAACAACAATGTCCCCATTCCATTCAAACTCCAGACGCTTACGTTGTACAGCTCCACAAACTGCGTCAGCCATTCCGTCAGGGCGCTTAATGTATGTATGGAAACAAATTCATTCCATCCACTCTCCTCGTCTTCCATCTTGTTAATAAATGCTGTCTGCTGCAAGAGAATGGGGGCATGTCCACCTCGTTTCCAAGGCAATAACCATCTGACCCAGTTGTGTAACCATAAATCATGTGTAAAGGAAAGCACATCTAGGTCTCCAAGTGCAGCCTCTGCCTGCAGCGTCCGTTAAATACGCAATAAAGAAGACATCTAGTGAGAGTCGGGGATGGACCAATGCGGAATGATACTGCTACGAGGTGTGACGTCTGGGCAGCTGTGCTTGTCTTGTGGAAACCTGTCTTAAATCATCTAAGCAAGACATCGCAAAAACTGCTATCTTTATGGGATGTTTATTCACATTGGGGCATATTATCAAGGGGGTTTAT
Source organism: Lissotriton helveticus (assembly GCF_964261635.1). Classification (NCBI taxonomy): domain Eukaryota; kingdom Metazoa; phylum Chordata; class Amphibia; order Caudata; family Salamandridae; genus Lissotriton; species Lissotriton helveticus. The sequence continues at coordinate 876,143,356 of NC_136072.1, read as the reverse complement.
CTCCGCTTTTTTGGATTTAAAAGCCAAGAAAGCGGAGATAAAATTATCTCCCTATTACCTAGCTGTCGCTAACACCAGTTAGCGACAGCTAGTAGGAGATAGCGACCATCTTGGGCCCCACTTTGCATGTCAGTGATATTTATCACTAATGACATGCAAAGTGGGCGTGCCAAGATGTTAGCGACTGGAAACAGTCGCTAACATCGCTATCTCCTATTACCAACTTTTGGAGATATTCGCGCTAAGCGCGAATATCTCCAAAAGCTAACACCTGCCCTGAGCAGTTCTTAGCCATGTTATCCAATGGGAGGTGGATAACATGGCTAAGAGCATTAGCTCGGTAATGCAGGAATATCGCTGACTTTTCAGCGATATTCATGCATTGCGGCCGTTTTTTATCGCATTTGCGATAAACCTTGGTAATACCAAGGTTTATCTGCGATACAAATCGCCGCAGCATAGCGGTAAAATATTGTCTCTAACCAAGCAATAGCGATAATTATCGCTATTGCTTGGTAATATGCCCCATTGTTCTCAAGGCGTACACGCCCTTTATAATGTATTCAAGCACACACGTGGCTTCTTCGTATAACATTAGCCACTCGCAAACATATTGCATATCCTTCAATTCATCAAAACATGCAAATATGCTTAAGTCCTACGGGCATTCTTTTTAATGATTCTGGGATTTTATTTTATTTTTATCCTGTACTGTAATTTATTGAGGGACTTTGAAGGAACAGATGAGCATCGGGTGCATACCTTTCTACACATTTCTTAAGGAAATGGGTGACATGTATCTTTTGTGCAAACTAATGTTCATGTAAAGTACACACAGAGTAGATAGTGCTCATGAGGTTTAACAGAGTTTGGAAAGGTACATTGATATTCATACTTTGACACTTTTACACTGGACTGCTTTATTCTTTGTGATACTTTATATTAAGTGCCAGCAGACAGTTTGAGAATATCTTCTGCAACATCTGTATTTGCTTCACATATTTTGCACTTTTCCCTCTTATGCACAAAGATATTCCTGTTCACATTTTCAGGAGTGCAACATGGGATCATATGTTTTTCCTGTATTTACTGGATGACAATCAGCGCCGATTTCTGCCCATAAAAACAAACGAGAAAAAAAACCACATACACTTCGGGGAAATGTTGGCCAAACATACTTTTAAACCAGATGTATTTTTATTGAAAATACTTATGTAAGGTCTATTAGTTTGAGTTACACCCTTCATATGAGCGCAGGTAAAGGACAATACAACGTTATAACACATACGTGTGTCCCCAAAGCACATGCCCCATGGCCCAACTATGGGCCATGTGCTTTTTTTCGTGATTTTTTTCGCCAGATGTTTACTTACTGCCAGGGATGCTCCATGCAACAATTTCAGTTTCAGTGTTATCCGTGGGATAAGTAACATGCCCCACCATAGTAAGTATCCAAGCTTATGACATTGCAGTTCCAGGAATCTGTCCTAGTTAGGCTTGACTTTACAGGATGTATGACGATTCAACGTAAACAAACACAACGCACACCATTACATCGCATTCCTCACAATTTTAAAGGAATATTTATATATATAGCTATATATTCAGGGTGTCACGAGGCTTGAACCTTGGTTTCCAGCACCAAAGTCAGAAGCACTATCCGTCATGCCACATCCTCTCCCGTCATGTGGGCCTTCATTTTTCACATGTTTAAGTTATTCCCGTGTCGGCCCGAAAATCCTTTTATACTCCCCACCAAACGTTTGTATCATCACTGTACCTAAAAGAAATATTTATATATATTTATAGATTATCTTGCATCCAAATGCGAGGCTGTAAGCATGGGCGTCCGCAGAAATGTTTCCAGGGAGGGGCAACAATTTAACTTCATCACTCGCCTTCCAGGGGGGGGGGGGGTTTAACTTCATCACTCGCCTCCAAGGCACTTTTAATGCAGACGGCCCATTGTCATTCTTTATGTGATGATCAGCAGCAGAGAGAATGACAATGGGCCTGCCAACAGTCTGTTCGAGGTCGGGAGGGGCTGCTGCAGCCCCTAGAGTTCAAAAAGAAGAGCGAGGGGCCCCAAGTTAGAGAACATTTAAACTCCTGGGGCTTCTCGCAGGGGAACAGCCTGCTGTGATCTTGAACATTACGGACCAAAAGGAATGGGACCGGCGATCCAAGGAGGAGGGGGGGGGCAAGCGCACCCCCTTGCCCTCCCCTGCGGACGCCCATGGCTGTAAGGCTGTAATTGCGAGGCTGTAATGAAAAAATAGTAAATGATTGCCATTTTATTGCTTCTGCCATATCAAACTGTGGATGCTTGTTGTAACTGGAATGTGGGGAGATCGAGGAAGGCAGTGTGATGTGTGTGCATTTATATATTTATAGATTGTCTCGCATCCAAATGCGAGGCTGTAATGAAAAAATATAGTTATATATATATATATAGCGATTTTGCAGCCTCCAAATGTTGAAGTTGGCATTTATTGCCATCGCTAGCTATGTTATCATTAGCAATGTATATGTACATGCGATGTTATAGCATGCGTCCTGATTGCATGCGCTGTGAAGCCAGCCGCGTGTAATAGTCGCGTTGCGATGGCAGCGCGATGCACTCCATTCGTTGTAACGGGTGTTTTCCTATTTTACCCTCCTTTTACACTTCAAGACACACATAAAGAGCAATCCCGTGACCTCAGAAGGTGTGAGCCTCACCATCCCAGATGTCTCCGGAAACCAAATCCATTCTCCCTTAAGTAATTCAACAAACGTGATCTCTCTGATCATCCATGTATTTGAGTGGGGAAGATCATGCCAGAAGACCCTTTTACTTGAGACCACCCTGTGACAAATTATCCAGACATGCCATACCCTAAGGAAATATTTCATGTTTTGTAGAACTCAGATTCCTCGTTGGCTGATAACCTGTGCTGTTTCTCTGGTAGCTTGCAACAGAAGTCAGGCTTATCTAAAGAGGCAATGTGTAAAGTATTTGTGTACCCCCCCCACACACAGTAACACAATGAATAAATCACATAAAGACCCCACATAAGTTTAGATAAATAGATTATATTCTGAACAAAACAAGACAAAAACAACAACTATCCAATGTATAGAAACTGAGATATAGAATTTTAAAGGAATAAATGCAGTAAAGAGCTTGCAAGCAAGTAGTGCTAAAAAGGTTACTTTAGGTCACGTTGGACCGGGACAACGTCAAAGTTCGGGCCAACCGCAATGAGGGCCGGTGGGGTATAGGAACCATACAGACCCTGGTGAACAAAGCTCTTTTCCTGGTTGCAGATGAGATGTGTTGATCTTCTCCACTCAGTAAAGGTGATGTGTCAGTTTTGAAAACAAGTGCTGGAGTTGAAAGGCATTGAGTGATGCACTGGATTCTGCCAAGTTGTCAAGGGGATGTCTCGATCTCACCAAGCTGCAGCGGTGGTTGATGCGCTGTCCGATGTGCTAATTTTGGAGGCAAAGCACTGGTTCTGATGCAATGCATCGATTTTACTCCTGCAACAGGGTCAAAGTGCCGTTTCCATTACACAAAGACAGGAGATACATCAAAATCTGTGTTGCAAGTAACTGAGAAAGTTCCAGTGAGCCAGGCACAAGAGCAGGGATAGAGAGTTTGATAATCCTGAACGTCAAACAACAAGATGCAAGCCAACATGCCCTTGGTGATCACTGGGAGTGAAGGCAGAGTCTAGTTCTACTTTAGAAGAGTCAAAGAGCAGAAGGCAGCAGGGTAACAAACAGAAAAGCAGGTCTTCCAACTCAGCAGACCAGTGGAGTTCTTTAACCCTCTTAAGTGTATGCGTCGCCAATGGCCGACAACTGCACTCTTTCCCTGGTGCATGGAATAACTATTGGCTGACTCCAGTGAGATCTTCCCAAAAATCTTTGGTGCAAATGTCCGGAGGTTTTTTCTTCCTTTTTTAAACACCAAGGGAGACGAGAAATCGCTTCTGCAGCTCTCCCTAACCGTCCTCCCATCTCTAATGTCAGCACACCTCGAGGTGTGCTGACATTACAAACCCCCACTGGCGATGGAGAAGACTGAAGGAAAGAGCATGCTCAAATGTTGGTGTGGTTTGGGGATGTTGCACAGCATTCCCAGATGCCAGGGAGGCACTGTTGCAAAGGGGAGAGTCTCCCTTTTCTATCAATGCCTTCCTGGCACCATTTCTTGGCAGTGGATCACTGCACAGCTGCGATCCATGGTCATGAAATGGATCTAGACACCAGGAAATACCTATAAGGGGGCTTGGCTCTTGTGCAAGTAGGCTGCCCCCCCCACGGAGCATATACTTAAAAAAATATATATATGAAGTTTTCACCTGGGGTGACACAATCACCTGCAGGGGTTGAAATGAATTTTAAAAAACAGGATGAAATTCATGCCCACGTGCTCACAGGCCACCCCCATGACCAGTTAAATCCACACATATATTAAAATAAATGTTATATATATATTATATTCACTGAAAAAACCATAGGTTATAGACCATATATAGTTAGGAATTAGCATTTACAAAACCTTGAAAATTCACTGAAAAAACCATAGGTTATAGACCATATATAGTTAGGAATTAGCATTTAAAAAACCTTTTTTTACTCACACAAAACCATTGAAATTCCATATATAGTTAGTTGTACTAACTATATATCGCGCACCCGCAATCCACTGCTGATCATGTCACATATTACATCATTCATGACATGGTCAGTGACATCACTGATGACATCACTGATGACATCTCAAATGACATCACTGATGACATCACTGATGACATCTCAAATGACATCACTGATGACATCACTGATGACATCTCAAATGACATCACTGATGACATCACTGATGACATCACTGATGATATCTCATTTGACATTACTGATCACATCAATGATGACATCATTCATGTGATAATACGATGAACCTCTTCAGACTCTAATATACCCTTAGATACACTCAGTGTAAACAGACACTCACAGACTGTCACTCATCCATGGAGTTATTCACACACTTAGTCAGTCATGCAAAGAATCAATCACACCTCCATTTCCTCAACTATACAGTTATACACACCTTACTTATTCAAACATATACTAACACATATTTACTCTCTTTTACAATGCCTGATACAAGTTCACAATGATCAATACAGCCACTCACACATTCACTGGCTCTTATGCACAGTTATTTATATATGTCAACTGTCACATGTACTGTGTTTTACATATGTACTTACTTTGACATGTTGCACTGAGATATCCATTCACTCACCAATGCACTCAGTCAACCGCCCATACAGGTGTTTCTACATGCACTTTTGAACCCATACATCTAGTGAATCAACTGCTCACACATCTATGCACAGAGTCATACACCTCCCAGCCACCCACACACACACACTCAGTCTCCCATACAAATACTTGGGCAACCAATCAATAACCCATATACTTACTCATATAGCTACTGATCAACACATGCAGCAGTTTACAGAACAACAGACATAATGATGCACAAATTAAGACAGTTTAGTCACTAACCCATGCACTCAGTGACACACATTTATTCACTCACTCATACAGTCAGTCATGCACCTACTAAATCCTTCATTCAGACACTTATACATCCACTCATTCTTCAATATGTAACACATATTTTAACTTTACAGAAACATACAGTCACTGGATGTTGTCATCAGTGATGTCATCAGTGATGTCATTTGAGATGTCATCAGTGATGTCATCAGTGATGTCACTGACCATGTCATGAATGATGTAATATGTGACATGATCAGCAGTGGATTGCTAATTCCTAACTATATATGGTCTATAACCTATGGTTTTTTCAGTGAATTTTCAAGGTTTTGTAAATGCTAATTCCTAACTATATATGGTCTATAACCTATGGTTTTTTCAGTGAATTTCATTGGTTTTTTAAAGCTAATATCTATAGCTGTAAAATGTATTCTTCTTTAAATCAAAAAATATATTTTATATGTTTATTAATAATTTTTTTTATTATTATTTTTTTTTGTTCGCTCCCAGTTCGCGAACCGGGAAGCTTCCCGTTAGCTCAATTTGGTGCCGCGACCCGGTCCGCGAACCGGTAAACGTTCCGTTTGCGCAACTGCCACGTTAGAAATCAACATCGTGACGCGTCGCGGAAGCGCGACGTATTACGTTGTCGCGTAATGCGTCTTATAACGCGCCGCGTTAGCGCACCCGGAAGTGCTCCGGTACGCGAACTGAGACGCGAAGCGCAGCTCCCCGGAAGCGATCCGGGGCGCGTTCCGCAGCGCGTAACATAAGCGTAACAGGTCATGTGACTTGTTAATACAACTTTTCATTGGTTCATTTCACTTTTGGTTTCCTAATGATGTAAGGCTAGGTCAGGTGACCTAAAAATAACACTTTTCATTGGTTTAGAACTATTTTTTTCCCAAATGATGAAAGCCCCCACCTTTTTTCTCACTCTGACTTTCAACTTTGTGAAAGGAAGACCTATTTTGCTGAGTGGAAAATGGCTTCACTAGTAGCTGCAGCTGGTGCACCCCCACCACCACCACCACCTCCTCATAGGAAGAGAGGACCACCTCCACAGTTCCTTTCCAACACAGAGGAGGAAGAGGATCAAGAAGAGGAAGAGGAAATACAGGGAACACAGTTTTTACAAGAGGAGCCCCGGGTATCTCATCATAAAAATAGTTTCATTTGGCAGTTTTTTTCTTTTCCCGAAGGACAGAAAAAAGTTAATGCTCGGTATGTGACGGGCCTCATATGCAAAGAGGACTATCTAGAGGCACAGATAAGAAGTATAGTTACGGCAACTATACTATGCACCGTCACATGCTGAGGTGGCATCCACTAAATTACAGCCGGGCATAGATGCGTGACCTCCAGGACAACCCACCAACTCCTGTGGCCAGGACATCGGCACAGGTATCTCTGTCGGGGCCAGAGGCACGGGAAACAGTGCCAAACATTCAGGATTACTTTATCCACATGAAGATTGTCTGTTTATATTGCGGTACCTTACTCTCATGTGCCAATATGAGCATTAACTTAATAAACAGAGCATTTGAAAACCACAAGTGCTCTAAACGCCCCCAAAAAAAATTTTTTTTTTTGCTCCTGTTGAGCCCTTTCCAATGCCTGTTTTTTGTTGTTTCCCCCCCAAAAAAACCAAAAAAAACATAAAATTGTTCAAAAAATACAAAAAAAACAAAAAATGTTCAGAAAAATAAAAAAAATATATAAAACAACAAAAACAATAAAAAAAAAGTTATTTTCAGAACTACCTCCCCTTTATAAAAAAATTGCTAGAATGTTTAGCACTCTGGCAAGCTCTATTTCTTTTGGTTCGCTTCCCGGTTCGCTCGCCGGTACGCGAACCGGGAGCGAACCAAAAATTTTGTTTTAAAAAAAAAAGCAGAGTAAGTATAAGGGAAGTAAACAGAGAGTAATGTTAAAAGAAAGACAGCTATAGGGACTAAACCAGAGATACTGTTTAATAGATTTATTTACCGAAGAAAAGATGGAAGAGGATATAATTGTGAAAAACAAAATAGATAAGGAAATGAAAGAAAAAAAGGAGAGTAGAAGAATAACACAGAAGAGTTTCTTAGAGAATGTGAGTGAATGTTCAAAATAAGATTAAAACATGTGGAATAACAGAGAGAAAAAACAGAAAGCAGAAAAGAAGAAGTAACAGAAAAAGAATAATTGAAACAGCAAAGAAATGTAAATAACATAGGCCCATATTATCAACATAGGCAATAAAAGTTTTGCAGCTTTTATCGGCAGAAATGTGTCGCTAAAGCCGCTTTTGCGGCAGAAAACTGCTGCTAAAACCGCTTTTGCAGCAGTTTTCTGCCGATAAAAACAGCAATAATTTTATTGGCTCTGTTCATAATATGCCCCTTAGTGTGCTTCAACTACACAGAGAAAGCATAATGAACAAGTACTGAAAGAGTGATCAGTCAAAGACACTAAGAGTAATAGAGACGGAGTGAGTGAACAAGAGTGAGGAACTATGAGAAGAGAGGGACTGAGAAAAGGAGTGGAAGGAGTAGAGTAAGTAAGTAATAGAGATAGGAATGAGGGAAGTAGCAAAGGCAGGAAAGTGAGGGTTAAAGAAATGAAGCAGTGGAACTAATAGTACTTAAATGTGATAGAAATGTAATGAAAAGAGTACAAAACATTTACTTATAATTGTCGTTAACTTAGTCACTTGTTATTTTTATACTTTCAATCTGTGAAAGAGAGAACAAACATTTGAAAACAAGGGAAAAGACAAGGGAAAAGATTGAAGGACAAACAGTTTTTCAACAACTTTGACACTTACAGAAGCTTCTGCTTCTCCAGGCCCCCTACACAGTCCTAAAGATATACATTTTAAACTAACAGTGTCTTGATGCAGATGAAGTGAGGCCTATCTTGGAACATGGTGCATCTTTTGCACTGCTGTTGTCTCACAAAAGTGACGCAATGGCAGCGCAAAAGAGGTGCACAATCATCATAAAACTGTTCCTAACATTTTAAATGATTGTTTCAAGATGGCAATAAGGTGTGTCCTATCCAGACGTTTGTTTCAGGTGAGGCCTACTCAGGGTTGCAGATGAAATTTACGCTTGTTGAAGAGTACAGAGCAGATAATACATGTGCAGGCCTACCAATAAAGTTCAGACCTCCTCTGTTTCCCTGGACAAGCCTAAACTTCATCTGCACAATGTGATTCGTAATGTTAGGAAACACAGGTAATGTATTTGAAAAACGTGCAATTTCTTTTGCTCATTTCACAATCACATCACTTGTGTTTCCTTTGGTTAGGTATCTCATTGTGCAGATGTAGTCCAGCATATGAAAGAGTACGCACTGCATGCAACAACTTTGACACTTATTGAAGCCTCAGCTTCTGCATGCCCCCTACACAGTTTTAAATGTATATCATAAATACAAAAAGTACAGAATTAATTATACATGTTAAATGGTTTATTTTTGCTGTTCTCAGAATTTATCAAATTTCACTAAAAACAGTGACTTGAAGGTATTCATCATATAACAGCGGGGAAAAAAAACACAATCAAAATGATTGTGTTTAAAAAACCCATATAACATAACCAATCAGAAATCAGAACTCCTCAAAAGTAACTTACTTTCCATGACGTCGAAGGATGTCCTATGAACAGCTTACACTCGGTTGTGCTGTTTTTATTTTCAGCCCGCCACTTTCTGAAAGAAAACCTCCATCGTTTTGAAAAATATGTTACATACAATAAATGACTTCTCGCTCTCTACCACATGTTTCCACAAGGCCAAATCATGTAAGAGCCATTTATAACTCTTGGAATTCTTGTAAGCAAATCCCGTCATTTTGTATTTCCGCAACTTTCAGAAAGAAAACGTTCAAGATCACTTTCACAATCCTGGACTAGTAATATCTTACCCTTCTTGCTCACTCATGTTCTACATTTCCTATGACACTGATACTGCTTACTATGAAGCAGACTTACACTACCTCTATGACTACTACAATTATTTAATTGTCTACATCACTTTTAATCACAAAGCAATATAAAACAGTAGATAAAATTATATCAACCCCTGGAATCATTATACGCCAGTTACCTACCCTAAATTCTCTTTTCTGAAAACAGAAAGTAAGAATATTTTCAAATAAAAAGGCAACATTGTATCGTAGTCAAATGGGAATAATTTCCGAAACAGCTAATTTTTTTACATTTTAAGCTGTGTAATAAGCGGATCTGTCAAATGACCATCAAGCCATATAATAGCTGCTGTTACAAATGTTCTTCCTAAAATCAACGACTGTGTAGCCACAACATTTGTAATTAAAGTTGAAGACTTACTTTCATCAGGTTTATATAGTTGGATTTTTAAAATGACATTATAATCAAAAGTTTGGACCAATAATCTAGACAGCATTGCAGACTTACATTCCCTCTACTCCATGTTTTGATTGGCTGCTTGAATTAGCTTATAAAAAGAAACAGTTTTTCTGAACTCATTCAAAGTGCAGTTATTTTTCCATGACGTCAAGTGTTATGGTAAGAAGACCGTTTGCTTTGGGAAATACTCTGTTGTCCTTCAACTAATCTGTGCCCACCACTTTCTGTAAGAAAATCTTTTTTTCCAGGAACTATTTAATACTCAAAAATAACTTATGTCTCTGTACTACACTTATCCTCAAGGCCAAATCGTGTAGGAGCCATTAGAACCTCTTGAAATTCCTCAGAGCACATCCCGAGATTCTTTCCCTAAAATTTTGGTTTTAAAAACACCAGGAAAGAATTTTTAAGGTCATACGGCAATTTTTTTTTTAAAGTTAAAACAGAATCGTTGCAGAATGACCAGCAGTTTCTAGACTTTAAATAAGCTGTGTAATGTCCTGATGTTATTGAAGGACCGTCATGATATATAATTGCTGCAGTTACAAAAGTCCTTCCTGATATTGACAACTGCGAAGCTACAAAATTTACTTACATTGGCTACACTCCATGTTGTGATCAGCTGCTTTTACTAGCTTATTAAAGGACACTGATTTACTGTCTGGCAAAGTTAAATATATAAATCTTTCTGAGTCTACACTAGTAGTACTTGATACCCTACAGTTCTCGCAGTCATGCTGCCATTGATAAGAAAGCCCAAACAGGTGATCTACATCTACACCTTCAGCATGCAATACATCAAGCATATACATTAAAAACTCCTGACAATCTTGCTGAATATTTTGAGAGAATTGTGTTTGACCTGAACATCTGTCTAACAGATTTCGAATTTCAGACACACTTTCTATTTTTGTTCTATCAGTGCTACATTTCTCTAACACAGAATTTAACAAACTGCAAAATCTGTGATCCGAATTGACCACAATCTCTTCTTTTACATTTTCTAGAGAAAACAAAACATTAACCACTACATTAGCATAGCAGTTGACACCAGAACTGTTTTCAAATTGAAAACCAACAACATCTTCAACAGAATCCTTTTTCTTTCTGCTTATAACTTCAGGTTCATCGACTTTTCGTCTTTTTGCTACAACCTCCCTAGTATTGGTCACATTTCTTCGTTTCCGGCCTACCACACGTTTCTCAAACAAAGGATATTGAGGCAAATGTGGCGCATACTCTCTTCTTAACCTATTGTATTCCTTAACACAATCTAAATCCGCACAAATGTTTGTGACATCACACTCAATCAAATACAATCCCGATAAAGTTCTAACTCGTGACAATGCCACATATGCCATACCCTCCTTGAACACAGAACTGCCAATATTCACCAATGCACTGTCTACACTTAATCCTTGTGATTTATGGATTGTCACCGCATTTGCCAAGCAAACAGGAAACTGCTTACGGCGAACATATAAGTCTTTTACAAGCAAAAATCTAGCAGAACAACGACCAATTAGCTGTACTTCCTCAATGCCATCAAATTAAATTTTTAAAAATTCAATTCCATCTCTATTTCTGTATTTCACAAAATCAACAACATTACCCATTGATCCATTTACCAGACCTCTTTCAACATGTAAATTCCTTCTTAAAATTATACGGCAATTTAAGCACACATTCAGAGTCTTTTCAAAACCTGCAGTTTTAGATATAGTCTTCTCTAATGAATCCAATTTTGATTTCAAATTCTCAGACAAAATAATTGTTGATCCCATATGCTCTACTCTGTCAATAGCTTCCAGTTTCACAATCTCTTGGTTTTCTAAATGCAACATTTTGTTAAAAATATTCTCAGGCACAACGTCTTGTTCTGGATATAAATTTGACAGTAATCGTGCATGTAAACCTTGTTTCCCATGCTCGGTCACTTTTCCAATTCTAACATCTTGTAGAATATTCTTGTAAACTTCATCCTTCGCCTGACGCATATTTTCATGCAGTTCAGCATAATTGAAGTTTAACCATATATTGACGTTGCCAATGCTCCCTAGGCACTTCCTGGTATCTTCATGCGTGAGCATTTTGAACACAGGTTGTCCTTTCACTGGTGTCAGCTGCAGAAGATCTCCGAAAACAATGATGTGTTTGCCACCAAATAACACATCATACTCTGTTTTAAGAACTTCTTGCATTCTCAAATGCACAAAGGCAAGCATGACATTGGAAACCATGCTTACTTCGTCAATGATAAGAAGTTTCATTTTCCTCAAGACTCTTGAAACTTCACAACAAGCATCTCCAGATAACTTGTGGTCTTGTAATTTGTTATCATGCTCCACTGGCAGCATCAGTAGACGATGCAAAGTAATACCTTTAATGTTATGTGCTGCCAGTCCAGTTGGAGCGGTGACAACACAAGACAGCGATTACTCAGTCCTTTCCTTCAAATAACATGAAATTGCTTTAATGAGGAAACTCTTTCCAGTTCCCGCTTCTCCACTCACGTACAGTCGGACAGGCTTCAACGACGTACATGAGCACTCTTTCTTCTCATGACTTAATCCATGATCAATTTGCTTGGTAACTTCATCATATATTTTCCTCTGCTCAACGTTGAGTTGTCTTTCCAAGTCTTCTAAGTTAACCGCAACCTCCTGAGCATGTGCCATGGCTCTTTCCACTTCATTCATGGCAGTGGCAGCTTCATTTTCGATAACAGGTCCTCCTAGTGGATCCTGACTCAATGAAACAAAACTCTGACTGTCCTGAGAACTGTCTCTGGCAATCTTGGCTGCAATCGTTGCTTCCTGCTCGATTTCCGCATTCAACATTTCTACATATTTGGGAAAAGCAGGACATTCTATGGTCTCCTTGGCGGCAGTGAAAGAGTCTTCGTAACAGAGGAAATCTCCAAGCAGTTCCTCTTCTGCACGCCAAGGCTTGAAAAGTTGCAAAAGTGCTAAATAGAAAAACTCCTTTTTTTCAGGAGATTCGCCACTCAATTTTCGATGGTTTACCAAGTGGCATTTTCTTTGCTTGACCAGACATCGCTCACTTCCAATTACAGCATACACTCCTTTATCAATATCTTCTTTGATGTTCCTCTTGAATATGTAATTTTGTAGAACCTCATACAGACAAACATTCTCGAGGTGACTGCTTCGATTTGGATAATATGTATCCAACATGTTGGTCTTCAAAATGTCGGTACTGTTTGGCTCCTTTTCCGCCAAATACTCCATTTCCCGCACAGGTTTCAGAACTCGATTACGCGTTGCAGCAAGACCAAGACTCGCCCAAACGATACTCCTAGATTTGGCATAGAGACTTGCTGAAGACAACCGGTCAGAACATTCGTAAGCTCCGATTTCTCGATGCGACAACATCTTCAGACTGAAACTGTACAACTTCTTACTGAGGCTCTTTTCATGGGAAATGTCCTCCCACATATCCTTCAATTCTGTCTTTTCTTTTTTGGTGATGTAAGAGGTCACATACCGAGCCACAGCCATACAGTTATCAGCCGCAAACTGTATATCCATGTTAGCATTCCACATGGACAAAATCACTGGGTTGTAGTCGTTGATGTACTTGGACTCTTCGTTCCTCTTCAAATTGTATGTGTTTTTAGGTGATTTCTTCATCACATTATGTCGCAGCGAAGACATCAAACTGTTCACTCTTCCTTTAGAAATCACCGGTCGTGGAAAGGCGAAACGACATTTGGTGTAGAACTTGTCCTTGTTTCTAAATTTACGACGACAGTACTTTCCGCAACGATGGCTTTGGAAGCGTAGAACTTGTTCTCTTAGGCTTTTGTCCTCCTTTGCGTTTGGAACAGCACATGTAGAATACTGTTCTATGAAACTCATCACTAAGTCTTCTGGATCTGTTCCAAATTTAGGTGCATCCTTGATCCACAGCAGCATATGTATATGAGGAGCACCTCTTGCTTGGTACTCCTTTCTCCAGAAGAAATCCAACACCTCTCCAAGAGGTGGATTCTTCTTATTCATGATGAAAGACATCATAGCTTCAAATCTATGATTGAAGTACCTGCATACATTCACTGGATCCAAAGAGCACAGTTCTCCGGGTGTCTTGCATTCGATGTTTTCGATGTTTCCATTTGCCTCTCGTGGAAATTTAAGTAAGTCTTCCCAGCCATACTCGGCACAGCTCAGAGTGAGGAACCATGTGGGAGTTCCTAAGTTCCTCAGCATACATTTTAAATCACCATGACGACGGTACCAGTACTCATTAGTACCACGCTGACACGCCATGAGATTAATCAGGTGACAATCCAAAATACTGTCTTGGACATTGACTTTATCCATAAAGTCACTTGCCGAGATGTTTTGCATCTGTATACCACTTTTCAAGATGTGGTTCACTGCATATGACAGTCCAGACAGATCGCTTTCAAACAGGAGATGAAACAAATAGGGAATGCATTGTCGAAACCTAGCATCTTCTGCATACAATCGTAAAGTCCGGTATTCAGAAGCAGGAATTTGATGAGGTCGCTCATCATATCTTCCTCCTTGACCTGTTGGAAATAGCTGTGTGAAACACCGAGCTTCCAAACTTTCCTCCCAGACACTAATGGGACTCCCTTTGGCTTGTTTCATTTTAAACAACTGAATAGCATTCCCCATGACTTCCTTGGAATGCAAAGGATGAACACTATAATGTTCATATATTTCTTCACTTTTAGAGGGTTCTACTTTCTAAATTTGACCAGCACACAAATCGCTATCCTCTTCCTCACTTACTTCCTCTTCTGCAACATATACATTCTTATAGTACTTATTATTTTTTTTCAAATACAATGTTGCCTTTTTGACTTTCCTAACATCCACTAAATCTTGCCATATTTTTTTATTCTTTGTCGGAACCCCATTAACTAAGATAACCAGAGGTTCCTCTTCCACTTTTTCTACTCCAATTGTGTTAATGTTTTTCTTCAAATCTAGAGGCAAATAAACAACTCTTCCCTTTAATCCTCTCTGTAAATCTGATGGAGGCAATTTCCCTGTCTTTGGCTCCATTCTTACAATAGCCTGAAAGGGATGGATACTTTGAATCAAAATAGATTCATAAGTATTTAAATCCTTCAATTCAGAAGGAATCTCAACCAATTCCAGATTTTTATGAACCGCTCTAGCAGGCATCTGGTTTTGATTTAATTTATTACAACAATAAGTACACACACGTTGATCCGATCCCAAATCAAAACAATTTTCTACCATCAAGTATGTAGCGAAATCCTTCCATTCACTATTATTTTCCCTTTCACTTTTTGCATATAAATCCACTAACTTAGTCTGATTCTTATAATAAGTGCGTCGACAACACACACAAGTGAAATTAGGCCTCTCACTTGATTTCACCTGAAACGTGGCAATTTCCTTCTGAAAATTATCTGTACTGGAAACCTGTACACTATCTTCCACATTACCCTCTTCTTCTGGGTCAATTTCAACATTCTCCTCTTTACTTCCAAAGTAACAAAACTCAATTTCTTCACACATATTCTTCACATCTATTTCAGAACCATGCAAAAGAGCAGCGCATAATTGTTTAAGCATAACTGCTGGACTCTTAGCATAATACAACATTCTAACTAATTTCCTCACTTTATTATGATGCACTGCTAGCATCCTGAAATGATGAAAAACACTCTGGCATACTCTCCTGGAAAGACAAGCCATTGAATGACCATGCAAACCTGTCACTTCTCTCACTCTGCAAGGATCTAATTCTTGCAACAACTTCATTTTCTGTTTCAAACTTTTCTTATTAAATGTCCGTACAAAATCACAAAGCAAATTGATGGAATCCTGTCGCACACTGCAAATACTACTACACTTCCAGGTGTACACAGGTCCCTTAGGACGTCTTCCTAAAACCTCATTACCTAACATCTCTTCTGCCTCTGTTGTCACAAGTTTTTCTTTTTCAACTGGACAACCATCTTTCACCTCATAAGCTCGACTGCTGGTGTCAACTGCATGCACCAAATCATTATCCTGGAAAAACTCTCCTCATTGAAAAATGCCTCACAACTTGAACTATGCATCCATTCTCCGGAAAAAACGTCACAAAAATTACTACGATTAACTATTCTCTTCCATCTACTATTTCTTTTGAAATCATAAATTGCCTTGTTTAGCTTCCTAATTCTATTGATTATCAAAATAAATAACTTTCGTTTAATTTCAAATGCCTGATCAATAACTTTCTCAACTTATTTTTTTCTCTTATAAAAAACCACTTTCTGTTGACCTTTCTTAATATTTTTTAACAAATTGCCAATTATCCTGTTGCGGAACATTCGTTTACGAATGTCCCTAAACTGTTGTTTCCTTCTACTATCATGCACAGAGTTATCTCTTGCTCTAGCAGTAACATTTTTGATTGGCCTTTCCTTTCCGTTTAAATTGCTTCTCTTTTTCTGGACAAAAACATTTTCTGTAGTACTACTTTTTTTTCTAGAAATGTTTCTTATGAATGTTTTCGTGGTCTTACCCGGTGCTTTCTTGGTGACTCCACGATTTGTTATTGTAGAGGACTGCTGCAGTAAATGATGGACCTGCTGTCTTTGACGTTTTGTAGCCTTTCTCATTCTATCCTTAGTTGGCATTCTCAAAATTTGAAATGATCTGCAGTTGAATCTGTGGTAAAATATAATAAAAAATGTTATTAACCACTATTACCAAACAGTAAATCAATAACAGTCATCAAAAACTTAACACACTACTTGACATTTTTACATAGAATATTTTTTAGTGCTTTGGCAAATTTAGAATACACATATATCAGAAAAGAAATGGAATTCTTCTTCATTTTACCTGTCCTGTTTTATATGTGAATCTGATCTAATTTTATGAGCATATTTTAATATTTTATTGAAGACACTACACATAACCTGTTTTTGAAGGTGTGTTTAATTTTAAATGAAACGGTTTACATTTTTACTTTTCATTTATTGTAAATTTTAAAAATAAATGTTTATAGTTCCATAGGCTCAAGCAGGTCAGCTTCCCACCCTATGTCATACAATTCTGACAAATCGGCATCCTCATCATGTTCTTCATCATCCTCAGGATTTAAATCATCCAAGGGATCTACTTCCACTGACGTTTCAATTACAAGTTCAATGATGAGGTCGAGATCAACTGATTGCTGATTGTCACTCATGGTTGATGTTGTCGTTATCTTTAAAGAAAGAGAACAACAATGAGATGTTGCAGAGTAAGAGACAAATCTCAGAGATTATAATAGTAAAATTGTTTAACAAGAGTAACATTTTGCAGCTATTATTTAGCCATGTCCAGCGATGCTGAGGAGGTGAGGCCTATGTCCAAGTTTTCAGTGAACAGGACTCATCTCTTCTTAACCTTGGATAAGCCTCACCGACTCTGTGTCCCCTGCTCATACTTAAATGTACAGGTGCAGATTTATGCTAAGTGGCGCATCCCCACGGATGCACCAGTTAATGTGCACCGCTGCTCTGCCACCCATAGTGTGCCGCATTTACAATGTGGAGCACCATTGAGCAAAAACAGCACAGATGCGTCACGCATCTGGGTCGCAAAAGCAGCACATTGCAGGAATCACGTCATAAGCGCGACATGTCTACTGCAATGCACAGGAGGAAGCCTCACATTGCATGGTGCATCACTTCTTATGCCTGTTTCAAACAGGCGTAAGGATTTGATTCAGCAATGCTATAAAGCTGACTCAGTGAAATCTTCTAAATGTCACTGTGTTACTTTTACAGGGCTTTCATGCAAATTAATGCATACCTTGCAACAAAACACCTATATGAAAACTGACGCAGGTTTCATGTGGCACAGGACTTTACAGCATGACACATCTGCCTAGATGCATCAAGTTGTAAATATGTCGCCACATAGCAAATTTTTTTCACCACCGCTGCATCACAAAAGTGACGCAAAAGAGACATACACCTATCATAAATCTGTCCCTAACATTTTAAATGATTGATTCAAGATTACGATAAAGTGTGGCCTATCCAGAGGTTTGTTTGAGGTGAGGCCTACTCAGGGTTGCAGATGAAATTTACGCTTGTTGAAGAGTACAGAGGAGATAATACATGTGAAGGCCTACCAATGAAGTAAGTCATATCCACTTCACTCTTGAACAAAGGCCAGACCTTTTCTGTGTCCGTGGACAGACCTAAACTTCATCTGCACAATGTCATTCGTAAACTTAGGAAACACAGGTGATGTAATTGAAAAATGTGGAGTTTCTTTTCCTCCTTTCACAATCAAATCACCTGTGTTTCCTTTGCTTAGGTATCTCATAGTGCAGATGGACTCTAGCAAATCAAAGAGTACACATAAGTTGAGCAGTGTATACAACAATTTTGACATTTACAGAAGATTCAGCTTCTTATCTTGTTGGAGATGAAATGAGGCCTGTCTTGCAACATGGTGCATCTTTTGCATCACTGCTGCATCGGTTTCATGTGGCACGGGACTTTACAGCATGACACATCTGCCTAGATGCATCAAGTTGTAAATATGTCACCACATAGCAAATCTTTTGCACCGCCGCTGCGTCACAAAAGTGACGCACAGTGACGCAAAAGAGGCATACACCTATCATAAATCTGTCCCTAACATTTTTAATGATTGATTCAGGATGACGATAAGGTGTGGCCTATCCAGAGGTTTGTTTAAGGTGAGGCCTACTCAGGGTTGCAGATGAAATTTACGCTTGTTGAAGAGTACAGAGGAGATAATACATGTGAAGGCCTACCAATGAAGTAAGTCATATCCACTTCACTCTTGAACAAAGGCCAGACCTTTTCTGTGTCCGTGGACAGACCTAAACTTCATCTGCACAATGTCATTCGTAAACTTAGGAAACACAGGTGATGTAATTGAAAAATGTGGAGTTTCTTTTCCTCCTTTCACAATCAAATCACCTGTGTTTCCTTTGCTTAGGTATCTCATAGTGCAGATGGACTCTAGCATATCAAAGAGTACACATAAGTTGAGCAGTGTATACAACAATTTTGACATTTACAGAAGATTCAGCTTCTTATCTTGTTGGAGATGAAATGAGGCCTGTCTTGCAACATGGTGCATCTTTTGCATCACTGCTGCATCGGTTTCATGTGGCACGGGACTTTACAGCATGACACATCTGCCTAGATGCATCAAGTTGTAAATATGTCACCACATAGCAAATCTTTTGCACCGCCGCTGCGTCACAAAAGTGACGCACAGTGACGCAAAAGAGGCATACACCTATCATAAATCTGTCCCTAACATTTTAAATGATTGATTCAGGATGACGATAAGGTGTGGCCTATCCAGAGGTTTGTTTAAGGTGAGGCCTACTCAGGGTTGCAGATGAAATTTACGCTTGTTGAAGAGTACAGAGGAGATAATACATGTGAAAGCCTACCAATGAAGTTAGTCATGTCCACTTCACTCTTGAACAAAGGCCAGACCTCTTCTGTGTCCGTGGACAGACCTAAACCTCATCTGCACAATGTCATTCGTAAACTTAGGAAACACAGGTGATGTAATTGAAAAATGTGGAGTTTCTTTTCCTCATTTCACAATCACATCACCTGTGTTTCCTTTGCTTAGGTATCTCATAGTGCAGATGGACTCTAGCATATCAAAGAGTACACATAAGTTGAGCAGTGAATACAACAATTTTGACATTTACAGAAGATTCAGCTTCTTATCTTGTTGGAGATGAAATGAGGCCTGTCTTGCAACATGGTGCATCTTTTGCATCACTGCTGCATCGGTTTCATGTGGCACGGGACTTTACAGCATGACACATCTGCCTAGATGCATCAAGTTGTAAATATGTCACCACATAGCAAATCTTTTGCACCGCCGCTGCGTCACAAAAGTGACGCACAGTGACGCAAAAGAGGCATACACCTATCATAAATCTGTCCCTAATATTTTAAATGATTGATTCAGGATGACGATAAGGTGTGGCCTATCCAGAGGTTTGTTTAAGGTGAGGCCTACTCAGGGTTGCAGATGAAATTTACGCTTGTTGAAGAATACAGAGGAGATAATACATGTGAAAGCCTACCAATGAAGTAAGTCATGTCCACTTCACTCTTGAACAAAGGCCAGACCTCTTCTGTGTCCGTGGACAGGCCTAAACCTCATCTGCACAATGTCATTCGTAAACTTAGGAAACACAGGTGATGTAATTGAAAAATGTGGAGTTTCTTTTCCTCATTTCACAAACACATCACCTGTGTTTCCTTTGCATAGGTATCTCATAGTGCAGATGGACTCTAGCATATCAAAGAGTACACATAAGTTGAGCAGTGTATACAACAATTTTGACATTTACAGAAGATTCAGCTTCTTATCTTGTTGGAGATGAAATGAGGCCTGTCTTGCAACATGGTGCATCTTTTGCATCACTGCTGCATCGGTTTCACGTGGCACGGGACTTTACAGCATGACACATCTGCCTAGATGCATCAAGTTGGAAATATGTCACCACATAGCAAATCTTTTGCACCGCCGCTGCGTCACAAAAGTGACGCACAGTGACGCAAAAGAGGCATACACCTATCATAAATCTGTCCCTAACATTTTAAATGATTGATTCAGGATGACGATAAGGTGTGGCCTATCCAGAGGTTCGTTTAAGGTGAGGCCTACTCAGGGTTGCAGATGAAATTTACGCTTGTTGAAGAGTACAGAGGAGATAATACATGTGAAAGCCTACCAATGAAGTAAGTCATGTCCACTTCACTCTTGAACAAAGGCCAGACCTCTTCTGTGTCCGTGGACAGACCTAAACCTCATCTGCACAATGTCATTCGTAAACTTAGGAAACACAGGTGATGTAATTGAAAAATGTGGAGTTTCTTTTCCTCATTTCACAATCAAATCACCTGTGTTTCCTTTGCTTAGGTATCTCATAGTGCAGATGGACTCTAGCATATCAAAGAGTACACATAAGTTGAGCAGTGTATACAACAATTTTGACATTTACAGAAGATTCAGCTTCTTATCTTGTTGGAGATGAAATGAGGCCTGTCTTGCAACATGGTGCATCTTTTGCATCACTGCTGCATCGGTTTCATGTGGCACGAACTTTACAGCATGACACATCTGCCTAGATGCATCAAGTTGTAAATATGTCACCACATAGCAAATCTTTTGCACCGCCGCTGCGTCACAAAAGTGACGCACAGTGACGCAAAAGAGGCATACACCTATCATAAATCTGTCCCTAACATTTTAAATGATTGATTCAGGATGACGATAAGGTGTGGCCTATCCAGAGGTTTGTTTAAGGTGAGGCCTACTCAGGGTTGCAGATGAAATTTACGCTTGTTGAAGAGTACAGAGGAGATAATACATGTGAAAGCCTACCAATGAAGTTAGTCATGTCCACTTCACTCTTGAACAAAGGCCAGACCTCTTCTGTGTCCGTGGACAGACCTAAACCTCATCTGCACAATGTCATTCGTAAACTTAGGAAACACAGGTGATGTAATTGAAAAATGTGGAGTTTCTTTTCCTCATTTCACAATCACATCACCTGTGTTTCCTTTGCTTAGGTATCTCATAGTGCAGATGGACTCTAGCATATCAAAGAGTACACATAAGTTGAGCAGTGAATACAACAATTTTGACATTTACAGAAGATTCAGCTTCTTATCTTGTTGGAGATGAAATGAGGCCTGTCTTGCAACATGGTGCATCTTTTGCATCACTGCTGCATCGGTTTCATGTGGCACGGGACTTTACAGCATGACACATCTGCCTAGATGCATCAAGTTGTAAATATGTCACCACATAGCAAATCTTTTGCACCGCCGCTGCGTCACAAAAGTGACGCACAGTGACGCAAAAGAGGCATACACCTATCATAAATCTGTCCCTAATATTTTAAATGATTGATTCAGGATGACGATAAGGTGTGGCCTATCCAGAGGTTTGTTTAAGGTGAGGCCTACTCAGGGTTGCAGATGAAATTTACGCTTGTTGAAGAATACAGAGGAGATAATACATGTGAAAGCCTACCAATGAAGTAAGTCATGTCCACTTCACTCTTGAACAAAGGCCAGACCTCTTCTGTGTCCGTGGACAGGCCTAAACCTCATCTGCACAATGTCATTCGTAAACTTAGGAAACACAGGTGATGTAATTGAAAAATGTGGAGTTTCTTTTCCTCATTTCACAAACACATCACCTGTGTTTCCTTTGCATAGGTATCTCATAGTGCAGATGGACTCTAGCATATCAAAGAGTACACATAAGTTGAGCAGTGTATACAACAATTTTGACATTTACAGAAGATTCAGCTTCTTATCTTGTTGGAGATGAAATGAGGCCTGTCTTGCAACATGGTGCATCTTTTGCATCACTGCTGCATCGGTTTCATGTGGCACGGGACTTTACAGCATGACACATCTGCCTAGATGCATCAAGTTGGAAATATGTCACCACATAGCAAATCTTTTGCACCGCCGCTGAGTCACAAAAGTGACGCACAGTGACGCAAAAGAGGCATACACCTATCATAAATCTGTCCCTAACATTTTAAATGATTGATTCAGGATGACGATAAGGTGTGGCCTATCCAGAGGTTTGTTTAAGGTGAGGCCTACTCAGGGTTGCAGATGAAATTTACGCTTGTTGAAGAGTACAGAGGAGATAATACATGTGAAAGCCTACCAATGAAGTAAGTCATGTCCACTTCACTCTTGAACAAAGGCCAGACCTCTTCTGTGTCCGTGGACAGACCTAAACCTCATCTGCGCAATGTCATTCGTAAACTTATGAAACACAGGTGATGTAATTGAAAAATTTGGAGTTTCTTTTCCTCATTTCACAATCACATCACCTGTGTTTCCTTTGCTTAGGTATCTCATAGTGCAGATGGACTCTAGCATATCAAAGAGTACACATAAGTTGAGCAGTGAATACAACAATTTTGACATTTACAGAAGATGCAGCTTCTTATCTTGTTGGAGATGAAATGAGGCCTGTCTTGCAACATGGTGCATCTTTTGCATCACTGCTTCATCGGTTTCATGTGGCACGGGACTTTACAGCATGACACATCTGCCTAGATGCATCAAGTTGTAAATATGTCACCACATAGCAAATCTTTTGCACCGCCGCTGCGTCACAAAAGTGACGCACAGTGACGCAAAAGAGGCATACACCTATCATAAATCTGTCCCTAATATTTTAAATGATTGATTCAGGATGACGATAAGGTGTGGCCTATCCAGAGGTTTGTTTAAGGTGAGGCCTACTCAGGGTTGCAGATGAAATTTACGCTTGTTGAAGAATACAGAGGAGATAATACATGTGAAAGCTTACCAATGAAGTAAGTCATGTCCACTTCACTCTTGAACAAAGGCCAGACCTCTTCTGTGTCCGTGGACAGGCCTAAACCTCATCTGCACAATGTCATTCGTAAACTTAGGAAACACAGGTGATGTAATTGAAAAATGTGGAATTTCTTTTCCTCATTTCACAATCACATCACCTGTGTTTCCTTTGCTTAGGTATCTCATAGTGCAGATGGACTCTAGCATATCAAAGAGTACACATAAGTTGAGCAGTGTATACAACAATTTTCACATTTACCGAAGATTCAGCTTCTTATCTTGTTGGAGATGAAATGAGGCCTGTCTTGCAACATGGTGCATCTTTTGCATCACTGCTGCATCGGTTTCATGTGGCACGGGACTTTACAGCATGACACATCTGCCTAGATGCATCAAGTTGTAAATATGTCGCCACATAGCAAATCTTTTGCACCGCCGCTGCGTCACAAAAGTCACGCACAGTGACGCAAAATAAGCTTACACCTATCATAAATCTGTCCCTAACATTTTAAATGATTGATTCAGGATGACGATAAAGTGTGGCCTATCCAGAGGTTTGTTTGAGGTGAGGCCTACTCAGGGTTGCAGATGAAATTTACGCTTTTTGAAGAGTACAGAGGAGAGAATACATGTGAAGGCCTACCAATGAAGTAAGTCATGTCCACTTCACTCTTGAACAAAGGCCAGACCTTTTCTGTGTCCGTGGACAGACCTAAACCTCATCTGCACAATGTCATTCGTAAACTTAGGAAACACATGTGATGTAATTGAAAAATGTGGAGTTTCTTTTCCTCATTTCACGATCACATCACCTGTGTTTCCTTTGCTTAGGTATCTCATAGTGCAGATGGAGTCTAGCATATCAAATACTACGCAGAAGGTTACAACTGTATGGAACATGGCTATGTAAGTCAAATAATCAAAATCTAAATTTGCCAAGCACACATGGGGGCGTATTTACAAGGACCTTGCACCACAGGGAAAGGTCTTAAATTTAAATGGGAAAAATAACATCAGAGAGACTCAAAGGCCTTATAAATATGCCCCAAGCAACCTATGAAGCTCTAGCATTACATATCAAGAAACCTAATTGATTTCAAAAATCGTTTTTAAACACATCATCTAAATAAATTATATACCTACATTCATCAGGAAGTGACTTAAAATGCCCTAAGACACATGAAAGCGTTTTTTTTAAGCCCTTGCTCCATTTTTAGATCACTTTTAACATGGCTATGTAAGTCAAATAATCAAGATCTAAATTTGCCAAGCACAGATGGGGACGTATTTACAAGGACCTTGCACCACAGGGAAAGGTCTTAAATTAAAATGGGAAAAATAACATCAGAGAGACTCAAAGGCCTTATAAATATGCCCCAAGCAACCTATGAACCTCTAGCATTACATATCAAGAAACCTAATTGATTTCAAAAAACGTTTTTAAACACAACTTGTAAAGCAATTATATTCATACATTCATGGGGAAGTTACTTAAAATACCCTAAGACACATGAAAGCGTTTTTTTAAGCCCTTGCTCCATTTTTAGATCACTTTTAACATGGCTATGTAAGTCAAATAATCAAGATCTAAATTTGCCAAGCACAGATGGGGGCGTATTTACAAGGACCTTGCACCACAGGGAAAGGTCTTAAATTAAAATGGGAAAAATAACATCAGAGAGACACAAAGGCCTTATAAATATGCCCCAAGCAACCTATGAAGCTCTAGCAGTACATATCAAGAAACCTAATTGTTTTCATAAATCGTTTTTAAACACATCAACTAAATCAATTAGATACCTACATTCAAGGGGAAATGACTTAAAATGGCCTAAGACACATGAAAGCGTTTTTTTAAGGCCCTTGCAACATTTTTGGGTCACTTTTAACATGGCTATGTTAGTCAAAGAATTAAAATCTAAATTTGCCAAGCACAGATGGGGGCATATTTACAAGGACCTTGCACCACAGGGAAAGGTCTTAAATTAAAATGGGAAAAATTACATCAAAGGAAGTCAAAAGCTTTGAAAATATGCCCCAAGCAACCTATGAAACTCTAGCAGAACATATCAAGAAACCTAATTGATTTAAAAAAACGTTTTTAAACACATCTTGTAAAGCAATTATATTCATACATTCATGGGGAAGTGAGTTAAAATACCCTAAGACACATGAAAGCATTTTTGTAAGACCCTTGCACTTTTTTTGCATCACTTTTAACATGGCTATGTAACACAAAGAAACAAAATCTATTTGTAAAACACTTGACACAAAGCAACATTTTAAATACACAACTTTCTTCATAATTTTCTCCCTAAACCATACTATTCTCTACCTAAATTAAATGAATCTTTTCTCACCTTAGCAAATACTTTATGAGTTTCAAAACAGTCTCAGAAACACACCAAATTGTCTTTAGCAGAGCAAAAGGTATGCACTCCAGAGTCTGCAGCTATGAAAAGCACAGAAATGCTGTAACTCATCACACATATCTCTCATGTCACCCAATCAAAATTCTTCCCTCACTTTTTTCAAATCAACACCCTTCCCCCCTCTGGCCTTTCTGCCTTTTTTGCATAGCAACCACCTCCTGAAAGACCTCTCATGTTTGCAAGTTCACACAACAATGTTTCAATTGAACTCTGAACTCTCAGTGCACCTGCATATCCAGTGCAATCTTTCATTAAATGATTTTTTCTTGACCATTCAAATTACATCTTTCAAACAACACATCCATGCACCCTAACTTTCTGTTTTCAGCAATCAAAATCCACCAATCACTGCTACTGCTTCCTTAACACAGAAACTCCACAGTTTTTTTCATTTTAAACTCTTATTTTTCCAACTGCCATTTCATTGCCACACTTCATCTGACTGCAGCAGAACCTACTCTCACCATGTTTTCTGTCTGGATTGTTGGACATAGTTACATCTACTGGCCTCAAAGGTATGCTGAGAACAGAAATTTACCTAACCTCAATTTACAAGATGTGGAAATTAAGTGGTTTGGCCACAGAGGATTAAAATGTCACCAATTGATACCATTGGTGAAAACCTTTATGCATTTGCCTAAACCTGACCTGTTAATTTTGCACTGTGGAGGTAATGACTTGGGCACTTTGACTGGTGTAGGTCTGGAAATGCTTTTAAAGGACACCTTTGAGAAATTGATGGCACTTTTTCCTCAAACTGCCTTGGTATATTCAAATATATGCCAAAGACAGAAATGGAGGTGGTCGAACCAATTTTGTCCACAAATTGAGAAGTCGAGGAAGCATGTAAACAAATCTGTTTCAGCTTACATGAGAGACCATGGAATGGGCTCCATGTACAACAATAACTTGCGTTACTACATGCAAGATATCTACAGAGGAGATGGAGTTCACTTCTCAGATGAGGGCAACAGAGTTTTCATTTTGAATTTAAGACTGTGCATTGGTACCTACTTATAAGTACATTAAATGTACCATAAACCCAAAAGCTCTTCTCAGAGCTACCCTACATCTGATCACTCACAATTATTATTTTACTCTAACTTTTTTCACAAATTTTCCACAAAGTACGCTGCCCGGAGCGCTACCCGGTACGCGAACCGGAAGCTAACCGTGCAAAATTTTTAAAAAAAATGTTTCTTTTCCGCACATATGGGCCTCCTCAGCCACCCTCAGAAAACCTAGGGGGTCAAGATACGTCTACCGTGCCCCCTTCTACCCATTCTGAACATTATTTGCCCTCCATCTTGTATTTTAATTCGACCGAAACACAAAATGGTGGACTCCCGTAACGCTGCAGGTTCGCGTACCGGGGGCGCTCACCGGGAAGCGCTCCATCAAAAAAGGTGGGAAAGTAATTTACAGAAGAAACCCTGGAGACACTTTCACCAAATATAGATTTGCTCATACTACATACCAATCCCTACCATTTTCACAAATTTGGTTGGAATTCCATTTAGCCATTTAGCCTGTAGACCTTCACAAAACACATCTGAAGTGTTGGAATTGACAACCAATTAAAATGTTACTTTCATTTTCTATTTTTTTTTACCTGACATTTGATTGGTTATGTACCTGAATATATATAAAGGAAGAGAAGGAAACACAGCCATTTTGACTACTACTTCCTGGTGTACATTTCAATAGGATTTTCACTAATAACTTCAACTTCTTTTTAAAGGTAAGTTGTTATTTTAAAAACTGAAGTGTATTGTGCACTTTAAGTTAATATGGTAAACTTTTTCTGATAGTTATATACTATCCCTCTGTAGTAGTTATAGATCTCTGTTATAGTTATGGATGGAGTTAGGCTTCTCTTGTATAATTATGAATTTACTTACGTTAAATCACATACACTTTTTTATATTCCTACTTCCACTCTGATACTATACACTGCCCAAAGATAAATTCACTGTTAAAAACTGCCTATCTAAAATTAATCCCAACAGTGCCCTATCTCTACTAATATATATTTTTTTATGCAAATTTCAGACAAAATGGAAGGCGAACAGAAAGTTTCATTTGAAATTGTCCTTGCAGAGACCAACCAAGAAATCATTGATCCAAATGACATTGAATTTATGGATGAAACTTGGGACCAAGAACTACTGCAATGTGTGCAATCAGTAGATGTCCTCCTTGAAAATGAGGACATTTTACACACTCAAACATTACAAGCTATGTTCAATGAAAATAACGACATTTCAGACAGTGAAATATTAGACATTTTATTAAATTTTGAAACACAATGACAATAATAAATAATTGCTTAAAAAATAAAAAAATAAAAAAAATCAACAAAACAAACAATCAATTAACATACAATATTTGAAAAGTCTATCATTCTTTTTTCCTTATAGTACGCTCCCCAGAGCGCTTCCCGGTGCGCGTACCGGGCACTTCCCACGCAAAAAAAACATTTTTTTTTTTGCCCCGCGGGGCCCTTTTAAAGCCTCCACATCAAACCTAGGGGGTCAGGGAGGATCTACTATGCCCCCTTATGGTCATTTCCCCCTTTGTTTTGGCCTCCTCTTGTCTCTCGATCCTACCGAGAGACAAGATGGCGGCCGCTCCGGACTGTTTAGAATGTTGACAGACACCGGAGAGCCAATCAGCTTCGCTACGCGAAGTTCCGTTACGCGTCAAGTACGCGAACCGGAGCGCTACCCGGAACGCGCTTACAGATATATATCTTTTTTTGAACGTTAATTTCTCAAAATCCACTGGATCACATATATTGAGACCTAGCAAAGGCACATCGGGCTACCAGTCCCTACAATTTTGCCAAGTTTCATGCAAATCCATTCAGCCGTTCGGGCTAAAAGTGAGGCCAACCGCCCTATGGAAATTAACATGGCAAAAACACGTTTTGGGACCCCCCTTTTTTCTCAGCCCCCCCTTGACAAACCCCCCCAAATTTTCAGTGGCTGCTCAGAAACAAAATGTTCCATTTTCCTGAAATTTTCTGCCAATTCCGTCCACAAACGCCAAAGTTATTAGACATAGAATTTTCAAAAATCCCATAGAGAAAAAATCCTAACTATATATACCTACTGGCGACCGCCAGTAGGTAATGCAAATATACATTTATATATACATATATATATATACATTTTATTTCTATGAACATGTGATTTTACCATGTGACTTGAAACAGAGATGCAGCAGCATTTAAAATGGCTAATTCACAGACAGTTTTTATGTGATCAAGGGCTGTTGCCAGCCCGAAACTAGTCATCTGCCGAAGCTGTTGGGTGTGAAGGTTCTAATGAAACAACTTGCCTGGAATTTGTGGTCCGTCTCTCCTTCCTCGCCGCAACGAGTGGAAGTGGTGGGAGTTGCTGTTGCATACATATATATACATGTATACATATTTATGAGAGAGAGACATAATATCGGCCAGGGGAGGGACCTTCAAAAATGCGTCCCGCTATATTGACCACTTCCTTTAGGAGCACGTTAAAACCTTGCCATCTTACATAAAAGACACTACGGACTTCTTGGATAACATCAAAACAATTGTGTGGCATAATGATTATTTACTGATCACACTTGATGTGACTGCTCTATACACGAGTATCAACCAAAAAGATGGTTTGAAAGCAGTTGCACATTTTTTGAATAAGAGACCGGTATGCATGCTAGAACAAAACACGATGATTATGGAAATGTTGGAGTTTTGTCTCAAAAACAATTATTTTTTGTTCCAAAATCAGGTGTTTCAGCAACTGAGAGGAGTTGTGATGGGGGCCTGCTTTTCCCCCAGCTACGCGTGCTTGCACATAGGGCTGTGGGAGGAGCAGGTCCTGGGAATCACACATGCAGAGGTGATGGCTAATAATGTTGTATCACTACTTAGATTCATAGATGACCTCTTCATAATTTGGAGGGGGTCAATTACAGAAGCTGAACAGTTTATTTCAGACCTAAATACAAATGACTTGAATCTAAGCTTTACCGGTATGATCAGTGACAACAAAGTCAACTTTTTAGATGCTGAAGTCCAGGTGATAGGAGGGGAACTCCAAACCAGATTGTATCGCAAGGAGACCGCGGGCAACACGGTTCTCCATGCGTCCAGCCATCACCCAGGCCACCTGATCCGCCGCATCCCCTACGGGGAGATGCTGAGCATCAGAAGAATATGCAGCACAGATGAGACATGCTTGACATCGCAATTAAACAGCAAGAAAAGGTTCCTAGATAGGGGCTATTCAGAGGTCTTGGTTGAGAAAGCTATGATAAGATCTAACAGGGTTAACATTCTGCCAAACACGGAGGGGAAACCCAATGCAGTATTGAAAGTGAAAGACAGTGCAGGTGGGCAACCGAGACTTATCACAGCATATAGTCGCCAACATAAACAATTGCAGTGGATCATCTGCAAAAATTGGCCAATTGTCATGGGGGATCCCGTGATTGTCAAGATGTTGGCCGGTTATCCGGCAATAACATACAGCCGTGCCAGGTCAATGGGCGACATGCTGGTAAAAAGTAGTCCGGAGGTGGCGAACAAAAACAACTGGCTCCAGAAAAGCAAGGGCTTTATAAAATGCGCCACTTGCAAGGCTTGCACCTTGGGGAAAAACAAAACAACTTTTTTATCCCCATTCAGTGAGATTCCCAATCTGATTGGTAAAAAATTGACATGCAAATCAGATTTCGTCGTGTATGTGCTGGAGTGTGCGTGTGGGCTACGGTACGTGGGCAGTACCAAGTTACAGGTCCACAAACGCATTCTCCAGCACATGCGGGCAGTTACCAACAGGGATAAGGCTTACCCAGTGGCTAGGCATATCAATTCATGCCACAATGGTGATTTGAATTGCCTTAGCTATTATGCAATCGATATGGTGCTGCCACTGCGTAGAGGAGGAGACAGAGAGGCATGCTTGAGACTACTTGAGACCAGATATATTCTTGATTTGAATACCAAGACACCGAATGGCCTCAATGCGACTGAGGACTTGTACACATGCTTATAAAATGAAATAAGGGAACAACATATAAGCATGCACCACTACTACTAGAAATGCATATGAAAAAATTAGTGGGGTGTGTCATACAAACAGAAAACTGCTTCAGAGATTCATTTAAGATTATGATTTTATTATTTTCACAAGGGAGAACGTTTTATCACTCTTATCAATTTGTGCATAGGACAGTATATGTTTATGTGGGCAATATAGACACAGTTATCCAAAAACACAGTAAGCCCACTAGGGCTTTTATTTCAAAGTTCAAAGTTCTCCTTATTGTGTAACCCAGTACAAAGAAAAGTTGCTTGTTTTGCACAGATTTAGCAGATTTTGCATATTTCTTGATTAATTCGTATTAATGAATTTATAATGCTTTTCTGTATTTATTTGGCTGAATGCATATATATAGATGAAATATTAGCCATATTTTTACATTTGATGTATTTTTAATGAAATGGGCTTTATTTAATATTTATTATGTATATATGGATATTTATTTATTTATCGCGAAACTTGCACAAACAACAATTTCTGGGTTCATAATGGAGAATAACATGTGTATTGTATACAACATCTCGCTACTGTGAGTAAGGTTTGGTGGATTAGGCAGAAGTCTGTTGGTTATGTATATAGGCCCAGGGTCATGTGATCCTAATATGCACTTTAAAATCACGGGTTTCTACTGGCCAAGTCATGTGATCAAGGGCTCCAGGGCCCGAAACGCGTCATGGCGATCAGAGGTTGCACTAAATAAAGATTAGCAAAATTACCTGATTGGGTCCGATTCGTCTTTTGTGTCCAGTGGATGGTATGCGGACGAAGTTCCTGTTATATACATATATATATACATTTTATTTCTATGAACATGTGATTTTACCATGTGACTTGAAACAGAGATGCAGCAGCATTTAAAATGGCTAATTCACAGACAGTTTTTATGTGATCAAGGGCTGTAGCCAGCCCGAAATGTGTCATCTGCCGTAGCTGTTGGGTGTGAAGGTTGTAATGAAACAACTTGCCTGGAATTTGTGGTCCGTCTCTCCTTCCTCGCCGCCACGAGTGGAAGTGGTGGGAGTTGCTGTTGCATACATATATATACATGTATACATATTTATGAGAGAGAGACAGAGAGAGAGAGAGAGTTTGAGAGAGAGAGAGAGAGAGAGAGAGAGAGAGAGAGAGAGAGAGAGAGAGAGTTTGAGAGAGAGAGAGAGTTTGAGAGAGAGAGAGAGAGCGAGAGAGAGAGAGAGAGAGTTTGAGAGACAGAGACAGATAGAGAGAGAGAGCTGTGTACATTTGCCCTAAAGGGCCCGTGAGATGCAAAATCACATCTGACTCCCTCTTGCCCATCTGTGACGGTGTGCTGATGTCACAAATCCCCACTAGAGCAGAGAAGCACATAGATACGTGTGCTGCAGCCACATCCAGTAGGGTATTCGCCCATTAGGACGCCTCTCCATGTTTGTGAGAGACATTGTTGGAAAGGGGAGGGTCATCCCTTTCCAGCAATGCCTCTCACAACCCTATTCATGCTTGTGTATTGTACTTGTGTCGGGATACATCAGCAAGAACATCACTAGGCCACCAGGGTCCAGTGTTTGGGGGCTGGCCATTGTGGATAATGGGCCAACACCCTGCCGAGGGGGGCATAATTTTTTTAAATGATGTGTTTTTACCCTGGGGGTGCGATCGTGCCCCCAGGGGAGGATAAAAATAATGAAAAATTAAAATTTTGATAGTGGTGTATGTGGACTGCTGCTTGGCTGGTGGAGTGTGCGAACTCACGTTTGGCTGGCAGTTTGTGTGGACTAGCACTTGCCTGGTGGTGTGTGTGGACTAACCCTTGCCTGGCACTGTGCGAGGACTGGTGCTTTTCTGGCAGTGTGCATTGAATGTCGTTTGGGTGGAAGTGTATGTTGGCTGCCTGGTGGTGTGCGTGGACTGGTACTCAGCTGGGAGCGTTCATGGACTGGTGCTTGGCTGGCAGTGTGCGTGGACTGACACTTGGCTGATTGTGTGCATGGACTGGCACTTAGCTGGCAGTGTGTGTACAGTGACACTTGGCTGGCAGTGTACGTGGGCTGGTGTTTTGCTGGTGGTGTGCGTTGACTGACATTTGGCTGGTGGTTTATATGTGGACTAAAGCTTGGCTGGTGATGTGCATAGACTGATGCTTGGCTGGTGGTGTGTGTGGACTGACACTTGGCTAGCAGTGTGTGTGGACAGGTGCTTGGCTGGTTGTGTGCATTTACTGGAATTTGGCTGGTGTCTTGTGAGGACTAGTGTTTGGCTGACATTGTGCATGGATAGATCCTTAACTGGCCATGTGCCTGGACTTGCGCTTGGCTGGAGGTGTGCATTGACTGGTGTTTGGCCGTTGATGTGTGTAGACTAGTGCTTGACTGGCGGTGTGTGTGGACTGATACTTGACTGGTGGTGTGTGTTGACTGACATTTTGCTGGTGTTGTGCATGGACAATCGCTTGGCTGGTGGTACACATGGATTGGTGCTTGGCTGGTGGTGTGGTGGACTGACGCTTTGTTAGTAGTGTGAATTGACTGGAGTTTGGCTGGTGGTGTGGATGAATTAACACTTGTCTGGAAGTGACGATGGACTGATGCTTGGCTGGTGATATGCGTGGACAGGTGGTGTGTTGGTGGCTGGCAGCCAGTATGGGTATTGACTTGCTTGAGGTGTGCTTGCCAGATGTCTGATGTGTCGGTGCTTGGTGTTGTGATTGGTGCATTAGTCTTGTTGGTGTATGAGAGTAATGGGCCTTGGAATGATGATGTTTGTAAATCTAAGTGCTGTATTGTGTGGGCCCGCAGGTGGCAGTGTGAATGGTATTGTATGTGTGACGCATGAAAGGAATGTGAATGGACCGTAAATTGGTTGATGCCTTGCCTTGGCTTTGCAGCTCACAAACTGTAATTTAGTGGTTCTCTGATATGATGTTGAAATTATTGGCAATGCATTTTCCAAATTTTATTTTGTAAAGTCATTGGTGAATAAAGTTTTGTTTTATTACCCATTTGCTAAACCCTTTTACCAAATCCAACCAGTGTTTACCATAAGCAAAGAGTGCACCACTAAAAGGTAAACAATCACACAGCAAATTATCCAATCCGTGTCCAAAGATATTGCTTCAAATTCTTCAATTATTCAAAAAGTTAAAAAATTTGGTCTTTCCCGACGACATCTTGCAAGAGTGCTGGACTGGGCTGCGGTTCCGGGCTTATCACGCTTTAGAACCTGCAATTGCACCTATTATATGATCCATCTTACAAGGGTGTAATTGAATGAATTTTTCTATCTGGACTTACCTTGGTTCTGGCTTTTTTCACTAAAGTGAAGCACACTTTGCTCTCATAATACTTAGAGTGGACGAGATGTGCCCACTTCCTCTGCTGGTCTTACAGTGTGCACACGCAAGTTTTGGGTACTTCCCAACACATTTATAATAAAATGGGATAACAGGTCAGTTGCTAGTTCCTTGTAGGGTTCCACTGTCTCAGCTTGTATATGTCACATACAACGAGTATTCCTGTGATTGACTAGTAGATGGGTGTGCAATATTATTTTTGCTTATTACTGTCACTACATACTCTCTCTGCATTGAATACCTTATGCCCCCACATCTTTTTAGAAATTGGTCACTAAGGGAATAATATGTGATATGTTTAGTGTGGATTACACAAGGTTTACTTAGCCAGAACACCCTGTAAATTTGAATATTTGACAAAAATATATTTTCTCCTCACATTTCTGTGTGGAAGTGATGTGGGATGAGCATGCCAGCACAAATGACCTACCATTCAGCATTCCCCCTGGCCTCCCAATAAAAATGCTACCTCACTTGTGTGAGTGAGCCAAGTGCCCATGACAGGGAAGGGCCCAAAACATATTGTGGGCACATCAGAATTATCTTTCACAAAACAACCTGTTTTTGCATGGGTGCACCTGAGTTTTTGGTCCTTGGCTTGGTGGCTATCTAGGGAAACCTATCAAACCTAGACATTTCGGAAAACTAGACATCAGGGGGAGTCCAAGGAGGTGTGGCTTATGTGGATCCCTGAGCAAAACACACAAGATGATGGACGGAATGTTGCACAATGGCAAAACATTCACCCCCAGTCACAGATCTGGGTTTAATCCATCGTTATTTGCTGCCCAAGCCACCCCAGTTCAGACATGTTTTTGCTTATGTGGATCCCTCAACATTTTCTTCTCAGAATCACCTGCAAACCGCAAATTTAGCAAAAAATCTGATTTCCCTCACATTTATATGTGGGATAATGTGGGATCACTGGGCCGGTGCAAATGTATTACTACCCAGCGTTCCTCCAGGTCTCCCAATAAAAATGCTACCTCACTTGTGTGGGTGGGTCAAATGCCTGTGACAGGAAAAGGCCCAAAACGTCTTGTGGAGACATCAAAATAATCTATTACAAAATACCCTGGTTTTGCAAGGGGGACCTGTGTTTTTGGTCCCACGCTCAGCGGCCATTTAGGGAAACCTACCAAACACAGAAATTTCTGAAAACTAGACACCCAGTGGAGTCCAGGAAATAGTGGCTTGCATGGATCACCAATATTTTCCCATACATTATTTTCTGCAAACCTGAAATGTAGCTCAAAAAAATAAAAAAATTCTCTCATTTCAGTGTGGGAAAGTTTGGCGATCACTTGGCCGGCACAAATATCTTACCACCCAGCATTCCCTTGATCTCTCGATAAAAATTAGACCTCACTTGTGTTGGAGAGACATGTACCAGCAGCAGGGAAGGGCATAAAACATTTTGCAGACACATCAAAATGATCACAAACACCCTGGTTTTGAAAGGGGGGCTCCTGCGTTTTTGGTCCTAGGCTCAGTGGCCATTTAGGTAAACCTACCAAACCTAGGGGCATATTACCAAGCAATAGCGATAAGCTATTGCTTGGTTAGAGACAACATTTTACCGCTGAGCTGCGGCGATTTTTATCGCAGATAAACCTTGGTATTACCAAGGTTTATCGCAAACGCGATAAAAAACGCCGCAATGCATGAATATCGCTGAAAAGTCAGCGATATTCATGCATTACCGAGCAAATGCTCTTAGCCATGTTATCCACCTCCCATTGGATAACATGGCTAAGAACTGCTCAGGGCAGGTGTTAGCTTTTGTAGATATTTGCGCTTAGCGCGAATATCTCCGAAAGTTGGTAATAGGAGATAGCGATGTTAGCGACTGTTTCCAGTCGCTAACATCTTGGCACGCCCACTTTGCATGTCATTAGTGATAAATATCACCGACATGCAAAGTGGGGCCCAAGATGGTCGCTATCTCCTACTAGCTGTCGCTAACTGGTGTTAGCGACAGCTAGGTAATAGGGAGATAATTTTATCTCCGCTTTCTTGGCTTTTAAAGCCAAAAAAGCGGAGATAAACCCCCTTGATAATATGCCCTCTAGATATTTCTGAAAACTAAACACCCAGGAAGGTGTGGTTTGCGTGGATCCCCCTACATTTTTTTACCCAGAGTCCACTGCAAACCTCATATTTAGCTAAAAAAATCACATTTTCTTCACATTTCTGTGTGGAAGTGCCATGCCAGGGCAAATCTCCTACCAGCCAACATTCCCCTCAGTCTACCAATAAAAATTATACCTCACTTGGTGGATGGGCCAAGTGCCTGTACCAGGGAAGTTGCCAAAAACATGTGGAGAAGGAGGGGTACCAAAGCGGATCCAAAAAGGCAGTTTTATTTGGATGTACGTCGTTACAACGCATGCTTTTACAACGCATGCCTTTACGACACAAGTTTTACAACGCAATTTGTTACAACGACTTGCGTTGGGGGCGCTGGATAGTAAATAGTTTAATTTACTATTCCAACTCCAGTCCCCGTGGATAGTAGGGAAGGTGTTGGATAGTAAATTGAAACTATTCCCTATCCTAGAGCGCCCCCCAGCACAAGTCGTTGTAAAAGTTGCGTTATAATGGTTGCGTCGTAAAGGTACTTCGTTGTAAAAGTTGCGTTGTAAACGCTGTTCCCTGTTTTATTTTTATACGTTCTTAGGCTGACTCTCTTTTGGCATCTGGGTACATGGTATACCACATGACAAGGAACTTACCATTGCGACAAATATTTCAATCGGGTATACACCAATGCCATCATGTTTACGGGAGAAGCACATTAACTTTCCCACTGTTTAGTAGTCGTAAAGTGCCAGCGTCCTAAAGCCAACAAAAAGAATCAGCAAAAACAGGAGGTAAAAGGTAAAAAGTCTAGGGGAAGACCACTCTAAGGATACCAGGTCTACTAATGTTCACTTATTTATCTGGAGTTTTTCTATAATCTGAATTATTCAGAAATGCACCAAAGCACACTACAAAAATGAGCGTGTAAAATGAAACTACTTCATACATGGACGTAAAACAATATTCTAAACAAGCTGACAATACATACAAAATTCATCAAGTAAAATTTGGTTACAGACCAAGAATGTATCCCTTCTTCTTAGTCATATGGGCTATCCTCACATTTCAAGTTTTCCAACCATGTGAGATGAATGTTTACACATTGTAAGAGTCTATTTCAAATGTGTAGGGTGCCACCCAAGCCAATGGACTGACAAGGCACACTTTACAGATGGCTTACTAAAATATAAAGAAGCAGCATGACAACGGCTCTTTTTGTTTCCTTGTATCATCGTAATGTTTTAAACTGAAGCCCGCACAGTGGTGCTCCTGGAAGCCGCACGTTTTTGTCATATATGCAGGTGTGTGAATCCATCCTGCAGTGCTTTTATCATGGCCTTTCTGGAAAGCTAAAACAGCATATTAGGTCAATACAACGGATAGTGCTTGTTTTTCAGGGGGTGGGAATGGGGGGCACATGTGCTAAACAACTTTCCCAGATGATGACAATATGCATGAAACAGGTATTCTGTCAACCGTTCCTTCTAGGTGCCCATCCCCACACTCCGAAATGACCCTTCAGTAGATGCTCGTCCTGACTTGCTAGTATAATTCACAAAGAAAACAGAAAACCAAAAAGAGATGTCTCTTTGTGGAATGTTCAAGCATGTACTTAGTCAAATGAAATACAAACAAATGTATTTAGATTAGGAAGGGGTAGGACTATGACAGAAGGTTTTAAATTGGTTAGTTTTGCAGTTAACCATGGTTAACATCTCTCAGTGCTGTGAAACCTACGTTTCAGAGGGCGTGACACTTGCTAATATATGAGAATAATCAATGAATGTATATTAGTTTCCTTCAGTATATGTTTATATAACAGAGCCATGCATATGCAGTCCTCCTTAGGGTAGTGAGTTTAGGGCGTTCAAGGGAGCATGCCTCATCAGGAGTAACGCTGGTGCTCTCATGATGGGTTTTTTCTCAACTCAAGTGCATTTCTTCTGAACTGTCCATAATGGAGAATTGGGCCCTTATCAAGCAGGAGATGCATATGTCACAGTTGTCTTTATTTCTCTGTCTTCTTCTGTAGGATCAGAGTCTGTGTGAGTACTGTTGTGAAGAAGATTATGGAAGTGGTCGCTGCTAAACCACGTGTGCTGGCATCAATAGAATGATGACGCTTTGAAGACAATGAGTAAACAGCTGAGAGTAAGAGGATGAAAATATGAGTCGACGGTTTCTCTCAGGACGTCTCTAATATATAGAAGATGACCTGTATCTTGAGTGCCTGTTAACATGTAAATAAGCAAAATAATGTTTAATACTCAAAGAAATAATATGAATAATTGTTTATGAAAGTGCACTGTGCACCTTGAAATCCACAATAATGTCTTTGCTTATTTTGTGTAAATTGAAAAGTACCCGACTAGGCAAAGTGGGAGAACAATGACCATGATTACAAGTGGTGGTATCTCAATCGGAGGGCCATCTCCAAGTGGGATACTGTTGTGGAATATTCAAGTTAGCCCAGTGTTAATGGACCTGGTAATTCCTAGTCTGGAGATACTGAACTGAACCAGTTTCACCGAGTGTTGGTTCACCCAGTGAAGTCACCGTTGGGACAAGGGCAGATGTTGCAAGCAACAGAGTATCCCAGCTCCGTTAAACCACTACAGCACAACAGTGCTGGCCGACCTGATCACTACACTTGTTTGCCCTGGCCTCACTTACCCCACTCCTCATCCGACTCAGTCCTCCTGCTAAAATCTTGCAACTGCTCTTTAACTCCAGAATCAGGGGGGACCAAACAGAAATTTTAAATCCTTTTCATATTCTTCATTACTGGGTAAAAAAGTTTTTAATCAGTTTTTAGTGTGGGGAATGACCCCCAAAACCGTAAATTGAAGCCTCCAGCGCCCCATGCGAAATCCATGAAACGTGTTAACAGAGCCAATATCTATTATAATGAAAAATGTAGGTTACATCCTGAAATAAAAATCATATAATTAAGTTCTATAATCCATTTACAGAGTGTTCTGGTTCAGTCACACTCATCCACTTTGCTGAGAGAGTGAGGACCCATTTCCTGGGATACAATTTATTGCGCCAATTGAAAAAAAGCATTAGCAAACCACTTAGCTTGACATTTGAACGACGTATGTACAGATCTGCAATCTATTGATATTGACAATGCTAGTTACCAATGCAGCTCTGGAGAGCTCTGATTGGGTCTGAGAACCACCCCAAATAAATAATATAGTCATTTGAAAAATAACAAATAAATAATAATAATAATGTTAATAATAATTATGATAATAAATGTGAAGAAAGTGTTGTATTATATAATGTGGTTGAGCGACCTCACCGTGTAATGCATGCACAGTTCCTTCTTGGGTTCCGTCAGGTTTGTTTATAAAAACCTTAGTTAAGCCCTGGGTAGCTATGGCTTTGAACATTCAGGCTTAAACAAAGAAACATATTTGTAAAGCATCTAGAAGTACTAAAATAACAAAATAAACTGAAAGAATTCCAAAACCAATTTATAAAAATAGGTCTTATATTTATGAAGTTTTACATACCATAATGAACAAAATCTACAGGAGGGTTTTGGAGATATACCTACTTATGCAACCAGAAAATAAGGAGCTTTTCACAAGAAATGAGAACAAGGATTGGTACAAAAATCATTGTTAAATTGTGTACCGGTACACCAGCCTGCTTTGGGTGACCAACTCTGGCGATAGCACGTAAAGGAGTCGAGTGAGAATTCATAGAATAGTATCATTGTCACTAAAGAAGTCTCCAGTCCAGGTCCAGGCTCTGTGGGTGAACAGCCCAGAGACAGTACCTACCCTACGTGGCACACCGCCCTTGTTTGCAGAAGAGCCCCGAGGGACCCAAGAAGGTTAGTGGGGGAGCAGGCAGCCGGTGGCTGGAGGACTATACCTCCCATCGTTCCTTGCGGCGCTCCACACCACGCACCGCTTCTAGTACACCAGGAGGCGCTAAAAGGTGGCCAGTCCTCCCGCAGCATGGGACGAACTTTTTTTCTCCCGACCGAGACCGGACCGGGCCTACTCTCTTTCATTGAGACACCATTATGGGTAAGGGAAAAGATTTATGCTCCGCAGTCTGAACCATATCCAAGGCAAAGGTACCACGTAATTGTGCCTTCATTATCTCATATTTGACCACAGCTGTGGGGGCCATAACCAATGAGATTCAGGATGTGGAGGCTCAGCTGGGGTTGGGGCTGGGGGTTGATGGAACGGTTGTTATTGCCACCGTGGATGCTCCATGACCGGACTCCGTCCCCAGTCAAATAAAAGACGTGGTGGCAAATATTATTACTAGTGACAATAAATTGTTTCTACGCCTTGCTGCAAGGGTCAATCGGAGGAGAAAGGTAGTACAGGACTACCAAGAGATGGGACTGTAGCCTCTAGCAAAAAAGGGAGGAAAGAATGTCTAAAAACAGGCCCCACCATAAAGAAGCCATTGACACGGAAGGGGTGTACTGGTCCACGGCCCACAGAGGAACTGATATCTTCTAACTTGACTAATGTGAACATGGATCCGGTTCTCTCACACATTGACATGCTTATTGATGTGTTAAAGGAGGATTAATTTAAGTATGTCAAATCTGGTCTAGATCGTGTGATGGATAGGTTGACTAAAATAGAGGCCAAACTGAATGACCTCAATATGGGAGGGAGTCTGGTTCACAAAGTTAAAATTGCGGGCAATAGACCAGGAGAAGCTGAGGTGGGTAAGAGTTCACAAACATCTCGTATTATCCCCGATGATGACAGGGTACCGACTCCGATGCCCATGGGGCCTTTTAATATTAGTGATGTATGCAATAGCCCAACGGGTGGTATCGCTAATGGAGTTGTGAGCACTACCCAGCGGAAGTCTAATATACCATCCCTGACAGGGCCAAACCTTACATCCTCAGGAGCACCTGCCAAACAAGAAGGGCTGAATCTGCCACTGGAGGCTACTCCTCTAGTGGTGGTCTTAGTAGGGGTACCTCCTATTAAATGTAATTGTACTGAGACAACTGAAGAGCTCATTCGCAAAGTAATGTTCTGGTGCAGTAGGGCTTCTGAGATGGGTTTAAGAGCATCTAAACATATTATAATGGCTAGGCGGGTATGTACAACACTGTTCAGCCCCCCTGGTTAAACACAGTTGCCCAAACCCGAGGTCACATAGAATGGACCATCATTGGGGATGGCAGAACTAAAGAAAGCAGGTTTGTGGCACCTAATAGATTTGCCGCACTAAGTCAGCTGGATAATAATGACTGACTAGACCCCTGTCGTGAAGGGGAGAATGGAGATGGAGTTAACAATATGACTTGTCCAAGTAAACCTACCCTGGGGGTTAAGAATAATCGGGGACAGTGTTCTAAGATATTAAGCAGGAATATTGCAGGACTTAAAAATAAGTCAGATGACGCTAGGTGGAAAGATTTCCTAAGAGAGTTTGACATCATTGGGTTACAGGAAACCTGGGACACGGAGAATAATTTCTGGATGGATGGTTATACCACCTATTCGGAACCAGCTTAAGCATCTATAACTGGTAGGGCAAAGGGTGGTCTATTGACCTTGATTTCTTTGAAAGTTGCAGGTAATCACTGCAAACTGGACTCTGACTCACCGAATTGTTTGGCGGTACAGATTACTTTTTATTAATGCACCAACCTTGCTTATTGTTAATTTTTATAATTCATTTGATAGAATTACTACAAATGAACATTTAGTTAGTCTGAATTGTTTCCTTGACCTGTATAGTGGGAAACAAACTACTTCTTAATCGGTTATTATTTTAGGTGATTTTAATGTACATCGCTGCAACCTAAATTGTTACGTCTGGGACAGTTTAGGCCATGTAAATCATTAAGAAATGCATTTTGAACATTCATTGCAGGGAGGTTTTATGGAGAATTAATTGGCGGACCACGGCCTAATTTATCCTAATATAATACATGATGGTGATGATGTCCCCACCTTTAAAGGTAGGGGTATGCACTCCACCCTTGATAATATTTTTATTAGTGTAGTTCTGACCTCTTGGGGGATAGGTTACACCACTATGTGGTCTCGGTATAGTGACCACAACCCTATAAGTTTGATACTAGCGGAAGGTATTAAGAAATCCCTAAAATCAAATAGATCTGTTTGTATCTCTAATATACGACCCAAAGACCAGGCCCGCAGACTTAAATGGTGTGCGGTAGTGCCGGGGGATTTTCACGCGAACTTGTCGCTTACTGTTGGTCGGGAGATGAATCTTTGGTTATATGACAACTTAAGGGAAAAGAGGTCCTTGTGGCATATACGAAAATTTGTACCCAGGTGGCCTCTGATCTTAAACGACCTTGCAAGGAACACCCAAATAAATGGAAGAGGTGGTTTGATCCTAATTGTTCAGCTGCCCACCGAAAGTTGCTAGAGGCCTTAAAATCTAAACCTCAAGACAAGGGTGCCATAGCAAGTATAAGGAAAACATATAAACTGGCAATAAAAAAACGTAAAAATGAGATTAAACATGAGGCATGGAATGATCTTATGTCCATTGATGTTATTAAAAATAGTGCCACTTTTTGAGAAATTGTTAACAAACCCTTTTTTTCAAGAATCCACGGCTTCTCCGCTTGATTGTAATTTACAGGAGCAGGACTGGCATAATCATTTTAAATCTATATACAGCAATCAGGATACTCAAGGACCCTTAGGCACCACATTTGAAGTCAAGGCATGTACCTTGACGTTTACGGAGTTAGTAGTAGAGGATGCCATAATCCAAATGACTAGCAACAAAGCCCCTGGACCAGACGGCGTCCCAGCCGACCTTTTTACCAATTTATTGACCAATTTTTTTAATATAGCTTGTAAAATTGGTTTACCTAGATCATGGTGAGAGTCAGTGATTGTCCGATTTTTAAAAAAGGTAATAGAGGGGACCCTTGATGCTATAGACCAATATCACTATTCGATTCTGCTGTAAAGGTGCTTGGAAGGGTGGTACTTAGCAAACTCACTGCCTGTTTAACTGAATCCAACACCCTCTCAGATCTGCAATACGGCTTTAGGAAAGGATGAGGCACTACTGACTAGTGCCTCAATCTGCACCTATTAATTAAGAAATATACCATTGCCAAGAAGGGAACACTATGGGGCCTATTACGATTGCGGTTTTTCCGCATCCTCCGGGCCGGCGGAAGCCACCGCCGGCCCGGAGGATGCGGAAAAACCGCAGCGGACCCACCAAAGACCCACCGCCACATTAGGATGGCTGGTGGGTCCTGATTTCCGTCCGCAGCGGAAAGGCTTACAACCGCGGCGGAAAAGCTCTAATATGGTGGCGGTGTCTCTCAGACACCGCCAGCCATATTAGGATGGGCTTTAAAAAATGCTTTTCCGCGGCGAGTTTTCCGCCGTGGAACCAGAGAAGCAGGCAGTCCTTTGTGGGTCTAAAGTGAAACCTTCGCTCACACCGCGAGGACATGACGTAAGCGCCCCTGCTTCCCTTTTCAAATGGAAAGAAAAACGTTACATGAGGCTTAAACTATTGGATACGATTACTGCGTATGTTTAGTGCTTGTAAAAACAGGACCTGTAACTTGATAAAGCAACACTAGCCCAAAACGGACATATGGAGCATATTCTCCGTGGGTCAGATCATATTTTAAAATAATGGAAACCTGACAACAGCCAAAAGTGGATTCAAAGGGAGACTTTATTGGCCCTTGAACTACGACAGACAATAATTATAGTCTTGACAAAGGTGGATAGAATTGTGAGAAACCACCGAAACGCGTCAACGCACTCTCCAGTATAATTCTTGTCTCGGATACACCTGTGGATACACTGTATTGCTGTGTACATAACATTGGTGTCAGAAATAGAGCCTGGAAATACGCTTAGTATTGTACAAGTTTTTGTCTTACTGTTTTTCTGTCTTGATCAAGTGAGCCGTATTCCTTGGCTGAG
Source organism: Lissotriton helveticus (assembly GCF_964261635.1). Lineage (NCBI taxonomy): Eukaryota > Metazoa > Chordata > Amphibia > Caudata > Salamandridae > Lissotriton > Lissotriton helveticus. The sequence continues at coordinate 876,099,156 of NC_136072.1, read as the reverse complement.
TCATGCCCAAAAGGCTGGCAGCAAAACAGGGACGGCCAGAGCTATTCAATTCTCCAGATAAACTAGTAAAGGGTTGCATGCAATGGGTAAAGAAATCTTATTTACAGATTGCTTTTATGGAAAGAGAAGAAAGGGAGTTGGTAAAACCAACGGCACGTGCTCATCAGTTGCTAAAAACATCTTGTGCAATGGAACCCTACTTGATTGTGGTATCTAATCCTAACCACCGTTTTCTCCTGGTATGATTTAGGCTGAATCAGCTACATTTTCTTCTTGCTGACCCTCCAGGGTTGGAGAAGGGTGGAGGATCTGGGTGTATGTTCATGCAATAACTTTAGCGCCCAGGACACATTCCACTTTATTTTCTTTTATGAGCACTTTTTGCATATTCTGAAGCGTTTTATCCTCCCAATTTTAAAAGACAAAGGCTTTTTACAAGTAAAACCAGCACTTATGTATTTACAGCTGCTATCCGATGTGTGGGAGATGTTTAGTATAGCAAGTTTTCTTACTGTGGCAGTTAGAATAAGGAGGAAAAAATTAGAGTGATTTTTATGATCTAGCTTATACCAATTAATTTTAACAAACTGAGGTTCTTTTTTATAATGTTACATTTTAGACTGTTTTGTTCTTGATTATCTAATGTTTACAATTAATGTAATATCTTTGCTGCTAATTCGTTTTTTATCAATTTAAATTTTGTGTATAGAATGCCTTTATGGTTTTATTTTACTGAATAAAGTAATTTTGACTGACTGACTGGATGAACTGCTTTAAACATCAATGTATTGATCCTGATGCCAGGGATGCTGAAGATGCTGTACATTGCTGAGGATGTGTGAGGTTGACAGGGGGCTTTCTGGGGCTACTCCTTGGACTTCAGTCTTGGTTGAGCGACCTTGGTCTCAGGGGTCAATGTCCCTCAAGATCCTTGTGAGGTCCAGCAAAAGTCTACTTGCCACTGGTGTACTGGTCTCCAGTCAAAAAGAAACAAGTGGTTAATTTTGGTGCAGACTAGTGTTCTTGTTTGGTGACCAAACTGCACTACGATGACTCTTCCGGGTCCACCAGATGTGAGTGCAACATTTGAGCATCAGAACTCTGTCTCCCCTGCAGCACGTCAGCAGTCAGTGGCAGTCAAGCAATTGCGAATACTCACTAGCCAAAGAGGGCTTCTTCAGCTTTTGTGGTCCTGGAGCTAAGAACAAGAAGTCAGGCAACTGACCCTTGGAGTCTCCTTTTCTGTCTGGGGCTCAGGGTCAACGTTTCCTTGAGCCAGAAACCACAGTCACATTCCTCTCTTTGCTATCTCAAGGATCAGCAGATGCAGTCCAGTTAGTGGCGCAGCTTCTCTTTGTTAGGTCACTTTGCCAAGCAGAGCAGTCTTTCTTCGGTCTTCTCTCCAGTGCAATGTGATCTGAGGTCTGAGTGCCAGGGGGCGATATTTATGCCCAGAAGGTGCCCATGGAAGATGCAGTAGTCACTATCCATTGGACTATTTGGGTACCTTCCACGTTTTTAGAGTTTCCTGTGATGTGTGGCAACTAGTAATCCCAGCATGCAAGATTATGTCCCCTCCCAACATGATGGATCCTTTCTCTCAGTGTGTGGAGCTTTGGTAGCCCACCATAGACTTGTGGCTACACAGGGTCTACACATTCATGGAAAAAATAGTTAGGCAACTGTTTCCCCCTCTTTTTTCCTGCCATGACCTTGTCTACCTAAACAAAAGGACAGACCCTCACATGTATGTTCACTCTCTGCCCCTCAAAGGTCACTCCACCCGTAAAGCTTGCCTTTAGTCTCACACACAGTTAAATGGGAGCATATATACCCCAAATATGGCACAACAGTCCTTTCTGGGCACATATACCTTGGATCATCAGTGGAGACATTAATTGTGCACCTCACCCATAATAAAACAACTTGCAAGTTCCCCTGCTGACCTCCCCTGTGGTGGCTGCTTCTGCCTGCCTGTGCCAAAGCAATGGCTCACACATTGGTCTCTGGTGGATAGTTGGCCATTTATAAATCTAGATGCCAGGGAATATTCTCATTATTGACTGCAGCACAATCTGCACATGCGCCTCAACCGCATCCTTTGTCACCATGCCACCCAGTAGAAAGTCACAAGGATAAATATCTGGGGAAGACCCTCTGAGACCAGAACCCACTTCAGCTTTACCTGACATGAGGGGCAACGTGTCCCCAGGTCCCCACATGGCGATTAAAACCTGCTGTGTTGGAGGATCCGGTATTCTGGGACTCCATGAGCACTGCTCTATCTAACTACCTGATGCTGAAATTAGATAATGCTACCTCTAAATTGTCAGAATGGAGGCCACAAGGGTGGTTGAATACACATTATGATAGGCGCGAGGGCTGACCTACACAGCGACCTGGTCAGGTGGAGATTTCCCTGGGGGATCTGGAGCTGGTGGTGCAGGCCGACCCCACTGGAGGGCCACTGATGACAGCAGTGAATGAGCGCCATACTCCCTTTCTTGAAACACTAAGATGCCTGGATTATAGAGCGCACCAAGCAAAGTTGCATGCTGAAGGTAACAAATTCTGCTGCATGTTAGCATGGCTATTGAGAAGGCCCATGCTGACCACTCCATAACTATGATATGTGTATCCCCGACACAAGTAGCCACCACCCAAATGGTTATACATGCAACATTCCCTAACCACTATTGTGTACTTTATGACCCCCCAAGCAGATTGTCAAATCCATCCAAGAGTTACTCAGTAAGATTACATTGTCAGTTATTGAACCACGAGATAGGGATGAGCTAAACACATCCATGTCAGAGCAGGAAATCCATGGAGCCATCCAAGGAGCTGCCACATTTAAGACCCTGGGTTTTGACGCAATGCCTATTGAATTTTTTAAAGACTATGAAAGCCTGCTAGTTCCCAAGCTATTCGAGCTGTACACGGCCACCTTCTGATGCATTGTGAGACATTGCTGGTCTTGCTCCAGAAACCAGGGAGGGATCCGATGGAAATGTCATCATACTGAGCCCTGTCCATGCTCGGAACAAACCACAATATCTTAAGCACGTTGATCGCAGTAAGGTTACTCGAGCATCTCCCCGTCTGGTCTATCTGGATCAAAATGGTTTCATACCAGTCAGGTAACTACATTTAACTTATGTATATATAAATCTTCATTTTTTGATTAGTGAAAATCATTGCAATCAAAACATCTTCACTTCGCATAATATTTCAAATCTATACCGCAAATGTAATTTAAGAATTTACCAATACATTCATAATTATGTCATAAAACCAGACCAATTTACTATAGATTCTGTATTTAAGGATATTAAATCAATCAGATTTGGGCTAAATCATGCAAAAAAAAAATAATTGGCACATATTAAAATGCATCAATAAGTACTATCACAGAATAGCAGAATGAGCACTAAGTTCTATGAAATATCAAACTGTGCAAAAGGCTCTTACATTCCAGGGACATGAGTCTAATACAACTCAAACTTATTATATCAAACATTTTTCAGCTGCATTTAAAAATGTTATCAATTGTCATAACAACGGAATCGATTCACCAGATAAGGACCTAATAAGTGCCTTGCGAGCTGATCTAACCCGGATCTTCAAGAATAGGAGTTTCAAAAAGGTATGCCGAATGTCAATCAATTTAGGACACACGCACACTATATGTACTAATGATTCTTCTGGCCCTCCACATATTCTACAATTAGAATCCGGTCACTGCTGAATCCAAGACTGTGCGCCCTCTTTTGTTGGATTTATTTCCATTCAAAATTTCAGGATTTTTCTTTTTACTTTTGCTGAGAAACGAGCAGTCAAATATTGCTGAATTTGTAGAAATTGGTATGAGTTAATCACATACCATGCATAATTTTTCCCTCATAATGCATTTTTATCCAGCTTAAGGGATTCACGCCTGGTTCGCAGCGAGTGATGCACAGGCAGTGCGGCCACAATTAGGGTCCATCGAGACTGCCTGTGAGGATAATCCAGGAATAGACCGGAGGAGTATCTTGGTTGAACAGCGAGTGCGCTGGTTCTCAGAGATCAGTCGCAGCTTCCGAGCCCAGAGGGGCTACCTGTTCATCACTCGCCGTGAACCAGGTTGGAATCTTTACCAGTTCAGAGAGCATTTCTGTCCTCACGGTTTCTACAGTATTGCTGAAGTACCCCATTTGTTCACCTTTAGACCAGCTGGGACAGAAGTATAACCAGCAGAGAGATTTCTCACTTCCTTCGATGTTTGCCTCAAGCCCTGATGAAGTATTGAGTTCACTTCCCAGACAAAACATGTGTTGGCTGGGAAACCTTCCAAGATTAAAGAAGAACATAAAAGAACTTCTGAAATGTTTTTTGTTTCTTAAAGTATTTGCATTATGCATATATATATATAATAAAAAAATCGGACAAGGGCGGGAATATCGTGCTGTGGAGCAAAACAGACTATGAGGCTGAAGCCAAGCGGCAACTGGAAAATGGTGGTTGTTATGAGAAGATAACACTTAAAACATACCACAAAGCAAAGGAAAACATCAAAAAAGAACTATCAAAATGGAAAACAGATGGCTTAATAACAACTGAGGAATTTAAATTCCTGCACAATACCCACCCTGTGATGCCGTTCCTGTACTTGCTACCCAAGTTGCACAAAGAGAAAGTCAATCAATCAATCAAATGATCTTTATTCGGATTTTGAATACATCCATAAAAGTACATACAGAGTGAATACAATTAAAACAAGTTAAAACATATGTTTAAAAAATTGTTATAAAATACAGATCTTAAGCAGCATATATGTCATAAAGTGCGATGTACCAATATAAAGTGCAAAGTACGCAATAGGGGAAAAACATTAATCACAGGGGTACTTAATCACAGAGTTCTAAAAACAATCCTTTATAGCAAAACACATATGCAATTAGGTCTATATCCAATTTCCAGTGAATTAATAAAGTGCATCGAATAGAATGCAAAAAAAAAAAAAAAAATGCGTCAGATTACATAAAACTATTGTCCATTATCCATGTTCCATACTTGCCCTCGATCTCACACAGGCTTTTATAAAACAGCTTAAAGTATATATAACATCATCAAAATGTAACATTTGAAAAAATTTTAATGCCAGATTGTGATCTCTGATGTTATATTTGCGAAGAATCGGGATTAAGTATTTGCAAGTATACAGTTTATAGTGACCACAGAAAAAGAGATAATGCAACAGACTTTGTTTTCCACCATGAGGGCATGGGCAGTCCCGCTCTTCGAGTCCAGTGTTGTAGCCAAGGGGGAAACTAAGCAAATTAACTATGCTTCCATCCCGAAACCTAAACAGGAGACTCCGGTTCCACTTTCCCAAAGGTAGTGATAGGTATCTGTAAGGGTTGACCAGGCTATCACCGCCTGGGTCTATAATGCTCAGATATCTGATAACAGCAGGTTTGATAGATTCTGAACTCATGCGTTCCTCTTTATAGAGGACAAGCAATGCCTGTTTAATATTATTCTTGTGGGCAGGTGCAATAGAACTAGGAGAGCTAAATAAAGAACCATGCCCCACACTTTCCAGACTATTCTTAACTGCAGTTAACCAGGGAATATACTGTGATCTATCACTTAGCAGGCAGTCGGATATTATACTGCGCGTTAGGGATGCTGCTGGATTTAACCATATTTTAATCCAAAAAAGAGCAGGCCTAGACCTAATAAAATCAGCAATATAAGGCAACCCCAGTTCATTATGACAGATAAATGTAGGGGCGCTGGGGACTCCCCCCAACACCCTTCTACAGAATCTGTTTTCCTCCAACTGGAGGACCTTACTGTTACAGTAACCCCACACTTCTGCACCATAAGTCCCCGTTGGCTGGCATTGAGTGCGGTAAATGTTAAGCAGGGGTGTAACAACATCAGCCAATTTAGGTTGTCGAAGGGACAAAATTGAATTAATTGACTTACTAATTTTATTCCTAGCATGCGCAGCATGTGGATGCCATGAGCCTGAATTGGAGAACAACAGCCCTAAATAAGGAAAAGTGTTGGTACATTTTAGAATATTGTTACCAGATCTAATTGAAGTAATATTGTACTTTTTTGGACCGCAATTCATGATGAAAGATTTTTTAAAATTGGTATTTAAACCAAGATCTGACATGAAGGCTACAAACCCAGAAATTAAAATGCGTAAAGCATTCGGGGTACGCCCCATTAATACTGCGTCATCCGCATAAAGTAAAGTAGTAATGGGGGAGCCATTTATGATTGGGACATCCTTACAAATCCTACATAAAGTGCTACTCAATCCATTAATATATAAAATAAAAAGCAGTGGGGCGAGTACGCAGCCCTGTCTAACTCCTCTGCTAATAAAAACATCATTGGACAAATCACCATCATTATTAATTCGTACTCTGGCTTTTAAGTCCCGATGGAGCTCAGAAAGAAAATACACCAGTGAGTCATCCAAACCATAATCGAGCAAAAGTGACCACAACCTAGAACGATTAACAAAATCAAACGCGGAACTCAAATCCATAAAACCTAAATAAAGAGGGGATTTTTTAACAATGATATATTTGGCCATAATTAGGTTTAAATTTAGGCATTGTTCGACTGTGCCTACTTGGCTTCTAAAGCCCAATTGACTACAATGGAGAACATTATTGTCCTCTGCCCAGTTCCTTATCCGTTTAAAAATCACCCTTCCCAGAACCTTTAACGTATTGTCGATCAGTGAGATCGGGCGGTAACAGGCGGGATCCGACCTGTCGCCTTTTTTGAATATCGGGACGATGACACTGTTCGCCCAGGATTCGGGGATTGATCTATCTCACAGATTATTAAATAAGTTACATAACAGGGGGGCCCAGAAATTAATTTCTGATTTAATTTGGTCAATCGAAAGACCATCAGGGCCAGGGGCATTATTGCTAGCGCTGTCCATTATAGCATCCTCGACCTCCATTAATGTGAAGGTCAGGGGTTCGGTGTTATTGGGTAGAGCAACGATATCCGAGGAAGTTACAGATATAGCATAAATTTGGGAAAAATGTTCTACCCACGCCTCACCTGTTATGTTACAATTTATTGGGTTAATGTTGGAGCCAAAAGATCTTAAGGACTTGACCTCTCTCCAAAAACCTGTGTTATCCTTTAGTTTGGCAGTACGTGTGAGAGATTCCCAGTAATTGATCACTAGAGCCTCAGATCTAATGTATAGGGCAGTTTTGTATTTTGATCTTAGTTCTCTCACTGTTACCACGTCCCTAGGGTTAGTTTTCAAAGCAGCCCTCAGGTCCCTATTGGCCTTAGAGTATGACTGATCAAACCAGCGGGGACCATGTGCTGTGTTCTGCCTAAATGGTTTGGAGGATTCTTTTTTAATGGCCCCACATAGATTGCCAAAGGCATCAACCACATTTCTACCAGAACTCGTATGTGACAGACATATCTCTACAATCTCAGGGTGTTTTTTGATTACTCTTGCGAGAATATCTATATTGTCCACCCCTTTCCAGATTAATCTTAATCTGTCAGTGGACAATAACAGATTATGTGGACCACACTCTAGCTTCCCTGCAGCCTTCAAATTTTGTGGAATATGTAGATATATTCTGAGCGGATAGTGGTCGCTATACGCGGAACAGATAACTTCTGCTTTTAGAGTTATATCACTTAATTTGAGGCAAGTAAAAATGTAGTCAATCGTGGAAGCACAACCATGACCTATGAAAGTGGGTGTTGTTGGACTATTATCAATAGAACCTGCTATTTCCATTGAATTTACTAGGTTGCGGGATGCTAAAAAGTTTTTCAGCTCCTCGCCGTTTTTGCAAGGTGGGCTCCCACGATACATGTGGGCATTGAAGTCCCCTCCGATGCAAATGCCATCAAAGGGCCCATACTTTTGACCTTCCATAATATCATCGATAAAAGCAAACAATAAAATAAAATTAACATTGGGACGAGTAAAAAAATCGTTATTGTAGAAATTAATAATACACAATTTCACTCTGTTAATGTACGTTATAGCCATAAAACAATTACCCGGTGTGGGGATCAGTTTAGTTTGCACCCCGGATTTTATTTTGGACCAAATGGATAGGCCCCCACTGGGCCGACCCATATTAGAAGGTAAAGCCTTTAGGTTATAACAGCAAAATCCCTCCTTTATCGGATCAATTAGACACCAAGTTTCTTGTAGCATCAGTATATCACAGTTGCAATCAACCCAATTTAACCATTCCCCAATTTTCAGCTTGGATTTCAAGCCGGCTATGTTCCAGCTAACAAGAGATAATTCAGAGACCAAGGACGATTGTTCCTGAGTCTGAATTTTTTTACTTGGAACAATTCGTGACATAGCTTGCGTCAAGACTTGGGGAGCAGCCTGGGGTTCTAAGTGAGGTGTCGAAGGTGATACAGCAAGATTAGTCAAAGAGGGTCAATCTTGCATATCCAGGTCCGACAGGGGTGCATATCTGTTAAACATCTTAAATTGAAATGGAGCGGTTTGGAATTGCATGGGCGGTTGCTGGCAATACATAGGCGGTGCTTGAAACTGACTTGGGTGAAAATGAGGTCGCATGGGGGGGGCCGGGGTTGTATTATCATTTGTCTGTAAAAATGACTCAGAGGTAGCATAGTAACAACAGTAGAAATGGCAGAACAGTTACTATGCCTGTTAAGGAGGTTTCTCACAGTTCCTGGGTTTTGAAAATTAAGGACTATGCAATCGCCTTCCTTATCTTTGGTCAAAGGCCCGACCCACGACACCCTGCGTACTGATAGAATCTCTCTGGATATATCATATCCTACACCCTTATGCTTGGTCAGCCAGTCTATGCATTTGTTACGCAATTGCACACATGATTCCCCCTGATCTTCCCTTAATGGTGGTATTCCTGCAAGGACCAAAACAAAAGGGCATGCATCCGGAGGCAGATGTAAAGCCGGCCCTTGATGTTTAAATGGTTTGCTTGGTCCTTGTCGGCCTTTACCCTCATTATTATTAGTAACCACTGGTCTAGATGCTATTGTAGTTTGAATTGGACCATTGTTATTGTTACTGTTACCAATAGTGGAAGTAATATTTTTTCCTGGAGCAGGTGTGGGGGTAGATTTAGTTGTTACAGTGGGTAGATTAGACTTACTCCATTGTGACCCTCCATTGATTGGTTGGGGTTGAGTAGTAGGTGGGACAATAGGTGGAATTGAAGTCCCAGAATCACTCATAACCCCACCCAAGATGGTGGTAATTTCCTGCTTTTTCAGGGACAATGTGTTATTTACAGATTCCAGTTCTTTTAAGAGACGGTCGGCTCTAATTTGGTCCAAGATGACAGACCCCTTCCTTTTTGTTTCTCCATTTTTAACTAGGTTGTCCAATCTGTCAAGTCTTTTAAAAACATTATTAAATTGGCCGATCATTTGTTTTTCTAGCCGATTAAAAACAGTGTCCACTATAGTTTCAATGAGATTCACATTTTGTCGTGAGAGATTATAATTATCCCCCATTAATGTGGTTTGGGTCCATACAGTATTGGAATTCCCGCTTGAGTGAACAATGGAAGCTGCAGCAAGTCCATCCATGTCTAATAAGCCTTTGTCCTCCGTGATAACAACAGTTGAAGGCCCCGTAGTTTTTTGTTTCTTCCACAAACTTTGTGGGGTGGGCTGATTCTTATGAGTTAGATGTTGTTTCCTTTTGTTAGCACCTTGCTTAACAGTACCTCTTTTACGTTTCCCCCCTCCTTGTTTGTTGCTATGTTCCGGGCTATCCAGGGTGATAATATCGACCTGTGAAGCCATGGTGGTAGTAGGTATGACATCAGACATTGACATTGAGATAGCAGGAGGTGTTGATGTCAATACCATATTTGAGATAGCCACAACTGGTGTTAGGGAGGTAGAGTCTGAAGCAATATAAGTAACAGTATTTTCGTCATCCAAGACGATAGGCACATTTACAGAGGGATAGGATGGCTTAACCACAGTAATTACAGGGGATACGTGTATATTTCCATTTGTGCTGTTTGTAGCACTCGATTTAGTGTTAGTGGTGAAAGGACCCATGGAGAACCTCCTCTCGGTCTCCACTATCTCATTAAAAGCTGAATCAATCAAAGTCTCAAAAGATGTGATGAGGGAGGTGGGGGTATCGGCACCCTGGGTTGCAACGTCAGTATTCATGTTGATAGCCGCACAATCACCCAATGTAGTAGCGGATAAGGAGCTCACCTTTGAAAAACGATGTTAGGGAGGTGGCCCGTCCCGGCCCCTGCTGTCCACTGACGGCCACAGACGGCCCGCCCTCTGCCCGGGCTCCGCCCGGCGCCGTCCGCGCGCGCGTCCGCGACGCGGAGGGAGCTCCGCGATTTTGAGCACCTCCTGGTGCGCGGGACAGGAAGTGGTGGTGGTGTCCGGCCGCTAGGGATGCTGGGAGCCGTAGTTCCACCCCGCGGCAGCCGAGATGGTAGGTGGTAAATGGCGCCGTCGACGGGGGTCACTAACGGCGTCAGGAGCCCAGCGCCCAGCAGCAGCAAGCAACAGCAGTGTCCCAATGGTGAGTGCGAGTGCGTTTCACTCGAAGAGCTTTACAATAGTCCCCGCTCCACCGAGGGAGCTCCGCGATTTTGAGCACCTCCTGGTGCGCGGGACAGGAAGTGGTGGTGGTGTCCGGCCGCTAGGGATGCTGGGAGCCGTAGTTCCACCCCGCGGCAGCCGAGATGGTAGGTGGTAAATGGCGCCGTCGACGGGGGTCACTAACGGCGTCAGGAGCCCAGCGCCCAGCAGCAGCAAGCAACAGCAGTGTCCCAATGGTGAGTGCGAGTGCGTTTCACTCGAAGAGCTTTACAATAGTCCCTACTCCACCGAGGGAGCTCCGCGATTTTGAGCACCTCCTGGTGCGCGGGACAGGAAGTGGTGGTGGTGTCCGGCCGCTAGGGATGCTGGGAGCCGTAGTTCCACCCCGCGGCAGCCGAGATGGTAGGTGGTAAATGGCGCCGTCGACGGGGGTCATTAACGGCGTCAGGAGCCCAGCGCCCAGCAGCAGCAAGCAACAGCAGTGTCCCAATGGTGAGTGCGAGTGCGTTTCACTCGAAGAGCTTTACAATAGTCCCCCAAAGAGAAAGTCCATATAACATATTGGTGAATACATAGATAATTTTTTACAAGAACTAGTAAAAGATTTGCCATCATACTTAAAAGACACTGGAGACTTTTTATCTCGGATTGATGAATTTGAGTGGTCAGAAGACTTGCTATTGCTAACTCTTGACATAGAGTCTTTATATACGAGCATTAATCACGAACAAGGTTTAAAAGGAGTAGAATATTTTCTTAAAAGTCGTCCAGCCGAATATGTGTCACATAACAAAATGTTATTGTCATTAATCAAATGGTGCCTTGAAAATAATTACTTTGTCTTTGGCAAGGAACATTACAGACAGAAGAGAGGAGTGGCCATGGGGGCCTGCTTTTCCCCGAGCTATGCGTGCTTGCACGTAGGGTTCTGGGAGAGGCAGGTCCTCATGGGCCAATACCAAAATGAGATGACTAATAGGATTTGCTTGTGGCTGCGATTCATAGACGATGTCTTTGTTATCTGGAGAGGAGACACCCAAAGTGCTGTGGAGTTTGTAGAAAGAATTAATGTGAATGATTACAACCTATTTTTCACCTCGCATCAGAGTGCTAGTAAAATTGAGTTTCTCGATGTTCAGGTTGTGGTAATTGATAACAAACTGACAACAACAGCTTATAGGAAACCCACAGCAGGCAACGCAATTCTCCATGCGTCAAGTGCGCATCCCAAGCATCTAATATCGAGCATACCTTATGGTGAGGTATTGCGACTCAAGCGCATCTGTAGTTCTCCTAAAGAATATGAAAGGTGCAGAGATGAGAGCATAGAAAGATTGCGTGCCAGAGGATATTCAGAAGACACACTTAGCAGAGCCATTAGCAGAGCTGACACAAAATCAAGAGCTGAATTATTGCCTATACAAAGAAGACTTACTGGTGAAGTAGAATCAGGTAAAGAGAAAGATGCGCCAGGATTGATAACCACATTCAGCAGGCAGGAGCGCAGAATAAGAGCCATATTAAATAAAAATTGGCCAATTGTACTTACAGACAATATCCTGAAGGAAGATCTTCCAAATAAGCCACAGGTAACATTCAGGAGATGTAAGAACATGGCTGCTCAACTGACACAACCTCTGGGGGCAGGGGCAGCTGCTCCCACGTGGATGCCAGTTAAGCAAGGATTTTTCAAATGCTCCACATGCCGAGCTTGTACTATTGGTGTCAATACTAGCAAATACAATACACCCTTCAGTAAAAATGAGCTAAAAATAAGGGGGAATTATGACTGCCGCACTGAGTTTGCTGTATATATTCTCAATGCACCTGCGCCCTAAGGTATGTGGGCAGCATGATCAAGCTGGTGCACGTGAGAATATTGCAGCACATCAGAGCAATCATTAACAGTGACTCCACATATCCGGTGGCCAGACACTTCAAGGCGAGACATGACAAGGACTTTAAGTGTCTATCATATTATGTTATTGATGCAGTTCCAACCCCGAGAAGAGGTGGAGATAGAGAGAACTTGTTAAGACAACTGGAGACTAAATATATACTTAATCTCAATAGCAAGTCTCCTAATGGTTTAAACACCACGGAGGACATGCATACATTTCTGTAATAATTCCTGATGAAAAACTCAATCTGATAATGTTGAAAGATGAGCTCGTGAAAAAGAATGTCATTGGTTAGCATCTACGTTCAAAGGAATCTTTTTTCATTTAATTCACTTATTTTTTCATTTGTACAGCACTATGCACTTTCTGTTGACTATAAATTTTAATATCTTATGAGCTTATAGGGGGGGTGATTTTTGGATATCCAGGCTTGGATTTTCAATACCATGTAACCCAGTGTCAGCTCATAGAAAATAATCATTACAGTTTACATGGGGATAATGGTTCTGATTGCAATGATTTGTAAGGTACAAATTTAATCAGTTGCAGCATTTGCACAGAAACGTGATTTGCACTAACAAGCGTAATTTTGCACATATTAATTTTATAGGCATTCAAGCTGAGATGTTTTAAATTCATATTGAATATTTCCATAGAGTTTTTAATATGAGATTGTGATGTATTCCTATAGGTTCTGTATCGATCCCCCTATTCCTGACCCTATTCTGGTTAACGAGTTAACTAGCAGCCATCCCATGATGCAGAAACCGTTATCTGATTACGCCAGACCACGGCACAGGAGCGCGTTATCTGATTAGGTCATAACGCTTGCCATCTAATTAGGCAAGCAATATTCCTCCAGCCCCTGATAAGGCATACGGAGTTCTCAAAACAAATCAAACCTATGACAACCTGGGAAAAACCCTGCGGCCATTGTTTTGATTTCACCGAGAACCTCAGTAAAAGAATGTGCTAACGACCAGCTCGTATGACATCCTTATTGACGTATCTATGTCCATCCTTACGTCAATCTCGGCACCTTACAGGTATAAATATTACCGACATTGCCTTAAGCAAACACACGCGGTGGTGACGAGATCGGAGCAGCGAGACTTGCCGAAGCCCAGCAGAGAGCGAAGCCCACTAGCTGCCCCGCCTTCCTGACGCGCTGAGAACGAGACGCTGCCTTTCTCCTGCCGAGAAATCCAGCTCCGGCGCTTCCGAGCAGCCCTCGCGGGCAGCCTGGAATATCGAGACCAAAGATGAGAGATACCATCCCTCAATCATCCTAGATTCAAGGTACGGAACTGAATAACCCCTTGCAGAGAATTCTTGAATCAGTCACTTGGCAAAACAAACTTAACTTAAACTGCTACTTTCTATCCCCGCCCATGTATTAGGCTTAGGTCAGGTACACTGGGGTAGGCGTAGTTAGAAGCACCAGTTGAGTACGATTAGTCAAATGTTTATATGTATGTATCTATTCTGTCCATTTTAAATAACGTATGGCTTAGAAACCATGTCAATGTTTTTACAGTATTATTTTATACTTCTGCTTTTATTGTATGCACTTTACTTAACCATAAGTATTGCAATAATATCGATTCATTTCTCTTGTACGAGAAAAGAGACTGATCAATAAATAACATCTTTTATTGAACACGCCCGTCTCTTCCTTTTCTCTACAATCTGGTGAAACTAAGAATGCACGTACTGACTGAGTAAAATAAGTTGTCTTTTGTTTTCACACGACTCTAGAGATACACTCTTGATTAGGAGAGAGCAAAGTTGTCATGTTCTATGGTTGTCAGAAACTAAATCCCTTCTTGTCTATCCAGGGAGGTTCAACTCCTCCTTGCCTATTCGAGAAAGTTTCTAGTGAACTCTGAGCTAGCTGGCAAACCCAAAACTTTAAGTCTAATATCGACAGTAGAAGACCTAGTTAACGTCTGGTCTAGGTCTATACTATTGGAGGTATTATTCCAATGCGCAGAGCCTATTGGGATAATAGGAACTACACTACAAGATGTTTATATAATCTATGCATCAGAATGCACATAATAATTTCAAGGCATTTATGCTGATACTATCATCTAGACGCAATGGTGCAAAGATAATGAGAATGAGAATTGAATCTCTAGATATGCATCTGTATATGTTTAAACAAATTATTTATTATGCAAAATTAAAAATCGTGAGAGAATGCATTTACGCAGAAATTTGTACATAATGTCATTAAGAAGAACCTATCCAATGTTTTAACTGACCGCTATTGATGTATGAAGACATAGCGTCGACAGAAGTATTTTTTCACTGTTTATCATCACATGATAGAAATGTTTGAAAAAATGAGTATTTAAAACCATAACAAACTGCAGTGTCGCCATGTGATCAAGGTTACTGGATAACCGAAACGCGTCATGCCTGGAATACCATTTCATGCAGGTAATAAATCTTCCCACTGATAACTTGCCTGCTGTTGGGGGTCCTTCTTTCTGTTTGGTGTGGAATCGCCGAAAGTAACAGATTTTGCAACGATATATTACCTACTGGCGGTCGCCAGTAGGTATATATAGTTAGGATTTTTTCTCTATGGGATTTTTGAAAATTCTATGTCTAATAACTTTGCCGTTTGTGGACGGAATTGGCTGAAATTTTCAGGAAAATGGCACATTTTGTTTCTGAGCAGCCTTTGAAAATTTGGGGGGGGTTCGTCAAGGGGGGGCCGAGAAAAAAGGGGGGTCCCAAAACGCGTTTTTCCCATGTTAATTTCCATAGGGCGGTTGGCCTCACTTTTAGCCCGAACGGCTGAATGGATTTGCACGAAACTTGGCAAAATTGTAGGGACTGGTAGCCCGATGTGCCTTTTGTAGGTCTCAATATATGTGCTCCAGTGGATTTTGAGAAATTAACGTTTAAAAAAAGATATATATCTGTAACAGCGGACCGGGCAGCGGCCCAGGACGCGTACTTTTCGCGCAACGGAGCTTTGTGAAGCGAAGCTGATTGGTTCTCCGGCGTCTGTCAACATTCCAAACAGTCCGTAGCGGCCGCCATCTTGTCTCTCGGTAGGATCGAGAGACAAGAGGAGGCGAAAGCGAAGGGGCAAATGACCATAAGGGGGAATAGTAGATCCTCGCTGACCCCCTAGGTTTGATGTGGAGGTTTTAAAAGGGCCCCGCGGGGCAAAAAAAAAAATAATAATAATAATCGAACGGCTGAATGGATTTGCACGAAACTTGGCAAAATTGTAGGGACTGGTAGCCCGATGTGCCTTTGCTAGGTCTCAATATATGTGCTCCAGTGGATTTTGAGAAATTAACGTTCAAAAAAAGATATATATCTGTAACAGCGCTCCGCTTCGCGTACTTTTTGCGTTACGGAGGTTTGCGAAGCTGATTGGTTTTTCGGCGTCTGTAAACATTCCAAACAGTCCGTAGCGGCCGCCATCTTGTCTCTCGGTAGGATCGAGAGACAAGAGGAGGCCAAAGCGAAGGGGCAAATGACCATAAGGGGGCATAGTAGATCGTCCCTGACCCCCTAGGTTTGATGTGGAGGCTTTGAAAGGTTCTCGCAGGGCAAAAAAATATATACCGTTTTTTTAGTTTTTTTGCGTGGAGTGCGCTCGGTTCGCGAACCGGGAAGCGTTCTGGGGAGCGTACTTTCTTGAAAATTAGTGAAAAAAGTTAGAGTACAATAATAATTGTGAGTGATCAGATGTAGGGTAGCTCTGAGAAGAGCTTTTGGGTTTATGGTACATTTAGGTACTTATAAGTAGGTACCAATGCACATTCTTAAATTCAGAGTGAAAACTCTGTTGCCCTCATCTGAGAAGTGAACTCCATCTCCTCTGTAGATATCTTGCATGTAGTAACGCAAGTTATTGTTGTAGAGGGAGCCCATTCCATGGTCTCTCATGTAAGCTGAAACAGATTTGTTTACATGCTTCCTCGACTTCTCAATTTGTGGACAAAATTGGTTTGACCACCTCCATTTCTGTCTTTGGCATATATTTGAATATACCAAGGCAGTCTGAGGAAAAAGTGCCATCAATTGCTCAAAGGTGTCCTTTAAAAGCATTTCCAGACCTACCCCAGTCAAAGTGCCCAAATCATTACCTCCACAGTGCACAATTAACAGGTCAGGTTTGGGCAAATGCATAAAGGTTTTCACCAATGGTATCAATTGGTGACATTTTAATCCTCTGTGGCCAAACCACTTAATTTCCACATCTTGTAAATTGAGGTTAGGTAAATTCCTGTTTTCAGCGTACCTTTGAGCCCAATATATGTAACTATGTCCAACAATCCAGACAGAAAACATGGCGAGAGAAGGTTCTGCTGCAGTCAGATGAAGTGTGGCAATGAAATGGCAGTTGAAAAAATGAGAGTGTAAAATGAAAAAAACTGAGGAGTTTCTGTGTTAATGAAGCAGTAAGAGTGATTGGTGGATTTTGATTGCTGAAAACAGAAAGTTAGTGTGAATGGATGAGTTCGTTGAAAGATGTATTTTGAGTGGCGAAGAAAAAATCATTAAATGAAAGAATGCTCTGGATATGCAGGTGCACTGAGAGTTCAGAGTTCAATTGCAACATTGTTGTGTGAGAGGTCTTGCAA
Source organism: Lissotriton helveticus (assembly GCF_964261635.1). Lineage (NCBI taxonomy): Eukaryota > Metazoa > Chordata > Amphibia > Caudata > Salamandridae > Lissotriton > Lissotriton helveticus. The sequence goes on along the minus strand of NC_136072.1, from coordinate 876,082,037 downwards.
GAGGTGGTTGCTATGCAGAAAAAGCAGAGAGGGGGCAGAGGGGGGAAGGGTTTTGCTTTGAAAAAAAGTGAGGGAAGAGTTTTGATTGGGTGACATGAGAGATATGTGTGAGGAATTACAGCATTTCTGTGCTTTTGATAGCTGCAGACTCTGGAGTGAATACCTTTTGCTCTGCTGAAGACAAATTGGTGTGTTTCTGAGACTGTTTTGAAACTCAAAGTATTTGCTAAGGTGAGAAAAGATTTCTTTAATTTAGATAGAAAATAGTGTGCTTTAAGGAGAAAATTATGAAGAAAGTTGTGTTTTTCAAATGTTGCTTTGTCTCAAGTGTTTCACAAATAGATTTTGTTTCTTTGAGAAATTGTAATTGGAGAAAATGTGAAGTATTAGTACTGACAGGGCTTTTATGTGCATAGGAGCTGTGGAGTGTTTTCAAATTATGACTTGTAAATCGTTTTTGAGAAAAAGCAATGGTTTTAATATTGATGAGAAGGACATAATGGTGTCTGCTTCTTTATAAGGTAATTGAGAGTCTGTGATGTTATTTTTCCCATTTCGATGTAAGAAGTTTGTCTGTGGAGCAAATTGCTTGTAAATATGCTCCCACCTGTGCATGGCAAATTTAGATTTTGAATGTTTCCGTTACATAGGCATGTTAAAGGTGACGGAAAATGCTGCAAAGGCAATCAAAAAATGCTTTTATGTGTCTTAAGGACATTTTAAGTCATTTCCCCATGTGCAGTGTTTTCAAATTATGAGTTGAAAATCGTTTTTGAGGTAAAGGAATGTTTTCAAAATTTATGTGCGCCATATGACCCCAAATTTCTTTTTCAGGGGTGCAGCAGGGTGTTCTTGAGACACCCCTGCACCGTCGGAAAAATTCGTAATTTGCGATGAGGTAATTGCTAATCGCAAATTGTACCTTCATTCCTATGGGCCTCCTGCTGCATGGAAATGAATGGGTAATTTGTAATTAGCAAATAGGTCATCGCAAACTAGGAATGGTAAAGAATCGCTATTTATTTCTTAAAGTTCGCTATTTAGGAAATGCAAAAAACTTTGATGATACATATGGCGGTTTATCTCTAACAAGATAAGAAGCATAGGGATAGATTTATGATGACTGGCGCATCATTAGGGATGTGTTAGTCATTCTGTGCCGCTGTTCCGTCACCTATTGTGTGCTGCATTTACAATGCGGCGCATCATGGGGCAAAAACAGCACAGATGCGTGACGTATTTGTGCCGTAAAGTTGGCGCATTGCTGGAGTTGTATCGCAAGTGTGATGAAGCTCCAGTAAGGTTGAGGGGTGCCCCTGTCGCAGGGTTTCTGTTCTGACACAGAACTGTGGACAGAGGATTGGAACCTCGGCGAATTAGGGTGTCCCAAAACTCACCTTAGTAATCAAAACCCCTTAGCAAGCTAGGTACAGTGACACATTGGATATAACAAACTCTCAATGTTTAGACAATCCAGAATATGAACTTATAGTACCTCAGGATACGTGGAACTCATGAACAGTCGGTCGTTATATATTTCTTAGAAACGAGAACATGGAGTTAAGAAGAACACATGTGTATTTGAAATGTTTATTTACTAATGCCGTCTTCTCAGGCGTAGTATCTTAGATTATACAAGCACACATATTATCAGTAGCAAAATTACCAGCATAGTTAATAGTACATAAAAAGCGAATGGTGACAGTATGTTAACATGCTGTAAATGAATAAGAGTTAGCAACACTTATAAGCAGCCGCGGGCCGTGGAGGGAGTTACGGTGGGCAGGGAGGCGGGGAGGGGGAGGGGCAGGGTGGAGAGGGCTTCACCCTGCCCCTCCCCCTCCCCGCCTCCCTGCCCCACCGTAACTCCCTCCACGGCCCGCGGCTGCTTATATCTCACCCTCCCTAATACACATAATATATTATTTGCTAAGAAGGTCTCTTTGTGTTGGTTTAGGGCGTGCCGATACTTTAGTGTCTTAGATTTGAAGGAATCACATCAGCATAGAAAAGATAATCCATATGCCGTGCTTAATATCGCCAACGGCATTGTGCCATAATATTCTAGCATGCGATTGCGGAACAGTGTCAGCAGCTGCAGGGCGGGAGCTTGCACAGGAGGGACATCCATATTTAAAAATGTAAAAAAGCACAAGAGCGTCCGCTGGTAATGCAAGTAAAAATGGGAATCCACGAAGCAGAGTGGAAAAAATAGAATGTAAGAAAGCAGGGATGACTCCAAAGATTTTCTCAAATGAAGTCACGAGACCACTGGTAACAACTTTAAAAAAGTGCGCCAGGCTCTTTGTGGAGGATGCGTTAGAGATAGTCCGAACCATCTTGCTGAAATGGAAAGGCGAATCTGTATTTAAAAGGGTCTGCAGCTCTGTACGGGTGTTCGCTGTGTGAAGGACGAAAGTTTCACGGGCCGAACTCAAGGCCACCTCTCTCTGAGACAAAATAGCTCTTATTCTTGCCATGCCGTTGAAATGTGCTGCCAAGGTTGGTATTTGTGGCCAGATTGAAAACTCCCTATGTTCATGTGTGGGAGGAAATAGAACATTTCTGCAGCAAATAACCCGTTCATTTACTGTTACGATAAAATGAATACTTTTAATTAACCCAGAACAATCTTCATTATTGAGCATCAAATAACTACCATTTTCCAAGAACTTGAACGTGGGGATGATAGCAGGAACTGGTGTGCCTTGCAACACGCAAGCCATATTTGGTCGGTGTTTGTTGCATGAACCGTGTAACTGTATGTGCCTACACATTAGTGAATGATCTGGCGTCTCAGTGCATTCCTCTCCATTCAGATAAAGTTCTTGATCATCTTTGAAAATCTGTATGTGTATGGAAGCGACCAGACTTGATGAAGAAAACCACTACCTAAAGGTTAATAACGACCTATTGGTATATATTTCATACAATTTGAAAACTTATATAAAGCAAAAGGCAGCGTTATTAAACCGTGGATAAGGCACGTTGCCAAAGCAGTCAACCTTTTGGATTTATACTGGAAATGTTAAAGGAAGAATTACGGAGTAGGGCCTGTAAATCTTTAATAGACAACGAGTAAAATTACTCCAACCATCGTATTCCTCTAACTCCGGGATAGTAGGGGTGTTTAATTTTTTAGAAGTAGCCAATCCAAAGCATTTGGTCTGGGAAATTGTTTCATTCACAAACAACATATGTTTTGGGATGAGACATGCACGGTGGAAAGCCTCAGTGCCTTGTACCTGCCAGGTTCGTGAACCCCAAACTGATGTAGATCCTGGATATTTTTACTCTGTATTACGTTAGCATGGTCTCATTACTGGTTTAAACGCCATTTTTCCTTTTTTGTAACTTCTGCACACGACACTTAGTTGTTGCTTTAGCTTTCAGCCTACCTGCGTCAAGATCTATGCCTGCTTCAAGCAGGCGCAGGGTTTTGATGTAGCTTTGTCCTATCTGATTGTAAATGCGGCACACCGTGGGTGGCAGAGCAGCGGTGCACGTTAACTGGTGCATCCCTGGGGATGTGCTAGTTAATATAAATCTGCCCCTTTACATTTAATTATGTGCAGGGGACACAGAGTAGGTGAGGTTTATCCAAGGTTAAGAAGAGATGAGTCCTGTTCAGTGAAAAATTGGAGATAGGCTTCAGTATATTATATACTTAAGTAGTGTGTTAAGTTTTTGATGACTGTTATTAATTTACTGTTGGGTAATAGTGGTTAATAACATTTTTTATTATATTTTACCACAGATTCAACTGCAGATTATTTCAAGATTTTAGGATGCCTAGCAAAGAAAGAGTAAGAAAGGCTGGAAAACGTCAAAGACAGCAGGAGCATGGAATATTGCAGCAGTCCTCTAACAAAAAGATTTGTCAAGTCACCAAGAAAGTACCGGGTAAGAGTCGAAAAACAGTCATAAGAAATATGTGTAGTAAAAAAAATATTACTACAGAAAATGTTTCACTCCAGAAAAGGAGAATGAATTCAAATGGTAAGGAAAGGCCAATGAGAAATGTTACTGCTAGAGTAAGAGATAACTCTATGCATGAAAGTAGAAGGAAACAACAGTTTAGGGATATTCGTAAACGAATGTTCCGCAACAGGATAATTGGGAATTTGTTAAAAAATATTAAGAAAGGTCAGCAGAAAGTGGTTTTTTATAAGAGAAAAAAAATAGTTGAGAAAGTTATTGATCAGGCATTTGAAATTAAACGTAAGTTATTTATTTTGACAATCAATAGAATTAGGAAGCTAAACAAGGTAATTTATGATTTCAAAAGAAATAGTAGATGGAAGAGAATAGTTAATCGTAGTAATTTTTGTGAAGTTTTTTCTGGAGAATGGATGCATAGTTCAAGCTCTGAGGCATTTTTTAATGAGGAGAGTTATTTCCAGGATAATGATTTGGTGCATGCAGTTGACACCAGTGGTCGAGCTTATGAAGTGAAAGATGGTTGTCCAGTTGAAAAAGAAAAACTTGTGAGAACAGAGATAGAAGAGGTGTTAGGTAATGAGGTTTTAGGGAGACGTCCTAAGGGTCCTGTGTACACCTGGAAGTGTAGTAGTATTTGCAGTGTACGACAGGATTCCATCAATTTGCTTTGTGATTTTATACGGTCATTTAGTAAGAAAAGTTTGAAGCAGAAAATGAAGTTGTTGCAATAATTAGATCCTTGCAGAGTGAGAGAAGTGATAGGTTTGCATGGTCATTCACTGGCTTGTCTTTCCAGGAGAGTATGCCAGAGTGTTTTTCATCATTTCAGGATGCTAGCAGTGCATCATAATAAAGTGAGGAAATTAGTTAGAATGTTGTATTATGCTAAGAGTCCAGCAATTATGCTTAAACAATTATGCGCTGCTCTTTTGCATGGTTCTGAAATAGATGTGAAGAATATATGTGAAGAAATTGAGTTTTGTTACTTTGGAAGTAAAGAGGAGAATGTTGAAATTGACCAAGAAGAAGAGAGTAATGTGGAAGATAGTGTACAGGTTTCCAGTACAGATAATTTCCAGAGGGAAATTGCGACGTTTGAGGTGAAATCAAGTGAGAGGCCAAATTTCACTTGTGTGTGTTGTCGACGCACTTATTATAAGAATCAGACTAAGTTAGTGGATTTATATGGAAAAAGTGAAAGGGAAAATAATAGTGAATGGAAGGATTTTACAACATACTTGATGGTAGAAAATTGTTTTGATTTGGGATTGGATCAACGTGTGTGTACTTATTGTTGTAACAAATTAAATCAAAACCAGATGCCTGCTAGAGCAGTTCATAATAATCTGGAATTGGTTGAAATTCCTTCTGAATTGAAGGATTTAAATACTTATGAATCTATTTTGATTCAAAGTATCCATCCCTTTCAGGCTATTGTAAGAATGGAGCCAAAGACAGGGAAATTGCCTCCATCAGATTTACAGAGAGGATTAAAGGGAAGAGTTGTTTATTTGCCTCTAGATTTGAAGAAAAACATTAACACAATTGGAGTAGAAAAAGTGGAAGAGGAACCTCTGGTTATCTTAGTTAATGGGGTTCCGACAAAGAATAAGAAAATATGGCAAGATTTAGTAGATGTTAGGAAAGTCAAAAGGGCAACATTGTATTTGAAAAAATATAATAAATACTATAAAAATGTATATGTTGCAGAAGAGGAAGTAAGTGAGGAAGAGGATAGCGATTTGTGTGCTGGTCAAATTGAGAAAGTAGAACCCTCTACTAGTGAAGAAATATATGAACATTATAGTATTCATCCTTTGCATTCCAAGGAAGTCATGGGGAATGCTATTGAGTTGTTTCAAATGAAACAAGCGAAAGGGAGTCCCATTAGTGTTTGGGAGGAAAGTTTGGAAGCTCGGTGTTTCCCACAGCTTTTTCCAACAGGTCAGGGAGGAAGATATGATGAGCGACCTCATCAAATTCCTGCTTCTGAATACCGGACTTTGCGATTGTATGCAGGAGATCCTAGGTTTCGACAATGCATTCCTTATTTGTTTCATCTCCTGTTTGAAAGCGATCTGTCTGGACTGTCATATGCAGTGAACCACATCTTGAAAAGTGGTATACACATGCAAAACATCTCGGCAAGTGACTTTATGGATAAAGTCAATGTCCAAGACAGTATTTTGGATTCTCACCTGATTAATCTCATGGCGTGTCAGCGTGGTACTAATGAGTACTGGTACCGTCGTCATGGTGATTTAAAATGTATGCTGAGGAACTTAGGAACTCCCACATGGTTCCTCACTTTGAGCTGTGCTGAGTATGGCTGGGAAGACTTACTTGAATTTCTACGAGAGGCAAATGCTAACGTAGAAAACATCGAATTCAAGACACCCGGAGAACTGTGCTCTTTGGATCCAGTCAATGTATGTAGGTACTTCAATCATAGATTTGAAGGTATGATGTCTTTCATCATGAATAAGAAGAATCCACCTCTTGGAGAGGTGTTGGATTTCTTCTGGAGGAAGGAGTACCAAGCAAGAGGTGCTCCTCATATACATATGTTGCTGTGGATCAAGGATGCACCTAAATTTGGAACGGATGCAGACGACTCAGTGATGAGTTTCATAGAACAGTATTCTACGTGTGCTGTTCCAAACGCAAAGGAGAAAAAAAGCCTAAGAGAAAAAGTTCTACGTTTCCAAAGCCATCGATGTGGAAAGTACTGTCGTCGTAAATTCCGGAACAAAGACAAGTTCTACACCAAATGTCGTTTCGGCTTTCCACGATCGGTGATTTCTAAAGGAAGAGTGAACAGTTTGATGTCTTCGCTGCGACATAATGTGATGAAGAAATCACCTAAAAACACATACAATTTGAAGAGGAACGAAGAGTCTAAGTACATCAACGACTACAACCCGGTGATTTTGTCCATGTGGAATGCTAACATGGATATACAGTTTGTGGCTGATAACTGTATGGCTGTGGCTAGGTATGTGACATCTTACATCACCAAAAAAGAGAAGACAGAATTGAAGGATATGTGGGAGGACATTTCCCATGAAAAGAGCCTCAGCAAGAAGTTGTACAGTTTCAGTCTGAAGATGTTGTCGCATCGAGAAATCGGAGCTTACGAATGTTCTGACCGGTTGTCTTCAGCAAGTCTCTATGCCAAGTCCAGGAGTATCGTTTGGGCGAGTGTTGGTCTTGCTGCAACGCGTAATCGAGTTCTGAAACCTGTGCGGGAAATTGAGTATTTGGCGGAAAAGGAGCCAAACAGTACCGACATTTTGAAGAGCAACATGTTGGATACATATTATCCAAATCGAAGCAGTCACCTCGAGAATGTTTGTCTGTATGAGGTTCTGCAAAATTACATATTCAAGAGGAACATCAAAGAAGATACTGAGAAAGGAGTGTATGCTGTAATAGGAAGTGAGGGATGTCTGGTCAAGCAAAGAAAATGCCACTTGATAAACCATCGAAAATTGAGTGGCGAATCTCCTGAAAAAAAGGAGTTTTTCTATTTAGCACTTTTGCAACTTTTTAAGCCTTGGCGTGCAGAAGAGAAACTGCTTGGAGATTTCCTCTGTTACGAAGACTCTTTCAATGCTGCCAAGGAGACCATAGAATGTCCTGCTTTTCCCAAATATGTAGAAATGTTGAATGTGGAAATTGAGCAGGAAGCAACGATTGCAGCCGAGATTGCCAGAGACAGTTCTCAGGACAGTCAGAGTTCTGCTTCATTGAGTCAGGATCCACTAGGAGGACCTCTTATCGAAAATGAAGCTGCCACTGCTATGAATGAAGTGGAAAGAGCCATGGCACATGCTCAGGAGGATGCGGTTAACTTAGAAGAGTTGGAAAGACAACTCAACGTTGAGCAGAGTAAAATATATGACGAACTTACCATGCAAATTGATCATGGATTAAGTCATGACAAGAAAGAGTGCTCATGTACGTCGTTGAAGCCTGTCCGACTGTACGTGAGTGGAGAAGCGGGAACTGGAAAAAGTTTCCTTATTAAAGCAATTTCATGTTATTTGCAGGAAAGGACAGAGTCATCGCTGTCTTGTGTTGTCACCGCTCCAACTGGACTGGCAGCACATAACATTAAAGGGATTACTTTACATCGTTTACTGATGCTGCCAGTGGAGCATGACAACAAATTAGAATATCACAAGCTATCTGGAGATGCTTGTTTTGAAGTTTCAAGAGTCTTGAGGAAAATGAAACTTCTTATCATTGACGAAGTAAGCATGGTTTCCAATGTCATGCTTGCCTTTGTGCATTTGAGAATGCAAGAAGTTCTCAAAACAGAGTATGATGTGTTATTTGGTGGCAAACACATCATTGTTTTTGGAGATCTTCTGCAGCTGACACCAGTGAAAGGGCAACCTGTGTTCAAAATGCTCACGCATGAAGATACCAGGAAGTGCTTAGGGAGTATTGGCAACGTCAATATATGGTTAAACTTCAATTATGCTGAACTGCATGAAAATATGCGTCAGGCAAAGGATGAAGTTTACAAGACTATTCTACAAGATGTTAGAATTGGAAAAGTGACCGAGCATGGGAAAGAAGCTTTACATGCACGATTACTGACAAATTTATATCCAGACGAAGATGTTGTGCCTGAGAATATTTTTCAGAAAGTTACTGAGAAAAAATCTGGAATATGTTTGATGCCAACTCTTGCAGAATGTGCCAAATTCAACAACAAAATGTTGCATTTAGAAAAGCAAGAGATTGTGAAATTGGAAGCTATTGACAGAGTAGAGCATATGGGATCAACAATTATTTTGTCTGAGAATCTGAAAACAAAATTGGATTCATTAGAGAAGAGTATATCTAAAACTGCGGGTTTTGAAAAGACTCTGAATGTGTGCTTGAACTGCCGTATAATTTTAAGAAGGAATTTACATGTTGAAAGAGGTCTGGTAAATGGATCAATGGGTAATGTTGTTGATTTTGTGAAATACAGAAATAGAGATGGAATTGAATTTTTAAAAATTAAATTTGATGGCATTGAGGAAGTACAGCTAATTGCTCGTTGTTCTGCTAGATTTTTGCTTGTAAAAGACTTATATGTTCGTCGTAAGCAGTTTCCTGTTTGCTTGGCATATGCGGTGACAATCCATAAATCGCAAGGTTTAAGTGTAGACTGTGCATTGGTGAATATTGGCAGTTCTGTGTTCAAGGAGGGTATGGCATATGTGGCATTGTCACGAGTTAGGACTTTATCGGGATTGTACTTGATTGAGTGTGATGTCACAAACATTTGTGCGGATCTAGATTGTGTTAAGGAATACAATAGGTTGAGAAGAGAGTATGCGCCACATTTGCCTCAGTATCCTTTGTTTGAGAAACGTGTGGTAGGCCGGAAACGAAGAAATGTGACCAATACTGGGGAGGTTGTAGCAAAAAGACGAAAAGTTGATGAACCTGAAATTATAAGCAGAAACAAAAAGGATTCTGTTGAAGATGTTGTTGGTTTTCAATTTGAAAACAGTTCTGGTGTCAACTGCTATGCTAATGTAGTGGTTAATGTTGTCTTTTCTCTAGAAACTTTAAAAGAACAGATTGTGGTCAATTCGGATCAAAGATTTTGCAGTTTGTTAAATTCTGTGTTAGAGAAATGTAGCACTGATAGAACAAACATAGAAAATGTGTCTGAAATTCGAAATCTGTTAGACAGATGTTCAGGCCAAACACAATTCTCTCAAAATAGTCAGCAAGATTGTCAGGAGTTTTTAATGTATATGCTTGATGTATTGCATGATGAAGGTGTAGATGTAGATCACCTGTTTGGGCTTTCTTATCAATGGCAGCATGACTGCGAGAACTGTAGGGTATCAGCTACTACTAGTGTAGACTCAGAAAGATTTATATATTTAACTTTGCCAGACAGTAAATCAGTCTCTTTTAATAAGCTAGTAAAAGCAGCTGATCACAACATGGAGTGTAGCCAATGTAAATCTGAAATGATGTCCACATTATTTATACGAACATATGGCCAGTATGTCATTTTAATGTTCCAACGATGTAGGCCTGATGGAACAAAATTGACAACTTTAATTAAAAAGTTTGTGGCTTCACAGTTGTCAATATCAGGAAGGACTTTTGTAACTGTAGCAATTATATATCATGATGGTCCTTCAATAACATCAGGACATTATACAGCTTATTTAAAGTGTAGAAATGGCTGGTCATTCTGCAATGATTCTGTTTTAATTTTCAAAAAAAAATTGCCATATGACCTTAAAAACTCTTACCTGGTGTTTTTAAAACCAAAATTTTAGGGAAAGAATCTCGGGATGTGCTCTGAGGAATTTCAAGAAGTTCTCATGGCTCCTACACTATTTGGCCTTGACGATAAGTGTAGTACAGAGACATAACTTTTTACCATAACACTGGACGTTATTGAGAAATACGTGCACTTTGAATGAGTTCAGAAAAACTATTTCTTTTTATAAGCTAATTGAAGCAGCGAATCAAAACATGGAGTAGAGGGAATGTAAGTCTGCAATGCTGTCTACTGTTTTACATTGCTTTGTGATTAAAAGTGATGTAGAGAATTAAATAATTGTACTAGTCATAAAGGTAGTGTAAGTCTGCTTCATAGTAAGCAGTATCAGTGTGATAGGAAATGTAGAACATGATTGAGCAAGAAGGGGAAGATATTATTAGTCCAGGATTGTGTAAATGATCTTCAACATTTTAATTCTGAAAGTTGCGGAAATGCGAAAAGACGGGATTGGCTTACAAGAAATCCAAGAGTTATACATGGCTCTGACACGATTTGGCCTTGTGGAATCGTGTGGTAGAGAGCGAGAAGTCATTTATTGTATGTAACATGTTTTTGAAAACGATGGAGGTTTTCTTTCAGAAAGTGGCGGGTTGAAAGTAATAACAGCACAACAGAGTGTAAGCTGTTCATAGGACATCCTTGGCCGTCATGGAAAGTAAGTTAACTTTAAGGAGTTCTGAATTCTGATTTGTAATGTATGGGTTTTTTAAACACAATCATTTTGATTGTGTTTTTTTTTCCCCGCTGTTATATGATGAATACCTTCAAGTCACTGTTTTAGTGAAATTTGATACATTCTGAGAACAGCAAAAATAAACCATTTAACATGTATAATTAATTCTGTTCTGTTTGCATTTATGATGTACATGTAGAACTGTGTAGGAGGCATGGAGAAGGTGAGGCTTCTGTCAGTGTCAAAGTTGTTGCATACAGTGCTCATATTCTACGTAGTCTTTTATATTTCATTACTTTCACTGTTTCTGACAGATCTAAAAAATTTTTTTTTAAAAGAACAGTAAGTATAAGGGAAGGAAACAGACAGTTATGTTAAAAGAAACACAGCTATAGGGAATAAACTAGGGATACTGTTACCCGCAATCCTCTGCTGATGATGTCACTGAGCATGTCATGAATGATGTAATATGTGACATCATCAGCAGTGGATTACGGGTAATAGTATCTCTAGTTTACTCCCCTATAGCTGTCTTTCTTTTAACATAACTGTCTGTTTCCTTCCCTTATACTTACTGTTCTTTTTTAAAAAAAAAATTTTTTGGTTCGCTTCCGGTTCGCGTACCGGGGAGCGAACTGGGAAGCGAACTAAGAGAAATAGAGGTTGGCATAGTTGCAAATATTGTACCAATTTTTTTATAACGGGGAGGTAGTTCTGAAAAGAACTTTTTTTTAAATTGTTTTTGTTGTTTTATATTTTTTTTATTATTTTTCTGAACATTTTTTTACTTTTTTTGAATTTTTCTGAACAGTTTTATATTTTTTTTGTTTTTTTTTCGGAGGGGGCAACGAAAACGATTCATTGTAAAGGGCTCAACAGGAGGAAGAAAACAAAAAAAAGAATTTATTGTTTGGGGAGTTTCGGACAAACATGAGCATGATTGTTAATAGCTCTGTTGATCAGAGTGATGCTACTTTCTGCGTAGCAAATGATTCCACTGCAATGTACGCAGACTTGTTTTACTTCACGAAATCTCGTTTGTATATTTGGCACCATCTCCCTGCCCTCTGGTCCCGTTACTTCCGGTACAACAGATCTTCTGGCCATAATAGGGAGATTATCTAGGTCGTCCTGTTCCTCTTCTTCCTCTTCTTGCTGAATTATAACTTTAGCAGGTGGTCCACTCTTCCTTGGATGTGGTGGAGGTGGTGGGGAAGCACCAGCTGAAGCTAGTAAAGAAGCCATTGCTCACTGGTAACAAAGGGTCTTTCTCTCACAATGATGAAAGTCAGAGTGAGGAAAGAAGGAGGGATTTTCACCATTTGGGAAAAAAAATAGTTCTCAACCAATGAAAAGTGTTCATTTTAGATCATATGACCTAGTCTTACATCATTAGGAAACCGAAAGTGAAATGAACCAATGAAAAGTGTTATTACCAAGTCACATGACCTGCTGTGTTTACGTTACGCGCTTTGCAGGGCCTCCCGGTTTGCTTCCAGAAACCTGTGCTTTGCGACTCGGTAAGCGTACGAGTTCGCTAACGTAGCACGTCATATGACGTATCACGCGACAACGCGAAACGTCATGCGGACGGGAGGCGTCACGATGTTGTTTTCTAACGCGGCAGTTGCGGTAAAGAAACGTTTACCGGCTCGCGGTCTATTTCGCGGCATCAAGGTCAGCTAACGGGAAGCTTCCCGATTCGCGAAGCGGGAACGAAGAAAAAAAAATATTTTAAAAAAAAATTATTCATAAACATATAAAATATATTTTTGGATTTAAAGAAGAATACATTTTACAGCTACAGATATTAGCTGTTAAAAAACCAATGAAATTCACTGAAAAAACCATAGGTTATAGACCATATATAGTTAGGAATTAGCATTTACAAAACCTTGAAAATTCACTGAAAAAACCATAGGTTATAGACCATATATAGTTAGGAACTAGCATTTAAAAAACCTTATTTTACTCACACAAAACCATTGAAATTCCATATATAGTTAGTTGCACTAACTATATATCGCGCACCCGCAATCCACTGCTGATCATGTCACATATTACATCATTCATGACATGGTCAGTGACATCACTGATGACATCACTGATGACATCTCAAATGACATCACTGATGACATCACTGATGACATCTCAAATGACATCACTGATGACATCATGACACACCAATACCAGTTACTACATACGCACTCACTGATTCCTACGCCTACACACACATTCACTCATTCACCCATACAGTCACTCATTATTACAACACTATCATATGCACTCATACACCTATGCAGACACTCACACACTGCCACTCATCCATGGAGTTACTCACACACCTAGTCAGTCCTGTAAAGAATCAATCACACTTCCATTTCCTCATCTATACAGTTAAATACAGAACACCATACTTCAGTGACATCACTGATGACATCACTGATGACATCTCAAATGACATCACTGATGACATCTCAAATGACATCACTGATGAGATCACTGATGACATCATCCAGTGACTGTGTGTTTCTGTAAAGTTTAAATATGTTTTACATATTGAAGAATGAGTAGATGTATAAGTGTCTGGACGAAGGATTTAGTAGGTGCATGACTGAATGTATGAGTGAGTGATTAAATGTGTCTCACTGAGTGCATGGGTTAGTGACTAAACTGTCTTAATTTGTGCATCATTATGTCTGTTGTTCTGTAAACTGCTGCATGTGTTGATAAGTAGCTATATGAGTAACTATATGGGTTATTGATTGATTGCCCAAGTATTTGTATGGGAGACTGAGTGTGTGTGTGGCTGGCTGGGAGGTGTGTGACTCTGTGCAGATCAATGTGTACTTGTATCAATGATTGTATAAGAGAGTAATTATGTGTTAGTATATGTTTCAAAATGTAAGGTGCTCTATGTTTAACTGTATAGATTAGAAAATGGAAGTGTGATTGATTCTTTACAGGACTGACTAGGTGTGTGAGTAACTCCATGGATGAGTGACAGAGTGTGAGAGTCTGTATAGGTGTATGAGTGCATATGATAGTGTTGTAAAGATGAGTGATTGTATGTATGAATGATTGTATGGGTAAATGAGTGAATGTGTGTGTAAACATAGGAATCACTGAGTGCGTATGTAGTAACTAGTATTGGTGTGTCAATGGTTTCAAAAATTATACTCTGTATTTAACACTGGGTGTAACAGAGGTTATATTAAAGTGTGAGGAGATGCATTGTATTGTCACATGAATGATATCATCAGTGATGTGGTCATTGATGTCAAATGAGATGTCATCAGTGATGTCATCAGTGATGTCATTTGAGATGTCATCAGTGATGTCATCAGTGATGTCACTGACCATGTCATGAATGATGTAATATGTGACATGATCAGCAGTGGATTGCGGGTGCGCGATATATAGTTAGTGCAACTAACTATATATGGAATTTCAATGGTTTTGTGTGAGTAAAATAAGGTTTTTTAAATGCTAGTTCCTAACTATATATGGTCTATAACCTATGGTTTTTTCAGTGAATTTTCAAGGTTTTGTAAATGCTAATTCCTAACTATATATGGTCTATAACCTATGGTTTTTTCAGTGAATATATATATATATATATATATATATATATATATATATATATATATATATATATATATATATATATATATATATATATATATATATATTTGTGTGTGTGTGTGTTTTGGATCACCACAGACAGAGTACTTACTCTACTACAGAATTTAGACGTGTGCACAGGCTGTTTTCCACTTGTATCAACCTCTGGTCTGTAATTTAGGGGGTTCTGGGTCAACTCCTTCCTTTTGGCACTGTCCAAAATAAGATAGAAGGTGACTGGTGTACGTACATCTGGTAGAGGCGCAGTTCTTCCTACCTACCCACACAAACCCTGGTTCTAGTTTTATCGATTTGTGTATCTAAACCCAGATAGACCTCTGATTCCCTACCAGCCTCCTCTAGTACCCTAGTATTATCACGACACACTTCTAACTGGAGTAGTTGCTGCTTCATGTTCACACTAGGTACACTAACTTACAAATTGTAATGACATTTAACTTATGTAGACTTCATCGGGTGCTAGAGACAGCGCCCACCCAATGGCCTTATGCAGCATGTGTAGTGTTAGATGTAGAGAAAGCGTTTGACACCATCAACTGGGAATATATATTATTGACCATAGCTGCTATGGACATAGATGGCAGATTACAGAGACTGAAAAGGCTCTACTATTTAAAACACACAGCATGGGTGAAGATAAGGCAGTGTGTTTGGCCCCTTTCCCAGTGAGCACAGATGTCCTCTGTCCCCATTCCTATTCATACTAACGACCCATCGGTCGCAAACCAGCGCTGGGATGTCTAATGTTAGCCATGCACTATACCAAGAATCAATTAATAATAACGATGGAGCCACTAGCAAAGGGCTAAGACAGCAGGATGAGGTTTGAGGCATACCAGTAGAATAGGTGTCTGAAGTAGTTTCCTAATGCGCGGATGATTTTCTAATCTATATCCGGGACATACAAGAAAGAGTATTAATAAGATAATAGATACACTGATGGAGTTCTGAGGTGCCTTGAGGGAAGGGGTCAACTGGTCGAAGACTTACCTGTTCCCAATGAACTCGGAGTGTTCACTGCAGGAAATTGTAGAAAACGTGCAGTTACTTGGGCATCAATATTTACCACACCTCCCGGGACCAAATAGATAGCAACATTAGGGAAGCCATTGCCTCGCTCTGCCCCCAAGTGGCATTTTGAAATATGCTAAAACACACATGGGAACAGTCCAGGCCGCACTGCCAAGCCATGTCTTCCCTGGACAGGAATCAAGCATCCTAGGACCGGTTTCTGGCTATCAGCCGTCATCAATCAGGATAGCTTGACTCCACTGGCGTAGTTAGCACGGGACCCACGTCTAGGCACACCCTTCTACACATAGGGTGAACAGCAAAACACACAAGATGATGGATGTAAGGTTGCACATTGGCAAAACATTAACCCCCAGTTACAGATCTGCTTTTAATCCATCGTTATTTTGGTCACACCGCCAAGGTGGTTGCGGTTCATCTAGCCCGGAGGATCAGCATGGGGTCTTGGAGATGAAACTCAAAATTGAAGGTATAATCAATCCTGAAGAGGAGTTGCATATCATCTACATAATGAACATTTTTAACTTTCACGCTTTTGAGAGAGTGAATCAGAGAACGAGTTTGAAGATTAAAAAGATGAGGGGAAATAGAGGAGCCTTGTGGCACCCCACAATTCAATTGGACTTTAGAAGAATTAAAGGGGGAGAGACTAACTGAGATCTGTCCTTGAGAAAAGAGACAATCCAGTTTAAAGCTGCGGCCGCTGACAAACCGAGGAGTACTAGGGCTTGAGTGCTATCTCTAGCCACCTCTATTTGCATGTCATCCACTTCTGAAGAGGATCACTGCTTCAATCAAGTGTGCTGGCCAAAAGCCTGCTTGGCAGGGGTCAAGGAAATCTGAGGCCTTTATAAATGAGAAGAGGTATTGAGCTAAATGTGCCTCAAGCAGAATTGCCAAAAAAGGGAGGAGGGAGATTTGCTGACATGTATTTAGGTCAAGGGGCTCCTTACCTAATTTCTTTTGTAAGGAGTCTTCAATTGCCCTTTTGAAGGGTTAAGGATTCTACCTTGACTTAAAGGCTGATTAAGAAAATATAGTGCCAGATCTGGGAAGTGGGTAAATACCATTTGTAAAACATTTGGAGGACAGGTATCATTGGGTGACTCTAATTTAACTTTTACCAGTAAGTCCCTTAGTTCCTCTATACTGATCATGGGGAAGGTGAGAGGCTACTTGTTTTTATATCCTTAGATGGCAGGCTATT
This sequence comes from Lissotriton helveticus, assembly GCF_964261635.1. Classification (NCBI taxonomy): domain Eukaryota; kingdom Metazoa; phylum Chordata; class Amphibia; order Caudata; family Salamandridae; genus Lissotriton; species Lissotriton helveticus. The sequence goes on along the minus strand of NC_136072.1, from coordinate 876,065,225 downwards.
GTGCAAACGGCTGAAAAGAATTCTCTTTTTGATGGTTTTAATCCCGTTAATTTAATCCTGTTAAAGAAAGATTGTGAGAATCACAGAGATTTTGAGAGGGCGTGATAGGTAAAATTACTCTACGTGGGTTTGAGAGTTCATACACAATTTTAAAAATCTTTTGATAATAATTGGTCATTCAAGATCTGTCTAGTGAAAAAACTAGCTTTAACTTGCATGAATGACTGTATGTACTCTTTAAGTTGTCGTACCAAGATGCTTTTGAGATCAGGAGAGTAAGAATTGCGCCATTTCCATTCAGAGAACCATTTATTGGCATCATGACGTCTAGTCCGTTTAATTTTGCGAAAAGGGGCATAGACATTACTGGCCTCCACAAGTCATCCTTTATATGCTTCCTCATAGTCATTTATATCTTCCTTAGGTGATGGTAAGGATTTTTCCAGCTGGTTGCAGAGGGAGGTCAAGTTAGCTCAAGACCAGTTCCTGGATAGAGTACCAGGACCGGTCGGGGGTTTATGAGAAGTGAGAACTAATAATGAGAAGGAAATCAAATAATGGTCTGACCATACACAGGGGAATGCACTTAAGTTCTTCAAAGGAAATTTGATAGTACAAATTTCATCCAGGTTATAACCTTTAATATGCATAGGCTGATTTACCTGATGTTCTAGGTTTAGGTTACTGAGAGTATTCGTAAGGTCAGTTGCTTGTAGCCCACCTTTCTCCTCATTGGCCCAATAGTTGAAATCGGCAATCAAAAATACATTGGCTTGGTCAATTATTAGAGCTAGATTGATTCTGCAAAAGTTTGAGAGATATTTTGCATATAATTAGAAGGTCTATACAAGAGGACTCAGGTCAAGGACGTAGTGAAAGATTCTAGTTTGATTACCAAATTTAGTGATGCAAGCTTAGTATACTTATGATTTTTCTTAATTATTTTAATGTAGCTCAGAATGAAAAACATTAACCACAGCTACTATCTGGACAGACATGGACAGAGATGTGTAAACATTTATGTCAATATTTTTCACAATAGATACTGGAGAAGTGTTGGGGTCCACAGACGAAGTCAAAAAGGAAGGTCCCAGAAAGAAGAGTGTGAGAGGATCGATGATCTCTACTTTATCTCCATTGAGCCTGAGTTGGCTGTAGCTCATTCAGTATTCTGTCCTTCCATGGAAGTAATAGTGTAGATGATCGACAGACTGATGGGCATCACATGCGATCTTAGCATTGTTTTGTCTATCATCGGCAGACAAAAAAAAATAAAACTTAGTATCTCAACCTAATAAACCAAGAGAAGCACACATGCATTTAATGATAGAGGGGATAAAGCCCTGTGTAACTACCCAGCAAAAGGGCCTAATAGGAGAAGCATATAAGGGAAACCTTTTTTTGAGCGATCTATTTGCCAGAAGAAGAAACATTCAAAAGTTTGACCCTTCAACACACAGTCATTGAATCTGCACAGCGGTGTCTGATGCTGAGAGATGTAACATAACCAACAGAGCCAAAATATTCTCATTAATTAAGTGAGGTAGATCGTCAAATGCTGCAGCTACTGTCAATGACCTGAATGAAAACCCATCTGGGCACAGTGTAGATGATTATTTGTTTGAATAAATAAAGATAGATGTCTCCAACATCTAGCTAGATTAAGTAGCTGGGATATAGGACAAATGATATCTGAATCATCTATGTCAAGTAACAGTTTCTTTAGAAACCATGTGACTCTGGCCATTTCATAGCATTAAGGATAAGATCAGAATCTAATAAGACATTAATAATAGCTCTTGACTGACGCTGGACTTGTAAAAGAAGTCAGGAATGTGCAAGATATGCAGATATTAGGACTTGCTGTGTGGAAATGTTGCAGCAAAAACTCCACAAGTAATCCTATGAGACTGTGGTGGACTCGTTCAAGATTGCTGCCAGGTCAGGATTACTAGCCTAGAAATGTCAAGGGGACATCCAGGTCATGAATGGCAGTAATGTTTTTTAACAGTTCAAGCCGCTTGGGAAGGTGCTTAGCAACTTTCTGTGTTGTACAGGCTCTTTCGAATGTTGCCCTATTCACCACCATCATACCTGCCCCTAGTTCTTGGTATTTTGTTTCTTGTTTTGCTCCCATGATTCCCTGATTTTTTTTCCTGAACTTTGACATGTTTGTGTATTATAATTTATCTTGGTGTGTACTGTTGACTGACCCTTTTTTGCATGATCAACCCCATTATTTTTGGAATGGATACTTTTCTTAAGGCCTCAGATCAAGTGCTCTGGCTCCTAAAACAAGGTTGAATTGGCTAACTCCTGATTGGCTTACTTAACTTTTTCAGACACCCACAGTAAATGGTGCAGAAAATACACTTAAGGCATATAGTTAAATGTAACTTGAGGAATGCAGCATTTATTGTACCATCTAATAGTGCAACAAGACAAGGAAAACATGGCTTCAGGCATATCTGTGTGTTCTGCCGCAGTTCAACACTGCAGCAACACCTGTCAAATAACTCTTAATAAAGGCAAAAAACCTTTAATTTAAATACTATTAAGCCCTATGTAGGCCTAGTTACCATCAAGTTAGAGTGCATACTGTTTAAAATGGGACATGTATGAATGTCACCTTGTGCCAGTAGCAACAAACACCCAAAAACTATATTCACTGTGAAAAGCCCAGGCTGTCTTCTGAGAAATATATGGTACAGATTGAAAAATATATTCTGTTATCTCAGCTTTGAGACCAGATAAAAAAATAATTGAATCACTTCTAACATTTAATACATATTTAGGAAAAGCAACTTTTAGAACATCACTTTTTCTCTGCCAGAAGATCATGGAGGCTAATTTATGTTAGCTCTCCAACAGCAGTCCAGAAGCGCTTGACAATAATGAAGTGTTAAAAATGCTTCTAGAGCATTACAATAGCTTTGGTGTGGGAAGATAGTTTTCTTCCTCTGGCAGAAAGATCAGTTGGTTTTGGCGCAGAAACACAATTCCATTCAAAGAGTCCTGCTCTGTTACAGGTAAATGTCAGGTTATTCCTGAAGAACACCAGACAATGTCCCTCCAGTCAGGCTGGCACAAACCCAAGTGGGAGGGGAGCTACCGACAGACCTGTTTTTGGGTGACTACTGAGAAAGTAACTGCTCATTACTAGGGGTGGGTGTTAGTAGCAGAGTTAATTCCGAGGAGTTACATGAAAACACATCGAGTTTCAGCGAATGGTTGGAAATTGTCACATCGCTCTGCTCGTGATAATTGTTAGCACCAAAAGCATGCCAGAGGGGACTGCTTCTTTGTGCATATGAGAAAAAGACTCCACCACATGGCAGTTGGTGTAATTTGGCTAGAACTTCTCATTACGTGTGTAATGCTGAGTCCACAAAGCTCTGCCAGTTTCACTGGTGGAGCGGAATTTACTGCTCAACCCTACTCAATATCCTGAGTAGGGTTTCCCCATCTTGGATTTCAGCAGTAAGGAGCACTGTGGGATTATTTGCAGTACTTCAAAAAGGAACTGCTGAAAAAGTGGGTAGGGTTGTCTCTGTACATTTTCCCCTATTGGTCATGGAGGAGCCAGGAGTGGCCCCCACACACTAGTTGGTGTCAAACAAAAAAGTGGCACCCAAGGCCCTGTCTCAAGACACTTTCTAGACCTGTGGAAGAACCAAAGAGCTGTGCCTGCTGTTTGCAACTGTTAACACATAATGATGGGTGCTTTGTAAAGAAGAGAAATTCAGGCACAGTTGTGAAGCATATAACAACTGTAAGTTTCATATCTGCTTGACCTTAGAGAGACAACAAGCATTCTATTTTTACGTGCTCTCCTCGATGCAACCAGCAAGGCTTCTTACATATATTTTGCAGTAAATTGGAAAACATGGTAAAAGCTGAATCATTCTTTGCAGACAGGGAAAAACATCAGATTATCATAAACAAAATGTACAACTTGGCAAACAATGAACACTTTACAAGGGTGTTCAGTTGTGGTTATGATATCTCAACACCTTGCATGAACAAAGTTCACAGAACAAAGTTCACAGATGTGCAAAGAGTCGAAAACAACTTAGCAAGATAGAAGACTGAATATAAGTTGAAGAACATTTGTTCACTTATAATGTACAACATGTGCCTTCTTAAACCACTCTTTGAGAAATAGTTCAACACTTTGTATACTCATTTTAGTCACTCAATTTCAATTTGCATCATATTTGTATTTCCTCATCCCTCTGTTTGATTACATTAGATATATGAACACTGTTATGAGGAGGGGAGCACATTCTGGTACAAGTTTGGCAATATACTGGGAGCAAATTCAAACAAACATGTACCCAGTAAAATGAGGGTTGTAATAATCAGATTTTCAAAAGGGCCCTACCCCGAGTTCCGAACAAAGATAAAAAATCATCCCAAATAGTACATTCAGTAAAATTATGTTCTTGAATACCTATATCTTCTAAAATTTCAATTGTTTTATACACATTTGGGGCAATGTCATAATAAAGGTATAGCATTTCATACCTATTACTTTACAGTTCGCCCCCTTTCTGCTGGAAGCATTTCTAAAACCATGTGGTTTTGAGGAACTATACGTAGGGGTCAAGAAGAGAACAATCCTTAAGAACCAATAGGATTTAAAGACTTGTAAGTCACAATACACAAACACAACAATCTAATTTAAATGTCTTGAGATCTTCAGTGTAAGACAGGATAACAGAACCGAAAGTTCACATTATAAATGTACTTTATTTGAAGTTACGTCATGTAGATTCAACAAAAACAGCCGACACGTGTTTCGTCAGTACCATCAGTCGGTACAATGACTTTCTCAAGGCTGTAAATATAAACAAAATATACTCCATGAGTATCTAAACATATAAAAACAATTTAGTACAAACAACATTAAAGGCCTAAGACAACGAAAGATTAGCGAAGAAGATTTAGAGAAGGAGAGAAAGGGGAATGAATCAAACAAAATGTAAACAAACGGAAAAAAGTATAATGAGGTCTCAAAATATAAACAGTAAGCAAGAAGGAATGAAGAAGCAGAGAGCAGAATCTACCTAATTATGTATAGAAAAAGCCAAAAATTAGCGTGCAAAGAAGATCATAATAATTGTTATAGTGTATAGGTATCTCCAGAGGTGAAGCCAGGAGTAAAAATCCAAAGTGGAGAAGAACCGAAAAGATAAGTGGAAAATAACCGAAAAAATAAATAAAATAAAAGCTAGTGGAGTGATGCTGAAACCCAAATAGATGGAGAAGTAGAGAGTATATCGTGGACAAACTGACCTTAACGGGCAGAAATGCCAAAAGCTGCGTCGAGGTCTTGTCTATAAAAAAATGTGGCGTAAAAAACAGGAACCTGGTATCAAAAATTTGAATATTGTCAATTATTCAAAAGTAGAAGTGTGTAATGTCTATACACATAATACGAACACAGGATAACTATAAATCAACTCTATTTTAACTAAGGAGTCAGAAAATTGTGTATAAATATATAAAAAAGGTTGAAACAATCATGACAGTAATGAAACAGAACACATCACTTTGTGACAATCATAATAGGTCGAAGTGAAGGAATTAGTATGCAACAATAAAGAAAGAAGGAGCTCACCTAACATGTGTATGGTGAGGATGAGTGCCAGAACATTAATTTCAAAAGAAGGTAGAAGTTCCAGGCAGTGGTCTTGATAATATAAAGACTTCACCCTAACCGTTGCGCCAAAACACGATGTAAGGCTGGACAGGTGATCATCCACTGTAGATAAAAGTGGATAAAGTTAAAAGGTATTCAGGTTCCCCCTAGTAGAAAATAAAATGTACGTTTTAATGTAAATCACAGGGGCCACTAGATATAACGCAGCCATAAGGTGAAATGCGAACACATGTATCAGTTGTATTAGTTTTGTTATCCTGGTCATATAACTCCAGATATTGCCTCCTAATGGAACATAATATTTAAAACAGACAGGCTGAATTTTAATGTGAAAACAATCAGTTTGATGAAAATATTGGAAAAATTAGAGAGAAATTAGAAATCGCTTAATTCCAAAGTGAATCGATCTAATTTGGATCTAGTCTGATATACATGTATATATATATAGATTAAATAGCTTCCAACTATGACACAATTACTAACCATAGTCCAATACAATATTAACAACTGGTCAATTAAAATACATGTATAAAGTTGAAGCATACTGCAAGGCAAGTGAACCAAAATCAATAAGTGCTAGCATGAGTTGTAAGTCGATAATGAATAATGATCCAAGCTCTGAATGGGGATGGAGACCATATGCTGCAATGTTTCACAATACTCACCGCACTGTAATGTGTTTGGTGTCAAGTAAACGTTCAGTATGTAAACCAGAAATAGATAAAATTAGAGCCTGAAATTAAAAGGAGCATAATTGAGTATGTAAAGTGTAACAGATCACATATCTAAATTGAACTAGTAACCTGTAAGTAGGACTAAATCACAATAATAACATACCCCAACACCAATTTATAGGGACAGCGGAGTCAGTTGAAGTAACGGACTTGAATAAACGATGGTGAAAACGCAGGTCGCAAAGTATCAGCGAACTGTAAATAATGAGTAGAGTGCATCATAAGGGTTCAGTTCATAGCAGTGAACACATACGTTGTCGCAAAAGTAAGTAGAACTGCCCACTTACCCAAAGTGCTGTCACAAAGTCTGTAGATGCTACAACAAATATAGGAAAATGACCATATTAAAACAAATAATCATGTAGTCACCAAATCAAAAGCACTGAACTAACATAGTGATCACAGCGTGATGTGGCTTACCTGCAATTAGGCAGAAGGGTCCGCATTGTTACGAGCCCACAAACATTCCTCTCAGTAGAGCGCCGGACCAAATACTCACTAAGCTGATCAACTGCATGATGCCCCCTCTCGGCGTCCACACGCGATAGTTATAGAAAGCGGACTGATCCACAGGAAAACTCCCTAGTAGTATAGTGAACAGACAATGGCCGCCATATTTGAATAGGTCGAAAAGAAATAAATACTGAAGAGATGCTGAGGAATGATGAGCGAAACATAAGTTTGAGAATATGAAATAGAGTAGTAGCTTCAAAAAAGGTTATAGAATGTACTGAAAAGGGTATCAATATATGAAATACATTACTCGATTGTGTGTCATATAGATTACTAACAGATAAAGAAGAAGCTCCAAATAGCGAGTAAATGTGAGAAGTAATGGTATAATTACTTGAAACATCATAACGAAGTCCTGCTGAAAATAAAAAGATAAAGATTGTATATAAGTTGCAGTGTCGCATTGTGTGTAGAAAATAAGGTACAAGATCTGAGCTTGTAATAGAAAAGGAAAAAAGAGAAAATTGAGAAACAAACTGATAATACAAAGAGTTGAGAGAAGTAGTCAGATAAAAGGAATGGTCCCCAAGTGGGACAAGGGAGAAGGTGCAACCTGTTAGATGTATAGCAACCATTCAAATTTAATGTGACAGTTGATCAAAGAGAAATCACATTGAAAACAATTGAAATTGTAGACAATTACAGTAAATAAACAACGTACAGCTAGACAACATGATCCAAATAAGAGATGCAAACTGTACATTATAGACATTAAGACAAAGCAACCAAACCATGTTTGTTTTCATTAGCACAATACATAGGGATACTAGAAGTAATACAGAAATTAGACATGTCATTTCTGTACATATGCATCCAAGCTATACTTTGCACCCGTAGAAAAACAAATTTCAGATTTTATTCCCACATACAGATACAATAAAGAAGGATGGAACAGGGTAGAGCTAACAATCAACATACTAATAGTCCTATATATACACTACTAGTCAATGTTATAATAGATACAGTGTATTACTGGAGAAAGACATACATCTCTCTATCTGTATACAGCCCCTGATCCACCGCTTTTAATTTCTTAATTTAATCAGCCACTGTGCTTCCAGTTTTCTAAGTGCTGATGTTTTGTTGCCACCCCTAGAGTCACTTCTTAAGATGGCAATTCCATGAAATTTGATGTCAATTAGATCTGCTGATTTGTGATCCGTATTATAATGTACTGCTAGTGGATAGTTGGGATTGTTTTTGCGAATCGCCCTAATGTGTTCTTGTATACGTTCCTTCAATGGACGGATAGTGCTCCCTACGTAAATTATTCTGCACTGACAGACAATGCAGTAAACAACGAATTTCGTGTTACAGTTGATGAAATCTAGCACATGATATGTCTTAGTAGTTTTATAACAGAATGTAGTCGTTTTATTGCATGCGAACTGACAAACATTGCACATTGAGCATCTGAAGAAACCCTTAGGTTTGGGTGGTAGCCAAGTGTTGGTGCCTGTGTCGGCAACGTTGTGACCCGTTGGCCCCAAAAGATTGCGTAGGGTCCGGCCCCTTCTATATGTGATTTGTGGGCCCTTCTTAATAAATGGATCCAGATCCTGGTCCAGTTCTAAGAGATGCCAATGTTTGCAGAATATGCAATAGGGTTCATTACTATGGGAGTGGTACTGTGTGATAAGTGCTACAAGTCTACTGTCTGCCTGATTCTTCCTGCTTCCTTTGGCTTTGAATAAGTTGGTACGTTTACAATTTCAGATCCTATTGGTTGCTTTATCTAATGTGTCAGCATTGTACCCCTTTGTGTGAACCGTTTAGTGAGTTGGATTAATTCACCATCAAAATCATTTTCAGTGCTGCAGTTTCTTCGGATACGGGTCATCTCACCAAAGGGAATGGCCTGAATCTGACTCCCAGGGTGTGCACTAGTAGCGTGCAAAACTGAGTTGCACGCTGTTGTTTTACGAAAGAGTTTGGTCTCAAGAATCCCTTCCTTAACGAACAGTGTGACATCAAGAAAGTCGATTCATTGTTTGTCAAAGCTATATGTGAAAGACAAATTGTAGTTGTTATGCATAAGGTGGTCAACAAATTCTGTCAGAGATCCACTGTTGCCATTCCAAATGAGCAACACGTCATCTATAAAGCGTCCCCATTGGATGATGTTGTTGATCAGATGGTGAGGGCTATCTCTCCAGAAATGGTGTAGCTCAAAAAAACCCATATAGAGGTTGGCAAATGAGGGCGAAAATTTCGCCCCCATGGCTACCCCCGAATGTTGTTTGTACCAGATAGACTGATGCTGAAAATAGTTATTCTCTAATGTCATCTTGGTTAACTCCAATAACATTTTAGTGTGGGCATATAGGGAAGCGTCCCGTTTCGATAAAAAGAAGGTTAATGCTTCGATTCCCATGTCCAATCGTATGCTTGTATATAAAGCATTGACGACAAGTGTCACCAACATATACTCCTCAGATCAAGAAAATTGCTCAAGTTTATTAAGTAGATCCTTGGTGTCTTCAATAAAAGCATGTAGTTGTTTAACCAATGGATTAAGGAATATGTCAATGTACTCGGAGATATGTTCCGTTAGCCCACCGATACCCGAAAAAATGGGTCTTCCCGGGGGTTTGGTCATGTTTTTATGGACCTTTGGGAGTACATAGATATAGGCTGACCTGGGTGTCGGGTTGAACAGATATTTTAGTTCAGAATCAGACAAAAGTCCTGTACTCTGCCAATAACGAAGCATTGTTTCGATTAGTGAAATAGTAGTGGGTGGTGGATCATGTGGCATCATCGTTAGGACTGAGTGTCAGATAACTGTCTCTTAATTTCATCCAAGTACAAGCTATTGTCCATAAGGACAATATTGCCTCCCTTGTCAGCCTCTTTGATAGTAAGGTGGGAATAGACCTTGAGTTGTTCCAGTGCATTTCTTTCATCAACTGATAAGTTGTCCTTGAATCTAGGTGGCTTACTTAGAGGTCTTCCCTCAAGTTTGTATAGATCAGATGTCACTGCTCTATAAAAACAATCTACCATGTTACCTGGAGCTAACATAGGAGTGAAAGTAGATTTTTTCTTTAGACCACTGCTGACTTCGAGATTGCTGGCAATATTGAGATCCTCTAAAATGTCATGCATGTTGGGGACTGTTTCCAAACTGTCATCTAATGACGTTAATAGTCTAGTTGTCTTAATATCTCTTATAGTCTGGCCACTCTTGGTGGCACTGAATATAGGTACACAACACTCAGGTTGATTTGCAAAGATTTTTTTTAATTTTCGACCACGAACAAACTTGAAAAGGTCTACATGAACCTGAACAAAGTCAGGTTTAGTCGGTGGACAAAAGCTTAAGCCCTTTTTCAAAACCTTGATTTCATTTTCATTAGGTACTTGTTGGGATAAGTTGATTATCGATACATCATCAATCACATCTTCAACATTATTCTTCAAATTGGATAAAGGTGTAAATACATTCACTTTTTCTGGTTCTTTGAGACCGATCTGGTTATTCTTTTGTCGTCTTGAGAGTCTGTGTTTCTTACCCCCCCTCCAAGTTCTTTTCTTGGGAGTGATCTCTGATTGAAACCTAGTCTCCTGCCCTTTCGGAATCTTTCTAGTTCCGATAAAAAAAGCAGAGGTACTGTTGAGGTTAGTATTCTCCTGTATAGATGTAGATATTTTTGTCAGTCTTTGACGGGCATTAGTCTCTTTTGGTAGTGAGTGACATTGGTCTGTGCAGCACTCCGTCTCAAATTGAAGATTCCATTTTACATTGTGAACCCAATACTACTATTTAATCCAAGAGAGCTAGTGTATGTGCGGTTTTTCCTTATGGGAAGCACCACTACCGATTTTTCTTGTTATTGTTATTAGGTGTTTACCTGCACTCAATTTTTCTGGGTATTCTTTTTGATCTGTAATCAGATCATTCTCCAATTTCAAAACATTGTCGCTATCTTGGCAGGTTTTGACGATGATCGTGATAAGTTGTTTAACGACATATTTAAAAGGACAGGATAAACAACCAACTAAAACTCATCTGTGGACAACAAACCTCAGGGCCTGAAACATCTATACATCAAACTAGAGAGACACCGTAAAGCCGAGCTCTCGAGATGATGGGATCTTACGACCTTAAAAAGTATATAGAAATCAAACAAATTCCTAGAGGTCTCAGAGTTATAATATTTCCCACCTTTGAGGATTTAGACACAGACCTCCTACAAGAATGGGATATTCTCATCTCGCCATCCTCCTATGGGATGATGGATTTATTAATTAGACACGCAGAGAGAAAGAGAGCAAAACTTTTGGGAGAAATTGAGCAGATTGAAAATGAAATCAAGAAATTGGATCTACCTGATAACACAGAAAAAAACTTCAAAATTCTAAAAGGAGTCCTTAATGCTCACCAAAACATGAAAAGACGATTTGCAAATTGAAGAGGGACGACAATGATTATAAAAATGGTCGCATCTTCAAATTGGCGAAGAAGTATGATGACATAAAACCAAGAGCAGGAGTGAAAGATCTTCATAGTCAGAAACTATTTGAACATAAGTCAGCTAGTGACTCAGATCTTTCCAGCCTGGTGAGTGATATTAGTGAGACTGGTAGTGTGACTCCCTCAGCATCTATACAGGAGAATACTAACCTCAACAGTACCTCTGCTTTTTTATCGGAACTAGAAAGATTCCGAAAGGGCACAAGACTAGGTTTCAATCAGAGATAACTCCCAAGAAAAAAACTAGGAGTGGGGGTAAGAAACACAGACTCTCAAGATGACAAAAGAATAACCAGATCGGTCTCAAAGAACCAGAACAAGTGAATGTAGTTACACCTTTATCCAATTTGAAGAATAACGTTGAAGATGTGATTGATGATGTATCGATAATCAACTTATCCCAACAAGTACTTAATGAAAATGAAATCAAGGTTTTGAAAAAGGGCTTAAGCTTTTGTCCACTGGCTAAACCTGACTTTGTTCAGATTCATGTAGACCTTTTCAAGTTTTTTTCGTGGTCTAAAATTTAAAAAATTCTTTGCAAATCAACCTGAGTATTGTGTACCTATATTCAGTGCCACCAAGAGTGGCCGGACTATAAGAGATATTGAGACAACTAGACTATTAATGTCATTAGATGACAGTTTGGAAACAGTCCCCAACATGCATGACATTTTAGAGGATCTCAATATTGCCAGCAATCTCGAAGTCAACAGTGGTCTAAAGAAAAAATCTACTTTCACTCCTATGTTAGCTCCAGGTAACATGGTAGATTGTTTTTATAGAGCAGTGACATCTGATCTATACGAACTTGAGGACAGACTTCTAAGTAAGCCACCGAGATTCAAGAACAACTTATCAGTCGATGAAAGAAATGCACTGGAACAACTCAAGGGCTATTCCCACCTTACTATCAAAGAGGCTGACAAGGGAGGCAATATTGTCCTTTATGGACAATAGCTTGTACTTGGATGAAATTAAGAGACAGTTATCTGACACTAAGTCCTATACGATGATGCCACATGATACAACATCCACTACTATTTCACTAATCAAAACAACGCTTCGTTATTGGCACATTACAGGACTTTTGTCTGATTCTGAACTAAAATATCTGTTCAACCCGACACCCAGGTCAGCCTATATCTATGTACTCCCCAAGGTCCATAAAAATATGACCAAACCCCCAGGAAGACCCATTATTTCGGGTATTGGTGGGCTAACGGAACATATCTCCAAGTACATTGACATATTCCTTAATACATTGGTTAAACAACTACCTGCTTTTATTGAAGACACCAAGGATCTACTTAATAAACCTGAGCAATTTTCTTGGTCTGAGGAGTATATGTTGGTGACACTTGACGTTAATGCACTATATACAAGCATACCATTGGACATGGGAATGGAAGCATTAACCTTCTTTTTATCGAAACGGGACGCTTCCCTATAGGACCACACTAAAATGTTATTGGAGTTAACCAAGCTGACATTAGAGAATAACTATTTTCAGCATCAGTCTATCTGGTACAAACAACATTCGGGGGTAGCCATGGGGGCGAAATTTTCGCAATCATTTGCCAACCTCTATATGGGTTTTTTTGAGCTGCACCATATCTGGAGAGATTGCCCTCACCATCTGATCAACAACATCATCCAATGGGGACGCTTTATAGATGACGTGTTGCTCATATGGAATGGCAACAGTGGATCTCTGACAGAATTTGTTGATCACCTTATGCATAACAACTACAATTTGTCTTTCACATATAGCTTTGACAAACAACGAATCGACTTTCTTGATGTCACACTGTTCGTTAAGGAAGGGATTCTTGGACCAAACTCTTTCGTAAAACAACAGCGTGCAACTCAGTTTTGCACGCTACTAGCGCACACCCTGGGAGTCAGATTCGGCCATTCCCTTTGGTGAGATGACCCGTATCCGAAGAAACTGCAGCACTGAAAATTATTTTGATAGTGAATTAATCCAACTCACTAAACGGTTCACACAAAGGGGTTACAATGCTGACACATTAGATAAAGCAACCAATAGGATCCGATATTGTAAACGTACCAACTTACTCAAAGCCAAAGGAAGCAGGAAGAATCAGGCAGACAGTAGACGTGTACCACTTATCACACAGTACCACTCCCATTGCAATGAACCCTATTGCATATTCCGCAAACATTGGCATCTCTTACAACTGGACCAGGATCTGGATCCATTTATTAAGAAGGGCCCACAAATTACATATAGAAGGGGCCGGACCCTACGCAATCTTTTGGGGCCAACGGGTCACAACGTTGCCGACACAGGCACCAACACTTGGCTACCACCCAAACCTAAGGGTTTCTTCAGATGCACAATGTGCAATGTTTGTTAGTTCGCATACAATAAAACGACTACATTCTGTTATAACACTACTAAGGCATATCATGTGCTAGATTTCATCAACTGTAACACCAAATTCGTTGTTTACTGCATTGTCTGTCAGTGCGGTAAAATTTACGTAGGGAGTACTATCCGTCCATTGAAGGAATGTATACAAGAACACATTAGGGCGATTCGCAACAACAATCCCAACTATCCACTAGCGGTACATTATAATACGGATCACACATCAGCAGATCTAATTGACATCAATTTTCATGGAATTGCCATCTTAAGAAGTGACTCTAGGGGTGGCAACAAAACATCAGCACTTAGAAAACTGGAAGCACAGTGGCTGATTAAATTAAGTGTGGTGGATTAGGGGCTGATTACAGATAGAGAGATGTATGTCATTCTCCAGTAATACACTGTATCTATTTTAACATTGACTAGTAGTCAAGTCAAGTCAAGTTATAAAATTTGTATAGCGCACTACATACCCAGAGGGTTTCAAGGCGCTTAGGAGGAGGAGGAGGATTATTTATCAAATATCCACGTTTTAAGCTGCTTTCTGAACGCTAGGTGGTTCTGGGTGAGGCGGAGGTAAGCGGGGAGTGAGTTCCATGTTTTAGCAGCCAGGTAAGAAAAGGATCTGCCTCCCATGGTGGTCTTGTTGATGCGAGGTATAGTGGCGAGGGCTTGGTCGGAAGAGCGTAGTTGGCGGGAGGGGGTGTAGAAGGACAGTCGAGAGTTGAGGCAGTCTGGTCCGATGTCGTAAAGGGATTTGTGTGCGTGGGTGAGCAGTCGGAAAGTGATCCTCTTATTGACGGGTAGCCAGTGGAGGTCTTTAAGGTGGCCAGAGATGTGTTCGTTGCGTGGTATGTCTAGTATGAGTCTGGCTGAGGCGTTTTGGATTCGTTGGAGTTTCTTCTGGAGTTTGGTGGTGGTACCTGCGTAGAGGGTGTTTCCGTAGTCCAGTCGGCTCGTGACCAGGGCGTGGGTGACTGTTTTCCTAGTTTCGGAGGGGATCCAGCGAAATGTTTTTCTGAGCATGCGAAGAATGTTGAAGCAGGAAGAGGATACGGCGTTGACTTGTTTGTTCATTGAGAGTGAAGAGTCCAGTGTAGTGTATATATACGACTATTAGTATGTTGATTTTTAGCTCTACCCTGTTCCATCCTTCTTTATTGTATCTGTATGTGGGAATAAAATCTGAAATTTGTTTTTCTACGGGTACAAAGTATAGCTTGGATGCATATGTACAGGAATGACATGTCTAATTTCTGTATTACTTCTAGTATCCCTATGTATTGTGCTAATGAAAACAAACATGGTTTGGTTGCTTTGACATAATGTCTATAATGTACAGTTTGCATCTCTTATTTGCATCATGTTGTCTAGCTGTACATTGTTAATTTACTGTAATTTTCTACAATTTCAATCGCTTTCAGTGTGATTTCTCTTTTACAACTGTCACATTAAATTTGAATGGTTGCTATACATCTAACAGGTTGCACCTTCTCCCTCGTCCCACTTGGGGTCCATTCCTTTTATCTGACTACTTCTCTCAACTCTTTGTATTATCAGTTTGTTTCTCAATTTTCTCTGTTTTCCTTTTCTATTACAAGCTCAGATCTTGTACCTTATTTTCTACACACATTGCAACACTGCAACTTATATACAATCTTTATCTTTTTATTTTCAGCAGGACTTCGTTATGATGTTTCAAATAATTATACCATTACTCCTCACATTTACTCGCTATTTGGAGCTTCTTCTTTATCTGTTAGTATTCTATATGACACACAATCGAGTATTGTATTTCATATATTGACACCCTTTTCAGTACATTCTATAATCTTTTTGAAGCTTCTACTCTAGTTCATATTCTCGAACTTATGTTTCGCTTATCATTCCTCAGCATCTCTTCAGTATTTATTTCTTTTCGACCTATTCAAATATGGCGGCCATCGTCTGGGCACTATACTACTAGGGAGTTTTCCTGTGGATCAGTCTGCTTTCTATTACTATCGCGTGTGGACGCCGAGAGGGGGCAACATGCTTTTGATCAGCTTAGTGACTATTTAGTCCGGCGCTCTACTGAGAGGACAGTTTGCGGGCTCGTTACTATGCGGACCCTTCTGCCTAATTGCAGGTAAGCCACATCATGCTATGACCACTATGCTATTTCAGTGCTTTTGATTTGGTGACTACATGATTATTTGTTTTAATACGGTCATTTTCCTATATTTGTTGTAGCATCTAGATACTTTGTGACAGCGCTTTGGGTAAGTGGGCAGTTCTACTTACTTTTGCGACAACGTATGTGTTCACTGCTACTAACTGAACCCTTATGATGCACTCTACCCATTATTTACAGTTCGCTGATACTTTTGCGACCTGCGTTTTCACCATCGTTTATTCAAGTCCGTTACTTCACCTGACTCCGCTGTCCCTCTTAATTGGTGTCGGGGTATGTTAATATTGTGATTTAGTCCTACTTACAGGTTACTAGTTCAATTTAGATATGTGATCTGTTACACTTTACATACTCAATTATACTCCTTTTAATTTCAGGCTCTAATTTTATCTATTTCTGGTTTACATACTGAACATTTTCTTGACACCAAGCACATTACAGTGCTGTGAGTATTGTGAAACATTGCAGCATATGGTCTCCATCCCATTCAGAGCTTGGATCATTATTCATTATCGACTTACAACTCATGCTAGCACTTATTGATTTTGGTTCACCTGCCTTGCAGTATGCTTCAACTTTATACATGTCTTTTAACTGACCAGTTTTTGATATTGTATTGGATTATGGTTAGTAATTGTGTCATATTTGGAAGCTATTTAATCTATATATATACATGTATATCAGACTAGATCCCAATTAGATCGATTCACTTTGGAATTAAGCGATTTCCAATTTCTCTCTAATTTTTCCAATAGTTTCATCTAACTGATCGTTTTCACATTAAAATTCAGCCTGCCTGTTATAATTATTATGTTCCATTAGGAGGCAATATCTGGAGTTATATGACCAGGATAACAAAACTAATACAACTGATACATGTGTTCGTAGTTCACCTTATGGCTACGTTATATCTAGTGGCCCCTGTGATTTACATTAAATCGTACATTTTATTTTCTACTAGGGGAACCTGAATATCTTTTAACTTTATCCACTTTTATCTACAGTGGATGATCACCTGTCCAGCTTTACATCGTGTTACGGCAAAACGGTTAGGGTGAAGTCTGTATATTATCAAGACCACTGCCTTCTTTTGAAATTAATGTTCTGGCACTTATCCTCACCATACACATGTTAGGTGAGCTTCTTCTTTCTTTATTGTTGCATACTAATTCCTTCACTTCGACCTATTATGATTGTCACCACGTGATGTGTTCTTTTTTATTTCTGTCATGAAGGTGTCAAACTTTTTTATATATTTATACCCAATTTTCTGACTCCTTAGTTAACATAGAGTTGATTTATAGTCAACCTGCATTCGTATTATGTGTATAGACATTACACACTTATACTTTTGAATAATGGACAATATTCACATTTTTGATACCAGGTTCCTGTTTTTTACGCCACATTTTTATATAGACAAGACCTCAATGCAGCTTTTGGCATTTCTGTCGGTTAAGGTCAGGTTGTCCACGATATACTCTCTACTTCTCCATCTATTTGGGTTGGAGCATCACTCCACTAGCTTTTATTTTATTTATTTTTTCGGTTCTTTTCCACTTATCTTTTCTATTCTTCTCCACTTTCGATTTTTACATATGGCTTCACCTCTGGAGATACCTATACACTATAATAATTATTATCTTCTTTGCACGCTAATTTTTGGCTTTTTCTAGACACAATTAGGTAGATTCTGCTCTCTGCTTCTTCATTCCTTCTTGCTTACTGTTTATATTTTGAGACCACATTATACTTTTTTCGTTTGTTTACATTTTGTTTGATCCATTCCCCTTTTTTCTCCTTCTCTAAATCTTCTTTGCTAATCTTTCGTTGTCTTAGGCCTTTAATGTTGTTTCTACTAAATTGTTTTTATATGTTTAGATACTCATGGAGTATATTTTGTTTATATTTACAGCCTTGAGAAAGTCATTGTACCGACTGATGGTACTGACGAAAGACGTGTCGGCTGTTTTTGTTGAATCTACCTGACGTAACTTCAAATAAAGAAAATTTATATTATGAACTTTCGGTTCTGTTATCCTGTCTTACAAGAAAGATCTCAAGACATTTAAATTATATTGTTGTGTTTGTGTATTGTGACTTACAAGTCTTTAAATCCTATTGGTTCTTAAGGATTGTGTTCTTCTTGACCCCTACGTATAGCTATATTTTTGTCAGTCTTTGACGGGCATTAGTCACTTTTGGTAGTGAGGCACAGTGGTCTGTGCAGCACTCCGTCTCAAATTGAAGATTCCATTTTACATTGTAAACCCAGTACTACTATTTAATCCAAGAGAGCTAGTGTATGTGCGGTTTTTCCTTATGGGTAGCACCACTACCGATTTTTCTTGTTATTGGTTTTGAGGAAGCACCGATCTCATTGCTGCCATTTCTACACTGATGTTACCCAACACCCCTGTTGTTTCATTTATTGTTGCTTCTAATCGACGATCCGATGTCTAATTCTCTAGGAGTTCCAAGCTACACCTAATATTAGTAGTTATCCTAAATCTAAATCGACAGCCTCCTGGGCTGAGTTGTCAGTCTGATCAACATCCCTTCTTGCTCTAATAACTCAAATTGTCTCCAGGTGATTGTTAACATATTCTTTGGGATCGTTGACAAATGCGATGGAGCACTAGGCCCAAGTTACATTATCCACCCCAATTTTTAGATAACTAGGAATAAGCCTTCTGTACACAGATAAAATATACTCTTCCTCCTGCTATTGCAGGCAACACGTGTCATGAAGCTTTTGCTAAACTAAATTTCTATATACAATTACTTCTTACCATTGTCCACGACCCATTAGATCTAAGGCATATCTGTCCACGTCTCCTAGCTACTTTCAAGCCCTGAGGCGCTGTAATTGATAGTTTACTGTTGTTAATAGTGCTAGAGTTAATAGAGAGTTTCAGCTGGCACTCATAATACTATCATTAAAATTATCTTTATATGGGGAATTATCCTAATGTATAGAAGAATGCATCAGCACTACTATCTAATTTCTATAGTTCCACGACACATCAGTCCAAACTGCTGAGGAGAGCAAAGTGACAACAGTTTAGAACAAAATGTAGCAAGAGTCATTTGGTGCTAAGCTTTAAGGCAGCAGTGGCATACCACGTTTTGTTACTGAATGGAATTCAAACATATCCAATAGTTTGTTGCATTAATTTCCCAATAATAAGGATTCATCATTTGCACAGCACAATTTTCATGATATTCCTTAGAACGGTATTGCTGAAGGAGGTTTATTAGTAGGTGCCGGTATGTACCTACAGCTAGCAATACCATCACAAATAAGGTCCAGTCAAGTCTCAATAAACTAATTAAGCAATGCCATCACTAATAAGGTCCAGTCAAGTCTCAATAAACTAATTATTGCTTAACCCTTGGTAGTTTGGCTCAGGAGCAGCCCCAGTGCTCAGATCCTCAGCTGGCTTGAAGGTTGGGGGCTCCCACACCCTGGGACGGAGCACAAGCCCTGGGCCTGTTCCCAGCTTCCAAACCCTAGCCAGGCTAGGGAGAGCCTCCCTGGGCCCCGGTGGGTCCCAGCCTCTGAACCCTAGACAGGCTGGGGAGAGCCTCCGGTCCCTGGTGGACCCCCGTCCCCAGTGCCAGGACTCTCGGCTGGCTTGCAGGATGAGGGGCTCACACACCCTGGGACACTGGGACGGAGTGCAAGCCCTGGGCCCGGGCCCAGCTTCTGAACCCTAGCCAGGCTGGGGAGACCCTCACCGGGACCCGGTGGACCCCGTCCCCAGCATCCAGACCCCCGGCTGGCTTGCAGGACTGGGGGCCCGCACCCTGGGATGGAGCACAAGCTCCGGGCCTGGTCCCAGCTTCCGAACCCTAGCCAGGCCAGGGAGAGCCCCCCCGGGCCCTGGTGGACCCCTGTCCACAGTGCCAGGACCCTCGGCTGGCTTACAGGATGGGGGCTCCCACACCCTGGGACGGAGCACAAGCCCTGGGCATGTTCCCAGCTTCCGAACCCTAGCCAGGTTGGGGAGAGCCTCCCTGGGCCCCGGTGGACCCCTGTCCCCAGCGCCCACGCCCTCTGCTGCCTTGCAGGACCGGGGGCTCCCGTACCCTGGGATACTGGGATGGAGTGCAAGCCCCGGGCCGGGCCCAGCTCCGAACCCTAACCAGGACGGGGAGAGCCTCCCCGGGCCCCGGTGGACCCGTGTCCCCAGCGCATGGACCCTCAAATGACTTGCATGATGGGGGAACCCACACCCTGGGATGGAGCACCAGCCCCGGGCCCGGTCCCAGCTTCCGAACACTAACCAGGCCGGGGAGAGCCTCCCCAAGCCCTGGAGGAACCCTGTCCCCAATGCCGGGACCCTCAGCTGGCTTGCAGGATAGGGGCTCCCGTACCCTGGGATACTGGGACGGAGTGCAAGCCCCGGGCCCGAGCCCAGCTCCGAACCCTAGCCAGGATGGGGAGAGCCTACCCGGGCCCTGTTGGACCCATGTCCCCAGCGCATGGACCCTCGGATGACTTGCAGGAAGGGGGGAACCCACACCCTGGGACACCGGGATGGAGCACAAGCCCCGGGCCCGGCCCCAGCTTCTGAACCCTAGCCAAGCCGGGACAGCCTCCCCGGGCCCTGGAGGACCCCTGTCCCCAATGTCCGGACCCTCAGCTGGCTTGCAGGAGGGGGAGCTCACGCACCCTGGGTTGGAGCATGAGTCCCAGGCCAGGTCCCTGCTTCTGAACCCTAGACAGGCCGGGTAGAGCCTCCCAGGGCCCTGGCGGACCCCCTTCCCTAGCACCCAAACCCTTGGCTGGCTTGCAGAAGAGGGCTCCCGCACCCTGGGATGGAGCATGAGTCCCGGGCCCGGTTCCAGCCTCTGAACTCTAGACAGGCTGGGGAGAGCCCCCCGGGCCCTGGTGGACCCCCGTCCCCAGCGCCCGGACCCTCGGCTGGCTTACAGGATGAGGGGCTCCCACATCCCGGGGCACTGGGACGGAGCACAAGCCCCAGGCCCGGTCCCAGCTTCCGAACCCTTGCCAGGCTGGGGAGAGCCTCCCTAGGCCCTGGTGGACCCCTGTACCCAGCGCCCGGCCCCTTGGCTGGAATCAAGGAGGGTTAAGCTCAGGCCACATACTCTCCCTGACTGCCTGCTCGGGGAGCCCATTTTTCTCTACAGAACTTCGGGGAAGGACACAAGCTGTAGTAAGCCTGGCCGGCTGGCAAGCCGTCCATCCAGTCACCTGGCTTGCAGGGCCATCTTGTCACCTGGCCAGCAGGGCCATCTGGTCACCCGGCCCACAGGGCTTTCTGGTAACCCGGCACGGAGGGCCATCTGACCATTCAGCCAGGCGAAAAGATGGCCCAGGGCGATCCAGCACAAAGATGGCCTGGGAGGGTGCCGTACCCAGTCGACCTTGCAGTCTGGCGAGTGTTGGCCAGGCGTACCGAGGCAGCTGCTCCGGAAGCTCCTTCCCCGGGCTGCTGCTCGCCTCCCTACCCAACTGGGACTGGAGCAGCGGGAAAGAGAGGCCCAGCTGGACCAGGCCATCTACTCACCCTGCCGACCCGGAAAGCATGGTGGGCCCTGTCCCTGCATGCCGGTGGGGGAGGGACAGGAGAGGGAGGCCCCCATGCCGGAGGGCACGTGGTGGATGCAGCCTCCCGCGAACCCGCGTTACCCCCTCCGCGTCCCTCCCACGGGCCCGGTGGCTGAGGGATCCATCCCTGGGTGTGGTGGAGAAGGGCGTTGCAGCAAGGTAGCTGCTCTGCTGTTCATGAAACCCTGACCCAGAATCATGTCGTCTATGAATGATTTTGCACCGGGTGCCCCACGAACATGCGGTGCACTAAGGGTGATGGAGGCGGACCCCTTCTGTCCACACTCTGGTCCCCAAGCGAGCGGCTCTACTCACCGCCCCCCCTGAGAGAGGCCGGCTATCCCAGGCCAACCGAGGCTCCACGGCACTGCGGTATCTTTAGGGTTTAGGGGGGATTCTGACTTAGAGGCGTTCAGTCATAAACCCACAGATGATAGCTTTGCCCCATTGGCTCCTCAGCCAAGCACATACACCAAATGTCTGAACCCGCGGTTCCTCTCATACTGAGTAGGATTACTACTGCAACAACACATCATCAGTAGGGTAAAACAAACCTGTCTCACGACGGTCTAAACCTGGCTAACATTCCGTATTAGTGGGTGAACAATCCAATGCCTGGT
The DNA here is from genome assembly GCF_964261635.1 of Lissotriton helveticus. Taxonomy (NCBI): domain Eukaryota; kingdom Metazoa; phylum Chordata; class Amphibia; order Caudata; family Salamandridae; genus Lissotriton; species Lissotriton helveticus. The sequence continues at coordinate 876,043,067 of NC_136072.1, read as the reverse complement.
GAATACTGCTTCACAATGATAGGAAGAGCCGACATTGAAGGATCAAAAAGTGATGTCGCTATGAAGGCTTGGCTGCCACAAGCCAGTTATCCCTGTGGTAATTTTTCTGACACCTCCTGCTTGAAACCCAAAAAGTCAGAAGGATCATGAGACCCCGCTTTCATGGTCTGCATTCATACTAAAAATCGAGAGCAAGCGATCTTTTGCTCTTCTGTCCCGTGGGAGGTTTGTGTCCTCTCTAAGCTCGCCTTAGGAAACCTGTGTTATCGTTTGAAAGGTGTACCTCCCCAGTCAAACTTCCCACCTTCCACTGTCCCCGGAGCTGCTCGCTGCTTGGAGCCAGAAGCAAGAGCCATACGGGGCTCATCCCCGCCTCACTGGGTGAGTGAAAAAACAATAAGAGTAGTGGTATTTCACCGGCAGCCAGAGGGCTTCCCACTTATCCTACACCTCTCATGTCTCTTCACAGTGCCAGACTAGTCAAGCTCGACAGGATTTTCTTTCCCCAGTGATTCTGCCGAGCCCGTTCTCTTGGCTGTGGTTTTGCTAGTTAGTAGGTAAGGACAGTGTCAATCTCGTTCATCAATTCATGTGCGTCGCTAGTTTGGATGACAAGGCATTTGGCTATAAATGTACCACCTTCCGGTGGCTCATTCTGGATTATTATGCTGCCCATCAACGTCATTTTGGTTTTGCTTCCAACCATACAACATTCTTTCGCTCCGGAGTACAGCCACACTGAACACTTTCCTCACTGGAACTGGGGTCACATATAGGCTAGAGATAGTACACCCTGCAGTACTATTCCAACAATTTAAAATTGTCTACAAACAGTCCTGAGAAATTAAAATATGATTAGCAGGACATCAATAATCAATGTGTGATAATTATGTGTATGCAAATATTTGAGACCTATTCATCATTCAAAACATTTCCATAAGTATGATGTACCCAACTATATCTAAATTGTTATAAGCACACATTTATAACAAAAATACACATCTACAAATTGCACATCTAACTAGAAAAAGCACATCTAAAATATTCACATCTATAAAAATCACATCTATTCTAAATCTTGTGTCAACAATAAACCTTTATGGTAAAACAAAATGCTTTATAAGGGTGACATGTTTGCTGTAAGAAAGTGTACATCTCAGTATAAGCTTGATACTCAATTGTCCATGAATACTTGGCACATTTTAAGAGTGTCCATTAAAGTAGTCAGGCAACCATTTTCCTTGAATGGGAATGACATTTGCAGACCGAAATCAGCCAGAACAACATCATTACATTGAGGCCAAATACCACGACATCCAAAGTTAAAGCCATTTAATTGTAACGTGTTGCATTTTGTGAGATCTTTGATTTGCTGTGACAGATCCTGATAGTATTTCACTTTACTCTCAAACACTCATTCAAGGGAATTCTGAGAGTTTTCATAATGAATTGAAACATCAATCACTACAGCTGTACCATTTTTGGTAAACACTACATCTGGTTTCCGTAGTTCTCCTTGATTATTCTTAACATGAGGTTCCCTATATGCCATCCAACCACACCTGTTTGCTCTATCAATGAGCAGTTCCCAAATGTTGTTATGTCTTTTTTTCCTAATTTCCTTAGTTTTAGGACATGCGCCTGAAATATGAGAAATTCTTTCGCAAACATCATTACAATACCTACATGTAGCAAATGCATAATTTCTTCCCCTAGAGATGGTTTCTTTAGTTTATAAAACATTTTCTCTGAACATCAGTGCAGCTATGTACTGGTTGTCTTTCATTTTGTTATGCTTGCTGATCCAGACGTTTGAGGTTGGATTAATTGCTATGTATTTTATACCATCACCTTGGACAGGGAGATTTGCCCATTTCTCAAATTCTTCTTTTCTCCAAACATATGTTGCTAACAAATTCACATCATAGCTCAGAAACCTACTGTCTAAAATGTTGAGTTTGTGCGTTTTGATGATGTTATCATATTTTTCATTCATATCTTCTCCTGCATACATAAAAGAATGAGCTATGTAGAGGTCTGGAGCTGCCCTGAGATACTATAAACTATTGATTTTTTGAGACCAATTTGTGAACATAGTTTTGGTATACTGAGGCCCCCAAATGATCTTTTCAAATATAGGAAACCATCACATGTGTATGCAGGAAGGTGTAGAAAATGTTTCACATACTTTTTTATTTTTTGATCCAGAACATATACAGTTTTTGCTTCTGTTCCTGTCATTTCCAATTTGAATGATAGTTTAGGGACCAAGTACTGACACAAAATTTCTATTTTCTGCGTGGGCGTAAGTGGTAGATTAAGTGGTAGAGCCCAATTGACAAGAACTTCATTAATTTTGTTGTTGCTTGTATGGCCAGTGTGTGGATCAAAGTTCAATCCGAGGTATCTCTCACTTTCTCATGGATGAATGTTTTCAATATTTTCTTTTTCAAACTGCCATGGTTTACAGTTGTTAATCAGGATTTTATCTTTATGGTGACTGATATAAAATCCATGTGTCTTTTTCCCATTAAGTTTAGATCCTGTTGTGTTACTGAACTTTTCAATGATTTTCAGATTTGTACTCATTCCTTCCCAGGTGCTGCTGAGTACTGCGATGTCATTGGCAAAGGCGAGAGCGGTGATTTGCTCAATAAGACCATTTGATCCAAATGTGAAGCCCTTGCGGTTTTTCTGAAGGTCACAGATCAGAGGATCCATGGCAATGTTAAATAGTAGTGGGGATAAATAGTCACCTTGTTTTAACCCCAGATTTCATTGTTATTTCAGGAGTTGCTTCGTTGTTCTTTCCCTTGAAAAAATGTTGTTGAATCAGTGTACAAGTCTTTTATTATGTCTCTGATGTATGATGGAACTCTGTGCCTTGCGAGACTCTGTACAATGTGACCATGGCTGACAGAGTCGAAGGCTTTTGAGATATCTATAAACACTACTGCTAATGAGTGACTGTTTTTTCGTGCCCCTTTTATGATATTTTGCAGGAGAGTCAGATTCTCGAGACAGCCTCTCACCTTCATAAAGCCTTTTTGTCTCGTATTCAATTACAAAAAAATGTGAGTCTTTTAGTTAGTATTTTTGTGAATAACTTCATGAATGCAGTACACATGGTAATTGGAGGCCAGTTACTGATTTTTTTAAGTTCACTAATTGGTACATTCTTGGGTATCAAAATCGAGCGGTTCGTTTTGATACTTTCTGGTACTCTTCTCATCAACAACCAAGATGATACAATTCTCTACAGCAGTCTTGGTTGCCTGCTGTGCACTTTATACAAGTCATTCAGACCAATCTTATCAGGCTCCACTGCTTCCTTTAAATTGGAGTCCTCGAAGGCATAAGTTATTTCGAGCAGTGTTATTTCTTTACATACATTTCTAATTTTGTAATCCTCTGGTATTCATCAATCGACATACATTTAGGGTTTTTCTTGTTTTCTTTCTCAATTATGTTTTTGTAGTATTGAAAAATTTAATCAGCACTGATTTGGCAAGTGGCATCTTCTGCCCCATTAGTGATAATCCTGGCAATTTTCTTTATGTCTTTTTTAAACATTGCGTGGTATTCTTTATAGCTGCCCTTTGCTTTGGCATAATTTTTCTTGTGCGTCCGAATAAGCCTTCCGTTTTTCTTGTCTTTTTTGTTATCTTGTACCCTACTGAGGCATACTGGTCCTCATCTTGAGCAGAGTTCATAGGCTCATTATTGAGTTCACTTGCTGGTTCATTTGTAGGTACACTTGCTGGAGTAGGACTTATATCAGTGGTGTTTTCTGCGATATAAGTCACTACCTCATCCATCAGATCCATAGCAGCATCGTGTTGCTCTATGTTTTGGGTGTACTTCTCAATTTCTGTGATTCTATCTTCCAGCTCATCAAAGTTCTTGATTTTTTGTGCACGTTTGCGATTGATAAAGTCTCTGCGCTTTTCTGTTGTGACTTCCACTGTAACATCTGGTTCATTGCAAGAGTCATTTTCAGAAATATTTGATGCTTGCAGTACATCTTCTGCCTATTTTTTGTTTATCTCTTCTATCTCTTCTTTTTTCTGCAATTTGTTTTCTGTTTTTATTGTCAAAATAGGAAACCATCAGCGCATTAATATTCCTCTTGTTTTCATATACTTTATCCAATTCTGCTAGTAGCAGTATTTCTTCCTGTGACCATAATTTTGACGGTTTGCTGCTTGCTAGAGCTGCTAGTCTAGCCTCAGTTTGCGCTCTTAGATGCGCATGCTGAGCATGTTGAGAAACACCAATCTTTGTTCCAAATCTGAGGTCACAGAAGCTGCACAGGAATGGCAGCTCTCCTTTTTGAGGTCTTCCTTTACATTTGGCAAAATGGCATGCAATATTGTGGTATTCGACTTCTTTGTCACTTTTTGAGCAATACGTTTTAAGATAGAAGCTATTTGTGATTGTTTGAGACATGTTTTCTCAGTTTTTTAAAAGTTCCCAATATGTCTCCACACAAGTCACATTTATACTTTTCGTTTGGGTATTTCCAATAAGTGACTTTTTTGTATAGTCACTTTTCTTTGTTATTTCATTTGTGCTGACCTCATACACATCGGGAAGATTTTCAAAGTTTGTTGTACCAATGTCATTCTTGGCTGAGGAGGCCCCAAACTCGATGGATTTGCTGAGGTCTACTGTTGTGTCTTCTTCTGCTACGGAGGGTGAACTAAGACCTAGATCGTGATCTGAATCGTTGTTGCTTGTTGCATTGTTTGAAGCGGCTGCTGGTTTGTCAAATTCGATGAGTAGGTTAATGATTTCTGGGAAAGACAGCACCTCCTTACGCCATCTTAACCCCTTCGGGGCTGATGACGAGCTAAGCTCGTCATGGCGCACACCGGTCGTGCGCTGATTACGAGCCCAGATCGTCATGAGCCCCACCCTTGGGGGAAGCGCTGGCGCTCCCCCCGAGGGTCTGCGATCTTGTCGCAAAGTACGGGGATGGCAGCGGAAGAGTTTCCGCTGCCGCCCCCGCCCCTCCCCATGGGAATCCCTGATGACGTCAGCGCGCACAGCGCGCACTGACATCATCAGTGATTCCCAGGCGCTCGGGAAGCCATTTGCTTCCTGCACGCCTGGGATCAAGGTGGGTTTCTGGAGTCCGGCGGGGGTTTGGGGCCGCAAAGAGGCATCAGGGGAGAGGAAAGAGATTTTCCTCTCCCCTGATGTCTCTTTGCAGGGCATTTCTGCCTCACGATCGCACACAGGGTCGCGATCGTGCGGCGGAAATGCCCTCACTAGCACCAGGGATTGTAAATTTAGCTTTTCGGAAGCGACCCCTTGGGCAAGGGTCGCTTCCAGGTGGGCAGCCATAATATTTTTGATTTTCTGCCCCCCCTGGGGGCAAATTGACCCGTTTTTTTGGCCGTTTTGCCCCCAGGGGGGGCAGAAATATCCCACTGACACCAGGGATTTTTTATAGGGCAATATTTGTTTTGGGAAGCGACCCCTTGGGTAAGGGTCGCATCCAGGTGGCTATGATTTTATTGTTTATTTTCTGTCCCCCCTGGGGGCAAATCGGCCCGTTTTTTTTGCATGTTTTGCCCCCAGGGGGGGGGCAGAAAATGCCCACTAGCACCAGGGTATTTAAATTTAGTTTTTAGGAAGCGACCCCTTGGGCAAGGGTCGCTTCCAGGTGGGCTGTGATCATTTTTTTTAATTTTCTGCCCCCCCTGGGGGCAAATCAGCCTGTTTTTTCGGCCGTTCTGCCCCCGGGGGGGGGGGCAGAAATTCCCCACTAGCACCAGGGAATAGTTTTGGGGCAATGTATTTGTTTTGGAAGCGACCCCTTGGGGAAGGGTCGCTTCCTGGTGGCTAGTAGTTCTGTTTATGAATTTCTGCCCCCCTTGGGGCAAATAGGCCTATTTTTTTTACCTTTTGCCTCCTGGTGGGCAGAAAATTGCCACTAGCACCAGGGTTTTTTTTTACATGGTTTGTATTGACCCCTTGTGCAATGGTCACTTCCTGGAGGGATCTTAATTTTTTATGTATATTTGGCAATTAGGCCAGTTTTTTTGCCCATTTTGCCCCCGGGGGGGGGAGGGGGCAGAAAATGCCACTAGGCACCAGTGATTTTTTTTTTGTTATGGCGGCTACCCCTTGGGCAAGGTTTTCTTCTTAGAGGGAACTTGTTTTGGGAATGTTTTTCTGCTTCACCCCCACCCCCCTGGGGGCAAATAGGCCCTTTTCTCTTCTGTTTTTTGGCCCACTAGACCCTAGGATTTGAGATTTGTAGTGTGTCGAAGCGATCCCTTGGGCAAGGCTTGGTTCCAATGGTGGTTATATTTTTGGTTGTTTTTTATTGGCCGCCTCCCTTGGTGCCAGTTGGTCTTTTTTTGTCCTTACTGCCCCCATGTGATGGGGGTACTGTAAGGAGCAAAAGACCGACTGGCACCAAAGGGGTCAGGCAGTAAAACACTTTCAAAAAATTAACCAGTGTTTTCATGGTTTTCCTCACCTAATCCCAATTTGTCCAAGCCCTATTTGATGGCCCATCTGGGCGAATGTAAATTTGGGGGGCAAATTTGTGTGTTTTTTTTTTAATGCTTATAATGTTTGTGAAATGTGGTAGTAATTTTTTTTCTTCTCTATTTTTGTCTTGTTCCAGGCTTTTGCTGTTTGGATTGTTGTAGGTTGTGGGTCTGTTACTGCTAGTTTTGCAGCTTGTGTAGTTGCTTGTGCTTGGTAATTGAATGTATTTTGTACTACTTTCCCTTGATGATTGTCTTTTTGAAAAAGGTGTACTTATAGCAGTTTGTGTGGCTCTGTGTTTTTTCTTTTTTTTTCAGCATTAGTGCTTGATGTGCACTTTGTTTTCTAATCTGTAATTTATTTTTTTCTTTCTAGTGGGATATCATTTCTTTTTGCTGTGTCTCAGCAGAGTAGGTGCTGGTGAGTGTAGTTGCCCCAAAGCAGAACAGGCTAAAAATGAATTTTAAAAAAATGTAGTTTTTAGGTTTGACAAATTAAGCAACCCACCTTAGTCACAGGCTTTTGGCCCACCCACACAAGTGAGGTATCATTTTACTCGGGAGATCAAGGGGAACGCTGGGTGGTAGGACATTTGTGCCGGCATGGAGATCCCACCCAAAAATGTATGAATACGTGTTTTTTTTAGCCTAAATTTAAGGTTTGCAGGGATTCCTGTTTAGGAAAACATTGGGGGACCCATGCATGCCATACCTCCCTGGACTCCCCCAGGTGTCTAGTTTTCAGAACTGTTTGGGTTTGGTAGTTTCAAAAGATGGCCACTGAGTCCCAGGCCAAAAACTCAGGTGCCCCCCCAAAAAATCAAGGTAGTTTTGCTATAGGGTATTTTAAATTCACCACCGTACGATTTGAACCTTTTCCTGTTGCAGCTACTATGCCTACCCATGCAAGTGAGGTACCATTTTTTTCAGGAGACCTGGGGGAACGCTGGATGGGTGGAAATTTGTTGATCCGCGCAGATTCCAGAACTTTCCACCTCAGAAATGTGAGGAAAATGTGTTAGTTTTGTCAAATTCGTAGCTTTGCAAGGGATTCTGGGTAACAAAACCTGGTGGTAGGCAGTCGAGTCACCCCATCCTGAGTCCCACTGGGTGTCTAGTTTTCAAAAATGTATAGGTTTGCTAGGTTTCCCTAGGTGCTGGCAGAGCTATGGCTCAAAAACAAAAGGTAGTCTCTTTGTCCAAAAAGGGCATGATTTCACTGGGAAATTGAGGTGCGACCACGTTGCGTTTTGCGCTGTTTCATGTCGCAGCCACTATGCCTACCCACGCAAGTGAGGTACCATTTTTTTTGGGAGACCTGGGGAAACGCTGGGTGGGTGGAAATGTGTTGATCCACGCAGATTCCATAACTTTCCACCACAGAAATGTGAGGAAAATGTGTTTTTTTTGTCAATTTCTTAGTTTGCAAGGGATTCTGGGTAACAAAACCTGGTGGTAGGCAGTCGAGTCACCCCATCCTGAATTCCCTTGGGTGTCTAGTTTTCAAAAATGTATAGGTTTGCTAGGTTTCCCTAGGTGCTGGCAGAGCTAGGGCTCAAAAACAAAAGGTAGTCTCTTTGTCCAAAAAGGGCAAGATTTCACTGGGAAATTGAGGTGCGCCACATTGCATTTTGCGCTGTTTCATGTCGCTGCCACTATGCCTACCCACGCAAGTGAGGTACCATTTTTTTTGGGAGACCTGGAGGAACGCTGGGTGGGTGGAAATTTGTTGATCCACGCAGATTCCAGAACTTTCCACCATAGAAATGTGAGGAAAATGTGTTTCTTTTGTCAAATTCTTAGCTTTGCAAGGGATTCTGGGTAAGAACACCTGGTGTTAGGCAGACGAGTCACCCCATCCTTAATTCCTCTGGGTGTCTAGGTTCCAAAAATCTATAGGTTTGCTAGGTTTCCCTAGGTGCTGGCAGAGCTAGGGCTCCAAAACAAAAGGTAGTCTCTTTGTCAAAAAAGGGCAAGACTTCACTGGGAAATTGAGGTGCGACTATGTTGCGTTTTGCGCTGTTTCATGTCGCAGCCACTATGCCTACCCACGCAAGTGAGGTACCATTTTTTTCCGGAGACCTGGGGGAACGCTAGGTGGGTGGACATTTGTTGATCCACACAAATTCCAGAACTTTCCTCCACAGAAATGTGAGGAAAATGTGTTTTTTTGTCAATTTCTTAGCTTTGCAAGGGATTCTGGGTAACAAAACCTGGTGGTAGGCAGTCGAGTCACCCCATCCTGAATTCCCCTGGGTGCCTAGTTTTCAAAAATGTATAGGTTTGCTAGGTTTCCCTAGGTGCTGGCAGAGCTAGGGCTCAAAAACAAAAGGTAGTCTCTTTGTCCAAAAAGGGCAAGATTTCACTGGGAAATTGAGGTGCGACCATGTTGCGTTTTGCACTGTTTCATGTCGCAGCCACTATGTCTACCCACGCAAGTGAAGTACAATTTTTTTGGGGAAATCTAGGGGAACGCTGGGTGGGTGAAAATTTGTTGATCCCGCAGATTCCAGAACTTTCCACCACAGAAATGTGAGGAAAATTTGTTTTTTTTGTCAAATTCTTAGATTTGCAAGGGATTCTGGGTAACAACACCTGGCGGTAGGCAGATGAGTCACACCATCCTGAATTCCTCTCGGTGTCTAGGTTCCAAAAATATATAGGTTTGCTAGGTTTCCCTAGGTGCTGGCAGAGCTAGGGCTCAAAAACAAAAGGTAGTCTCTTTGTCCAAAAAGGGCAAGATTTCACTGGGAAATTGAGGTGCGACCATGTTGCGTTTTGCACTGTTTCATGTCGCAGCCACTATGTCTACCCACGCAAGTGAGGTACAATTTTTTTGGGGAAATCTAGGGGAACGCTGGGTGGGTGAAAATTTGTTGATCCCGCAGATTCCAGAACTTTCCACCACAGAAATCTGAGGAAAATATGTTTTTTTTGTCAAATTCTTAGATTTGCAAGGGATTCTGGGTAACAACACCTGGTGGTAGGCAGATGAGTCACACCATCCTGAATTCCTCTGGGTGTGTAGGTTCCAAAAATATATAGGTTTGCTAGGTTTCCCTAGGTGCTGGCAGAGCTAGGGCTCAAAAACAAAAGGTAGTCTCTTTGTCCAAAAAGGGCAAGATTTTACTGGGAAATTGAGGTGCGACCATGTTGCGTTTTGCGCTGTTTCATGTTGCAGCCACTATGTCTACCCACGCAAGTGAGGTACCATTTTTTGGGGGAAATGTAGGGGAACGCTGGGTGGGTGGAAATGTGTTGATCCACGCAGATTCCAGAACTTTCCACCACAGAAATCTGAGGAAAATATGTTTTTGTTGTCAAATTCTTAGATTTGCAAGGGATTCTGGGTAACAAAACCTGGTGGTAGGCAGTTGAGTCATCCTATCCTGAATTCCCCTGGGTGTCTAGTTTTCAAAAATGTATAGGTTTGCTAGGTTTCCCTAGGTGCTGGCAGAGCTAGGGCTCAAAAACAAAAGGTAGTCTCTTTGTCCAAAAATGGCAAGTTTTCACTGGGAAATTGAGGTGCGTCCACGTTGCGTTTCGCGCTGTTTCATGTCGCAGCCACTATGCCTACCCACGCAAGTGAGGTACTATTTTTTTCAGGAGACCTGGGGGAACGCTGGGTGCATGGAAATTTGTTGATCCAAGCAGATTCCAGAACTTTCCACCACAGAAATGTGAGGAAAATGTGTTTTTTTGTCAAATTCTTAGCTTTGCAAGGGATTCTGGGTAACAAAACCTTGTGGTAGGCAGTCGAGTCACCCCATCCTGAATTCCCCTGGCTGTCTACTTTTCAAAAATGTATAGGTTTGCTAGGTTTCCCTAGGTGCCGGCAGAGCTAGGGTGCAAAAACTACAGGTAGGCACTTTGCCATAAAAGGGTCAATTTTTAACTGCAAAATTGAGGTGTGACCACGTTGCATTTTGCGCCGTTTCCTGTCGCAGGCACAAGGCGGACCCACACAAGTAAGGTACCGTTTTTATCGGGAGACTTAGGGTAATTCAGATTTGTAAATCAACTGTTATTACCAATTGAGTTTTCATGCATTTCTCCCTTCCCAATGAAAGACATTGTGTAAAAAAAAAATCTTTTTCAAAAATGACCAATAATTCTCATGCTAGTATGAGTATTCCCAATTTTGAAAATGTGCAATTATATACTGTTTCTAGACTCTATAATTTCTACCCAATTCAGAAATACATAGGTGTCTTACATCCGATTTTTCCACATATACATTTTCCAAGAATAAGTGCTCTGTACCCAGTAAATAAAAAAAAAATCATTGCAAGTTGCTGCTCAGTTTTTGGATCTGGGTTCGTCGAGTTCTTGGAGAAACTACAAGTCCTATATATACCCACAACCAGGAAGGTCTAACAAATGTAATGGTACATTGCTTTCTAAGAGCTATCAAAATTACAAGAAGTTATAGGTGAAAACGTTGAGACAAAAGGCAGTTTTTTTCAACAATTTTTCAATTATTCCAATATTTAACTGTTAGTTTCTAAAAAGAAACCTTCATGGATTTAGACAAATGACCCCTTTTTGAATTTAGCATTTTGTCTACTTTTCGAAAATATATAGCATTCCAGGATCCCTTATTGCTTTGAAACTCATTTCTACCATTAACTGGGAGGAGGTGAAAAGCTCTAAAAATAGCAAAAATAGGCTATGTCCCAGAAAAATGCCAAAACTGTGTGAAAAATGTTGGTTCTCTGACAAAAGACTGTCATTCCCTAAAAGCTGAGAAAATGGAGATTTCAGCCCCACAAACCCTTTTTTGATACCATTTGCAGGGAAAAACCCAGAGGCTTTCATTTGCAGCCCGTTTTTCCCATGTTTCTGAAAAAAACAAAAATTTCACTATATTTTGGTTAATTTCTGGGACGCCTTCAAGGGAATCCTCAAACCCGGGCACCTTTAGAATCCACATGATGTTGGAAGAAAAGGACGCAAAATTGGCATGGATACCTTATGTGGTCAAAAAGTTACAGGGGCCTAAGCGCGCACTACCCCAAATCGCCAAAAAAAGGCTTAGCACAGGAGGGGAAAAGGCCTAGCAGCGCAGGGGTTAATGGGGTTTTTATTCTCCAGGAACTACTCCATCTGTAATTGGGTTTGTTTGCTTCACCATTTCTCACTATCACGCTCGCTGTCATGATAGAACCTTGTTTGGCCTGTCTCTATAGACTTCTCTACGCAGAGTCTAGCACTACAGAGGAAGTTACCATTCGGGACCACTGGGAGGTAAAGGCCACTACAGCCGAGAATAGGTTAAGAGAGTCATAGTTACTCCCGCCGTTTACCCACGCTTCATTGAAATTCTTCACTTTGATATTCAGAGCACTGGGCAGAAATCACATCGCGTAAACACCCACCTCGGGCCTTCGCGATGCTTTGTTTTAATTAAACAGTTGGATTCCCCTGGTCCGCACCGGTTCCAAGTCAGCTGCAAGCCCCCCCGGGGAGGGGGCATGGGGAGAGGCGACCACCACAGCTGGGGCAATCCACAGGAAGGGCCCGGCTTGCACCCAGAGTCGCCGCCACCCCAGAGGAAGACGCCTCGTCTAGCCGCGGCGTGCGCCCAGCCCCGCTTCATGCCCCAGCCCAACTGACACAGCCCTTAGTGTCAGAGCCCGTCTGAGCGCCTGCAGTACAGCGCATGTGATACGAATGACTGTTTACACTTTTCATTGAGGAAAAACTACATTACCCAGAGGCCTCGGCTGAGGCTACATCAGTCCGGGTGACACGCATCCTGTTGCGTGTTATTCTGTTTCCTGCTATCGTTTTGGAGGAAGGAGGTCGCGTCTTGCTGCTGGCTTGGGGGCTCGTCCTGGACGGCTGCTGTGACTCATTCAGAGTTTCAGGTAGGAGCGGCCCCTCGCCTTGAGCTTCCCCGTCATTGAGCGGAGCGCTGTGGGGATCCACGCGTTGCCGTTTGTTGTTGAAGCGCGCAGTGAAGGAACTGCAGCGTTTGCCTTTTCGTTTTGGGAATTTCAGAGGAGCGGAGCGGAGTGGTAGGGCGCCACTACTACTGAAGTAGGCGGTGCGTGGTGGCGGTCGCAGCTCCACGCAGTCAGTACAAGCGCTTGTAATTTGTTCTTTGTTTATGGGACAAATAGTTTCTAAGTACTCGAGGAGCGCTGTGGCGGTCGCAGCTACGCGTTGCCATAAGGAGTAGAAACGTCTAGGAGGTTGTGTTGTTTCATGGTGGTACATTACTACTTCCTTTCCAACAACCTTCGTTTATTATTTACTTTGCTCTCTTCCTTTATTGGTGCCTGGGGACTGCCTGGTGTTCAGAGTGTACTTTTCTCAAGGGAGCGGAGTGCAGTGGTCCTTGCTTCCCACGCATTACCGTGTCCTGGATTTAGACACTTTCACAGCTGCATTGTTCTCTCTCAAACCTGTTCTTCTGTCATGGTGGTGACTCCCACCCGGAATCCCTTATTGTGCAGGCATAGGCTGTGATTAAGGTATAGAGGAGGGTCCTGTCTGGGTCATGAGTGTGTTAGTACTTGATATCAGACTGAGGCTAACCTATGTGTGTTCCCTATAGGTCTCAAGCTTGTATATCTAAAGGGAGAACAGAGAAAAAACCAGTAGAAAAGGCCTGCCTTTTCCCCCCACAGGTATTCAGTCTACTAATCAGTACATTAGATGTTACGGTGTTGCACGATAGGTGATCTTACCCCTGTATGTTCTGTCGTTTCAGGTACATCCCTTTCCCAGCTGTTCCCTTCCTTCCCTTCCCTGTTTATTATTTTACTTTTCCCCTCACCTAATGGCTCAAATCCTCTGTTGACTCAATATCAGAGTGTTTGTGACGTTTGGAGGTGGGCTTTATATTCATCACTCGGATCCTGTGGAGCGTACCTGACACTTAGAGCCAATCCTTATCCCAAAGTTACAGATCTGACTTGCCGACTTCCCTTACCTGCATTGTTCCAACATGCCAGAGGCTGTTCACCTTGGAGACCTACTGTGGATATGGGTACGGCCCAGCATGAGATTTATACCATCTTCCACGGATTTTCAAGGATCAGCGAGAGCTGACTGGACACCGCCGGAACCACAACGCTTTCCAAGGCTCGGGCCCCTCTCTCAGGGTAAACCCATTCCTGGGCGCCCTGCCCTTCCCATAGAAAAGAGAACTCTCCCCAGGGCTCCCAACAGCTTCTCTGGGATCGTTTGCGTTACCGCCCTGGTAGACACGAGGACGCCCGTCTCTGCCACTCCAGTGTTGGGGATATGAACCCGACTCCCTTTCGATCAACCAAGGCAACGGAGGCCATCGTTCTTCCGACCAGCCCTTGTCCATCTCTTAGGCCCGACTGACCCATGTTTGACTGCTGTTCACATGGAACCCCTTTCCACTTTGTCCTTCAAAGTTCTCGTTTGAATATTTTCCACTATCACCAAGATTTGCATCAGTGGCGGCTCTCAGGGCTGGCGACGGCCAGGAATGTGCCCGAGGCTCCAACGCTATCCATTTTCAGGGCTAGTCGATTCAGCAGGTGAGTTGTTACACACGCCTTAGTGTATTCCGGCTTCCATGGGCCACGCCCTGCTGTCTATATCAGCCAACACCATTTCTGGGGTCTGATGAGTATCGGGCGCCTTAACCCGGCGTTTGGTTCATCCCACAGGACCAGTTCTGCTTACCAAAAGTGGCCCACTAGGCACTTGCATTCCATGCCCGGCTCCACTCCAGCGAGCCGGGCTTCTTACCCATTTAAAGTTTGAGAAAAGGTTGAGATCGTTTTGGCCCCAAGACCTCTAATCATTCGCTTCACCAGATAAAACTGGGGGCTCCGAGAGCTAGCTATCCTGAGGGAAACTTCAGAGGGAACCAGCTACTAGATGGTTTGATTAGTCTTTTGCCCCTATACCCAGGTCAGATGACTGATTTGCACGTCTGGACCGCTATGTACCTCCAGCAGAGTTTTCTCTGGCTTCGCCCTGTCCAGGCATAGTTCACCATCTTGAGACCAAAAACCTGTGCACACATGAAAATAAAGCATATGTATATCGTAATAACCTTCCAAATCTTGGTGGCTCCTCAGTGATAACCTGGTGTCCTGTCAGACCCCATGTAACGGCGTCCTTCTTGTATCCGTGGATGATGCACATTTTTGTACCGCTTTGGCCGCCATAAGTGTGGCAGGGTATGCTCAGACGTGAGTCCCTTGCTCACTTTGCCACTGGATTCAAGCAAGCCGGGCTGAAGACGGCTGTAATGCCAGAAACCGGTCCTCGGAAGCTTGTTTCTGGTCCAGGGAAGGCATGGCTTGGCAGGTCGGGCTGGACTGTTCCCATGAGGCACAGGTTCAGACTGATTTGCATATAGCCATGTCTGAACTGGGGTGGCAGAGTGGGCTAAAGAACGGTGATGGATCAAACCCAGATCTTTTGACTGGGTGTGGGTGTTTGATTGGCTCAGATGCTCCGTCCATCACCACCCCCTTTTGTACTGCTTTGGCCGCCATAAGTGTGGCAGGGTATGCTCAGACGTGAGTCCCTTGCTCACTTTGCCACTGGATTCAAGCAAGCCGGGCTGAAGACGGCTGTAATGCCAGAAACCGGTCCTCGGAAGCTTGTTTCCGGTGCAGGGAAGGCATGGCTTCGCAGTTTGGGCTGGACTGTTCCCATGAGGCACAGGGTCAGACTGATTTGCATATAGCCATGTCTGAACTGGGGTGGCAGAATGGACTAAAGAACGGTGTTGGATCAAACCCAGATCTTTTGACTGGGTGTTAGTGTTTGATTGGCTCAGATGCTCCGTCCATCACCACCCCCTTTTGTACCGCTTTGGCCGCCATAAGTGTGGCAGGGTATGCTCAGACGTGAGTTCCTTGCTCACTTTGCCACTGGATTCAAGCAAGCCGGGCTGAAGACGGCTGTAATGCCAGAAACCGGTCCTTGGAAGCTTGTTTCCGATCCAGGGAAGGCATGGCTTGGCAGTTCGGGCTGGACTGTTCCCATGAGGCACAGGGTCAGACTGATTTGCATATAGCCATGTCTGAACTGGGGTGGCAGAGTGGGATAAAGCACAGTGATGGATCAAACCCAGATCTTTTGACTGGGTGTGAGTGTTTGATTGGCTCAGATGCTCCGTCCATCACCACCCCCTTTTGTACCGCTTTGGCCGCCATAAGTGTGGCAGGGTATGCTCAGACGTGAGTCCCTTGCTCACTTTGCCACTGGATTCAAGCAAGCCGGGCTGAAGACGGCTGTAATGCCAGAAACCGGTCCTCGGAAGCTTGTTTCCGGTCCAGGGAAGGCATGGCTTGGCAGTTCGGACTGGACTGTTCCCATGAGGCACAGGGTCAGACTGATTTGCATATAGCCATGTCTGAACTGGGGTGGCAGAGTGGGCTAAAGAACGGTGATGGATCAAACCCAGATCTTTTGACTGGGTGTGAGTGCTTGATTCGCTCAGATGCTCCGTCCATCACCACCCCCTTTTGTACCGCTTTGGCCGCCATAAGTGTGGCAGGGTATGCTCAGACGTGAGTCCCTTGATCACTTTGCCACTGGATTCAAGCAAGCCGGGCTGAAGACGGCTGTAATGCCAGAAACCGGTCATCGGAAGCTTGTTTCCGGTCCAGGGAAGATATGGCTTGGCAGTTCGGGCTGGACTGTTCCCATGAGGCACAGGGTCAGACTGATTTGCATATAGCCATGTCTGAACTGGGGTGGCATAGTGGGCTAAAGAACGGTGATGGATCAAACCCAGATCTTTTGACTGGGTGTGAGTGTTTGATTGGCTCAGATGCTCCGTCCATCACCACCCCCTTTTGTGCCGCTGGAAACACGGCAGGATCCCACAAAACTGGCTTGCGCTGGCCCTCACCTTCATTTTGCCACAGGGTTTTGCTCAGCCCTCCGACTTGCGCACGTATTAGACTCCTTGGTCCGTGTTTCAAAACGGGTCGGTGGGTAACCAACATCACCGCAGACCACTGGCACATGGCAACCTTCACACACCCCTCCCTTTCTGGAGTCTGCCAGAGGAAGGAGCCCATCCACGGGAAGGCTCGCTGTTGGGGTGTGGAGAGGTGAGGTCGCATGGGCACCGGCAGGCTCAGAAGTCTCCCCCGGGAGGGAGGCAGGCTGAGGCGCAGCCTGAGTGAGACGCAGGGATGCCAGAGCCTGGGAGTGGCGGCACCCCTTGGAACGGTCGATCAGAGCTGCTGTGGAAATGTCCTGGGCAGAGATGGATCACGGCGTGGCGCAGGGGGCATTCAGATATCCTGGGCAGCGGCATCCCGAGTGCCTGGTACCACTCGACCCCTTCCACTCAGGTCAGACCACTGGGGGGCATGAGCTGCCGGGGCCACTCATCCTTCGCTCTGCTGGGTAAAGGGCCTCCCATCAGGCAGCAGGCCCTCGAGTCAGACGGTCCATGCGGGTGGAAGCTAATTGTTTGAAACAACAGCCGAGGCTGGCCAAGCAGTCCATCCCTAAACAGACCCAGAGTGCCCTGGCAGGCCACTCTGCACAGGGGGTATGCTGGCTTAGTGTCCCCTGCCTGCTCCCAGGGCAAGCAGACACAGAGAAAAAGGGCCATTGGGAAGAGGCTGAGAGGCAGGTGTGTACCCAGGCCCCTAAAGGCCCCAGCGGGCAAGCCCGGGTGCTGGCTTCCCCATCTCGGCATCGCCGGACCTCACAGAGGTCTGACTGAGCAAACTCAGAAAAAAAGGACCATCAGGAAGTGGCTGACAGGCAGGTGCATACCTGGGCCACTGGGGGCTGCGGCAGCAGGCCCATGCTCTGACGTCACCAGTTTCAGAATCGCCGTATCTCATGGAGGTCTGACTGACCCTCTCCCTAGTAATCCAGAGGAAAATTATCCCCTTTTCTTGTAATCCATGCACACAAAGGTGATAGAGGGGACGCAAGGCACGAAAGTACCCAACCTCCTGGAGCCCTCGCTGGCATCGGGGAGGCAAATGAGCCCTCATTGGGACTTCCAGGGAAGCCGGTCATCTGGTCACCCTATGAGAAAGCATTGTGAGTGACCAGATAGCTGAGGGGATAGGTGCAACCAGATGGGCGGGCACGAAAGGGAAGCCATCTGGTCGCTCTGTGCCACAATGGAAGAGTGAGCGGGCGCCAGGGCAAGGGGGACCGGAGGCCCAGGGACCCAGCTGGGCCCCAGCCATGGAGGCTGCAAGGGGATCCTACCACACGGGGGCCGCGGACACCTTGACAAGCAGGGTACGCCTGCATGGGACCGACAGACCCCCTCTTGAGCCCTTGGTGGAGCAGCAGGCTGGGGACGGGGCTCAGGGCTGTAGCACCCGGTGGGCCCCTGGACCCAGCCAGGGCCGCCAGACCCAGAGGCATAGGGGAAGCCTACACGTGCCCGCCGGACACCATCCAGGGCACCCTGACACACAGCAGGACTGAGGACAGAGCCCGGGGTGGGAAGACCACCCTCCCGGGGGCACTCAGGGGCCTCGGCCAGAGTTCCTGAACCCAGCCAAGCAAGGGAAGGCTCCACGGGCACCACGAAACCCCGTCCCGGGCCTTTGGCAGAGCAGCATGCCGGGAGGTGGGGCTCAGGGCTAGAGCACCTGACCCAGGCCCGACAGGGCCCCTAGAGCCAGCCAGGGCTCCCAGGCGCAGAGGCACAGGGGAAGCCTCCCCAGGCCCACCGGACACCATCCCAGGTACCCTGCCACGCAGCAGGACCGAGGACAGAGCCTGGGGTATGGAGGCCATGACCAGAGATCCTGAACACAGCACAGCAAGGGAGGCTCCCCGGGCACCACGGAACCCTGTCCTTGGCCTTTGGCAGAGCAGAAGGCCGGGGGGTTGGGGGTCGGGGTCCCTGGATCCAGCCAGGGATTCCAGGCCAGGAGGCGCAGGGGAAGCCTCCCCGGGCCAGCCGGAAACCATCCTGGGCACCCTGCCATGCAGCAGGACCAAGGGCGGAGCCCGAGGTGGGGAGGCCACCATCCCCGGGCCCTCAGGGGCCCTGGATGGAGCTCTTGAACCCAGCCAAGCAAGTGGAGGCTCCACAGCACCAAGGAACCCCGTCCTGGGCATTTGGCAGAGTGGCAGGCTGGGGAACAGGGCCCAGGGCCAAAGCACCTGACCCGGGGCCCGATGGAGCCCCTCGACCCAGCATGGGCTCCCAGGCCCAGAGTCACCGCACAACATCCCAGGTACCTTGCCAGGCAGCAGGACTGAGGACAGAGCTGAGGGTGGGGGACGGGGCCCAGGGCTGGAGCACCGGACCCGGGGCCCATTGGGGCCCATGGACCCAGACAGGGATCCCGGGCCCAGAGGCGCAAGGGAAGCCTCCCCGGGCCCGAACCATGCAGCAGGACCAAGGACAGAGCCCCGGTGGGGAGATCGCCCTTCCCGGGGCTCCTGGGAGCCCCTGAACCCAGCCAAGCAGGGGGAGGCTCCCCATGCCCACAGGACCCAATCCGTGGCAACCTGCCACATGGCATGCCCTGGGACAGACCCCGGGATGGGGCAGCATCCTGGCCCATCCTGCTGCCAGCTGAGGACCACTAGGCTGAGAGGGGTTCCGGAGTACCCAGTCCCTAGTAATCTGGAGGAAGGCTACTCCCCTTTCTGGTAACCCGTGCACACCTCTAGACTCAGGGGTACCTAGGGGCAGATGCACCCGAACTCCTGGAGCCCTGGCTGGGATTGGGGAGGCAAATGAGCCCTCATCAAGACTTCCAGGGCAGCCCGGCCATCTGGTCGCCCCATTGGAAAGCATTGCGTGCGACCAGATGGCCGAGAGGAATGGTGCGACCAGATGGACAGGACCGAAAGGACTTCCGTATGCCCACCCGAGCCGAGCGATTGCGTTAGGGCTCCCGCCTACCCATGTAGGGCACCGGGGCTCCGCTTCCCCAAGGGGGGCTGGGCCTCCGGCACGGGCAGGACCGCCGGAGCTCTCGGGCTCGGGCCTGGACACCAGGGGAGGACATACCCAGGACCGATCCCAGGCACTTTACCACACCGTGTGCCGAAAGGACGCCCATCTGGACCCCGGCCGGGCCTCAGGCATGGAGAGGACCACTGGAGCTCTCCAGGCCTGGACACCTGTAGAGACCTGCCCAGGACCCATGGCGCCCATCCCAGGTACTTTGTCATGCCGTGGGCCGGAGGAGGGAGCCCCTGGATGGAGGGGAGGTGTTGTCCAGGCATAGGGTGGACCGCCAGAGCTCTCAGGCCCGGACGGACAGGGGAGGAAACACCTGTGACCCATGGAGCCTGTCCCGGGCACTTTGCCACGCCGTGGGCCGGAGGAGGGAGCCCACCGTGACAGAGTGGAGGTGTTGTCCGGGCATAGCCTATCTGGCCACCGGCGAAGAACCACCAGCCAGGGATGGGGTCTCCCGGCATACCCTGCCCCTAGTAATCCGAAGGAAGGTTACCCCTCTTTCTGGGTACCTGTGTGTTCCGAGAGACTCAGGGTACTCTAGGCCCGGATGTGCCCAACCTCATAGTGCCCTGGCTGGGATCAGGGAGGCGAAAAAGCCCCCACTAGGACTTCCAAGGTGGCCCGGCCATCTGGTCGCTGCATTGGAAGGCATGGCATGCGCCCAGATGGCCGAGGGGGAAAAGGTGCAACCAGATGGCCAGGACCGAAAGGGCACCCATCTGCCTGCCCGAGCCTTCACCGTAGGGCTCCTGCCTGCCCTTGCAGGGCTCGGGGATGCACTTTCCATGGGCTCAGAGACCCCGGCTGGGCCTCAGGCATGGGGAGGCCTGCAGGTGCTTTAGGGGCCCGGATGCCCGGGGGAGGACTACGCAGTACCGATGGAGCCCGTCCCGGGCACTTTGCCACAGTGCGGAATGGTCAGAGGGAGCCCCGGAGGGTGGGGAGGTGTCGTCCGGGCCCAGCCGATCTGGAGCCCAGCTCAGAACTGCCAGCCCGGGAGAGGTGTCCAGGCATACCCTGCCCCTAGTAATCCGGAGGAAGGCTACCCCTCTTTCTGGGAACCCGTGCACACCGAGAGACTCCGGAGACCCTAGACCCGGACATGCCCGACCTCCTGGAGCCCTGGCTGGGATTAGGGAGGCGAATGAGCCCCCATCAGGCCTTTAAGGGTGGCCCGACCATCTGGTCGCCCCATTGGAAAGCATTGAGTGCGACCAGATGGCTGAGGGGAAAAGTGAGGCCAGATGGCTGGGACCAGAAGGACGCCCGTCTGGCTGCCCCATGCCTTCACAGAGGGCTCTTGCCTGCGTACGCAGGGCTCGGGGCTCCGCATCCAGGGGAGCTCATGGACCCCGGCTGGGCCTCAGGCACGGAGAGGACCACCTGAGCTCTCGAGGCTTGGACAACCAGGGGGGGGGGACTGCCCGGTACCCATGGAGCCAGTCTCGGTCACTTTGCCAAGCCATGGGCCAGAGAAGGGAGCCCATGGATGGAGGGGAGGTGTTAACTGGGCATAGACCATCTGGTCCCCGGCAAAGAACCACCAGACTTAGGGGTGGTGTTCGGCATTCCCTGCCCCTACTAATCCTGAGGAAAGCCACCCCTCTTTCTGGGAACACTGTGCGCACCGCAAGACTCAGGGGACCCTGGGCGCAAATGCGCACTGAACTCCTGGAGCCCCAGCTGGGATCCGGGAGGTGAATGAGCCCTCATCGTGACTTCTGGGCCTGAAAGGACTCCCAACTGCCTGCTCCGAGCCTTCGTGGTAGGGCTCCCACCTGCCCACGCAGGGCTTGGGAGCCCACATCCAGGGGTGCTCTGGGACCCTGGCTGGGTCTCAGGCACGGGGTAGACCACCGTGGCTCTTCGGCCCGAATGCCCAGGGAAGGCTGCCCGGGACACAAGGAGCCCGACCCGGGCACTTTGCCACGCCGTTGGCCGGAGGAGTGTGCTTCCGGACGGAGGGGAGGTGTTGTCGGGGCATAGACCATCTGGTCCCTGGCAAATAACCGCCTGCCGGGGATTGGTGTTTCAGCATACCCTTCCCCTACTAATCCAGTGGAAAGCTACCCCTCTTTCTGGGAACCTGTGCGCACCGCAAGACTCGGGAGACCCTAGGGGGACATGCCTGACATCCTGGAGCCCTGGCTGGGATCACGGAGGCGAATGAGCCCCCATCGGGACTTCTAGGGTGGATCGGCCATCTGGTCGCCGCATTGGACAGCCTTGTGTGTGAACAGATGGCCAAGGTAAAAGGTGCTACCAGATGGCCGGGACTGAAAGGACTCCCATCTGCCTGGACCGATCCGAGCCATAGCAGTATGGCTCCCGCCTGCCCATGCAGGCCCCAGGGCTCTGCACAAGGCACCCTTGTCCCGGGCAGATGGACACTTGGCAGGCCGCTGGACAGGGGCTCCCACACCCCTGCCCCTAACCAAAACCCAGGCCCCGAGGCCGGTCCCTGCTTCTTAACACAGCCAGGCCTTGGAGATCGAGGAGCCTGCTCAGGCATGAGGGACAACTGTCCCGGGCACACAGACCCTCAGGACGTGCGCTTGTTTTCCACACATTTGTTTTCCAAAATTCCGCATAAAGGCCTTACGCCAATTCCGCCCAGCCCTAATATGTATATGATTCAACAGACTACAGACTATCATAATGAACACTATGACACCACAGATGGATTTTGAAAAACATAACTTCTTCAGGTTTTGCATTGCTGTGGTTCCGAGATGGGTAGGCAAGTTTCTTTCCATTGTTGGTATCTTCACCACCACAAAGGTCAGAGAGGATTTTTGGCATGTCACAGCTCAGAGTCTGGCAGACAAACTACTGTTGTACTTGGGCTCATTGGTGTGCAATGGCCGTTGAGGCCGAAGGAGTTCTTGTTTCTCTTCCTTATCCTGTTGTTGTTCCTCTAGATGGGTCTGTGGCAAGGAGGCTCTTTTGATGTGGGAAGCATGAATTCTATTCTTATATCCCATGCACTTGACACCAGTTTGCGTTGCCAGCGGAACTTGTGGTGGGCCCTTTCAACAGGATTGCAGGTAGATGGACCTGTGGATATTCTTTTCCGTAACCCACTTGCCTTGTTTGAGGTTATGGCCTGGTCCCTGCAGGGATAACAGCAGTGCATCCTTCACCCGTTGGTAAATAATTTTAATATGTTTTGTAAGTTCAACACAGTATTCTTGAAGCAAAGAATAAGTTTATTTGTGCCGTTAATAGTTTCTTATGGATGCCCGAACAGGTCAAAGGGTGTCCTGTCACAATTTCATGTGGCCTAAGCAAATTAATATTGTCTGGAGTAGCTCCCATTGACATTAATGTGAGGTACAGTGCATCTACCCATGTCAAAGTTGTTTCAGTGCATATGTTTGCAATTTTCGCTTTCAGGATGCTATTTTGATTTTCCACAGCACCTGCTGCTTGAGGATGACAGACACAATGAAACTTCTATTGTACCCCCAATGCTTTACAAACCAGTTGATCACTTTGTCAATAAAGTGCACGCCATTGTCACTCCAAACCATTTGCGGTAAACCAATACAGGGAAACTGGTCTTTGAGCAGGCACTTAGCAACCGTTTGTGCTTCGCATCTCTTGGTTAAGATAAACTTCAATCCTTTTTTCTAAACAAGCACACCAACGTCCCGCATGTGAATGCGTGTTTATCAGTGGTAGCACCACGAAATTCACCTTCAAATGTTCAAAAGGAACTTCAGTTGGCCAATTTTTCTAGAAGGAGTTGGTATGTCTTAACCGGGGTTGTGTTGCGTACACACCATACAACTTTTACAAATCTTAACACATATTTCCTTATCTGGACATTTTCCCAGAATAGTATCATACTGTTGACAATACCATGTCGGCCTAGGTGAGTAATACCATGCATCGTAAAAGTTATAGGCTACAACAAAGCATTTGGCATCATATATCGGAAATTATATTTAATTTTCCAATATGCTTCAACCGTTGAGCCACAATTCTATCAACTTTGTAACTCTTCCTTTGTAGCCTTCTTCTGTAATTTAGCTATGCCCCTGGAACTAAAATCAAATGCCTGTTCTTTCTCTTCAGTAAACATTTACGGAATACATAAATCAATAAAGTGAAATTCGGTACAGTTTGCTTAACAATTTCATCGCCAAAAGCATTCCCCCTAAAAACATTGTCAGTTATTTTCTTATGAGTTTTATATCTAACAATGGCAATTTTCTTCGGGAGGTAAAAAGCATTAAGTAGCTTCACAATCAGCACACCATGTTGTATTTGTTGTATTGTATTTTAGTTCTTTGGGAACTTAAAAACCCTCTTTCAGCCAAAAGGAGGCCAAAGTTGTGGTCCACCCAGAAGACATATTGGCTGTCGCTGCATATGTTGACAGTAAGTTTCATACTTAATTCACCAACCCTTGTCAGTGCAATTATCTTGGCATCTTGTGTTGATAATTCTAATATTCTGCAGGTCTCACCTACCCTGTGCAATGTTGTGACAGCATAAGCCACAATTGTGGGGCCACCAGGGAGTTTACAGCATGAACCATCTACCCACAAATCTCTATCACTTTCCTGCATGGGTGTGTCTTGTAAATCTATTCTCCCCGTTTTTGGTCTTCTGGTATCAGTATACAATTGTGTAATGGTTTGTTATCAGTATGAGGTAATGATAGCAGGATCGCAGGATTCAAGGTATTGCAACCTGAGGTGCAAATATTTTCAATTCATAATGTGTCTGTCTTGCATTTGTTAAATATGTGCATGTTTTGTTGAATAGTAGATCCACAGAGTGGGGAACATACAGGTGAACCTTGCAATCCAAGGTCAGTGTTTCGGCTTGTTGGAGAGAAAGTGCTGTGGCTGCATTGGCATGCAAGCAACCTGGGAGCCCTAGAGCTACCACATCCAAAGTTGCAGAAAAGTAATGCAACTGGTTGTTACCTGTCCAAACGTTATTTATTAAGAACAATATGAACACAACCATCTCTTTCATGAACATATCAGTGAAAATCTTTAGTATAATCAGGCATTCCTAAAGCTGGAGTTTCACACAGGGCGTGTCTAAAAGTTATTCATGACGTTCTTGTGCCCAAAGTAGAGGGTCTGGTGTATTCTTATGGGTAAGAGAAAGGAGAGTCTTAGAGATAAGAGAAAAATGTGGAAGCCCTTATCTGCAAAAGCCTGCCATATTCAGGAAAACACATACTTGCTGCTGGTTTGTGGGAGATTCAATTTCTAGTATTGATCGTACACACTCTGGGTCTATTTGTCTTTTCCCCTTCAACAGGAGGTGTCCTAAATAGGCAACCTCTCGTTGAGCGAACTGTAATTTAGTATGGTAGACCTTGTGCCCTCTGCCACAAACAAAATTCAATAAGGCTATTGTGTCTGCAGTGCATGCTTCTTTGGTGGTATTAGCAATCAAAATAAATATTGGCAATATATTGAATGATTGTGCTGTTGGGTTGAGGCTTCAAATGGTCTAGTTGTGCTTTCAAAGCCTGAAAATAAATGGAAGGCCTTTCAGCAAAACAGACAATAACCGCCTACCCATTCAGTTTACATCTTGCATTCATCAAAACTGCTATAGTTATTCCATACATATATGTTGAGCCCAGCATTCAATGTGCATACACATAATTATTTTCATTTACTTTTTTTCCCTTCAAAACATAGTATTTTCTTTTCCAGAATATTTAATTTTTTATATGTGAATATGATTAAACAAAATACTTTAAAAAAAGTATCAATATTTTGCCAACAAGGCTTCATATGCCATTCTCCAATTCAATCCAATACTCTATACGTCAGCAATATACCATAAAAGAGATGCCCATTAAAAATAAAAGAGGCACAGAAAATTAAGTCAACATCAACAGGTTAAAATAGATAAAACAAACCAACAAGTCATAAAATTACAAATAAAATTCATACATGGGCCCGCTAGTACATAAAATAATAGGTCCAATGTTAAAAAGTAGTATAGAGAAAATAATGAATTCATAGATTGTGCAATCCCACAAATGGGCCAATTTCGTTAGAAACACATTTTCTTCTGTTTCTTACACATGAAACAGATACCTGGATAATGCAAATACCAGATGAGGGGTTCTGTCGGCTTGATGGATCCTATGGGCTTCCTTATTCCTTGAGGTACCAAGTTCCCTACAAATAGGAATTAGCCATTTCACACATGGTCCTTTGTAGGCTGGACAGAAGAATAGCAATTGGGGTAGATCCTCCCTCTTATAGCTGCAGATTTGGCACTCCTGGTTAAGACTATTCAATTTTGCTAACCATTTTTACTTAAAACTCTTGAGGGGGGGGGGGGGGGTTTCCATGTCTAAATTGGACACAACGTTTTTTAGCTAAATTCGGCTCTATGTCATCAAATACATTTTCCAGATGGTAATTATCTTTGATCACTAAAAATGAGGTGAATAAAGTGACTTGTGCATTCATTAGAAGGTTGCTGCATTTGTAATTTTTCAATTGATTTTATAACTCATTTGCAGTAATTATTGGACAGCGGCCCATTGGATCGTTCCAGAGATCAGGAAAGCCAATTTCCTTGAGGGAGTCATTGACAAATTTGATCCAGGTGAGTTTCATTGCATTCGGATGACTGAGAAATTTCTCCAACCCATTTTGATATAACGAACGTTCCAGGGCAACCCAGATGTGCCTTCAAAAAATAGGCTGGTGGAATTCTATCTTGCCAATTATCAGCCTGAGTCCCAAATCCATCCTCAATGGTAGCAAGGGAGTGCTGACCACTAGCACAAAAGCTGCCTTATAAATCTATTATTGTCAAGGGTTTTTGATTTGTGTGAACCCAGATCTCTGCCTCATAAAGGGTTCCTGCAAGTGCCTGATGCATGCATAGTTGAATAACGGGAGATACACATTTGCAAAGCGTCCCCTTGTATTGCTTCAGCAACCCCCCAATTTGTTGCTCCAGTTTTAGTCTTCTTTTAGAGACTTGTGAGGACCAATCTTGCTTCCCATCTAAAGTAATCCCCAGATAGTCAAATAGGTGTACCTGCTCCAAGGGAACACCATGAAAGGTGGGATTAGATCATGTTGAGGAGGGTCAGGGATTAAAAACCGTACATTTGGCTTTGTTGATCTTAAGTTCCAGCCCTCTCATCTCACAGAATCTGCTAAAACCATCTGGCAGTTTCTAGAGCCCCATGTTTTTCTTGGAGAGTAAAAGTGTATCACAGCAAACAGGAGGGACGGAACCATCATTCCTGCTAGACATGGGACATCATTGTCACTTCAATTAAAAAAAAACACTAGAACATTCAAAAACTAAGTAAAAAGGGTGGATGCCAGACCACAACCCTGTCCAACCCCACGCATAATGGGAATGGGCTTGATAACTTCACCAAGCTTACCATATCTAATTTACTTGTAGTAGCATGCCCGAATCAGCCAGGCATTTCCACAACTGAGTTCTGGGGACTAGGTCAAATGCAGATCTAAGGTCAATGAATACTGCATACAGCCTCCCTTTCTCAAAGCTTACAACATTCCAATAAATCAGCTGCAGTCTAAAAACCATGTCAACAGTGGAGGTATTGGTTCAGATACCCGCTTGTAGGGGGCAAATTATGCTACTGCCTTCAAGCCATTGCTAAAGCCTACCTAGTAACACCCTCCTAAAAAGTTTTTATGTGGTGTATAAAAGGCTAATTGGCCGATAATTGCCAGATCCAAGGGTCAACTTTTTTTTTATAAATCTCAGTCCCTGCTCACTTTTTGGGAATGCTGGACCCAATTCAAATAGTATTAAAACCCTTAGTAAAACAGGGTATCCATATATCTATTTCCGATAAAAACAAGTTACCAGGGATCTTGTCAATACCAGGAGCTTTTCTGAAGTGATATCTTTCGAATCCTCTTGTCTACCTCCATACAAGTTATGAGGGGAAAGTCGTCTTTATCCTTCCCTGGCCCTAAATACAGTAACGACTAGTGGAACTGCAGCTTGATGTAATAATTTTAATGCTTTTGCACTTGACTCGTGAGGAACACCTAGTAACGACTAGTTGAACTGCAGCTCTTTGTAGAATTATTTTGATATTGGATAATATAATATTCACTGCCCACTGCTAACCTTGTCCCATAATGCTTTGCAGGGCCTTTGGTTGGGATTGTATTTTTGCCCATAACTGTGCTTGGGGTGGTCCTAAGAGGATGGGACCACCACCAAATCGTACAGCAAAATGCCCTCTTTGTTTTCAAGGCATCTGCTTGGTTCTCTCCCTAGGTTAGGGAGGACCCCAAAATCATCACCTCTCTCACTGCTTGCTAAATTTTTATTTTCACTCTTGTGAAATGACTATATGCATTTTAGCATGAATAGAGATACTTGTTATTTTACCAAAAGTGTATGAGGTTTCTGTTTTATTAATTGGGAGTCTAGGGCGAAATTGCGGGATTCACTGAGTTTTTTTTCAACTTCGTGGAATTCCGCGTTGTAGTACACCGCCAACTACGCCCACCCATAATATTGATCTCCTCTTGGACCTAGCCACAGCAGATTACTGAATTCTACATTTACTTGTCTGTCCATTGGTTGTGAGAGAGATAGCTGGGTTTATGCTGGTGGAAGTTCCAACTCTATCTTGATGACATCATGGTCACTATTGTGCATGTGAGCCACCAGCCTATCCTCTAGGAATGGCCAGAGTTTAACATCTAGGAGGATATAATCCATGGGGGCTAGTGCTACCTGTTCTATTAAAGGTGTGGGTGCCTTTTCTGTCAGATTTAGCTCTTTTGTTGCACTCTCGAATAGTGCAATTCAGGGATAGGGCATTTATCTGTATCTCCAGCGGGGACCCTTTTTGATAGAGGAAATGTTGAGTACAGAAGTTGTCAGGTTCTATTCTCCTCCGGCAAGAAGTAACAAGTAACCAATTCCAGGGGCTTGAACTGGCAGTTAAAATCACCCCCACTATTTTTAGCACATCGGGGTGAAAGTCAGCTATTGTGAAATTAAAACTTCTATAGTGGGGCATTCCTGGAGTTTAGCAGATGGTCTTAGATAGATATTATACATATTACCTAAATATACATTAGGAAATGTAATAGATACACAAAGAATATCCTCAGCTACTATTTCTGACCCCATCACCTTATCTTCATCCAAGCCATTTGTCCCCCAGTAGGCCTTCCCTTCCTAAGTGACCTAGAGTTGGCACAGAATGTAGCAACGTTTGGACAACTGATTTACCGAGTGTGTCATGTTCCTTGCAAAAGACAAATGTCAAAGGTGATAATATAATTGCCCCAGTTGGGATTACCCAGTTTGGAACACAGACCAGCAACATTCAATGAGAGTATCCGTAGTTTCCTATGAATCCCTCAAGATTGCCTAATTAACTCTTCTCCATCAAAGTATGCCATGCAACTCCCATCCATTAAATCTAGTGGCTTGTCTACTATTAGGGGTATTAACACATTATGGCCTAGTGGATTGGTGTCAGACGGGAGTCTGGCGCCCCAGCAGGGTTCCGAAAGAACCACAGCCTTGCAGGCTGTTTCTTGGGAAGATCCTTTCATTGTTGGGCGCTCACAGTGCTACACAGGTGCTAGAGGTCCTGATCCTAAGTTTCTAACCCTACTATACCCATAAAAACAAGCGTATATCATCTTCGTATAAGTTGCCCTACTACATAATTTAGTACTCAAGACAAAAATACCTCTGTTTCCATCATCTAGTAAATTGACAATGTCCAGAGGGCCACAATTCCTCTAGCTGTATCTGGTTGGGTTTTGGGTACATAGGGTATATAGATGAAAGGTTAGTAATGGCTTCAGGAAACCTTGAATATGGTTGTAAGAGTGGCATATAGAAATGAACCAAGGGCAATCAACTCACCCCAGAGACCCTCATAAATCCGAAGCCACCCTTACATAGTATCATGTCAACAACAGCAGGATTTCTAAAGTTAATAACCACACAATCGCCAACACAATCCTTAGACCCTTTCCCAAACCAGCCCAGGCGCCATTTATTCATTGGCTATCTCAATAGGAAAGTCCCTATATTTTCCCTACCAGTTAAGGCACTTGTTTCTTGATTGAATATGGGTTTCCCTTAGCCTATTCCTAAGTACCGGGACCCCACTCATCATAACCACATAGGGACATGCTTCTGGAGGAAGATCAATAGTAGCAAGGCCCTTGGTTTCACAAGGCGGTGTGTCCATCACTCTCTTGCTTTCCAAAGTACCTGTCTGATTTTGAAGGATGATATCAGTTGTACGGTTGTTGTTCTTTGATCCAGCACCACCTGCATTCTGCAGACCATGGGGAAAGCTGACATAGCTTCCTTGGGACAAGGGTTTTGATGGTCCATAGGGGCCAGACCTACAGGCATTTCTGTGTGAGAGAAAGAGACTTATGGCTGAGGGCATTAAAGCTGAGGGTTAAATTTGGTCAGAGAGAGTGCCCTGGATTTTAGAGCAATCAATTTGTCCAGGAGAAGAGTAAGTTCACTCCTCTGAATTGATCCACCACAACACCCATAAAGATGTCTATCCATTCCAGTTTAGTTATATCAGGACTTTCCCCCCTTTAGGGTAACAGGTTCTGCTGGATTTGGCTATGGATTTAATGGAGAAAACAGGTATTGGGTCACTAGTCAGAGGGTGCTTGTTAGAATCAACCAGTTTAGATTTAGGTAAATGAGGGAGAGGTTCCTGTTGTATCTTCCCCTTGACCATAGGAGCAGGTAAGGGGGACCTGGTTGGCGTAATGTCTTAGGTTCTAGGAGTCATGGATAAGGTGACAACAACATGGTTTACAAGGACCTCTGGGGGTGTAGGTATTGGAGGTTCTATACTTGCTGCTAGGTAGAGATTCTCCACCACCGCCAAGAGAAAGCCTCCTCTGTGTGAGCTCTATTTCAGTGGCTATAGCTGCTGTGGCCCCCTGGATCATTTTGTAGTGACTTTGGCAGGTGGCAGAGCAGCAGGTTCCCCACCAGTGCATTTACTTTTTCCCATATTAGAAACTTTCCAAGACTCTCAAAAGTGAAGCTATGGGACTTACACATACAGTGCATACATTTCCTTTTTTCAATACAACTGCCAAGAGGGGTGGCCTAGCCCAGCCTCTTCCAGGCTGTGGATGGGCAGAGGCAGGGCCGCACTTGACCCAGTCTTTGCCCATGCCACACCCGGGCATATCCCACGCTACTGGACACCTCTGTTGATTTTAAGGTACTCTGGCACCTGGATGCAGGGCCGCAGTCCCCTCTGGGCCAGGAATGCTGGGAAGTGTAGTCTCTCTCCCGAGCACAG
Source organism: Lissotriton helveticus (assembly GCF_964261635.1). NCBI lineage: Eukaryota > Metazoa > Chordata > Amphibia > Caudata > Salamandridae > Lissotriton > Lissotriton helveticus. The sequence goes on along the minus strand of NC_136072.1, from coordinate 876,012,325 downwards.
CAGCAGAACTCCAAGGCAGAGAAAAACATAAGCGAGGGCCTCCACATTTCACTAAAATGAAAGAATCATACCACATTCACTTATAATTCGAAACATTCATCAGACATACCACAATTGTAACCAACAACACACCACATTAAACACCATGGGCGAACACAATAGGAGATTTAAACATTGTATATACAAGCATATCTTGATCTTGAGAGAATACGGATATACAGATAAACAGGTCTGCTTTGATGCACTCTGCTATGTAATGTCTCCTGTAAACAAGCACTACATTATTATTTTGTGCTCTTTCAATTTAAAAACATACAATCAGTATAACATTTATCCAAAGTCCAAATATGCAGAGTAATTTCATCATGTTGTATATGTTCCAAGCGTGACACAATCTTTAATGTATTGATGCCGATGCTCGCTTCCGTATCTGACCAAAATACAGTCATACTCAAATGTATTTCAAGAGTGAAGGGGGGAGAAAGGAATGGTAGCCATGGAGGAGAAACCGCACAACCCCCCAGAATCAAGTGGGCACTTCTGCGAAGAGAAAAGTGAATGTTCCGTTACTTAAGTTGGAGCCACTTGCATTCTCTGTATTCCACAAAGTACACTATACAATAGTTTATAAACAATGCAAGTGCTTTAGAAACAAAGCAATAAAGTAATACTGTCATCCATATGATATCCTCATCAAAGCATGTCCTGGCAAAAGTGCATATCAAACACCCACACAGAATGCTATTATGTGCTGACCAAATGGCTCCATTTCTTTCAAGCAAAGGAAAAACAGTAATCATTGGGGTATGTGGGTAAAACAATAAGGACGTCACAATAATTGAAAGAGAAAAGGAGTTAAGAATCTTCATGCAGAGGAATAGAGAAGAAAGCATATTTTCAAGTCAATCACAGAAAAATGGTAGGCAACTGGTGAACAGCAGCAAGGGTGGTAGTTCTGTAAGGGACCACTGAAAAGTGTGGTTCCAATACCTTATTCACCTCTCACAGATCAACCATGCAGCTCCAAACATCAGGTTTACGTGGGACAGCACGGGAAATATCCTTTACAACGCGGAGTTTACAACGTGGGGCCTTTACGACACAGCCATCACAACGCAAGTCATTCCTACGACTTGCGCTGGATGGCGCTCTTGCTCAAGGAATAGTTTAATTTTCTATTCCAACACCTTCCCTACTGTTACAGGGGCTGGAGTTGGAATAGAAAATTAAAATAATCCACAATCCAGCGCCCTCCTCTTGTGTTGTGATAACTGCGTTGTAATGGTAGCGCGGTGTAAACACCGCTTCATAATGACATACATCTGACAGCACTTTTCTTCAAAAGTGTTAAAATCAGGCCGTTACGCGGACTTCCATCAATTTCCTTTATTATGTTATCTCTAAGTTAGTCTGAAACAATCATTTGCATACCATTTTCTCCTTCTTGTGATATCTTATACTGCGGTACACTAGCCAGATGGACAGTCTGTTTGAACACAATTTGTACAGGTGTAATCATCATTTTGCCTACATCAGTTTTACTTTTTGCCCATACTTCTTCATTAATTTGGGACAAGATGTGTCCAGGGAGGTGTGAAATACCACTTTTGGCCCCATAAGAGTTCATCAATAGGGTAGAATTTTCATTGCATTCCAAATATATACCATCAGGAGTGCATTGTATAGTAGCATGCAGTTACAGACCAAGTTCAAAGCACATTTATCTGTTAATACTAAAGACTGTTTATCTATTATGGTACCAATGGTGTACATTGGGGTGCAAAGAGAGATAGGGATCGAAACTGGTACATTTGTAAATCTCATTGATGTATTGTGTTATCCAGAGAGAGGTACGTGTGGGAGTGCCTTTCGGGAAATAGATGAGTTAGTGGCTCCCATGTTCAAGAGGAATTTTTTACCCAACCTTCAACCTCTGCTTCAATGTATTGGCCCTGTGGATCAATAGGTATGGACACTTTGTCCTTACCCCCTCTCGGGCAGACCTGTTGTACAAAACCAAAATCATAATTATTGTCTGTGACAGAAATCATCTGGTATCCATTATGGTCCCCTTTCCTAACAAAATTATTCTGCTGTTGTTGTTGGGCTGCTTGATGTGTATTCTGTGTCTGAGCATTGTACCCCATACTAGTCTGCAAGTGATAGAAATCTTCTCGTATGTAATTCTGGTACTCCCCTGGCCTTGTGCCCCTGTCATTGATCTGCCCCAGGTGTTTCATAACTGATATGTGCATTCACTAATAAAATGGCTTGGGTCCCACAATTATTGCAAACATTATTAGTCTTTCTACCATGGATATCTTGGGGAGGTGTGGGGTAGGCTCGTCTTTTAGAACTTATTCTATTTTCCCCTCTTTGCTGACCTCTACCTTATGTAATTGCTGTACCAGAACTCTGCTTTTGATTTGTTTGTGTTTCTTTTCCTAAGTTTGTTCTTCCCTGTCACCCTTTTCAGCATAGTACTGCGAACCAACCAATACCTTGGTAAATGCTTTGACATTCCAACATGAGTCATACGTATTTATAGCATACTTTAAATAATCTAAAAGACCATTGAGCAACTAGGGTGGCCTTGCTGTGCTCCTGCATCTGACACATCCATCCCATTGTGGGCAGAAAAAAGACCTTTTGTATTCTGTTAAAGAAGGTGGCTACTGTCTCATTCTTCTTCTGTTTGCAGTTACTCAATTTAGTCCAATTCAACCGTTTCTGGGGTTTTATTGTCTGCAGATGTTCTAATGATAGAGTAGGTAGGTTGGCTATGAGGGGATCCGTTAGCCCCATTGGCGGAATGCATTCATCCTGTACTCCTTCTATTTTCACCCTGTCTATCTTGTCAATATTCGTCTATCTGCATTTTCGATATATGTCAGTAGCCAACATTCAATCAATCAACTTTATTCAGTATATAAACCATAAAAGTACAACAATCGATAAATTGTCTGTTCTGTCTGGGCAGACTTTCTAAACGTCCAATTCTTGGTAGTCTGCAAAGAATAGAAAGTTGGATACAGTCATGGAGAATATGGCAACTAGAAGTTTATCAGCTATAGCTGAGAGAGTCATCAAGTGTCTTGCTTTTATGTAGTCTCCTGGATGAACCCTGCAAGGTCCCTTATAAAGGCTTTCTATTAAATTGGAAAACATGGTAGAAGCTGAATCAACATTGTTTATAGACAGGGGAAAACAGCAGATTACCACTAATGAAATGTACATACACCGTGGCAAACAATGAACACTTTACAAGGTGATCAGTGGTGGTTACGACATCTCAATGTCCTGCATGAACCCAGTTCATGGAACAAAGTTCACAGATGTGCAGAGAGTTAAAAACATCTTTGTAGGATAGAAGACTGAATACAAAGTGGAAGAACAATTGTTCACTTATGAAGTACAAAATGTGCCTTCTCAAGGCCTGTGAGGAAACCTGACAGGCCGTACCTGCTATCACTTGTAACTGGGACAAAGAAGTGGACTCCAAGGGTCAGTTGGCTGAACTAGTGTGTGACTAAAGGGACGCAATAGGCTGCAAGAGTCATTTTCCCTAAAGTGCCCAGCTGACCAGTGCCAAATGGACATGTTTAGGAGAATGCTTGTAACCTCTGCTGTAGTGAATCGTGACCCCTAAGTGTTGTTCCTTAGAGTCCTGGGACCCGTGGCTTTGTCTAAGTAGACTTCCACTGACACTTCTGCAAAGGTGAGACTTCCAGACCTAAGGAGAAACGGGATCAGTTACCAAAAGCCAATTTACCAAATGCATGACTTCACTGATCTTAAGAAACAGGTTTCTGCCTATTGGAGCATCTCTGTGGCAGCAAATCCACTTCAGTGGGCTATTTGCAAGAAACCACCGGCCTCGTGGATCTCACCATCAGATACAGCTTACAACCTTGTCCTGCTGGAGATTTCAGAGCTTCAAAAAAGGAACTAAGTCTGAAGATAGACTACTTTATCCATCCAAAACAACTTCTTCAGCACATCCTCACCAAATGCCTATCCAGCCTCATGGCAATTCTCCTCAGATAAAGCCTGCATCCCTGTTGGAGGATTTCGACTCCCACTTCAAGGCTCTGGACCTAATATATAAAGGGGCCTATTTACAAACCCCTTGTGCCGCCTGTGCAGTACTTTTTGTGACACACCGGCAGCACATTTTGCTCACCCATATTTACAAGGACAGGAAAAGCCACCCTGTTTGTCTTTTCCTGTCCTTGTAAATAAGGACCCTTTACAAGCAGTAGTATGCATGAAATTATTGTTCCGTGGAAGTTGATGTGGGTGATTTGAGACAACACCCATGGAACCTGACACATTTCCAAATTCACGAGAAAGGGGAATGATAGGGAGGCGCAACAAGGAGAATTGTATTCATGGTGCCTTGTTTTTTTCCTCTTTCTATGCGTCCTGCATTACACAAAGAATGAGTAAATCCCTCTTATGATTCTTTACGGAAACCTGCCACCAGTGAAGACACCACCACAACCATGAAGAACGCCCACTCAGGAGCCCCCACGGACACCTGCCCACCGCATATCTACCACAGAGCAGCCGCAAGCCATAACACCCAAACTAGGCTGGACCATCAATGCCTCCCTCAATTCCGGCATCTTTCCTGACGACTGGAAGCGGGCAGAGCTCATGCCCCTCCTCAAGAAACCCTTGGCCGACCCAACAGACTTGAAAAATACCGGCCCATCTCTGCCCTTCTCTTCGCAGCCAAAGTCACCGAGAGATTCATCAACACCCAACTGACCATCTTCATTGAAGAGAACGCCAACATCGACCCCTCCCAGTCCACATTTTACAGCAACTACAGCAATGAGACCGCCCTCCTTGCTGCCACTGATGACATCTGCATGCTAATCGACCAGGGCCACACTGCAGCCCTCATCCTACTAGACCTTTACGCAGCTTTAGACACGGTCTCCCATCAGACTCTTGCAGCCAGACTCCACTATGCGGTGTACGGGGAACCGCCCTTGACTGGATCCGCTCCTTTCTCTCTGGCAGAACCCAAAGGATCAGACTCCATACCTTCCTCTCCGAACCTACTGAGATCAATTGCAGAGTACCCCAAGGATCCTCGGTCAGCCCCACGCTCTTCAACATTTACATGGCCCCCCTCGCCACCATCGTCAGACAACATGGGCTCAGCGTAGTATCTTATGCTGACGACACCCAGCTCATCCTCTTTCTCACGAAGAACCCCAAAGACACCCGACTCAGCTTCCAGGAAGGAAAGAAAGATGTTGCAGCCTGAATGAGAAACAGCTCCCTAAAACTGAACTCGGAGAAGATAGAGGTCCTCATCCTCCGACCCTCCCCCACTGCGGATGGACCACGTCCATAACCTAGGTATCGTTCTAAACTCCTCCTTTACCTTAACCTGCCAGATCAACGCCGGCGCAGCTAAAGGGCTTGCGGGCCCAAAGTGTTATAACAGTTGGAGACCCTCAGGTTTAGTTAATCTGACAGGTTGCAGCATAATGCTAAAACATTTTTTGATAGGTACTAAACCCAATGACCGATTCAGAAATTGTTTTCTGAATTAGTAAATGGGTTAAGAAAACATAAGGAATTATTAATTGAAGTAGAGTTTTCAGGGCGCCCCTTCCCAAAACTGTTTTTTTTCGTATGTATTAATGTTTTTCAAACAAAATCTGGATGCAAAGCATTCATATTTTGCCACTAACACAAAAGAGTGGTCTATAGAGAGAAAGTAGAGAGCTACTGGTAATACAAATTTATGTAGAGTTGTCGCTGATCAAGGTTTTGAAAATACAAACTATATCTAAGTTAAACTCAGTGACTATCCCCCAGATGCATCAAGCCCTGATTCTGTGAATTCTAATTTGCGAAAAATACCGAATCGCAAATTAGAATTCGCAGAATGGGATGCATCAATAAAAGCTAACCAAAAAAGCAATTTGCAGTCGGCCGCAATCACGATTGCGAATTCCGCTAAATCCTAAAAAAAACGCAGAATCGCCTGTTTCCCATGTTGAAATTGCGATTTCGCAATTACCGGAATTGCAAATTGCGATTTCGCTAACTGCGAGATCGCAAAAACGGGAAGTCGCATTTCGAGCACAATGATGACATCACAACCAGGAAGTAGACAGTTCCCTCACTCATTCTGAACACAGAGCTTGAGAGTGGAAGAAGCACAGCACAGAGCTCCATCAGACACACCCTGCAGCCCCACAACAGGACACACATCCAAAACCAGAATGTCCCAGGAAGCAGCAGGAAGCAGTGCACCTGGAAGAAAAAGAAAAATTGAATTTTCTGAACAGGAGCTGGAGTTCCTCATCGAGGGTGTAAGCAGGAACCATGATAGGCTCTTTGGGAAGCAATCCCGGAAGGTGCCTGAAGCAGACAAGAGGCGCATTTGGCAGCGCATCCGGGCTAAGTTCAACTCTGTAGGAGTGACCCAGCGTTCTATTGATGAGCTAAAGAAGAGGTGGTATGACCTCAGAGGCTGTGCCAAAGAGCACATTGCAGAGAGGCTGGGGGAGCAACATGCCATGGGAGGAGGAGAGCCCACAGTTGCGCCCAACACACCACTTGAAGACCTGGTGGAGGAGACCATCAACCCTGCAGCCTGCTTGGGGGTCACCCAGCTGGACACCTCCCGACCCACCCAACAATCCAAAGGTAAGAGCCATGCAACTGCTACCCCGTCCCCTAACAATGCCCATGCCCCCAGAGCTAGCCATCCGATAACCCCAGTAATGCAGGCCATGCACATCAGAAATGCCATATTGCATTGTGGGACCTGTAGTGTGATAATAGTTTCCTGATAGCCACACACAGCCAGACCTGTCAATTGAAACATGTCCCTAAAGCCAGTCAGGGAATGCAAGCCTGCATGCATGTCGCAACATCCCATGTGCAAGATTCATATCATTAATCATGCACCCATTTACATCACGCACCCCATTTAAATTGGCTCTTTAACAATCCAAATGTCCGTTCAATGACATTCCTGGTGCGAATGTATGCTGCATTGTAACGCCATTCCTGTGGTGAGGCAGGGTTGAGGTATGGGGTGAGGAAGTACTCACGGAGGCCATAGGCGCTGTCACCTGAAGGAAAGGAGCAGAGGGTCAGTGCCTGTCATGCGCAGCTACATGGGCTTGACGTACTGTATGTGGTCATGTGTACTTACCTCTTAGGTATCCTTCGCCAAAGTCACCCCTGGTCAAGCGGGTGTGTATGCCGCTGTGCCTGAATATGAAAGAATCACGCGTGCTCCCCTGGTATTGGGCAACTATCTCGGTGATGATTGTCTTTGCATTGCAGACCATCTGGATGTTGAGTGAGTGGTAGGACTTGCGGTTCCGGTACATGTATTCTGTCTCAGCGGGTGGGCAGATGTGGATGTGGGTACAGTCAATGCATCCAATTACATGGGGGAATTGTGCAATGTTGTAGAATTGAAGCTTTGTTTGATTTAAGTCCTGTTGGGTGGTTGGGAAGGGTATGTAATGGTGTATGGGGGTCAGCATGGCGTCCAGGAAACTCTGTAGGCAGCTGGACAGTGTGCTCTGAGAGATCCCCCCTGCAACTGCAACTATCCCCTGGAAGCTTCCGGAGGCCAGGAGGTGCAGGCAGCACAGGACCTGGACATGGGTGAGCACGGCATTGGTCCTTCTTGTTGGGTGCTGCATCAGGGGGTCAAGGTCTCGGATGACCTTGGTTATCATTGCCCCATTCAGCCTGTATTTTGAGTAGATCTCCTCTTCAGTCTGGCCCAGGAGTGTGATCCGCAGCCGGAAGATGCGCTCCTGGATCCTGCGTCGGTTCCGGGCTGCAGCTTAGAGCCTTCGCCGCCTTACCACGAAGTAGAGTCCTGGCATTGTGAATTTCCTCATGCTCCTACTGTGTCTCCTTAAGCGTGTTTGTTTTGCCCCGCACCTGCATCTTGTTAGGATTTTTTTTTCCAATTGAACTTTATGGCTATCACCTGGTTTGAGTTCTCCTTAAATAGCGCCTCGCTAATAGCGATTTTGTTTTTTTTCGCAAATTGCAATTATTGATGAATTTGCTTTGCGATTGTTTTGCGAGTTCGCAAATGATTGCGCAGAATCAGTGAAACATCGCTATTACAGAATCGCAAAGGGGGTTCCACGTTGATTCTGCGAATTTAATTGCGAACTCACAAAATATTTATTGCGAATTCGCAATTTGGTTGTTTTTACTATCATGAATTGCGGGAACAAAAATTGCGATAGCAATAGCTGTTTCGCAACTATTGCGATCGCAATTTTAGTTGATGAATCTATGCGAAGATCTCTGATTGCTGATCAGGCATTAATTAGAATCTCTGATAAAAAAGCTGCTTGGAGAATCGCTTAATAGTAAAATTGGTGATAAAACAGTACATATGAATCTAGTAAAGCAATCCATCTGTAGGGAACAAGATAACAAGACTTCCCCTATTTTTTTTTTTGGGAATTTTTTTTTTTTGCAGATATAAATAGCAGTTGTACAGCAGTCAATGATAAGGCAATCAGTGATGTTTACATCAATGGTAAGGTAATACTGTTACACGGCCATTCAGCCCACAACCCGGGGGTCGGGCGGCAATTTGTGAGTGAACCGTTAGCGTGGGTCCTGTGGTCATCTAAGTACGACCAGTTCTAATTTAAAATTCCACATCTGCTTTTCTAAAAGAAAGAAAACTCCCCCCTCCCAAACCAACAAAACTCACCCAGAGGTCCAGTGGCTAAGCAACAAGCTCGAAAGAACAATAGTATAGTAGGAAGCTGGAGATGCTCCCTCCTCCCTCTATCCACCCCCCGTCCCCTCCACGCCATCGGTACATAGTTAGATTATCAGAGATCACAAGGCAGGAAACTTCACGGAGGCTGGAGAAAATGCAGTAAACCTGTCACATTACGGGGACGCAGGCTGCTCGGCAGCATCACTATCCGTGTCGCTAGGTGTGCTATGATCGTGTAAGGCCTGCACCAATGCTTCCCATGCCTGCGCTGATTCCAACGCCCTCTCATCCTGCCGTCGCCTCGCTAGTTGATATCTCAGGGTGCTCTCACCCGCAGCCCATTTGAGAAACCCGTTGCGCCATTTAGCACCCGTTGGACCAGCTTGTGCCTTCCAGTGTCGTGTTATTTCCCGTTTCGCCAAGAGCAATCCCATATCAATGAATTTGCTGGTAATTTTGGTTTTCTGGGGTATGTGGGAACCAATGTAAGATCCCCACTGCGATATCGAAATGCAGGGTCCGCCCTGAAACCCCACTGAGGGTGTCCCCTATCACCGCCCAGTAGGAGGACAAAGCGGGGCAGGACCATAACATGTGGGCCAAATCTGCTCCAATCGACCGGCACCTAGGGCAGGCCGCAGTGTCAGAGGCAAAGTACCTCTGTATCTTCTCCGGGGTCAGGTAAGCTCGATGCAATATATAAAAGTGAACCAATTGGAACCGAGCGTTTCGCATGCCCTTCCAAGCCCGACGCAGCAACTAGGCCCAAACAGTCTCCGGGATATCCCTCCCTATGTCTGCCTCCCATTTGGCCTTTAGCGTGTCCAATGGAGGCAACCTCTCGTTAACCATCCTAGAGTATAAACACGTGACAGCTTTAACCCGCTGCCATCATAACATACTGGCACGCCATGGACGTCTGTGGTTCTTCAAAACTATTTCGCCAATGCGCCCGGAGAGCCCTCGTGACTGCCGCGTGTAGTAAGAAATCGCCCCCGGGGATACCAAAACGGTCAAGCAGTGCCTGGAAGGGCAAGAGCACTCCGTCCTCATATAGGTCGCCGACAACCTGTATGCCCGCTTCCTCCCAAGCTTGTAATGGCGACCAATCTCCACCATGTGGCAGCGCCGTGAGCATTCCCAATGGGATTTAGGGGGTGTAGGGGTGGTTCATTCCCGACTTGCGCTGCGCGCTGTTCCAGCACGATCTGCATAAGGTCCCTTACTACCAGTCTCTGCTGCAGTGCGATATAAGAAAGAACGTGTCTGGGAATGCCCAACCCCGGTTCCTCTTCCGGGCCCCAAAACTCTTGTGCTACCTCTTGAGTGTAGGTCTGCAATTGGGCAGCTAGGTAGTAGGTCTCAATATCGGGAACCGCCAACCCACCCTCAGCCTTAGGCCTCATCAAGGTCTGAAGCGCCACTCTGCGGCGGCCCAGGCCCCAAAGGAATGCCACGATCAGCGATCTCAGGTTCCGGAATACGCCTGGTGGGATCCAGATCGGAAGCGTCGTGAAGTAATAGAGTAGCCAGGGAAGCGCCACCATCTTCAGCAATGCTATGCGCCCTGCCACCGACAGTGGCAGGGTAGCCCAAAAGGACATGCTACCCTTCAGTGCTCGGACGCAACGGGAGATGTTGCCCTCCAGAACAGCGGCAGGGCAGTGGTAAACATAAACCCTCAAATACTTGAAGCAGCTGGGTGCCCATCTGATCTCTCCAGGCATTACGGGCTGGGGTTCCCCCCTGCGAACCGGAAACAAGCAAGTTTTCGACCAGTTCACCCTGAGGCCCCATATTTCGCCGAAAGAAGTGAGTACAGCATCGGCGCCAGCCAAGGCCCCCTCAGCATCCTCCAGAAAGAGCAACAGATCGTCGGCATACAGGGAAATAAACTGCCGCCCCGATAAGGTCTGCAGTCCACCATAGTGGGCCCCGGTGCGAACTGACAACGCCAAGGGTTCCACCGCCAGCGCAAAAAGTAACGGGGATAGTGAGCAGCCCTGCCTCGTACCCCGCTCCACCGGGTATGGTTGGGAGATCAGCGGGCCTGACCGAACTCTCGCCACTGCAGAGGCATATAGCACCATGGTCCATCGCAAGAATCCAATCCCCCACCCCAAAACAACTAAGCACTCTACGGAGATATTCCCACTCTAGGCTATCGAAAGCCTTCTCCAGGTCAATCGAGAGGATCATGGGTTGGGGAGCCTCGTCGTGGTCCTCCTCCAATAGGCGGAGCAGGCGACGGATGTTCATTGTAGTGTTTCGCTGGGGAATGAACCCCGCCTGGTCCTTATGCACTAGGGAGCCCATATGCCCCAGCAATCTCGACGCCAGAATGCTACTTAATATTTTATAATCTACCGTGAGCATTGAAAGCGGCCTATAAGACGCCGGGTCGGTACCCTCCCTGTCGGGCTTAAGTAGAGGGACCACAAGGGCCTCGCGCAGTGAGCCCGGGAGGCGCCCCAGGCGTTTCGCCTACTTGTAGATTATCAACAGCCGCGGGGCTAGGAGGTCAACATAGGCGGAGTAGAACTCTACAGGAAGCCCGTCCAGACCCGGAGTTTTGTTGCGCGCCATACGTTGTATGGCGCTGTGGATCTCCCCAAGCTCCACGTCTCTCCCTAAATCTTTCGCCTGTTCGGGCTTCAGAGTAGGGGTGGACAAGTCCCGTAAGAAGTCCTCAATGGGGGCCGTGTCCGTTGCCATCCTACTCCGGTAGAGATCCTCGTAGTAGTTCGCAAAACACCCAAGGATTTCGGGCTGGGTATAGACCTCCACTCCCTCAGTGTCTCGCATAGCAACCATGGGGGAGGTGCGCCTCGTGGGGTTGGCTAACCAGGCTAGGAGTGCCCCCGATTTGTTACCCTCCGCCAGTGATCTAGTCAGGTAAGTTTTATAATCAAAACTGCGTAGCCTTTCAACTTCAACAGCCACAGCTTCCTTTGCCGCTGCGGTCTGTTGGTGAAGCTCCGGACGGCCAGGCCGCAAGAGCTCCAAGTTGCGAAGCTTTCGATCCGCCTTGTCAAGGTCCTCTAAAAGGACACGTCTCACCCCTACCTTCTTAGTAATACAATAGCCTCTCACTACCACCTTAAAGGCGTCCCACTCCGTGGCCCGTGCCCCAGTCGTGCACTCATTCTCCGCAAAGTAGGTAGTGATTCTGCCCGCCAACTCACTGCGGAACACCAGATCTTCCAGCATCTCGGGGCGCAACCTCCAAGTCGGGACACAGGGGGTACCCGGGAACCAACGGAAGTCGGCCAGAAGAGGGTTGTGGTCGGAAATAGTCCTCGCTAAATACTCAGATCTCGCAGCCGAGGACACTAATTCCGCCGATCCTATGAAACCATCCTGCCGCACGTGCAGTTCATGCATGCCGGAGAAGTGAGAGTAGTCCCGGGTATACGGGTGTTGGGCTCGCCAGATATCCGTCAATCCCCATTTAATTTGCAACCAAATATATCGCCCCAGAATCCCCACTGTCTCTCACACACATACAGATCTATATGATTTCCTTTGTTGAAGCGTATATGTATCTTACTATGTAAACATACACTTTTTAAAAACAACCTAGTTACACTAAAAATGGCACTGACAAAAACACTACATACTCCACAACGTAAAGAACACTCTTCCAACTGTTCCCTCTAAGAAACAATGTTCATATTGCTCATTCTTTATTGTGCAGGAATATATTGAATAGCCTCTACATTTTGTGGAAACCCATCTCTCTGTGTCTCAATACAAACATTATAAAACTAAGGGGCCGATTATGATTGCGGTTTTTCCGCATCCTCCGGGCCGGCGCCAGCCATATTAGGATGGTGGGAAATACATGCTTTTCCGCGGCAGCTTTTCCGCCGTGGAAAAGCATGCAGACTTTTACTTCGGGGGCCCGTTGCGGGCCCCCTGGGTGAAGGGGGGTGGGTGGTGCACATGGGGCGTACCTATGGTACCCCCCTGCATTTGCGTGCACAAAGCAGCAGGCACTGCGCGGTGCCTGCGCTTTATGCATGCAAATGCGATGCATGCATTTTTCACCTTGCGGCAGGTGCAGCTTGAAGCTGCACCCGCCGCAATGTTAATGATAGAGGATGTGACCGCCACCCTGGCGGTCACATCCTAATGTGCTCGGAGGGACCGCCGCTGCCCCTGCGGACGGTCCCTCCTCCTCAGGGGTCGCGGACGGACTCAAGTCCGTCCGCGATCATAAAAAGAAAACAGAAAACAATCAGCTACTACCTCAGAACAATACAATTCGTGTCTTGTAATTTAGTAGCGGTCTTTTATTTATATTATCTACCTACAGACTAGGCTGGAAATATTACCAACTATGGTTCTCAATCTCATTGCTTGTTATATACATTGCTGTTTTTATCCTATGCCATGTGATGTGATGTGATGTAAAGCGCTCTGATACCCACGGGTCTAGTTCGCGCTATAGAAAACTGTGTATAAATAAATAAATAAATAAATAATCGGCCCCTAAGTTTGCAATGATAGAAAACATACAATAATGATTAGATGAGTTCTGTCCGGGTTTTAACTTTCCTGTTTCACCAAGTATTTCACTGATAACAACAATTATTCATGCACTTGAATTTTAATTGTGTGTTTTTGCCTTGAAAAAGTAACAGGGCACAGTGACAATACATGTGAAACGTGTATCAGATAAGCTTTGAATATGCAATGAATTGACAGTATAGTCTAACCTTGAGTCAGAGTATTTATATGTACATTAAAACATTTGACTAAACATCGGAAAGTTCTTAATCTAGGCATGTAAAAGTGTGCTCTTTTTCACAGGGCATAGAAGCCAATGCCAAACAGAATACCAAGTGCCACTACTTTATTCTAGTCTCTTCATTTCAAAACATGGTTACCTTGTGATGTTGTCCTAATTCTTTTTAGCAAATAAGTATGTCTTTTTGTATTGATTTTGTTTTAAAAAATATATACAGATCATTTGGCAAATTCACATGTTTGCTGACCTACAAGAACAATACCTTTATTTCAATAGGGAGGGGGTATGCCTCCTTGGTGCTACCCATTTCTCCTTTGTGGTCAGGAGAAAATTCCTTAGCCCATTATGCCTCCCTGTGTCACTTTTGTTCCAGAACACAGGTTGTAGTGCTTGGAATGTTTTAATGGTTGCCGCAGTAGAGGTTTTCAGTTGCTGCTAGCTTATTAGATTGGTAGTATACACAACATATATGAGGATTAGCAGATTCACATTTGGACGGAAAGAAAAATGTTCAATAGTCCAGTGAAGTGTGTTTATTTTTCAAATACATTTTATTCATAGGATTTAATGATCAGAATATGTGAGGAAGATATGCAAAAGACTATGATTAACCCTTCAAAGCCTTTCTGACTCATGCTTATAATGCAAATGTCGAAAATAAAAATACAGCAGAGATTTAAATCAAACCACACAAAACACTATCCTGACTGAAGTTCTTATTTCATGCCAGGTTGTGTTCAGACGTTTTTGCTATAGCTGCATGAAAATGTTCCTATGGCAGTAAAAACACATGTTTTGATCTACATTTGTAACACCTTCTGCCACTAAGATGAAGCTACACTAAACTTTATATGTCAAAATGTTGCCAGGTATTCCAACAGAGTCACATATTTCATGGCGATTGGTCAAAGAGCTCCAAATTCTTCACTCCAAAAAATGTCTTCAATGGAAACTGGGACTGAAAAACAATTACAGAGTCAATATCACTGAGTCGGTAATATATATGTATGCTCACAACCACTCAGCAGACTATTGTCTGAAACAATTGATTTTGCATTTAGTTTGCTACATCAAGTCGAGTCCTTTAGGAAATTAATAACTCCACCCTTAATATGTTTTTTTAACTGTCTCAGTGACTGCTTCATAATGTTCCATTAAAGAGATTAGATAACATGAAGAAGAAAACCGCAGCTATGTAAATCTACAGTAGTGGAGATATCGAGCTTGTTACTGCAGCATGTTGATGCTCCTTGATGACACTAATGCAACGAATCAATACAATCTCATGGCAGTGTTTATACGGCAAGAGCATAAACTCTACATCATCACTAAGGCTAGCAAGGGCCTTTTTCTAAAGTATACAAAACACAGTTGAGGTGACATTTAAGCTCAAAACCAAAGAACATAACTGATATTTTTCAGACTTGCAGGGTGGAGCAGGTTGTGTTTGGTGGTGTCTTCCTGTATATTGAACTATGGCGGGGAAAAATGTAGGCAAATTACACAGTGGAGAGAGGATGTGGCCTAACGGCTAAGGCGCTCAACCTCAGATCTGGGGATCAGGGTTCCAGTGTCAGCAACAGCGCTCAACATCTTGTGATTCTGTACAAATCACTTAATCTCCCCGTGCATACCAAAAATGAATGTGCCCTTACAGCCGCGGCCCGTGGATGGAGTAGCAGTGCGGCAGAAAGGTGGGGCGGGGGAGGGGCAGGCTCGGGGGAGCTAAAAACCGGAATATGGATAACTGGAGGTTAGTAAACAATTTAATTAATAAAACGAATTTCGTAACACACGCTGCATCGTCTTTCTTAGTGTCTTAGTGTCTTCATGTAGAAGAGTTTTAAACACTGGTTCTCCTTTTACAAGGGTTAGTTGTAGCAGATCTCCAAATACAATTAAATGTTTTCCCCAAAAGAGAACGTCGTAATCTGTGTTTAATATCTGTTGCCTTCTTAAGCGTGCAAAAGCAAGCATTAAGTTTGAGACCATCCTCACCTTATCAATAATTAAAAGTTTCATTTTCTTCAGCACTCTTGACACTTCATAAGAAGCTTCTCCAGACAACTTCTGATATTCTAATTTATTATCATGCTCCACTGGTAACATAAATTTTCTACGCAAAGTAACTCCTTTAACATTGTGTGCAGGTAATACAGTTGGAGCTGTTACCACACAACATAAATGTGAGCCAGTAGTCTTTTTAAGATAACTGGTCAAAACTGTTATTAAAAAACTTTTACCTGTCCCAGCTTGACCACTGATGTACATCAAAGAGGTTTAAAAGATGAACACAGGCCTTCTTTTTTTTCATGCAACAGACCATGTTTTATCCGTTCTATCACTTGCACATATATTTCTTTTTGTTCAACATTTACTTGTTCTTCGAACTTTTCCAATGTTATATTCGCCTTGTGTGCTTGTTGCATTGCAATTTCGAGTTCATGTATAGCAATCGCTGCTTCATTTTTCAGCATTGGTTGTCCAAGAGGATCTTCACTACATGGACCACTACTTTGACTATCTTGAGAACTTTCATGTTCAACTTCATCATTAAACATTTTTAAATATATAGGGAAAACTGGACATCCAATGCTATCTTTACAAGCATTAAAAGAACCTTCGTAGAAGTCAAACTCTCCAAGTGATTCACTATCGTTACGCCATGGTTTAAACAGTTGCAGAAGTGCTAAATGGTAAAATTCTCACTTATCTGGAGTTTCACAACAAAATTTCTTGTGGTTTATAAGATTACTCTTTGCATGTTTTACTAAACAACCATGACATCCAACTACTGCAAACTTTTCTTCTTTTAAATTTCTTTTGAAGCTGTCATGTTGAACTACTTTATACAGACATAGCTGGTCCAGGTGTTGACTCCTTTTTGGATAGTATGTGTCCAACATATTCGTTTTAAGAATGTCTGTACTGTCTGGCTTATTCGCTGCTATTTGTTCCAATGATTTTAACACTCTATTTCATTTGCAGGCAAGACCTAAGCTTACCGGATTGGAGGAGACAATAACGCTAAACCAAGCTGCTGTGGCTTGCAAATCTGCTGTAGCCCTTCCTTGCACGCGCTACTTCTAATCTGGAGACCCACGAGGTTGACCACTTCTTGAACACAGAGATGGGGAGGGTGGATACCAGACAGACCTGCTTACCGATTGAGGCAAAAAAGGGGGGACGGCCACCCCAGGAAGAGGTAGAGGCGAATGGAGCTGATGCCCAGAACATCCCCTCACTTCTAGAAGATGACATGAAGGCCTTAATGATAGAGGTGCGCCAAAATGGATGCCATGAACTATCGAATGGACGCTATTGTTCACAAGCTAGATGGGCACGAAGAACGCCTCAAGGACACTGAGCGGCGTATCTCCGTTGTAGAAGACACTGCCTCCGGGACGCAGACCCATGTGGCACAAATGGATAAGCTCCTCAAAATAAAAGCTGCGAAGAATGAGAAATTGGAAGCGAGAAGTCGCTGAAATATTATTTGCGTCCTTGGAATCCCAGAGAGCATAAATACAGGCGAAATGGAGGGATATATTGAGAGATTGCTATTGGACACTATAGGTGCTGCCTCTTTGTCTCCCCACTTCATTGTTGGGAGAGCACACCAGTCCCTGGGGGCCTAGACCACCTCCGGGAAGCAGCCCCCTACCCATAATAGCACGCCTTAAATTATCGGGATCGCGATGCAGTCCTCAAGAAAGCACGGGAAAAACAACAGCTGAAATACGAGGGAAATAAATTCATGATCTATCCTGACTTTACAAGTACAGTGCAAGAGCAAAGACACAAATTTAATCCTGCCAAGCAGAAGTTACGGCAGGCTCAAATTGAATATGCCCTGCTATATCCCGGAAAACTACAGATCACGCACAAGGGAAAGCACTTCTTTTTTGTTAACCCACAGCAGGTGGATGACTTCCTGAAAAAATTGAAATGACAGAACATTGCCTCCAGATCTGCCGTGGGGCAAGATGACATCCTGAAGACTCAGACTGAAAGTGCTGTTCTACTTGAGGCCCTATGCGGATAGGCCCCATGATATGCCGGACATTGCTTGAACTTTGAAGGAAAGTCCAGATTGCCTACCGAGACAGTATGGGTTTGCGAGGGTACAAGAGCAAACTCTCTATTACACCGGGCACCCTCGCCCCTGAGAAACACGATTGCTCCAACGTACTACAGCTCGGAGGGTGAGGAGGTACCGTGTTTCCACCTGGTTGGTCCCCCCACAAGGAGTACCCCCCCAGACTCTAGTGGCAGATTACCACTGCTGCAGGAGAAGGGATTCCGCAACTTACTTACAAAACTCCACATTTGAACTTGGGGAGATCTCTATTGTATTGATGGGTTTAAGACACAGGAACAAATATTTCTGGGTATGCAACCTTCCCCCTGGGAGGTATTCCTTTATTTAAGGCTTAGACAGGGGGTCCGACATGTTTCCCCCGAGTTCCCGCAAGAAATACCTACAACAGCACCACTACACATGATACTACAAGCGGCTACACCAGGACATATAGTTTCTAAACTTTATCATACTTTACAAGCTGAACAAGAATATGTCCCCTGTCTGTCATGCCTATGTTGGAGTACAGAGCTGGGTTTTGAAATTTTGGATGAACAGTGGGATTATTGTTGTCTACAGACTCAGCATGTTTCTGCTAGTAGTAGACTTCGTATTATTCACTTCAAATTTATACATAGACTTTACTACACCCCGGCTAGAATGTTTAAACACCAATTGAAAGAATCAGACCGATGTGACAGATGTAGAGCTGCAGGCGCAGATTTATTTCATTTGGCCTGGGAATTCCCGGGGGTGCATGATTATTGGGAACAGGTGTTTAAGGCCTTGGCACAGATGACAGACCTTCCACTGGAGGGAGAACCCTTAATAGCACTACTGGGACACACATATGTAGCGAGACCTCACTGCCGCTTTGTTTCACTTGCCCTATTATTGGCTAAGCGATGCGTTGATTGCAGATGAGGACGAGGTAGGGCGCCCCAATTTAAGGAATGGATCTCTGATCTTACCTACTGTGAGGAAAAACTAGGTGCATATGCTGAGTTACTACCGACAAGCTATCGCCCTCGAGACATCTGGGAACCACTGAAGGCTTACTTAGCGTCCCTGATTCCAGAGTCCTACTTGGGGCAATGTTATAAAGCCGGCACACCCGGGAGTGGGCTTGGGCATCTTGGACCGCTTCATTGTGTGGACATATAATTGGGGTGACGTATTAGTTGGAAGCGGTGGGGAACTGAAGGAAGATGTGAAAGATGAGGGATAAAAAGCCCAACAAACTATGGAGTAGCAATTGGTCTGTTTATATACTCTCTATCCAAAGTCAATGCCCTTAAATTTCAGAAGGACTGCGTTATACAGGAAATTGGTAGGGTACTACATTGGGGGCTTGAGATTAAACCCTGGCGAAACCGAATGACCAATTCTTGATTAATCTTGTATGTTCCTTATTATGCATACTGGCATGGAATGTATTGATTGCTGTCTGACGCTATATACCGAATGAATGTCTATGGTTGGCTGACTAGACCGAATTATGTAATGTTACAAAAAATGTAATAAAATTCAAATGTAAAAAAAAAGACCTAAACTTACCCAAATGATTCCTCGTGACTTTGAATATAAACTTGAAGAACACAAGCGGTCTGAAGATTCATACGATCCAATTTCTTGGTGGGAAAGCATTTTCAAACTAAAGCTGTACAATTTTTTGCTAAGGCTATTCTCTTGTATAACTTATTCCCACATTTTTTTCATCTCAGTTTTTCTTAGATTTTGTTATGTACGATGTAACATAATGTGCAAAAGCAATTGAGTTATCCACAACATACTGGATGTCCATGTTCGCATTCCACATTTTTAAAATGACTGGATTGTAATCATTGATATACATTGACACTTCTGTTCTTTTTAAGCAGTAGGTATTCTTTGAAGATTTCTGAGTTATTGTGTGCCTTACTGAAGAAAAAAAGAATTTACTCTTCCTTTAGAAATGACTGGACACGGAAAACCAACACTTGTATTTTCTTCTGCAATACTTTCCACAACGATGACTTTGGAAACGTAAAACTTGCTGTCTCAAGCATCTATCTCCTCCTTCTCTTGGAATCTCACGTCACATACTGTTCGATTTAAAGACAATACTGTTTCAACACAATCATTTCCAAATTAGGTGCATCCTTGATCCATAGTAGCATATGTATATGAGGTGCACCTCTTGCTTGATACTCCTTTCTCCAAAATAAATTGTTAACTTCTCCAAGAGGGGGATTCTTTTTATTACAGATAAAATACATCATAGCTTGAAAGTTATGATTAAAATATCTGCACACCTTTAGAGGATCCAATGAACACAGTTCACCAGGAGTCTTTATTTCAAAAAAAATTTATATTGGAATTCCCTTCTCTTAGAAACTCAAGCAAATCTTCCCTTTCATACTCTTCACAGGAAAATGTGATAAACCATGTTGGTGTACCTAAGTTCCGTAACATGCACTTGAGTTCTCCATGACGACGATACTAATACTCATTTGTTTCATGTTGGCATGCCATCAAATTGATTAACTGGGCTTCTAAATTTTCATCTGTTTCTTGAACTTTCAACACAAATTCTATTGCAGAAAGAAGTGATTGTTGAACTCCAGTTTTAAGTATATGATTCACTGCATACAAGAGAGAAGACAGATCACTTTCAAACAAAAGATGAAGTATATATGGAATTCTCTGTCGAAATCTAGGATCAACAGAATATAATCGTGTTGACCGATATTCTGAAGTTGGAATCCGTACAGGTCGATCATCATATCGTCCACCTTCTCCAATAGGAAACAACTGTGGAAACAACGAGCTTCCAAGCATTTCTCCCATACACTCAATGGAGTTCCCTGTGCTTTTTCCATTGGAAATAACTCAATGCTACTTCCTATCACTTCTTTTGAATGCAATGGACATATTGTGTAATGTTCATATATCTTTTCAGTCCTTGACTTGTCCACTTTCTCTATTTGACCACTTGAAATTTCAGAATCATCTTCTAAACGTATTAGCTGTTCATCCACATTTACATTTTTGTAATAAATATTGTTCTCTATAAGATATAAGGTAGCCTTTTCAATTTCATTAACATCTACAAGTTCTTGCCATATTTTCCCACTCTTTCTTGATGCACCATTTACTAAAATAACTACTGCCTCATATTCCTCTTTCTCTCCCTCAATAGTTTCATGTCTTTCTTACAATCTAAAGGTAAGTACACCACTGTTCCTTTCAGCCCTCTTTGCAAGACTGTTGGTGGCAGTTTACCTGTTTTAGGCTCCATCCGAATTATAGTTTGAAAAGGATGAACAGAATGAATTATAACCGACTCATACGTATTCAATTTGGCCAGCTCCCGCGGAATAGCTACTAACTCCACCTTATTATGCACTGCTCTAGATGGAATTTTGTTATCTTCTATTTGTTGTAACAATATTTACTTTTACGTTGATCACTACCTAACTCAAATCGACCTTCAACAAAAAAGTGAGTTGCAAATTCTTCCCGCTTACCATTGTTCTTCTTTTCAATTTTCAAATACAAATCAACATTCCTACATTGACTTTTATAATGAGTACGTTGACAACAAACACAAACATAGTTTGGTATTTCAGAGCACACTGCATTAAACTTTCCAATGTATTCTTCAGACTGATCAGTGCTAATTACTTTCTCATCTCCTCCAACATCTGTAATTGTCAAACTTTCACTTTCTATAAACTGCTCTTCTGAACCAAAATATTGCATTTCAATATCATCACACTTTTTTTGAACATCTGATAAAGAACCATATAATTGACTTCCATTCAGCTGACTTAAACTTAATGCAGGACTTTTTACATAGTACAGTTCAGTTCTGCATTTCTGAATGGTGTACTGCTAACATCCTCAAATGATGAAAAACACTTTTACAAACTTTTCTTGAAAGACAAGCCAGAGAATGCCCATTCTTCCCAGTATATTTTCTCACATTACATGGATCTAGTCCTTTTAACAACTTAATCTTCTGTTTTATACTCTTCTGAGAATTTTTTTTGTAGCAAATTTTGCATTATATCAATGATTCCTGTTGAATACTACAAATACTACCACAACTCCACTTATACACAGGAGCTTGTGGACGTTTCCCTTGCACTTCTTCAGCTATTAACTTGTCTGCACTTTTACCAACCATTTCCTACTTTGGAAGAGGAACACCATCCTGAGTTTCATAGCAACGACCTCCAGTATCAATTGCAAATGATAAACTATTTTCCTGGAAGTAACTTTCCTCATTAAAAGAAGGCTCAGTAGTAGAAGTATGTCTCCAATATTCAGTAAAGATTTTACAAAAGTTGGTTCAGTTCACAAGTCTTGTTTATCTAATTTGTCTTTCAATACTTTGACTATTATATCCAATACTTTCATTCTCTTTAAAATCAAAATGAATAACTACTGTTTTAAATTGAAAGCAGTATCCACTATACTTTCAATGCACTGCTTCTCTTTAAATTGCAACATTCTACTTTTATATTTGCAGCATGTTTTACATAAATTCTGAATCACCCTAGATCGAAAAAGTCTCTGACGAACTTCTTGAAATTGTTTTTGTCTCCGAGTAGCAGATACTATTTCTTTATCATGTTTCCTTTTCCTCGTATTTGAAATGGAACTCTGCTTCACCTTACTTGAAAAATTCTTCTTTTTGCTTTGTGTGATTTTTGCTCATTAAATGTTCGTACTATTTTTTTTAAAAATTGTCTTTTGCTTTTATTCGAACAGTTTCTGTACTCGCATTTTTTTCAACTTCAATATGTTTCCTTTTCGTCAAATATATATTTTTCTTCTCTTTTCTTTTTTTTCACTTCTTCTAGGCATTTCCAAATTTTAATCCAAACGAAATAATTTTCAAAAAAACTAAAAATAGATTCAATTATTTTTCACGTTTGTTAAAATAATAACATACAATTACAAAACTTCCACAAACAACTTCCATACCAAATGCTGCAACAAGATGGAGCACGACAGACGAGCACTAGGATGACAAGCGGTGCCATAGATCATGCAGCAAGTATTCATTTAAATATTTACATACTCCTTTACAATTTATATATAACTGCACTACCTCATACTTTTCACCTCTCTGCCACACCCCACCACCCCATAGCACTTGCTCTGCAACCCACCACAAACAACTTTATAAATAGTAGTCTTAAAAATGTTAATCTATGTACTTTGGATTATATTATCAACCAAACAGGACACCCAAAAATCTCCATTTTTTAACTAACAATTGTATCTACAACTCCACAAATATAACACTGCACCCAGGGCTTTAAGTGGAGGGGGTGTCTTTGGGGATGTGACCACCAGCACTTAATTTTTGGGGGCCTCAAAACGGATCTTTATAGGGTTCTATTTTCGGGCCTCACAAACGTAATCCGTGTTTTCTTTTCTTTATTGCACTGCAGTGACACTGTGAGAGCATGCACATACCTCACTACTTAGAAGTGCAGACATCATGCCAAGTGACTCCCATTGTAGGAAAATGGAAATCCTTTAAAGAGACCCATGTTTTCTCAGGATTTCCCTTCTCTTTTTAAAATGCAGGAACAACATCATTGTGGGGTGATTGGCAGACACACCACCAGATGCACGACACCCATTGCCCCGGACTCTCTGACACAGCTTCCCGGGCGCACACACAGAGCCACACCCAAGTACTTCACCGGTCTTCGAACATCATTTTTTTGTAAAGGAGACTCCCCTTTTTAACAGCCCCTACATCCCCACTCTGCCTATTGCTGAAAGAATTAGGATCTCCCAAAATTTTGCTCTGGTTGCGTCTCAACAAACTGCTACAGGCAGGCAACTCCAGCATAAACCTGCTCTCACCTTACACTCGGTCTTGTTTTACTGCTATGAAAACACACAATTTGCATGCTTCACTTAGTTCTCACACCCCCCTCTTTAATATGAACATAAAAGCTTTCCAATTACTTTTATATTCCTATACTGTACTTCACATGGAAATATAGAACTCAAGGTTCTCACCACCCAAAATTAGCTCTCTGGTATACTTTCTCAAATATAAGAAGTACAGGTATTCAGTATCTGTCAGCCACGGCCACTTTAAAAAAGTGTACCTATAAACAACTCAACAAAACTTTATGTTTCTAAATTAAGGTCTTACATTTAAAATCGCCTTTACTTTTCTTTTGCTAGATGTACCTTTGTTTAAAACACCACCAGAGAAGGGTGGTGTAGTATGTTCCTCAAAGAGCAACTCAAAGCTTTGTTATTCTTTATAAAAGAATCTGCCTGTCAATGCTTTTCGCAAGCCTTTTCAACGCCTTAAGAGGGTTGGCGGATGAGTATAATACGTCGTATTTAGAATCAGGGCGGACGATGCACGGAAATAAGAACGTATAGTTGAATAAAGGGCGGTGGATGCATGGCCAGATGCATCAATGCATAGATACATAGATGGATGTATCAATGTATGGATGGATGGAAGGATGAATGAATGCAGGGACCAATACTTACGATAGACGGGTGGACTGATAGATGCTTAGGATTGGATCTGGGACAGATGTATCTATGCATATATTTGCATACGGCTACATGAATGACAGAGTGCTTACTATAGACGAGTGCACTCGTAGATGCTTAAGATAAGCGGACAAACAGATGTATGTATGTAAGTAGGAATATATGCATCAATTAAAAGATGGTTGAATGGCGCAGTACTTATGAAGGATGGATACTGCGCTTTAATTGGACTGGATCGGAGGACTGCCACTTATTTTCAGGGAGCCTCGAAATTGCTCTCTATCAGGCTCTATTTTCGGCCCTCTCAAAGATAGTCAATTCTTTTAAATTTTTTATTACATTGCAGTGACAGCATACACATCGATGTACACATGCTTATTTTGCTCACTACTGAGAACTGGAGACTTAACGCTAGGTTACCCACGTTGTAGAAGAAGGGGAAATCCTTTAAAGAATGTGTTTTTCCGAACGAAGGATAATTGGAGAGGATTTTCTAAAGCACACAATGATACTTATCTTTATTTAAACCATGCCCCAACTTGAATAGCCCACACCCGTTTAAGAGCTTTGACCCCTTTTTAGAGCACCCCCACTTTTTCTTCTCCTACTTAGAACCCTAACTACACCATAGTACAATGGCCTTTTTTTACCACAGAACAAGAGTGTCTATCAGCACAAAGATTTCTAATCCACAGAAATGTTGTGTAATTTGTGTACCTGTCTGCTGAAACACTCATCACCAAAAGGTATTAAAACATGGGAATTGGCCAGAAAAACATACCATACCATAAAGCGATTCAAAAATGGGCCACTACACCACCCTTTTCCCCATCCTTCCTTAACTTTACAAAATAAAGAAAGAGCCACACCAAACCTAGTAGACACACTATAGCAATACAGGAACTTAATTTCAACAACTGTCTACCAGAACGCTCATGAGCAAAGCATATTAAAACATACAAATTGGCGGGTAAAACATATACCATACCATAGGCAACTTTATAAGTGCTCCCAGACGTACTACATTACCATCAGTAGCTCGACATCTTCACGTCAGCAACATAACCTCCTCCCGAGCACCAACCCCGCCCTTCCTTAACCGTATGAAATTAAACAGAAACAGAAACCCCCACCATTCCTACTAGCACCACTATACCCGTACACAGGCTTAATTTTAACAGGTGTGTGCTGGAACACTTATCAACGAAAAGTATTTAAACATGCAAATTAAAGGGAAAAACATAAATCAGCCCATAGCACGGTTAATAAATGGGCCCAGTGAAGCTACATTACCTTTAGTAACTAAACATGCCCATGTTGCAAATGTCCGTCTTATAATGAGCAACCTATGCCCCTCTCCCACCCATACCTATGCTTAACCTTACGAAATCAAACAACGAGCCCCAGCACTCCCGTTACCGTCACTATAGCCATACATAGACTTAATGTCAACAGGTGTCTGCCAGAACGCTCATCAGCCAAAGCTATTCAAACCTGCAATTTTGCAACTCAAACATACACCATACCATAAGATGGTTTATAAATAGCCACAGTACCACCACACCACCTCAACACCCGCCCTTCCTTAAGTTTAGGTAATAAAAGAAAACGTAGAAGCACCACTATAGCCATATAGATTCTTAATTTCAACAGATGTCTCCCAAAACAGTCATCAGCAAAAAGTATTAAAACATGCATATTTGCGACTAAAACATATCCTATGCTATACAGCGCTTTATAAGTGCTCCCATTGGTACTGTAGCTCCTTTAGTAGCTCATCATCTGAAAGTTACTAAATTCTGTGTTTCAATCAGCAACATAACCACCTTCCCCACACCCACCCCCGCCCTTGGTTAACCGTACAAATTCAAACAGAAACCATTCCTAGTAGCGTCACTATACCCATACACAGGGCTAATTTTAACAGGTGTCTGCCGGAACACTTATCAGCAAAAACTATTCAAACATACAAATTGGCGGGTAAAATATAAACCATCCCTTAGCAAGGTTTATAAATAGGCCCAGTGAAACTACATTACCTTTACTAACTACATATGCTCACGGTACAAATATCCATCTTATAATAAGCAACATACGCACCTCCCCCACTCCCACCCATACCCTTTCTTAACCGTACGAAATTAAACAACGAGCCCCAGCACTCCCGTTACCGCCACCATAACCATACATAGACCTAATGTCAACAGGTGTCTGCCAGAACGCTCATCAGCAAAAGCTAGTAAAACATGCAATTTTGCAACTCAAACATACACCATACCATCAGAGGGTTTATAAATAGTCACAGTACCACTACACCACCTCAACAACCCCCCTTGCTTAAGTTTACTCCATAAAAAAAAGAGCCCCAGCAAACGTACAAGCACCACTATAGCCATACAGAGGCTTAATTTCAACAGATGTCTCCCAAAAAGCTCATCAACAAAACATATTAAAATTTGCAAATTTGCAGGTGAAACATATCCCATACCATACGGCGCTTTAAAAGTGCTCCCAGTGGTACTATATCTCCTTTAGTAGCTCCACATCTCCACATTAATATATTCTGTATTGCAAACAGCAACATAACAACCTCCCCCACACCCACCCCTGCCCTTGGTTAACCCCTACGAAATCAAACAGAAACCCCCACCATTCCCAGTAGCGCCACTATACCCATACACAGGGTACATTTTAACAGGTGTCTGCCGGAACACTATTCAAACATCCAAATTGGAGGGTAAAACATAAACCATCCCATAGCACAGTTTATAAATGGGCCCAGTCGAATCACACCACCTTTACTACCTAGACATCTATGTGTTACGAAAGTCGTATAAGCATTCTGTGGAGTGCATAGCAGGGGATGGGAGAGTAAACAAAGTTCTAATTCCCAAACGTTTAATATACTGTCCCTTTGCTGTATCTATATTAAAGACATTAATTGGAATGAATAAATTAACAAGTGTCTCAAAAAGGATAGTGAAGCTGAGCATCAGTAAAGCACGGACCACTTCAACACCTACATATATCCACCACAGCAACACAGCCTGACAAATAGTATCACTTATAACCACATGTAGTTCTCTAATGTCAACAAAGTCATACAGAAACTATACCGCAGATTTTCATTTGTTTTATCTCCCACACATTTATGTAACATCTCTTCTAAAGAAGTACTCTCCAACGACTTCTATTCCATAAGAACTGACAATAATTAGTGCGTTTACTACCATATATTTTAGTATATCTACCTTTTGATTAGTCACTAGTAAGAAACTACAAAAACTAATAACTATACCCAAATTCAAACCAGAAACCAAGTTCATATTATATCTCAACCTAGGATCACATGATTCAAACTATCCGTACATATAAAAGGAACGTTTCACTTTTCCTATCTCCATCTCCTCTCCATGTAATCTGCAAACACTGTATACGGCCTCACTGTAAAACAACCTACCTTGACTTAGATTCATATCTACCTCTCAGTGTCAATAACCAGGCCAAAACCTGCCCACATAACATTTGTTGACTTCGTTTTATCGCTTTTAACTTAATAACACATACATCTCCTACCACCACCCCGACCCCACTATTTCCACAAACAGTATCATTTGCAATTGTGCGTGATTTTGTTTATTTCCCCGAATACATTACAAACCCAAATTAACGCTGTACCTCCTTTTCAAAACCATACAGTCCTATAAAGATGACAAACTACACTTCTCTGTGAAAAATTCCTAAACATATATAAAGTACTTATTTATGCATATTTTATAACCAATATCAAACACCGCATTTTACTAACACTATATTACTTTGAAATAAAAACTACTTTCATATTAAAAAAATCACCTCAAATACTTAATCACTACTACAGAACACATAACACACCTTGTTCATTTCTAACTCACCTTTGTAGTTGTTATCAAGATTTCAAATGTCACACATGCATGCAATTTTTCTTTGTCACATAGTACATGTTAAGCTCCGACTTCATCAAGAATGAAACCAGGAATGGCACCATTTCTCTGTCGCTCCACACATAAATACATGTAAAGAACAAATCAGAATACTTCATTCCTTCAACGACATTCCAAAACTTAACTCCATTGGATAACTTTGAATTTTCCATACAAAAAGCTACTTAATATTCTGCGCCACATACAGGTCACAAGTTCAACCTTTTATCACCATACTTTCTGTAACATTCTACGACACCTGCAGGTTAAAAATTCATCGATTTTTTTTGTAACCTAACGATATACTTTTGCAACATTTTATTGAACATTTAACGGCACATGCAGGTTAAAAGTTCACAATAGGGGTCAGTAGTTCATCAGCTTTATCCCCAACTCCAGCAGCACCTCACCTTACGCCCCCAGCGCCATCAGACCTGTAGGAGTCAGTGCTTTCCACTTTCCAGATACCAAATTCATTTCATACACACAAATTTACCTCAAAGTACCTATAACTACATGCTGACACTTTTTGGACAGATGTGGCACAGCAGCCAGAGCACATGACTTCACAGCATATGACACACAGTTTGGGCTCTCACTTTCATCCCCGAGTCCGGCATGCAGCTCAGGTTAGCAGCATGAGACTCTACACACTACCTCACATATTTTCCGTACCCCAGGACTTTCAGACCAGTACGGGTCAGTAGTTCGTCCTAGTATGTATAAACACATGCAGACACTACTTTCATAGGTGTAGTGCAGCGGCCACAGCACATGACTTCACAGCATAAGACACAATTTGGGCTCATGCTTTAATCCCCGAGTCCCGCTCCAGATCACCTTAGCAGCATGAGACTCTAGGCAATACCTCACATATTTTCCATACTCCAGGACTTTCAGACCAGTACGGGTCAGTAGTTCAACCTAGTAGTTATAAACAAATGCTGACACTACTTCCACAGCTCTAGTGCAGCGGCCACGGCACATGACTTCACAGCATAAGACACACAATTTGAGCTCACGCTCTAATCCCCAAGTCCCGAACCACCTCACCTTGGCAGCATCACACTCTAGGCACTACCTCACTTAATTTTCGTAAACTACCACTTTCAGACCCATAGGTATGATTAGTTCACTACGCACCCCCTCTATAGCACACCCTAAACACCCCACAGAGGTTACAGTTGTCTTACCCTCCTATTTCCCACTTTTTTTGCCCTTTTTCCCCTTACATGCTTCAACAGAATCACTAAATGGCAGCCAACACCTCCTCCTTCCATGAGACTCTAGACAATACCTCACACATTTTCAGTACCCAGGACTTTCACACCAGTACAGGTCAGTAGTTCATCCTAGTAGGTATAAACACATGTTGATACTACTTCCACAACTGTATTGCAGCGGCAAGGGCACATGACTTCACAACATAAGACACACATTTTGGGCTCACGCTTTAAACCCCGAGTCATGCACCAGCTCACCTTAGCAGCATCACACACTAGGAACACCTCTCTTAATTTCCATAGCCCAGCACTTTCATACTGGTAGGGGTGAATACTTCGCTTCGCACCCCCTCTATAGCACACCCTAAGCACCCCACAGAGGTTACAGTGCTCCTACCCTCCTCTTTCCCACATTTTTCACCCTCATTTCCTCTTACTAGCTTCAACGGAATCACAAAATGGCAGCCAATACTTCCTAGTTGCAACCACTCGCAGAACTCGCAGCCAATCAGCAGCAAGCTTGTGCTCATAACGCCTCAGATGGCGGAATTCCCAAATATCGAAATCTATAAATTTCGATATTTCTCAAAAACTACTGAAAGGATTTACACTAAATAAACAAAAGCGTGCTTTCTAGATCAAGACCCTTCTCCCTGAGATCCTTCTCCCTGCCAAATTTGGGGTAATTCCATTCACCCATTCGACCAGTATCCTTGTCTAAAGTTTCCTAGAGAAATTAACATTGAAAAAACATATTTTGGGACCCCCTTTTTTTTTGGCCCCCCCTTGACGAATCACCCCCAAACTTTCAACATAGGAGCTGATCTCTACAAAGAATTAGTTTTTAAAAGTTTGCAAAGATTCGTCAATCAGGGCCATATATATAACCATAGGTTTTAGGGGTGTTATAGTAGCTGGACTTTTCACTCGTACAAAACCATTGAAATTCCTCCGATATAGTTAGTTGTACTCACTATATCTTGCGCGCGCAATCCACTGCTGATGATGTCATATATTACCTCATTCATGACATGGTCAGTGACATCACTGATGACATCTCAAATGAATTTCCAAGTTAAACCAGTCAATGTTAGCCTATGGAAGGAAATTCAAGTTACTGGTAAGTATGGTTAGAATCACTTTTCATGATTAGTACTGGACTCAAAGATGCAGCACTGTGGTCTCTCCTGATAACAGGTGAGTAAATCGGAATTCGTAGTTCTGCTGTAAAAAGGGGCGTGGCCTCAGAACACCTCTCTGCAATGCAGCTCCCTGGTGCATACTGGAGGTACCTGGTGGGCTAGTTGGCCACCAGGGTTCCCCAGTATTCAAGGGGAATTTGTTACCCCTCTGCAAACGCGCCAGGGGCCGCGTTTGGCAGATTGGTGAAATAAGGGGGCGTGGCCTTTGCCCCTATCCAGTTTTTTAATTTTTTTTTTATTTTGTGAAGTGGGGCTGTGTAGCCCCCTTCCTTTTTCTTTTTTGGGGCCCTGGGGACTCCATCCCCAGGGCCTCACCCCCAAATTAAAATTAGAAAAATATATTTACGGGAAGGGGGCCGCGTGGCTCCCCTCCCGTGGTCAATTCCGGGCCCGGGGCATGGCCATATTTTTTAAATATTTTTTAGGAGGGGGGCTGCTTAGCCTCCTCCTCAGGCACTTAAGGCTCCAGGGACCCCATCCCCCCGGGCCGGACATTCTTTTTTTGTGTGCACCTATACAGTCCTGCACACATGCTGTCTTCAAAACACATACAAACAGTGAGTCACTCATTCATGCTTCTATACGTTAAGTAATAACCCCCACCGAACCCTACTGAAACTCATACTGATACTCAAAAAACAAACTAATAACCCATATACACACTCATGTAGCTACTCACCAACCCATGCAGCCACTTATAGACAAAGTGAGACACTGATACAAATATTTACATATTTAAACATTACTCGCTAATACATGTATTCACTAAGATACACTTAATAAGTAAGTTATGCAATCATTTTTACAAAAAAAATCCATTCAGACACTTATTTACCCTTTTATTCTTCCATCGACCTTTAGATATACATATATAAAAAATATTTATTTTTCAGAAAAACACACATTCACTGGATGATGTCATCAGTGATGTCATTTTAGATGTCATGAGTGATGTCACTGACCAGGTCATGAGCGATGTAATATGTGACGTCATCAACAGTGCATTGCGGGCGCACGAGTTATAGTTAGCTGAACTAACTATAACGGGGGGAATTTCAATGGTTTTGTATGAGTGAAATGTCCAGCTAATTATAACATGTGTGAAAACTATGTTTTTTTTCAGTGAATTTCTAAGGTTTTTTAAATGCTAATTCCTAACTATAACATGTGTGAAACCTCTGGTTTTTTCAGTGAATTTCAAAGGATTTGTAAATGATAATTTTTAAATGTATCAAATATTATATTTCTTTCTTTTTATACTAATTTCCTACAATTTTAGTGTAAATATTTATGTTTATTTTTTAAGTTATATTTCATATTCCTAATGTAAAATAATAAAACTAAATTCAAAAATGTTTTGTTTATTAATTACATTTTTCTTTCAAAATATAAAAAATAAATTCTATATAATTCCTTTTCCATTGTTTTTTTTTTTTTTTGGGATAATCTGACCATACGCCTACGGTAATGGCACTATGCTTTGTGCAGTAATTTATACTCTGCGCATACACGTCACAAATGCTCTTTGACGTTACGCTTCGCATCTACGCTTTCATGGGACGTCATGTACGGTGTCCCGTACACATACGGTGCAAAATTCCTAATTGTTCAAAAACATATATTTATGTATTTAATGTACATATTGAGGGAAGACATTATCTGGGATAATCATGAAACTAGTTTTTTTGTAACTTATAATAAGCGTATATTAATTTTAAAAACAATTACTCAAATCGTAGAAGTACGTCATGCACACTCGCATCATAAGAGCACCGTAAACGCACCGTAAGCGTACGCAAAGCCATCTGACTTAGAAAGAAGAGATTAGATTGCTTCATGACACTTCCTATTCCAACTCTTGAAAGAACCCTCCTATTTAAATCATTCTACTTTGACTTTCTAAGAAGAAGTATCTCTTCTCTGAAGCCTTTCAAATTAGAACGATGACAACACCTATGGACTCATCTTTCAGCCAATCCTCTGATGGAGAATTTACTGAAGGGGAAAAAAAGGTCAATGCACCTCTTGTGACCTGTAAAATTTGCCAAACTACACTTTCCAGGGGCAATCCTGCAAAAAAATATTCATTTGGCACTGCAAGTATGGTGCGGCACGTGAAGACCTTGCACCTCAACAATTTTGCAAGAGCTGCAACACGGAGGTCGCAATAGGACCCACCTGCTGCTGTAGCAAGTACATCAAGTGCACCACCTGTGGAAAGCAGTCCACAACCACAGATCGAACATGATTTTAGTGAAGTTAAAATCCTCTGCATTTATTGTGACAAAGTTTTATGTTACGGGGAACAGTCCATCGACCTCATAAAACGCAGGAAGCGTGAGCATCGCTGTCATCGTCATTACTTTTTTCACATTCCATTTTGTTCCTGTTGGACACTTTTTGGGTTCCTGTTTAAAAAATAAAATAAAAATAGAAAAGTAAAAACACAAAAAAACTGTTCCTTTTAGAACTACCTACACTGCTCAAAGAAATAACTATATTTCAATGTTAGTCTGGAAAAGTTTGTCAGAATGAATGTGTAGTTCATAAATGAATGAATAAATGAATATATTACTACTGTATGGTGAATGTGAAAATGCAGAACTATAAGGAAGTGCTACAACATAAATCTATAAGGTATTTATAGAATAGTGTAGTACTTCCGTAGCACTTGAATGTAACATATCCATATAAATATGTTTCAAGTCTATGCTTCAATTTGCACTGCTAGTGAAACTACCTCTCTGAATTTGTATGTGTTAGGATCGGATTTACAACGCCCTTGTGCCTCTTTTACACATCTGTTGCGTCACTTTCGTGATGCAGCGGTGGTGCAAAAGATGTGTCATAGTGTGTGGTATTCACAATGACAAGCATATGGAAGGTGCATCACATTGTAAAACCCTGCGCCAGAAGGAGACTTTCCTGCACAGGAGGGGGGGGGGGGGTAGAGGTGTTCTGGTGCAGTCCCGCCTCCTAAAACTGACATAGTGAAATCTGTAAGATTTCATTCAGTCACTTGTATGCTTATGCTGCATCAAAACCCTGCATCTGCTTGAAACAGGTGTAAGGATTGACACAGCATTGTAAGCATAGGGCCCCAAGAGCATTGCTGGAACTGCATTATGTTTCCAATGCAAGTCAAGCAATGTGCCACCTTCACAATACAAATACATCACATATCGGTACCGTTTTTGCCCCATAATACACCACATTGTAAATACAGTGCATCCATGGAGGTGATGTCATAGTGCACAATAACTGGCATATCTCTGGGGATGTACCACTTATTGTACATCTGCTCATTACTGTTTGAATGTAGTGAATGGATTACTACACACTGATTAATGAGTCACTACAAAACTAGAACAGGAATGACAGAGTGTTTTGTGCAAGTGTAAGGATAAAGACTGGTCAATTGAACATATAAAAGGTAAATTTGCAGGTGCATAGAACAGTGCATGCATAGTCTATAGGAGATCCAAGCAGTCCATGCCCTAAGGCCCACTTTGCAAAAAGAGTACTTAGGTACTGACTGAATTATTACAATTCTGCAAGCAGAGTGTGTGGCTGAATGCATAGAAGCTTTTCTTTTACAACAATGTGTAGATAAACACATACTACTATATGGTTCACTACAATACTGAAACAGTAGTATGATAGTGTTTGCTGGAAGTGTAAGGATACACACTGAGGAATTGAAGGTATAAAAGATAAGTTTGCTGGTGCATAGAACAGTGCATGTACAGTCTATAGGGGTTTGAAACAGTCTATGGGCTAACACCTGTTTTAATCCATGAGTATCTAGATAGTGAGTGGATAATTACAGTTCTGCAAAGAAAGTTCCTCACAAAATGTATTACAGCTTCAGTTTCACCACGGTACAATGGAAAAGAACATACTGCTGACTGGCTCACCACAATACTAAAACAGCAGTGTCAGAGTGTTTGGTGGAAGTCTAAGGATACAGACTGGGGAATTGAAGGTATAAAACATAAGTTTGCAGGTGCATAGAAGACTGCATGTATACTCCATAGGGATTGTAAGCAATCCATACCCTCAGACCCACTTTGCATATTTTAAGTCAATACAAAAATATAAAGAATGTATAACTGAATCTATAAGTGCTTCACTTTTAGTACAATGAATACATTAGTAGATAGTGCTCAAACCTTTATTATTTTTAAACAATAAATGTATTCTTCTAACATGTCATAATTTAACAGACCTTTTAAAACAAGTTCATCAGTTATTTCATACACATCAATTCCCTCGTTAGCAGTTTTGGAATTAATTTGTTTTACAATTTCAACATAATGTAATGCTTCCAGAAAATCTGCATCAAAGCTTTCGTCTTCGAAATCATAGCTCATGTCTGCAGCACTAATTTCCCCTTCTTCACTCTCATTGCCTGTGACAGATACGATTAGTTCTTCAATTACACTCAAGGTAACATCCAAAATCTCCTCAGTATGAGGCTGTTCTCTTTCCATAATTTTTCCCTTATGTTGTTGCTCCTTGTATAAAAATATAAACAGTTAATTTTATCAGTTTTTGTAATATATAATACAAAACTAGCGTTTGCACCTATTTTGGCCTATAAAAAATATTATATAAATACCATTATCTAATAACATTCCATTAGTAGAATTTTACTCCTTTACAAAGTTATATAAATATAATTACTTATAAGGATATTCTGTTCTTAGGTTTTCTTAAATTTTGAAACCAGTCACTCCTTATGACTATAGGAAAAGAGTCAGGCTGTTATAGTAAAATACAGTACTAAAAAATGTAGAATATGTGTATTCACCTTACCCATTCCGAAATAGTAAATGTGTTTTAGTAAAATGCAAGCGATACTATTGATTGTCCAGAATAACACTGTGTATCTGTGTATATTTAGATATAATTATCAAACTACTTTTTGAATACTTCATGTGTTTTCACACAAATAAACTCTTAAAGACCTATCCAGTACTTACCTTTTAACATAAGTAGAAAGTAGTAATTCGAAAATACTCACAACAACAGGTACTGAACACTGGTACTGTCAGGAACAGTAAGCCCAGAAACTTTTACTGAATACTTGCACAGCAACAGATGACGCTAGTTCCTAACTCCCCCTCCAGGATCCTCCAGAGACCAAACTTTTTAATCTAATCTCTAAAAAAAACACACAGGAAAAGGGCGATAGGAAAAAATTATAAAGAAGAAGAGACTAACTCGCAACTTCTGCATTTCCTCCTTGGCACCTTCTCTCTCTGTCTTGTTTTATTCACAGACAATCCCTTCACATAGATACATAACGGAAACTAACAAAGAACAATTATTTAATAACCTACTCTACTCTATCTCTTTTCCTTATCTATAACTTAGTCTAACGCTACTAATTACCTACCCCTTGGTCTTTCAAACTAGCCTCTCCTCTAGTGTTTATCTGCAACCTTTTAGCTTGCGGTTCTTTATTTTTCTTACTGCTAATAACCTATAATTACATAACATTCATTAACCTAGGCCTTTCAGTTTATTGTCTAATTTTTATATTATTATTTTCCTTGTGTTCTTCTACCAACCTTTCTTTATGCAGTTGCTTGTTATCTATTCTGTCAATCCTTGAATATCTTGTGTTATTCACTAATGTTCCTTTTTCATTGAAGAGTCTTTCTGGTATTCCTTACTCAATGTGTTCTTTTCCCTTAAGACCTTGCTTATCACGAATTTTCTTGTTTCTTGTTTTAGGTTAGAGAAAATACATCGACTGAGTACATTCAATATTGGCTAGAATGTCAGATAAGTTTAGTCACTCAGTAACTTGTCATACGTTTATTTTACAAGAATATACTTTTGTCAACTATAACGTATCACTTAGCTTTCTTGTATAGGTTCTTGTTCTCTCTGCTCTTCAGGTGCCGAACACGACTGAGTCCGTCTGCCCAGGAGGAGCCGCGATGGGAAAAACAACCGCTGTGCAATGTTCGGGCTTCTTCCAACTCGGAAGCTGAATTCTAGTTGCGGGCACGATAACTAACGTAAGTTTAACCTGGTAACCTACTTTAACTCTCTCAGAAATATTTGTGATTTCTCTTCAGGAATATCTATGGAGCAATTGAAAACGGGTCTGAACTCGGGAACGTCTTAGGTGAAGTGCGCACTCGTTAGGGAGCAAGCGCTTCGCCAAGGATTCCCCACAGGTGTGTGGTAAATGACTAGACCAGACCGCCACCGCTTCTTTCCTTGCAGATTCTTTGTCTCTCCTGCACCAGCTAGGGTTTAGATAAGTCATTATCGTATCCACTGATTGATTAGGGGTTCTGACAGGTACACTCAGTATATCATTGTTTGAAATATCTTTAAAAGATACAAACAATCTTTACACACTTATTCATCCATATTTTGTTACTTCAGCTCGGTTGAAGCACATTCCATCGACCATTTTTAACAGTTACTTGCACTAACCTTAAGCATAATAAATAATACAAAAATTATATATTATAAAATTACCATCTGTGGAAGACACAAAAAAATACAGTTACAATATATCTTTTACACCACAAAATATTTTGTAAAGTTTTATTTTGCCTTTTTTGCTGTTCTCAGAATATATTGAATTTCACTAGAAAAAGTGAGTTCAATAGTATTCATCACATAACAGCGGGCAAAAAAAAGACAATCAATAAGATTATCTTAAAAAAAAACATTCAACATTCTCAATAACGATCTAAAAAATAGAAATAAAACATATCTTAAATGTTTTTATCGAAGAGCAATTTCTTACGTAAATATGACACATCTCAAACAATCATAAAATAACAAAACATTATGATTAATTTTCATACACTGCCAATAATGTTACTTACAAATATATGCTGACAAAATATACAACAAAAACTCGTTATTGGTTTCACATACTTTTCTGCACGGCCAAATAGTATGCATCAAATTCTTACTTTGGAAATCATTCAATAGTAATCCTAAGGATCTGCATCCCAGCCTTCTGATCCAAAACCACAACATCATTTGCTCTGTCCCCCAGTGCTCATCCCTCAACCCGACGCTATTCAACATCTACATGGCCACCCTCACACAAGTAGTCCACCATCACAACTTCAACAACATCTCCTACGCCAACAACACCCATTCTCTTCTTCACCAACAAGCCACATACCACCAAAAGCAACCTCCACGACACAATGAAGGACGTCACCAACTACATAAAGAGCAGCTCTCTAAACATGAACTTGCACAAAATAAAGGTACTCATCCTCAAACCCACCCCCTCAGCCTTGGACGACTCCTGCTAGATGACTACACTGTGGACAGTACCAACACCTACCAACCATGTCCACAACCTAGGATTCGTCCTCAACTCCTTCCTCTCCATGTGTAAGCAAGTCTACACTGTCTCCTCATACTTCTATAACACCCTCCATATGCTCCGCAACAGTTACAAGTGGATCCTAACCAAAAGAAGAAGAAGAGTGACACAGGCCCTCATCAGTGACTGCACTGTGGCAAAACACTCTACACATGAATTCCAGCTAAACACCTACAACAACTACAAAAAATCCAAAAGACCTCCACCTAAGTGATCATCAATGTCCCCGGCTGCACCCACATCACCCACCACCTGATACACCTACACTGCCTCAATATCAACAAAAGGATCACCTTCAAGCTCCTCACCCTCACTTACAACAGACTCTACAACACTAGACTAATCTACCTTAACAGCACTAATCCTAAAGGGCAAAATTTGATCTTAAAATTTTGCCTTTAAAAATATTAGGTAGGAATTTGGTAGCTCTCTGGGCAAAGGTTGCTTAAAAACTAATTGAGTATCATTACAAAGTATCCAACCTTTTAGACATGTTAAATAAACAATGTAATGTCCAGATGTGGTAGAAGGTCCATCATGAAAAATATTAGCAACAGCTACAAAAGTTCTTCCTGATATTGAACATTGACCAGCTACAACATTTTTAATTAAAGTTTTCAATTTTCTTCCATCAGCTCTACAACGTTGCAGCATTAAAATAACGTACTGTCCATATCTTTGTATAAGTAATGTTGATGACATTTCTGATTAACATTGGCTACACTCCATGTTTTGACTTGCTCCTCTAATTAGATTGTTAAAAGACTCTGATTCACAGTCAGGTAAAGTAAGATATATGAATCTTTCAGTTTCTATGTTAGTGCTACATGTAAACAAACAATTTGGACAGTCATAATGCCATTTATAAGATAGGCCAAAAAGGTTTTCAATACCTATACCTTCATCTTCCAGTACACCAAGCATAAATATTAAAAATTCCTGCAAATCTTGCTGAATATTCTGCGTAAATTGACTAGAACCAGAACATATGTCCAAAACATTTTGAATATCAGAAACACTTTGTATTTTACTTTCATCACTACTACATTTCTCATAAACAGAATACAACAATGAATCTTTCGTCCCAATTTTCAACAATTTGCTGTTGCAAACTTTCAAGAACAAAAACAACATTAACAACTACATTAGCATAGCAGTTGACACCACATTGTCCTTTTTCTTTTTGCTTGCAGGCACAACTTCATCTTGTTTTTTTTCTTTCTCTACAGTTTCCCTACAGATATTCTCAAATCTTCTTTTTCTACCTACCACACGCTTTTCAGATACTTGATATTGGCCTAAATTGGGTGCCTATTCTCTTCTTAACCTAATATACTCTTTCACACAATTTGCATCTGCACTAACATTTGTCTCATCAAAATCAGTCAAGTACAATCCAGATAAAGTTGTGACTCGAGACAAGATCTCTAGTGAAAAATAACATCGCCGTTCGTGATTTTGTCACAGCAAGAAAGCCCACATGGGTGTTTCTCACCGAAACATGGGCCACTGAGTCCTCCGGACCGGACCTGGTAGAGGCTGTGCCGGATGGGTACTCTTTAACTAGACTGGATAGAGTGGGGCGTAGAGGAGGTGGCTTTGGAATCCTCTATAAGACCTCCCATATCTGTCACACCACTCA
This sequence comes from Lissotriton helveticus, assembly GCF_964261635.1. Taxonomy (NCBI): domain Eukaryota; kingdom Metazoa; phylum Chordata; class Amphibia; order Caudata; family Salamandridae; genus Lissotriton; species Lissotriton helveticus. The sequence continues at coordinate 875,972,807 of NC_136072.1, read as the reverse complement.
ACTTTCAAGGCCCTCCGATCTTTTTCAAGCCCTTCACTTTCTTATAAAATCTCCAGATGTCGCTCCTTTTGTGGGCATCCTGGTTTACAGACCCCCCCGGGCCTAGGACTGATTTTATTCAGTCTCTTCTTAACATCTTAGAGCCCTACTTCGGATCTGCCAATTTGACAGTCCTGGGTGATCTAAATTTTCATTTAGACAACCCTGATTCCAAAGACTCCTTGTCCCTCCTGGACTCACTATCTGCATGTGATCTCGTGTAATTGGTCAAACATCCTACGCATCAGGCGGGTCATATACTGGATGCGGTTTTTTCTAATGATGACAGGCTTAAAATAGATGATCCCATACCATTGGCCTGGTCTGACCACTCTGCCGTTCCTCTGGAGCTTTGGGTTGCACCGCGGCCTGCAAACACTGTTGTATCTAGTCAAATCAAAACTAGGAGGAACCTTGGGAAAATCACGAGTGCCTCGATGGCCCCTTTGATGCAAAATTACAAAGTGGTTCTTTTTGAGGATGTTAACCTAGCCGCTTCTGAACTGTCCAAAGCCATTAGTGCAGCAGTAGACGTACTGGCTCCTCTTTCCTCTTGTTATTCTGCTAGAAAGAAACCCTCTGCACCCTGGTTTTCGGAGCCTCCTAGGCTCATGAGACAGAGGTGCAGGAAACAAGAAAGGGTCTGGCGGAAGAGCTGGAATATGAAGGAGAGGGATAAACACAAGAATCTCCTCAAGGAGTACACGACGGAGATTATCAGAGTAAAGCAAGAGTACTTTGCTAACCTGACAATGGCTCTTTCCTCTCCCAGTGAGCTCTTCAGGATAGTGGACTCGCTCTGTACGTTACAGATGCCTGACCCGGTAGTAAGCACTCAGGAATTCTGTGATAAGATCGCAGAATTCTTTTACTCAAAGATTGCGGACATCTACTGTAACCTTGAATCACTAAGATCAGTCACCCTCCCCCCGCCCGTTCCCTCTGTTCCGCTCTCGACTGAGGTTTTATTTACCACCTCTATGACGCTGTCTGAGTTTCCGCCTCTATCATATCAGGAGCTTTCCCTGCTCTTAAATAAGATAAGGTTGGGGTCCCCATTGGACCCAGGCCCCCTTAAAGTCCTGAAGGAGTGCAGAGATCCCCTATTGCCCTTACTATTGGACACCATGAATAGGGCCATGAGAGAGGGCATCTTTCCATCTCAATGGAAGAGTGCGGTGGTCAAGCCCCTCCTAAAGAAGCCTACACTTGATCCCGAGGTGTTTAAGAATTATCGCCCCATTTCTTTGCTTCCGGCTCCGGCAAAGATGATGGCGACTCACCTTAATCAACATCTGGCGGCTTTTCTTGACTCCTCGGGTCTCCTGGATCAATCCCAACATGGCTTCAGGAGGCACCATAGCACCGAGTCAGCCCTTACGGTTGTTTTGAATAAAATCTGTATGGAGGTAGACCAGGGACACACCACCGTCCTGGTCCTTTTGGACCTGACAGCCGCCTTCGATACCCTATCCCCTTTGGTCTTAACATCTCGCCTGAGGGAGATAGGGGTGGAAGGGATGGCTCTGAGTCTGCTTGCCTCCTTCCTGGACCAGAGAGAACAGAGGGTTAAGTTGGGAGAGTTCCTATCTCCATCCCTACCTGTGCAATGCGGGGTCCCACAGGGGTCGGCATTAAGTCCGACCCTGTTCAACATCTATGTGACCCCGCTTGCCAGGCTGGTTAGATCTTTTGGGATGGAGGTAGTCTCGTATGCTGATGACACTCAGATCCTGGTGTCCCGCTCCCATCTGGGAAACTCTTCACCGTTCAACTTTAGGAACTGCATGGAAGCAGTGTCCCAGTGGATGATTTATAATTCACTAAAGTTGAACGGTGAGAAGACTGAGATCTTGGTGTTTGGCCCAAACAATACCATCTGGTCACCCGATTGGTGGCCGCCCTCTCTGGGGACCTGTCCTACTCCTACGGAGTCAACGCAGAACCTGGGAGTGTTGATGGATCCCGCCCTATCCATGACTTTGCAGGTCAACAGAACTGTTGCTACCTGTTGGGGCATCATTAAAATACTCCGAAAAATAAAACATTACTTGTCTCCTCCGGCGCGGAAGCAAGTGGTGGTAGCACTTGTCGCTTCGCGACTCGATTATTGTACCGCCTTATACATCGGCATGAATAAGAGCCTGTTACAGCGTCTCCAGACTGCCCAAAATGCGGCTGCTAAATTCGTTCTGGACCCTCCCAGATTAGCATCAGCAACGGCAGCCAGGAAGGCCTTACACTGGCTTCCTGTTGAATCGAGGATCATTTTTAAGACACTCTGCCTCACCTATAGTGCACTCTCTGGTAAGGGTGCGGGGGGGTCAAGAAGCTGCTGCTACCCTTTGTATCGGGCATAGTCTTACGCTCCTCTTCAAAGAACCTGCTGATGGTACCTCGCTTCCGTAGGAATAAATGGGGCGGCAGGGCCTTTTCCTCAATTGCCCCTAAGTTATGGAACACCCTTCCTTGTGAAATTAAATCTCAGCCCTCTGTTCTGCTTTTCCGGAAAGCACTGAAAACATGGCTTTTTGCAAGGGCGTACCCGTAGTTACTGTTTATTTGCTTTGGGGTTTTTCCGTTAGGCGCCTTGATGCCTTCGGGCTTAGTTGCGCGTTATAAGATTCTTTTCATTTCATTTCATTTAATTTCATTCCATACCCTCTTTGAACACAGCACTTCCAATATTCACTAACGCACTATCTACACTTAAACCTTGAGATTTATAAATGGTCACCGTATATGCCAAAGAAATAGGAAACTGTTTTCTGCGTACATACTAATCTTTTACAAGCAAAAACCGAGCTGAACAACGACTAAATTGGTGTACTTCTTCAATTTGATCAAATTTGATTTTCAAAAATTCAATCCCATCTCTTTTTACATAATTACCAAAATCAACAATTTTACCCATTGTTCCATTTACTAAACCTTTTTCCACATTCAAATTACCTCGTAAAACTACCCTACAGTTTATACATCCATACAAATTCTTTTCTAAACCAGCAGTTTTACTTATCGATTTCTCTAAAGAATCCAATTTCCTCTTCAACTTTTCATTCAAAATAATAGCGATTCCTTCATGTTTTATTTTATCAATAGCTTCCAATTTTATAATTTCTTTATTTTCCAACTTTAACATTTTTTCATTGAATATAGAACATTCACATAGTGTTGGCATTAAGCAGATTACATATTTTTTTCTGCAATTCTCATGTATATTTTCTCTGGGACAATATTTTCATTTGGAACCAAATTGAAAAGTAATCGTCTCTGTAAAGCTTGTTTGCCATGTTCAGTCATTTTTCCAATTCTTATATCTTGAAGAATAGTTCCATAATCAGCATCATTTGCCTGTCGCATATTTGTAATAAGTTCCTTATACTCAAAATATGACCAAATGTTTACATTTCCAATGCTCCCCAAAGACTTTCTGGTATCTTCATGCAACAGTGTTTTAAACACTGGTTGTCCTTTTACAGAAGTAAGTTTTAGAAGATCTCCCAAAACTATGACATGTTTTCCTCCAAATAATACGTCATACTCTGTTTTAAGAATATGCTGCATTCTTAAATGCACAAAAGCAAGCATTAAGTTTGCTACCATGCTTACTTCATCAATAATGAGAAGTTTCAATTTCCTCAAGACTCTTGAAACTTCACAACAAGCTACTCCAGATAGCTTATGGTATTCTAATTTGTTTTCATGCTCTACTGGTATCATTAACAAACGATGTAAAGTAATTCCTTTAATATTTTGGGCTGCTAATCCAGTTGGAGCAGTGACAACACAAGATAAATGCGACTCAATTGTTTTCTGTAGAAAAGTTGCAATTAAAGTAATTTAAAAACGTTTGCCTTTTCCAGCTTGTCCACTCACATACATTCGGATAGGTTCAAATGATGAGCAAGAGTCCTCTTTCTTCTCCATGAAGTAATCCATGGTCAATCTGTTCTCTCACTTGGTCATACATTTCTTTCTGCTCAAGATTTAGTTGTTCTTTCAAGTTTCCTAAGTTTGTTACATCTTCTTGAGCTTGATACATTGCTGTTTCCACCACTTCCATAGCAGTTGTTGCTTCATTTTGAACAATTGGTTCTCCTAGTGGGTCCAGACTCAACAGAGCTGAAGTTTGACTCTCTTGAGAACTGTCTCTAGCAATCTCAGCTGCAATTCTAGTAAGTATGGGCGAATTTTGTGAATTCGCGATCGGCGAATTTGCGGATTTGCGAATTTGCAATCCGCAAAATTCACGAATTTGTGCGAATTTGCAGATTTTTTTATTTTTACATGTTCGCGGGGTGCTTTGCGTGTTCGCAGGGCAATTTGCATGTTCGCGGGGCGCTTTGCGTGTTCGCGGGTTTTTTTTTGTGTGAGACCGCTCGTTGTTGTGCCCTTCTGCCCTCTGCCGCTCTCCTGTTTTATTTTAGAATGGCGCCGGCAAGCTGCCAGCGCCAATTTAAAATAGTTACTAAGTTAGCTTCATCAGGAAGCACTAATAGATAAAATAAAGCAGGTGCTCGAATTCAGTTGAAGCTAACTTAGTAACTATTTTAGAATGGCGCTGGCAGCTTGTCGGCGCCATTCTAAAATAGTTAAAAGCTTGAAGCTTGAACTTTTGCCCCCGGATCCGTTCCGCCCGCGGATTTGCGGATTTTCGGCAAATTTGCGGGCATTCGCGGATTGCGAATTTGCCGAAAATCCACAAAATCCGCAAGCGGAATGGATTTTGCGCCCATGCTTAAATTCTAGCTTCTTGCTCAATTTCGTCATTCAACATTTTCACATAATTAGCAAAATCAGGACATTCTATAGTATCTTTAGTTGCATTGAAGGAATCTTCATAGCTCTCGAAATCTCCAAGTAATTCCAATTCTGAACGCCATGGCTTTGAAAGTTGCAAAAGAGCTAAATAGTAAAATTCCCTTTTGTCAGGTGTTTCGCAACTTAGTTTACGGTGATTAATCAAATGTCCTTTTCTTTGTTTCACCAGACATTCTTCAGAACCAATCACCGCATATATAACATTATTGATGTTTTCTGTAATATTCCGTTTAAAAATATAGTTGTGCAGCACTTCATAGAGACAAATGTTCTCAAGATGATGAATTCTATTTCGATAATATGTATCCAACATATTTCTTTTCACAATATCTGTACTTTCTGGCTCTTTTTCAGCTGAATATTCAATTTCTTGTACAGATTTAAGAACTCGGTTTCGTGTTGCAGCAAGACCTAGACTCACCCAAATGATTCTTCCAGATTTAGGGTATAGACTTGCAGATGATAAGCGATCCGAGCATTCATACCCTCCAATTTCTCGATGAGATAACATCTTCAAACTGTAAGTATATAATTTCTTACTTAGACTCTTCTCGTGAGAAATCTCTTCACACATTTCCTTCAATTCCGTCTTTTCTGATTTTGTTATGTACGATGTTACATATCGAGCAACAGCAATGGAATTGTCTGCAACATATTGAATATCCATATTAGCATTCCACATGGACAAAATGACTGGGTTATAGTCATTTATGTATTTTGACTCTTCATTTCTTCTTAAGTTGTAAGTATTTTTTGGAGATTTTCTTGTGATAGTATGTCTCAAAGATGACATAAAACTGTTCACTCTTCCATTCGATATTACTGGACGTGGAAATCCAAAACGGCATTTGGTATAGGATTTGTCCTTACATTTGTACTTTCAACAACAGTATTTCCCACAACGATGGATTTGGAATCGTAAGACTTGTTGCCTTAAGTCCTTATCTTGTGTACTTTTGGGTATATCACATGTAGCATATTTTTCAATAAAAGACAACACAGTATCATCCGAGTCTGTTCCAAATTTGGGAGCATCTTTGATCCATATTAACATGTGTATGTGAGGAGAACCTCTTGCTTGATACTCCTTTCTCCAAAAGAAGTCAAGAGCCTCTCCAAGAGGAGGATTTTTTTTATTGGTGATAAAAGATATAATAGCTTCAAATCTATGATTGAAATACCTGCATACATTAACTGGATCCAAAGAGCACAATTCTCCAGGTGTCTTGTATTCAATATTTAGTATATTTGGATTTGCCTCTCGAAGAAATTGAAGTAAATCATCCCAAGCATATTCAGCACAGCTTAGAGTAAGGAACCATGTAGGAGTTCCTAAGTTCTTTAGCATACACTTCAGTTCTCCATGACGACGGTACCAGTACTCATTAGTACCACGCTGACATGCCATGAGATTAATCAGCTGAGATTCCAAAACATTATCTTTCTGCAGTAGTTTATCCATAAATTTCTTTGCCGAAACATTTTGCAGATGTACACCTGTTTTTAATATATAGTTTACTGCATAAGAAAGTCCAGACAAACCACTCTCAAACAAAAGATGAAACAAATACAGAATACATTGTCGAAATCTTGGATCTTCAGCATATAATCTTGGTGCAGATGCAGGAATCTGCACAGGTCGGTCATCATAGCGTCCTCCTTTTCCTGTGGGAAACAACTGAGGGAAACAACGAGCTTCCAAGCTTTTTTCCCATACACTAATGGGACTTCCTTTTGCTTCTTTCATTTGGAATAACTATAGTATTCCCCATTACTTCTTTAGAATGCAGTGGATGAACAGTGTAATGTTCTTAGATTTCTTCAGTTCTGGACACATCCACTTTTTCAATTTGTCCAGATGGCAAGTCACTATCTTCTTTTAAAGTTATTTCTTCTTCTCTCACATACACATTTCTGTAATATTGATTATTTTTTACCAGATACAACGTTGCCTTTTTCGTTTTCCTAACATCCACTAATTCTTGCCAAATTTTCTTACTCTTAGTAGGAACGCCATTAACAAGAATAACTAAAGGTTCATCCTCTACATTTTCTACAGCAATTGTTTCAATATTTTTCTTTAAATCTAGAGGCAAATATACAACTCTTCCTTTTAATCCTCTCTGTAAATCAGAAGGAGGCAATGTTCCTGTCTTAGGCTTCATACGAACAATAGCCTGAAATGGATGCACACATTGAATAAGAATAGCCTCATAGGTATTTAAATCCATCAGTTCAGAAGGAATATTTACCAACTCAACATTATTATGCACAGCTCTAGCAGGCATTTTGTTCTTGTCCAATTTGTTATAACAATATTTACAAATATGCTGATCAGAACCCAAATTAAAACAATTCTCTACCAACAAATAGGTTGCAAAAACCTTCCACTTATTTTTATTTTCCTATTGAATTTGAATTTGAATTTAAAAGCATTTATACAGCGCACTTTTACCCAGCGGTTTCAGCGGTTTCAGCGGTTTTCACTTTTTAAATACAAATCAACAATCCTGGTCTGATTTTTATAATGAGTTCGTCGACAACAGACACAACAATAATTTGGCCTTTCACCTGAAATCACCTTAAACTTTGTCATTTCTTGCTTAAAAATGTATGTACTACAATGTTGTACATTCTCTTCTACATGTCCTTCTATTAATATCTCAATTTCTGCTCTGTCTTCCTCAGGACCAAAATAACCAACCTCAATTTCATCACAAACGTTCTTTACATTTGATACAGATCCATGCAAAAGGGCACTGTTCAACTTTTTTAACAGTATAGCTGGACTTTTTGCATAATACAATCTTCTCACTAATTTCCTAATTTCAGAATGATATACTGTTAACATCCTGAAATGGTGGAAAACACTTCAACATACTTTTTTAGAAACACAAGCCAGAGAATGAACTTGCAAACCAGTATTTTCTCTCACTCTGCAAGGGTCTAGAACTTGCAACATCTTAATCTTTTGTTTAACACTTTTCTTAGTGTAGTTACGTAAGAAATTGCATAAGAAATCAATCGATTCTTGCCGTACACTACAAATACTACTACAATTCCAAGTGTACACTGTAGCTTTCGGACATCTCCTTAAAACTTCATCAGCTAACACATCTTCTGCATTTCTAGGAACAATTTTCTCTTTCTCAATAGGACAACCATTTCTAACCTCATAAGCACGACCACTAGTGTCAACTGCATGCAACAAATCATTACTCTGTAGATAACTTTCTTCATTAAAAAAAGGCTCAGAACCTGAACTATGTTTCCATTCACCCAAAAAAAACTCACAAAAATGACTACTGTGAATTATTCTTCGCCACTTACTTTTGGCCTTCATTAAATGGATTGGCTTATCTAGAGATCGAATTCTATTGATTACTAAAATAAACAATTTTGTTTTCAATTCGAAAGCTTTCTCAACTACATTGTCTATACCTTTATTCTTCTTATGAAACGTTGTTTTTTTTACATCCCTTAATTTCTTTAATTAAATGTAACACAACTCTATTATAAAACATGTTTTTCCTAATTTCCATAAATTGTTTTTCCTCCTTTTATTATACACTATTTTTTCGGCAGTTGACTTTCCATGATCGTTCTCTTTATTCTTCTTTTTCTTTTTCGTTGCAGATATACTAATACAATTTTTCACTTTGTGCACACTACTCTTAGGGCCAGATGTAGGAATCCTAATTCCGGTCGGTAACGGCCGGAATTACCGAATTTTATTTACCACCAACTACAAGTTGGTAAATAAAGAAACCCCACAAAAGGCAATTTTATGAAAATTGCTTCAGAACATGGGCTTCTATGATAATTAACAAGGGCGTATTATCAAGCCCATTATCGCCATTTTATCGGCAGTTTCCTGACGATAAAACGGCAATTATTTTAACACCGGTCCTTGATAATATGCCCCATAATTCCTTAATGTACACAGATACACAGTGTGATATTACCCCAAAAATTTAAGACCATGCATTTTACCAAAACACATTTACTACTTTAAACGTTGAAAAAGAGGCGAATATAATTCCTTAATGTACACACATGTACAGTGTGATATTAGACAAAAAAATGAGACCATGCATTTTACCATTTACTACTGAAAAACGTTTAAGTGAGTATACATATTCCATGTATATAATTACTACATTTCAGTGAACAACACTGACTCATTTTCCAAATACATATGCAATTTACTACAGTATTTCAGCCACTATTACATCATAAAAATGAACACAATAAAACAATAAAGACGCACAAGGGGCTTGTAAATCGACCCAGACTATATACAGAGGGAGAGAAACGAGAAAGAGGACAGAAAAGGGAGTATCAAGAAAAAAATGAAATATGAAGAGAAAGGGAAGAAAATGAGGAAACAGAAGGAATAAGAGGAGAAACAGGAAACAGGAAAATATAAAGACAAAGAAGGGCAATATGACCACAGAGGACAATATAGGAAAAAGACAATAGTACCGAGAGAGAGAAAGAAAGGAGTAAGAGGAGAGAGAGGGGAGTATAAAAAGAGAGGCTAGAAATTATGGAAAAAGGGACAAATATAGGGCCATACTATCAAGAAAGGGCAACACATTATCGCCGCTTTTATCGGCAGGAAACTCCCGCTAAAGTGGCAATAATGGGCTTGATAGTATGGCCTTGTGAATTCCCATAGAAGCCCAGGTTAACACCATAACCCTGGCTTCTATGGGAATTCACAAGGGCATAGTACTTTCCTGCCGATAAAAGCGGCGATAATGTATCGCCCTTTCTTGATAATATGGCCCATAATCCCTTAATGTACACAGACGCACAATGTGATATTAAACAAAAAAACATAACAGCATGCATTATAGCAAAACACATTTACTACTATAAAACATTTAACAGGTTACAAATATAGGGGCACATTATCAAGACAGGCGATAAAATTAACGCCGCTTTATCGGCACAAAACTGCCGATAAAGCGGCGATAATGGGCTTGATAATATGCTCTATGGAATTCCAATCGAAGCCCATGTTAGATGTCCTTTATATCTAACATGGGCTTCGATTGGAATTCTGCCGATTAAGCGGCGATAATTTTAACGTCTGTCTTGATAATATGCCCCATAATTCTTTATTGTACAATGATGCACCACATATATTCCCATACAACTTATCAACTCACCTTTCAAAATTGATTTGTAGATTAAGAAGAATGCCACTCACACAGTAGATATTCTTATACAGAATCTCTCTAGTTCAGTGTTTGTAGCAGAACCACGAAATGGAACATTTTCCCTCTCATTTTGCACATACATAAATATAAACAATCAATTAAAATCCTTCACACATTAATTCAAAACACACATTTCTATTGCTTTATCATTTCAAACCTTTCCAACTGACATAACTTTCCACCCTACCCCCAACAGATCATGCAAAAGTGAACTGTTAACAGAGGTCAAAAGTTCAGCACTGTATAAAACACAGCTCCTCAACAAATTTAGACTATGCATAAGCACTTACTTATAAGTACCAATAAAGAGAAAAGGTCTCATTACAAGCAACCAACATATATACACATATAAACTTGATAGAAATCTGTAAAATATATATTCTTAATTGATTTTTTCTTGCTTACGTACGCTTTTGAAACGACTTTCAGAATTCGCACAGTACGCGTACACTAAATACACCGTCCTTCAGGAGCCGGCATTGCTTTTTGTCAGAGAGACCAGCTTACATGCTGCTCTCTCAGATGAAAAGCAATCTGCTTTCCTACTTGAAAGAGAACTCTCGCCCTACCATAGCAAACAGCCGTGTCCCAGGGATAGGCACCCTGTAACACTACAGGAGCCGGCCCTGTTAGGTGGTGGTCCCCGGGGCCATCAAAGGCTCAACAAAGGCCATCAAAGATTTTGACCTTGGGGATCATTGTAAACCCCCCTAAGCAGTCCTAGGGGGACAAGAAGCAAATAGTAAACATTTCCTGTCAGTCTACACACTCAATCTCAATATAAAACACGCTTTTATATTGCTTGAACTTTTGCACCCTTTCCAACTGACAAAACTTTCAACCCTTCCCCCATTCCACAATCTGCCAGTTACCATAGAAACACTTCAGGGAACACCTAACTCAGCACACAGGTGAAAAGTTCATCATACATTGTTGCAAATTAAAACATTAAGGGGCACATTAGGATGGCCACCATAGCGGAAATTGGGACCGCTAGGCATTGAGAGAAGCCCATAGTAATATGGCGGGCGGTGTCTAACAGACACCGCCTCCATGTTACTCGTTTTCCGCCCCGCCCGCAAGCCGACCGGGGAGGAAAACAGGCGGGCGGTGTTTTTCACCGCCGCCTTCCCCTCCACCATCCTTATATGGCGGGGGATTTAGGCTTGCGATGTCAGCTGGTTTGCCTCCTCCAGGCTGGCGGTGGCAAACCGCGCAACATCGTAATGGACCCCTGAGTTTGCTTGACTTGAGAATATACCAACTTATCTTATGTAATGTTCTTTTCTATCAGTTTTTCTTAACCAATAAAAATCAGGCTTTTCAAAAGCACAAAAATGCATCCTAGCTTAGTGTAGAATGTTGTCGAACAACCAATCATTTCTTTTCTTTTTTCAAAACTGCATATTGTTCACCATTTCACAGTGCATCCAGACCACTCTTCAACATGCTAAGAGTGTGGATTGTGGGACACAGCTATATTTTCTGCAGCCAAAGGTACACACAACAGAAAAGAATTCACAAAGACCTACGATTACCAAATGTAGACATTAAATGGATTGGAGAGAGATGATTAAAGTGGCACCAATTGATGCCATTGGTGAAATCCTTTTTAAATCTCCAACACCCTGACCTCATAATTGTGCACTGTGGTGGCAATGACCTAGGCACTTTGACTGGGGTAGGTCTGGAAATGCTTATGAAGGACACCTTTGCACAATTGATGACACTTTTCCCCAAAACTGCCTTTGTCTATTCTAATATATGCCGAAGGCAGCACTGGAAGTGGTTCTACTATACTATGGAACCACTATTGTCCACAGATTGAAAAAGCTAGGACACTTGTGAATAATTCTGTTTCTGCCTTTCTCCGAGACTATAGCATGGGGTCCATCTACCACAAAAATCTGCGTTTCAATATGCATAACATCTATAGGAGAGATGGTGTACATTTTACATATGAGGGAAATAGACTCTTCCTCTTGAACTTTATACTCTGCATTGGTACTTACTTTTAGGTACTAAAATCTCAAAAAAACATAAGGGCTCAATTTAGAGCCACCCAACATCTAAACATATACACTCCATAAATACCTGAAAAATATTCTTCTTTTTCTTCCTTCAGTCCGCTTATGGGATGACTTCCAATCTTAGCACCTTACGTCGTCCATACGTGCTTGGTACGTGTACGATAAATCTACCATAAAAAAATAGCCTTTATCACTAATTTTTTATAATCCCCGAGGACCCTATTCCCCGGGACTCAAATGTAAGCGTGTGCGTAAAATCCGTTTCGTGGGTGAATTTGCGGATTTTTGATGATTTTGCGATCCGCGAATCGTGCGAAATTGGCCAATAATCCGCAAATTTGCAAGCTACAAAGTATTTTGCTTGGTCGCTCTTGAAAAATACAATATCGCGCGCGCGGCGTTGACTCTGAGCCTGCCAAGTTGTTTTTCTCCCGGTTTTGCGTGTGCTGCACCATTTTTCGATATTGCTGCGTGATCGCGCGAGAGTTTTTCGAACGCAATTACGTTATCGCGGCTTGCCATCTTGCACGGCGAGAGTTTGACAATGCGAGTACGACATAAAGGCCCGCGACGGCGAGCAGCTGACTTCCGGCGGGAGGTTGAACAGCTCGAGTTCCCGAAATTGCAAAAATTGCAATTCCGCCCAAGAAATCCACCGCAAGAAGCATGAACCTTGTGGAAATGATGATTTTGATCAGAATAACTCCTCAGATTGACATTTGGCTGCACGTTTTGGTGCAGGAGTCCATCTTTTGGTGGTGGGGTGGGAGGAAGGAAGTGCCCCAGAGTCTCCAACTTCCTGTTCCTGTCCAGCAGGCTCCTCCCAGTGCTTTGTCCATGTCCTGGTCACTTTTCATTTGGCTGTGGAGCTGGAAGGATTACTTTTTGTGGCTGCTGCTGGATATTTGTATTTGAGGACTTTTTGGACTTTGGAGTTTGGATCACTTTTGGACTTGAGATTTTACAAGTAAGTTGGTGTTGTTTGTTTGGGGCATTTTTCACAACTTTAACAAAATATATATTGTGGTGAGTAGCCACAGTATCCAGTAGGCCCAGGGTTAGCCATCGGTGCATGATACAACTGTTTCTGTGATTTTTCTTTAACTTAATTCTCATTTATGTCATGAAATGTTAGCTCACTGTTATAGTTTTTTTTTAAATTTTGGGGTGCCTGTAAAGCCTCACTAGCCAGTAAGCCCAGGGGTAGTGAGTGGGGCATGGACCAAGTCTTTCTGTGGGGTGTCTTGAATGTAAACATCATTGAGGGCATGGATGGCATTGAATTGTGGTGATTTTTATGCGTTTTTCGATTTTTTGGGGTGTTGTTGGGGCATGGCCATATGGGTGGGGGCCATTTTGAGGGCTGGTACAGGCAGGGCCTGGTCATGTGGTGGGGGTTAAGGGGCCATTTTGAAGGCAGGCAGTGTGCTTAGGCCTGCGCCCATTTTGCCTTGCTTTCATCCATTATGCCCAGGGTTACTCAGTGGTGCATGGACCAAGTCTTTCCGTGGGGTGTCTTGAATGTAAACATCCTTGAGGGCATGGATGGCATTGGATTGTGGTGATTTTTATGTGTTTTTGGATTTTTTGGGGTGTTGTTGGGGCATGGCCATGTGGGTGGGGGCCATTTTGAGGGCTGGTACAGGCAGGGCCTGTCCATGTGGTGGGGGTCAAGGGGCCATTTTGAAGGCAGGCAGTGTGCTCAGGCCTGCACCCAGTCAGTTTGCCTTGCTTTCAACCATTATGCCCAGTGTTACTCAGTGGTGCATGGGCCTAGTCTTTCTGTGGGGTGTCTTGAATTTAAACATCATTGAGGGCATGGATGGCATTGGATTGTGGTGATTTGTATGTGTTTTTCGATTTTTTGGGGTGTTGTTGGGGCATGGCCATGTGGGTGGGGGCCATTTTGAGGGCTGGTTCAGGCAGGGCCTGGCCATGTGGTGGGGGTCCAGGGGCCATTTTGAAGGCAGGCAGTGTGCTCAGGCCTGCACCCATTTTGCCTTGCTTTCATCCATTATGCCCAGGGTTACTCAGTGGTGCATGGACCAAGCCTTTCTGTGGGGTGTCTTGAATGTAAACAACATTGAGGGCATGGATGGCATTGGATTGTGGTGATTTTTATGTGTTTTTCGATTTTTTGGGGTGTTGTTGGGGCATGGCCATGTGGGTGGGGGCCATTTTGAGGGCTGGTACAGGCAGGCCCTGGCCATGTGGTGGGGGTCAAGGGGCCATTATGAAGGCAGGGAGTGTGCTCAGGCCTGCACCCATTTTGCCTTGCTTTCATCCAGTATGCCCAGAGGTACTCAGTGGTGCATGGACCAAGTCTTTCTGTGGGGTGTCTTGAATGTAAACTTCATTGAGGGCATGGATGGCATGGGGTTGTGGTGATTTTTGAGTGTTTTTCGACTTTTTGGGGTGTATAACTGATGTTCCTCTGGCTTCCATTGCTTTTAGGTGCACAAGCGAACCACCAGTGCCAGGAAGAAGTCCTGCAGCGGTGTGTGCAGCACAACGTCACGTGACGTCACGTGTGGCCACAGACAAGACAACTCTGCAACTCGTGCAACTGCGGCCTGCTGTTCTGACATCTCAAGAAGATGGCCCCAAAGAAAGTTGGCCTTAGCGCCTCAGCGAAAAAAGTTTCCAGTGCCACTGCCAGTAAGAAGGAGCAGAAGAAGCAAGTGGGACCACCTACCAAGGAGACTGGTGTGCCCACAGACACCTTTTTTGGGGAAAAAAAAATAAGCCTGCAGCAGCAACGGTGTCTGCCGGGACCAAGCTGGAAGCAGCACCTCCGCTTCATTGGGGTCAGTGCCACCACGCAAACTTAGGTCCAAGACCAAGAGTGCTGCTGTGGCAGCCACTTTGGTTGTTCAATCACCATCGACCAGTGATGTTGGCTCATCACAAGAAAATACCATCCAATCTACGCCGTGTGTAACTCAGCTGACGAGTGTTCAACAACCACAGCCGCAACGACAACCACACGTGCAACTAGTACAAGCGCAAGCACATGGGCAAGGAGAGGCGCAAGGAGAGGCGCAAGTAGAGCCGCAAGGAGAGGCGCAAGTAGAGCCGCAAGGAGAGGCGCAAGTAGAGCCGCAAGGAGAGGCGCAAGTAGAGCCGCAAGGAGAGGCGGAAGTAGAGCCGCAAGGAGAGGCGCATGGACAGGTGCATGGAGAGGTGCAACTAGAAGTTCATGGAGCGGCACAACTGGCTACAACGCTTGTTCCTCTAGAAGTAGGGGCACATCATGAAATTGATAGGAGGTATCATCCTAGGAAGCCACTCCTCCTGATGATGATTATCCATTGTCTTCCAGATCCCCAGCAAGAAAAAGGTCAAGGAGGGATACTACTACTACTACAAGTTCTTCTTCAAGCCCCCTTCCTTCTGATGACCTTGATCATGATTGGAACCCAGCCATGCAGTCTGAGAGAGAGTCACGCCATGAGCCGACAAAGGAAGCTAAGCCTAAAAGGAAGGCTCCCGCAAAGCTTCCACTTATGGGTGATGATGACGAACAAGAAGTGGTGTCTTCTGCTGCTGACGAACAGTCTGACAATGACCCAGTCATCACAGTCATCACTCCAGCCCCAGCAGGCATGCAGCAGACAGACATTTTCACCCTAGCCCGAATGGCTGCTGAGCGCGATATGGGCGGCGTGGCACTGGTACCACCACCGTTAACAACAACACCAACACGACCTACAGCTCCCATCTTTTTTAGTCAGAAGGGCCGGCATGGACCTCCATCCAGCTCGACCTCAAGTAGTGGTGCTGTAAGTGAACAACAGAAACAAATTCAGCCACGCCCATCCTCCACTTCATCTGGCATTGAAAGTCAAAGTAGCACCTCCACCTTCAGCAGACATCACCAGTCCCCAGTTTGGGACTTCTTTACTGTTAGCCAAAGGGCGGAACACATGGTTGTTTGTTCGATTTGTAAAGTATTAGTTAGTCGGGGTAAGCTTGGTACCAACTATGGTACCGGAGGCCAGAGAGGTCACCTCCAAAAACACCACACTATCCAGTGGGATGCGCAACTAAGGAAAATCCGGGAAGACCAAAGTAGAACTGATCCAAATGTATCCATTCCCATTGCATCTGATGCTGATGAGGGGCTGATTCATGTGCAGGGGGGAAGTGAAGAAGCGACAGACATTTTTTCTGGTACGCCAAGTTCTGCTGCCAGCAGCACTGCAGTGGTATCGACCACACCCTCTACCCCTGCAACATCTATGAGGCACACTAAGAGTGTGGGTGAGACACCTATGCGAAAAACTACCTCAATAAGCCTAACTGGTTTGAAGACGTCATCATCATCATCATCATGGAAAATGATCCAGCCCACCATTCGCCAAATGTTGAGGTCGGAGGCGCCATTTGAACGCAACCACCCAACGGTACGTCTGTGTAACGCAAAGCTGGCTAAAATGCTAGCGCTGGACCTTATACCTTTTTCTTTCGTGGAAGGGGTGGGGTTTCTAGAATTAGTGGCAACAGTCTGCCCTAAATGGAAGGTTCCTAGCCGGTCCTATTTTGCCAGAGTTGCGGTTCCAACACTACATCAAGATGTGCTGGAGGTGATTGGGACAGCTTTGTAGAAGAGTGATGTTCACACTATCCACTTGACAACAGACATGTGGACCAGTTGCCGAGCCCTTGATTACATGTGCATCACTGCACACTGGGTCTCTTTTGCAGGGTCTTTGGCAGGGGTTAGAGACAAGTCAAGTGCAGTTGTTGACCTGGACAGAGTTTTTCAAGCTACTCGGAAACATGCAACATTAGCCATGTTTGCCATGGAGAAAACTCATACTGCAAAAAACATTTTGGAGGAGTTTAACAGTAAGGTCTCTGAATGGCTGCAAACAAGAAATTGCATAGTTGGTTATGTTTCCACGGATAATGGCAGTAATATAGTTAATGCCATGCAGGAGGGTCAATATTTCAGAGTGCCGTGTTTGGCGCACTGTATAAACCTGGTTGTGCAAGATTTCTAAAAAACTGAAAACAAAGTCAAAAAGTTACTGACCACCTGCCGAAAAATCTGCACACATTTCAGCCATTCTTTTAAGGCCCGGAAGGAGCTGAGGAGCATTCAACATGAACGTAAAGTGCCAGTCAAAGGACTCATCCAGGAGGTGGCAACACGTTGGAACTCTACCTTTTACATGCTTGAGCGTCTGTCTGAGCAGTGCATGGTAATCAATGACTATGTCTTTAAACTAGGTTCTAATCATAAAGACAAGAGGCTAGAGTTGGAGGAATGGAAGCTAGTTAAAAGCCTGACAGACATGCTTCGTCCTTTTGAGGTCTTCACGTGTGAAGTGAGCAGGGAGGACTGTTCTTTGAGCAAAGCTATCCCATAGTTGGTCATGCTAGAGCACCAACTGAAGGACGTGTCTTCAACGTTCAGAGATGATGTTGGAAAGCAAGATGCATATCGGTTGGCGGAGAACTTATTAAGCTGCCTAGTTGCCAATGAAAGGCTTAAAAACATACATACAGAACAACATTACATTTGTGCCACTATTCTGGATCCACGGTACAAAAAGGCAGTGGCCAGCAAAGCATTCATTCCTTTTGATGAAGCAGATGTTTCAAAGTACAAACATTGGCTAGCTGTGTCAGCCAATCGGTCCGAAAAAGATTGGCTGAAAATTCAAGGAGCCATCAGAAGTCCAACTGATTCAGCAGGCCATCCAGCGTCAAGTTCCACATCTGAATCTGTGGGCGAAGGGAGTCACTTTCCCTCACAGCCGTTAACGACACCAGCAGCAACCGTATCATCATCCTCACCTGCACCAGGCCCGCCATAATATTGTCGGAAGCGGATTGGCTAACTCATAAAGGGTTTCTTTGTTCCAGTGCTGAGAAGGCCACAGATGGTACGCAAAGTGGAGCAACTGTGGAGAACCTTGAGTTGATGGTGCAGGCCTATCTGGATGAGCCAACACAGGTCTTTGCTAATACAAACCCATTGCTGTATTGGTACAGGAAAATGGATCTATGGCCACTGATCGCCAACCTGGCTATACATTTTTTGTCTTGCCCACTCGCAAGCGTGTCTTCTGAACATGTTTTCAGTGCTGCTGGTGTCATTGTAACTTCAAAAAGGACCCGCCTCTGGGCCAAAAATGTGGAGAGGTTAACACTGATCAAGATGAATCAGCACTTGATACCACCAGATTACAAAGTACGTGAATGCACGCAGGAACAAGAGGACATCGACTTAGGTGACTGAAATTCTTCTCTGTTACCTGACCTACTCCCATCTCAATTCATGGAGTTTGAGGACAAGCTCTACTTCCCTGACACCGAGCCCTGAAAATGACTTCCTTTTTTTCGTCCTTATTCAATTTTATTCCTGTGTGTCTTTCTTTGTTTTGCAACTTTTACCACAACAAAACTCTAATCACCTTATCACAACAAGTCCATCAGCAGCACTGTCTTCATCTTATATTCCTTATTGATTTGAAGGTGCCTCAGTCTGCATTCCTGAGGTTCACAAGTTCACAACTCAATCATGCTCCTTTATACTCCTCCTCCAGACTCCCCCTATCCATTTCCCTCACCGTTTAGGCCCTGTTCTGTCCCTGTCCTCAGCTGCCCTGCAAGTAGTGGGCAGCTGCTATGTTTAGGTTTTGGTGCAGTGGCGCAACCTCGACTTTGATGTAAGTTCTGTGCTAAGGTAATTTCTGCAAATTCTCCTGTGCTGCACCTCTGAATGTGTTTTGATGCATCATGTGCCTTGTTCTTTCACCTCTGAATGTGTTGTTTATGCATCATGTGTTCTCCTGTGCTGCACCTATCAATGTGTTTTGATGCATCATGTGCCTTGTTCTTACACTGCTGAATGTATGTTTATGCATCATGTGTTTTATTCCCAGGTCTATACCCCTAAATGTACGGTGATATTTAGTTGGTTGTTTTCTCCTAGTACAGGTGTTCCCTGTGAGGTCCTGGTTCCCTGCGTAATATTCTCCTAAGGTGATTAGGGTTGTGTAGGTGGTACTTACCGGTTACCAGTAGTTACTGGTTGTGTGCTAAAGTGATTTATACTCTATGTTCTAAGTGTTAATTCTAACAGTATTTCAAGTTATAAAAGTGTTGATTCCTGACAGTGGTCCAGGTGGCCCTATCTTGTACATATCCCCTGTAAATTCTGCGCATGCCTGTTGGCACATTGTAAAGTGTGTGTTTTTATCTAATGTGTTTTGGTGTAATACAAAGGATATTTTTATACATAATCTTGTGTGGAGTTTCCTTTGTGGTGGGCCTTGGGTGTTGTTGCTGGGGGTGCATGCGCAAACACTTAACTCACATTGCCTCCGAGTTTAGCCTTACTGCTCGTACTACGTTACCAAGGGGGTGAGCAGGGGTTATCTTGGCGCGTAATTCCCTTGCCCTGACGTGGAAGTGGTGGTCTCTGACTGACTTTGACGCAAGCCCTGGCCGGCCAGGGATCCCATTTCTAACATTGGCTCGTTCATAATGATGTTGGCAATGTTTTAGGGGGGTTTGGTGTTCTTTGGTCCAGAATTGGTAGAATTTTGGCCTTTTTGGGTGTTTTGTGGGCGCGTGTGTTTGGGTGAAAAACACTAAGTGAAAACTAGTCGTAGACCTTCTTCTTCTTCTTCAAAGAGCGCAGTGGTTCGATTTTGTTCTGCCTTGCTGAGATTCTTGTGAATCGCTGGAACAAGTCACTGTCCAGGTGAGTTTCAAGAGGATCAAAGTAGTGGAAGAGCTAAAAACAGCAATGTTTTGTGAACAGCGCAATTTGCCATGTTTTGAATATACCAGTATTGCACGTTTTTGGGGGGCTGTTTGGGGGGGGCTTCAGGGTTTTTGTGGGTGGGTTTTGGGGTCTGGGAACACTGCTGGCACATTCTAATGTTGATTGCATTTGTTTTTCAGGAAATCCATGGTGGAAAGGGGGAGTTAGGGCCTAGCTGCAGAGCGTATTTGGACTGAATTGAAGGTAGGTCCATTTTTGCTTTTTGCCTGTTTGGGTGTGTTCTGCTTTTTGGCGGGTTGCTGCAGGGGTCTGGGGTATAGCTCGGAAGGTCTAATATCGGATAAAAGTGTTTTGGATAAAATCCATGGTGAAAAAGTTTTTGCGTTTTTGCTCACTTGCCTGTCTTTATGGGGCTGTTTGGGGAGCTTCTAGGTTTTTGTGGGTGGGTTTGGGGTCTGGGAGCACTGCTGGCACAGTCTAATCTTGATTGCATTTGTTTTTCAGGAAATCCATGGTGGAAAAGTGGAGTTAGGGCCTAGTTGCACAGCGCATTTGGACTGAATTCCAGGTAAGCCCGAAATTTGCTGTCTCACTTTTTGTGGTTTTGCTTTTTGGCTGTTTGGGGGGTTAAACTTGTTTCCGCCTGGGTTGACGGGTCTGGGGGCATTGCTGTGAAGATCTAATACTTTAGCGTTTTTGGGGGCCTGCTTGGGGGGGTTCCTGATGTTTGTGGGTGGGGTTTGGGCTCTTGGAGCAACGCTGGGTATGGATACTTTTGATTGCAAGAGGTTTGGAGAAAATCCATGGTGGCAAAGTGAAGTTGGAGCCTAGCTGCAAAGCGCGCAAGCAGTGATCTGGGAACTATGCAGAAATTTGTCAAAGTGCCCATTTTTCCATTTTTGATTTTCGGCTGTTTGGGGGGGTTAAACTTGTTTCTGCCTGGGTTGACGGGTCTGGGGGCATTGCTGTGAAGGTCTAATACCGGATAAAAGTGGTTTGGAGAAAATCGGAGGTGAAAAAGTATTTCCATTTTCAGGCATTTCGCTCAATTTAGCATTTTCGGGGGCCTGCTTGGGGGGTTCCTGGTGTTTGTGGGTGGGTTGGGGGGTCTTGGAGCAACGCTGGGTATGAATACTTTTGATTGCAAGAGGTTTGGAGAAAATCCATGGTGGCAAAGGGGAGTTGGGGCCTAGCCGCAGAGCTCGCACGGAGTGATTTTGGAATGAGGCCAAAATAATTCTGTCTCACTTTTTGCGTTTTTGCTTTTTGACTGTTTGGTGGGTGTTAAACTTGTTTCTGCCTGGGTTGACAGGTCTGGGGGCATTGCTAGGAAGGTCTAATACTGGATAAAAGTGTTTTGGAGAAAATCGGAGGTGAAAATGTTTTTGCATTTTTGCTCACTTGCTTGTCTTTGGGGTGCTGTTTGGGGGGGTTCCAGGTGTTTGGGGTGGGTTTTGGGGTCTGGGAGCATTGCTGGCACAGTCTAATTTTGATTTCATTTGTTTTTCAGGAAATCCATGGTGGAAAACAGGAGTTATGGCCTAGCTGCACAGCGCGCTTGGAGTGATTTTGGAATGAGCCTAAATATTTCTAAGTGTGAGTTTTTCCGGTTTTGCTTTTTGCCTGTTTGGGGGTCTTCTACTTTTTTTGCCTGGGTTGATGGGTCTGGGGGCATTGCTAGGAAGGTCTAATACCGGATAAAAGTGGTTTGGATAAAATACATGATGAAAAAGTTTTTCGATTTTCAGAGTTTTTGCTCACTTTCGTGTTTTCGGGGGCCTGCTTGGGGGGGTTCCTGGTGTTTGTGGGTGGGTTTTGGGGTCTTGGAGCAACGCTGGGTATGGATACTTTTGATTGCAAGAGATTTCAAGCAAATCCATGGTGGCAAAGGGGAGTTAGGGCCTAGTTGAAGAAAGCGTTTGACACTATTTTTAACTTAGGGCTCGTTAGGGTTAGCAGTATTGCATGTGTTTGGGGGTGTTGGAGATTTTGGCAACTGGGTTCTGGGGTCTACTCTAGGAGCACTTGTCGAGAAATGTCTAATTTTGGTTGCAAGTGGTTTGAAGAACATCCATGGTGGGAAAGGGGGGATTTGGGCCTACTTTACTTTCAAAGTACGTTTTGTCACCATTTTCCACTAGGCTTCAGACAGGTAGCAGTATCGCACATTTTTGGGGTCTGATTGGGGTTATTCTACATTTTAGCATCTGTGTTTAAGGGTCTGGGAGCACTGCTGGAAAGGTCTAAATTTGTTCTAAAATCGCAGTTTACACTACACCTAGCTTGAGGGGAGAGACCTGCAAAATTTGCCCATACTTATTTATCCTTCAAAAGGAGACTCAGCGTATGCACTTTCGAAACTATTGTACTGTCGATTCTGAAACTGAAAGTGTGACTTTTTGCACTACACAGCGTACGTACCTTATATTTTTTTCACGTTGGTGTTTTAATATCACTTCCTGTTTTTCCATCAACATTTACAGGGAGGCTTTCACCCTGTGCAATGGAACAAAGGATGAAGTCAGGCTTCACATTAGCGACCCGCAATTCAGCATCCGCCAGGCAGGCAGTGGACAGGGTGTCTTCTGGTCACCAACATTGATCGACGTAGCGTCAGATGGAATGGAGGAGTACCGCAAATAAGAGGAATGGCTTGATGCATGCAACTTCCCAAATTCAACAGGACAAGTACAACAACATACAGTAACAGTATCCATTCATTTCTACTTATCTTTTAAGTAATGTTATTGCTGTGAACTTTTATGAGTGTGACTCTGCATTTCTTTGCTCTCTGCTTCTAAATTCATCCCTCCAACCATTGTATAATTTTACTTTGCTATTTTTCAAACTAATTTAATGAACAAAGTGTTTCTCCGAGTCAATCAATCAATCAAGGAATTTATAGAGCGCACTACTCACCCAGAGGGTCTCAAGGCGCTTGGGGGGGGGAGGTGCCGCTACTGCTCGAACAGCCAGGTCTTGAGCTTCTTCCTGAAGGAGAGGTGGTCTTGGGTCAGGCTAAGGTCGGTAGGGAGGGTGTTCCAGGTCTTGGCGGCCAGGTAGGAGAAGGACCTACCTCCTGTTGTCGCTCTTCGGATGCGGGGGACGGCGGCGAGGGCGTGATTGGTCGATCGGAGGTGGCATTTGGGAGCGTAGAAGTTGAGGAGGTTGTTGAGGTAGCCCGGGCCTTGGTCGTGTAGGGCTTTGTGTGCGTGGGTGAGGAGACGGAAGGTGATTCTCTTGTTGACGGGGAGCCAGTGCAGGTCTCTCAGATGTCCGGAGATGTGGCTGCGTTTGGGGACGTCGAGGATGAGTCTGGCTGAGGTGTTCTGGATTCGCTGGAGTCTCTTCTGGAGCTTGGCGGTGGTTCCGGCGTAGAGGGCGTTGCCGTAGTCCAGTCGGCTGGTGACGAGGGCCTGGGTGACCGTCTTCCTGGTCTCGGTGGGGATCCACCGGAAGATCTTCCGTAGCATGCGCAGGATGTTGAAACAGGACGAGGAGACGGCGTTGACTTGTCTGGTCATGGAGAGGGAGGAGTCCAGGATGAAGCCCAGGTTGCGTGCGTGGTCTGTCGGTTTGGGTGCGGCGCCCAGGGCGGGGGGCCACCAGGAGTCGTCCCAGGCGGAGGGCGAGGAGCCCAGGATGAGGACTTCCGTCTTGTCTGAGTTCAGTTTCAGGCGGCTGGTCGTCATCCACTCGGCTACGTCTTTCATCCCTTCGTGGAGGTTGGTTCTGGCGGCGGCGGGGTCGTTGGTCAGGGAGAGGATCAGCTGGGTGTCGTCAGCGTAGGAGATGATGTTGAGGTTGTGTTGGCGTGCGATGGCCGCAAGGGGGCTCATGTAGACGTTGAAGAGGGTGGGGCTGAGCGAGGAGCCCTGAGGAACGCCGCAGATGACTTTCGTGGCTGCAGATCTGAACGGTGGAAGGCGGACTCTCTGTGTCCTTCCAGCGAGGAAGGAGATGATCCACTCCAGTGCCTTCTCCTGGATTCCGTTGTTGCTGAGGCGCTGCACTAGGGTGCGGTGGCAGACAGTGTCGAACACCGCGGAGAGGTCTAGGAGGATGAGGGCCGCTGTTTCTCCGTTGTCCAGCAGGGCTCGGATGTCATCGGTGGCCGCGATGAGGGCGGTCTCGGTGCTGTGGTTGGCTCGGAAGCCAGACTGTGAGGGGTCGAGGGATCCATTCGTCTCGAGGAAGGCGGCAAGCTGCTTGTTGACAGTCTTCTCGATGACCTTGGCTGGAAACGGGAGGAGCGAGATGGGGCGGTAATTCTTGAGTTTGGTGGGGTCCGCTGTTGGTTTCTTTAGCAGAGCGCTGAGTTCGGCGTGCTTCCAGCTCTCAGGGAAGGTGGCGGTGTCGAAGGAGGTGTTGATGATGTCCCGCAGGTGGGGTGCGATGACAGCGTCGGCCTTGTTGAAGACGTGGTGGGGGCAAGGGTCGGTCGGAGATCCGGAGTCGATAGAGTTCATCGTGCGGATGGTGTCTTCTGTGTTGATCCGGGTCCAGGCGCTGAGGGTGGTGGTGGGGGGCGTTGGTGCGGTCGTGGGGAGCGTTGTTTGTGGGCTGAAGCTGTTGTGTATGTCAGCGATCTTGTTGTGGAAGTAAGAGGCGAGGGAGTTGCAGAGGTCTTGCGACGGGGTGATGTCGTTGTTTCCGGCGTTGGGGTTGGAGAGCTCTTTCACGATGTTGAAGAGTTCTTTGCAGTTGTGTGCGTTGTTGTCCAGCCGGTCCTTGAATGCTGTTTTCTTGGTGGCGTGGATCAGTTGATGGTGCTTCCGGGTGGTGAGCTTGAGGGTGGTCATGTTGTCCGGTGTAGGCTCCCTTCTCCAGGCTTTCTCGAGGGCTCGGCAGTTCCTCTTGGAGCTCTTGAGTTCGTCGGTGAACCATGGGGCCTTCTTGCTGCCGGGTCTGCTAGGCGGGGTCCTTAGTGGGGCGAGGTCGTCTGCGCAGTTGCTGATCCACTTCGTGAGGTTGTCGGCGGCCTGGCTGGGGTTTGCTGAGCTGGCGGGAGGGTGCTGGCTCAGGGAAGCGGCGAGCTGGTCTGCTGTGATCTTGTTCCAGTTTCTTCGAGCAACCTGTTGCTGGTGGTGGTGGATCGTGGATCTTCTGAAGCTGAAGTGGACGCAGCTGTGGTCCGTCCAGTGGAGTCCGGTGGCGTGGCTGAAGACGATGTCCTTGCAGGATGAAAAGACAGCGTCGAGTGTGTGTCCAGCGAGGTGGGTGGGGGTGGTCACTAGCTGCTTGAGTCCGAGTTTGGTGAGGTTGTCAAGCAGGGTGGTGGTGTTGCGGTCGCTGTTGTTCTCCAGGTGGAAGTTGAGGTCCCCGAGGAGGATGTAGTCGGCAGAGGGCAGGGCGTGCGGGCTGATGAAATCAGCAATGTCTTCGCTGAATTGAGTGCGTGGTCCCGGGGGTCGGTAGATCAGGGTGCCTCTGAGGGTGGTCTTGGGGTCGGTGTGGATCTGGAAGTGCAGGTGTTCGGCGGTTGTCAGGGTGTCATCGGCGTTGGTCGTGATGCGGATGGTGTCTCTGTGGATGATGGCGATGCCTCCTCCTGTTCGTTTGACGCGATCTCTTTGGGTGATCTTGTAGCCCTCTGGGATGGCGATGGCGATGTCGGGCGCTGAGGAGTCGTTCATCCAGGTTTCCGTGAGGAAGGCGACGTCGGGAGCTGTGGTGTCGAGGAGGTTCCAGAGTTCGATGGCGTGTCTGTGCTGTGGTGTGCGAGTGCAGAGATAGGCAAGTGAAAACGCATAATTACTGCAGCCCTGTACTGTCACATTCTTCCATTGATTAGAAAGTACTACTTAGTTAAAGTAACCTAACCATCCATTTAGCAATCAACGTCATGCCTGCAGAAGTGCATGCACTTCCTTTATGCCCCTTAAAATATTTATGGATATCTTCGTATCCAAAGATTCGTTTATCTTCATTTGTTGTTTGTCCATGCTGTGTTTTTTTTTCCTCTCTCAACAAAACTTTCCCAAAAAACCCCATTCCCATCCAATTTCCAAAACCTAACCCTCTTCCCCCGGGCTGTGTGGTTTTCATTGATGTGTGAGTAAATGACAGCAATAATTCCACACACTTGCTTGGGATGATAAGGTCATAGCAACTGAACATGAATTACATTTCAAGGCTGGTGTAGGAATCAAAGGATATATTCTTACTCAGCTTGACACAGACCCATGACTATTGGCTAATCAAAGCAGATTTTCATGGGCGCCATGAAATGGATTGATCATCAAGAACATCCTCCTCCTACACGTGGCAAATGATTACGCTGCTGTATCCTTCACCTCCAGTACTATTTCTTGTAGTAGTAACCAATGTCAAATTCCACGCAAGTAGTAGTTATACTTTCAATACTTTAGCATTTGTAAGGCTACATTTGGCACTGTTCTACTGTACTGTCACGTGCTATAGTATCTATCATGCCGTTCTAATGCTCCGCTAAGGCCAATCAAGGTTTCAATTCCTTTTTTTTCATATGCTGCAACTGCCACTGTGTACCACCGCAATGATGCCATTTCAACCGCCATGGATTGCCAACTTTAATCGCCATTTGCCATGCAGCCAGCCCTCTGCCTAGCCCTAATTTCAAACATGAATTACAGGTAAGATAAGTGTTTGGGGGGAGGAAGAATCATGGAGTAGTATGAGAGACGAGAGACTGACGGTAGTACTAGTAAAGTCCTAGGACAATTGAATTCACTAACTCTGTGAGAGGCACTTACTTTTGTAAACATTTGGGCAATTACTTACACAATTTGAATCAAGAAGCCACTGCTATGTTTAAGTTGAAAGTAATAATTATTTATATCCCTAACAAAAATAAATTTTCCCGCAAGACCCGACCCACCCCCTCCCTAACCCCAAAGAATGTCCGTGAAATAAAAAGTCCCCAAAGTCCAAAAAACCCAACTCCCAATTCCCACCCCCCCAAAAGTCTTTAAAAAAGGGGCACGGGACAGTCTCTCCTTCTCTAATGCCGCCAGCGGCGTACTTTCTGGGCCAGGTGGTCATGCTCCTTGCAGAGGTTCTTGAGCAGGATTCTCAGTTTCTTTTGCTACTGCTCAAGGTAGGACACCCTGAGTGTTAGGCGGTGCACGCGTGCCTTGCACCTGCTGTGGGGGGCAGCTGATTTCTTGGCTGCTTGGCGGTGGCGGGTAGCTGCGGTACCACGGCTCCGTACCGCTGGAGGCCTGCGCTGACTGGCTGACCCAGGGAGCGTGGAGGAGGAGGCAGCTGTCCATGTGGATGTTGTGGTGGTCTGCGACTGTGTTTCCTCCTCCTCCTGGGCCACCAGCCGCCGATAATCGGCGACAGTCGCCTTCAATTTCTGTTGCCGGGCCCGTCTAGCCAGCTCCTTCCGTGACAGTTTGGAAGGAGCATCTATATGAAGAAAGAAAAACATAGTCTGTAACCAATGCTCTTTAAGATTAACACAAAATAATTCAGCAGAAAGTTGTGTCACAGTAGAACTAGCAACTTGCAAGCACAGTACATAACATTTGTGGCTTGTATCTATCTAACCTCCCACTTCTTCAGCCTTGCTCTAACATTAGTGGGAGTTTCAGGAATCAATTCTATGAGCACTATGGACTCACTACATTAGAGTTGACTATGACAGTACACCAGTCTTCTTCTTCTTCTTCTCTCATGTTTAGGGAAATTGGTACGTAAACTTCTGGAAGCCGGCATAATGCCAGCGCAGTCAACTTACTCCCGAGAAAAACAGACGCACGCCATGATGACACGGTTTTGCGTCACTGTACCAGTCCAGTACAGTACATGCAGGTGGTGAAGCTCTTACTTTTCTATTATGGGTGGCACTGAGAATACTTGGGCTACTGCTTAATTAATTTAACTTTCACCCTACAGTGCCAATGACTACTAGAAAAGGAAAATGAAGAGGATAAATAATATGATTATCTATCCCTTCACAGGATATGTATTTGATTACATATGGGATGACTTTAGGTGCTTTGTTTTTTATTGAGTGAACACTGATAGGCCACACATGAATGACAGATTTGTACTAAAATTATTAACAGAGGTAGTGAGTGGCCCCCGTAATCAACGGATATATGCTGTGTTTGCAATACAAAGTACTGCTACTATTCATGGTAGTATTCAGAAAAATGACAACTTCTTTTCCTTGCCTTAATAAACACTGGAACGGACGTGCGGGTGCGGTGTTACATGCTCTTCAAAGTAACACTTAGTTCATCCAGTGACCGTCTACTCTCTCTACATACACATATGCTATCTATGAGTCAGATAGTACCATGATCCAGGCATCCATCCATTCAAAGTAAATGTCAATCATTCTTCTTAATGTCTCAAGTGGACACACCTTACTTTTTCTCACGGGAAAACAACATTTTCATTTTATTTTGGAAAAGGCAAGCCATGCATCCGTGCTTGACTTGCATTTGAATTTCAACCAAAGGATATATTGCGCACCCATACAGTTTCTGTTTCACCCACCCAGGCAGTCCTCTTTCCTTTCTCCTTCCACCCATCCTTGCTTCATCCTTCAACTGGCCATGCATCCTATTCCCAGCCACCTCGGGCAGCATTGAAAAACACGTATCATTCTTTGCCAGTCATCATTACTTTTAAATCACTCGTCCTTCCACACTTACTTACACCCTTCTTTCCCTTTTCCTTCATCCCATCCATTAAGTTCATCTTTGATCTGACTTGGATTCTCGAAAAAACTTTCACAGCTGAGTTGAAGTCAATTTAGAGGAGGCTACTACCTGGTTAATAAAAACTTAGGGGCATATTACCAAGCAATAGCGATAATTATCGCTATTGCTTGGTTAGAGACAAAAAATTACCGCTGAGCTGCGGCGATTTTTATCGCAAATAAATCTTGGTATTACCAAGGTTTATCGCAAATGCGATAAAAATCGGCCGCAATGCATGAATATCGCTGAAAAGTCAGCGATATTCATGCATTACCGAGCAAATGCTCTTAGCCATGTTATCCACCTCCCATTGGATAACATGGCTAAGAACTGCTCAGGGCAGGTGTTAGCTTTTGGAGATATTCGCGCTTAGCGCAAATATCTCCATAAGTTGGTAATAGGAGAAAGCGATGTTAGCGACTGTTTCCAGTCGCTAACATCTTGGCACGCCCACTTTGCATGTCATTAGTGATAAATATCACTGACATGCAAAGTGGGGCCCAAGATGGTCGCTATCTCCTACTAGATGTCGCTAACTGGTGTTAGCGACAGCTAGGTAATAGGGAGATCATTTTATCTCCGCTTTCTTGGCTTTTAAAGCCAAAAAAGCGGAGATAAACCCCCTTGATAATATGCCCCTTAGTTCTAAATTTGTAAGTCTTCTTAACAGTATAGTATACTTGTACTGTACAACATATACACCCGTACAGAGAGCACACTCTGAAGTCTGCTATCTCAATAAGTAAGGAATATAATAGCTTACCACTGTCCGCCACTACCGTGGCATCCCCCACAGCAGCTTCCGCTGGCTGTTGCACCGCCTCCGCCCCTGGAGTGCCCACCTCCGCGCTGGCCCCGCCACCGGTGGATGGTTGTGCCGATGTTCCACCTAGAAAATACATTTCAGATTCTTAGATGCCATATACACCACTCCCTAGTATTTTGTCTATGAATGAAAAAATGTCACTACGACTACACAAACAAATGTAATAATTTGTGACTGCCTAGTCAAAACTAAAAATTGCACTTTTTTTCAGGGAAGGGTGTTGCTTGTCTTGCTACAGTTTTGGCACAACTGATGAATGCTTGCTTTTTAACATGCACCGTTTTTCTCATAACAGACAAAAGCTTCCCTTCTAAGAACAAGAGCAACATCAGATCATCAACACTAGGACGGAGTCAGCAACGATTCAGCACCACAAAGAAGATTTGAAGTTCCAACCAGGTGAGGGCTCGCCCACAATTAATGTGTGACATCACTAAGCACCTTTCCATTTTCAATCCACCATTTATGTTGTATGATGAACTTGATTTTAATAAATCTTTTTACTTTTAATAAAGCTTTAAAACTTACATAGACTCTGTGGTTTTTAGTCATGAGTGAGTGAGCGAAAGGGTTTGCAATTTGCCAGCATGAGTCCGTGGCTCTGACAGTTCTGGACTCTGACTCCGTAGTCTTATGTCCTGGGTTGGATAAACATCATTGGGGATCAATCATCGATGAATTAGGGAGCTTAATGACTCTGTCACACTAGCTAGTCAGTAAGGAGATGGGGTTCAAATTCTGTTATGACTGAGGTATGTGGAAAGTCTAACTGCGCCTATAATAATTGATAAACAATGCACTATTTAGTGTCCATAGTTCTGTTTGTGCAGAATTGTCCCTGCAACAATAGTAGTATGGATTGTCCTCCTATCCAATCAAAAAGTAAACTAGTATCTTATTCTTTCTTGGTGGTCATTGACAGTTTCTTGTTGGGAATTGTCAAAGCATAAACATTTAGAAGACTTCAAAAGACATTATGGACAACCCAGAGGACTGCACTCAGTGCATAGAGCTATTGATGAATAGAATGGGAGTTTTGTTTAACACCTTTTGCCAACCGTGCAAGCTTAGTTAGCTACACAGACGGACTAATAATAATAACCTAGTAGTACCACAGGGAGTCATAGTAGAGGCAGGATAAGAATTTAGAAACAGTCTACAAGAAGATCAAATACGATGTAGGAAAAATTGAATGAGGAACGTTAGTAAAAAATAGGTATTCTAAAAGGTAGGGAAGTATAATTATTAATATTAACATGAAAACTTACTGGGGCCAGCAGAGGAGCCCTCGCCGGACCGATCCTGGCCTTCCTGGTCCTCGTCCGCCGGCGCCGCTACCTCCTCCTCCTCTGTCCTCTTGCCCCTGGGGGGAGCTGATGTACAACATGAAAAAAAAGACCCAAACATGGATGATTGTTGTCAACCAAATCAAACATTTCAAAAGAACAATAACAAATTATTTCAGGGAAATAGCAAATAGACAACAATTGCACTACATTTATTGACCTATCTTGTGTGGTCTACTAGGATATTAGTATTGCTGGATTCGCGGACCGTCGACTTGGAAAGTTATTTAACTCACTAAACCAACTACAAAAAGGTTCTACTAGGACTGGCAGGAAGCACTCCGCAGCACGCGAAGTGACAGACAAAGTCCATCGTGATTGCAGACCAGTGAGAACACTAAAAAGTAAGTTTCCTACTACATAACCAGTCATTAAAATACTCAAACTATCAATCCACCACCACTCTTATTAGTGGCAGGTGCACAAAGGAAGGACTGGACTTGAGTCTCTAGGGGCAGATTTACAAGTCCCTTGTGGCTCTTTTGCTCCATCGTTGCGTAACTTTTGTGACGTAGCGGCAGAGCAAAAGAGGCGCCATGTTGCGGGGTATATTGACAACGTGACGCATATGGGAGATGCATCACGTTGTAAAGCCCTGTGCCATCAGGGGGCGTTCCAGCGCAAGGGAGGGCGTTCCTGCGCAGGAACGCATCCTAAAAGTGGCTGAGTGAAATCTACAAGATTTCACTCAGTCACTTTTAGGTCAATGCTGCGTCACTCTAAACCCTGCGACTGCTTGAAGACGTACGGCTTGACGCAGCATTGGGGAGATAGGGCACCCAAGAGCATTGCTGGAGCTGCTTCGTGGTTGCGACGCAACTCCAGCAATGCGCTGACTTTAGGGCACAGATACGTGACGCTTCTGTGTCGTTTTTGCCCCATGGTGCGCCACATTGTAAATGCGGCACACCATGGGTGGTGGAGGCGTGGTGCACAATTACTGGCGCATCCCTGCTATAGTAATTAGCAGGGATGCACCAGTAATTGATAATCTGCCCCTTGGTGTCTTGCATTACGCAGTTCTGTAAAGTACACTCCTACATAATTACTCAGGCCAATGAAATGAACACAAAAAATCAAAAACAAATAAGCATAGTAGCACCGCCACTGAGCAGGAGAGCAGTGCACCTGAAATGCAATCACAGAACATTTTGAAACATAATTTACCTACAAAGTAATCGGCAGCATTATTGCTCTTCGGAAACAAACAAAAAATTGCAGTATGATAACACATAGAGCAGGAGAAAACAGAGTAGTGATTAAATAGCTACTACTACTCACCAAGCCCGGGGATCTCGACGCCTAGCAGGTCGAGCAGGTCGCGTTCACAGTCCAGGAGGTCGGACCATCGGTGCGTGGCCTGGTTGTAGGTGCGCCGGACCCGAGAGTGTTGATTCATGGCCCAGCACACCTTCTCCCACCGCTTCCTACGCTCCCGGAGCTCGTACCCGCCAGTGATCCTGCCGCCTGCCATGATGGTCTTGGGGAGGCGGCGCTGGACATAAAAAACCAGTGTGGCCACCTCCTCCGCGATAAAGATCTCCCGGACTGTGATGTTCTCCCCCCGCAATCGCCCGCATGGGAGCCGGGTAAGGGGTGCGGGACCCTTCCCCTTCTCCTTCCCGGCTCCCTTTGCCATGGTCCTGTACAGCAGGAAGAAAAAAAAAGGAAAGAATAGAGAAAAAGTAGAGTAAAGTTTTTTTTAAAAGTAGCTTTAAAAGTAACGAAAAGTTGAAAAAACACAAAATATAGATCTATAAAAAAAGAGGGATAGATATAGAGTAGAAAAGATTAAAAAAAAGTCCAAAGAAACAAAGGATTGCACAGATGAAAGGAGGATTAGAAAGCATGCACAGAACCATAGCAATGATTGAAAAACAAGATGGCCGCGCCCAGTGAGGACCGCGTGGGTAAGTTTGCGCGATATTTCCCTTGCGAGCACGCAAAATCGCCCGCGAACATGTAATCGCGTGCCGCATACGACGCGAGCATGCAACTAGCGGCCGGAAACGGAAGGACGTCACGCAAACAAGATGGCCGCACCCATACACGACCGCATGGGCAACCTCGGGGTCGGTGCGCTGCAAGCGGTCCGCGAATAAGCAAAAAAACGCGCAAACACGCAAAAAAAAAGAAATCCGCAAATTCGCACGAATTTGTGGATTGCAAGTTCGATTTCGCACGAATTCGCGCCCCGCGAATCTCGCAAAATGGCAGAAAAATGAATTTTGGAAAACTGGAAGCACTTAGTAGGTGCAAGAGTCCAAGCTAATTTGTAACCATTCCCTGTAGTGCTTCCTGAGGGGCCCCTCCAGAGTTCAGTTGCCTACTTGCAACTATTCTCTGAGCCTGCTCTGACCCTCAAAGCAGGGTCAGAGAATAGTTACAAGTATGGCACAATGCTCCTGTCAAAAAAATTAAACTTCAACAGGAAGCACTTACAGCTATGGAAGCAGGTGCCAGACTTGAAGCTCAAATTCAGTGACACATTAACCAGCCCCAAATTAATTCATCTCAGTTGAGGCTGGGAAGGTGTGCTTTCCCCACCATAATCTACAGTGGTGAACAAGAGGGTGGTAGTGGTGAAGCAGAGGGTGACAGTGGTGAACCAGAGGGTGCTGTGATGAACCAGAGGGTGGCAGTGGTGAGTGCTGAACCAGAGGGTGGCAGGGGTGAACCAGAGGGTGTCAGTGGTGAACCAGAGGGTGACAGTGATGAATTTGAGGGTGCGTTGTTGAACCAGAGGGTGGCAGTGGTGAGTGCTGAACCAGAGGCTGGCAGCAGGGGTGAACCAGAGGGTGCTGTGATGAACCAGAGGGTGGCAGTGGTGAGTGCTGAACCTGAGGGTGGCAGGGGTGAACCAGAGGGTGGCACTGGTGAACCAGAGGGTGCTGTGATGAACCAGAGGGTGGCAGTGATGAACCAGAGGGGGACAGTGATGATCCAGAGGGTGGCTGTGGCAAACCAGAGGGTGGCAGTGATGAACCAGAGGGGGACAGTGATGATCCAGAGGGTGGCGGTGGCAAACCAGAGGGTGGCAGTGATGAACCAGAGGGTGGCCGTGATGATCCTGAGGGTGGCAGTGGCGAACCAGAGGGTGGCAGCAATGAACCAAAGGGTGGCAGTGATGAACCAGGGGGTGGCAGTGGTGAGTGCAGAACCTGAGGGTGGCAGGGGTGAACCAGAGGGTGTCAGTGATGAACCAGAGGGTGCTGTGATGAACCAGAGGGTGGCAATGATGAACCAGAGGATGGCAGTGGTGAACCAGAGGGTGGCAATGATGAACCAGAGGGTGGCACTGGTGAACCAGAGGGTACTGTGTTGAAGCAGAGGGTGGCCGTGATGAACCAGAGGGGGGTAGTGATGATTCAGAGGGTGGCACTGGTGAACCAGAAGGTGCTGTGATGAACCAGAAGGTAGCAGTGATGAACCAGAGGGGGACAGTGATGATCCAGAGGGTGGCAGTGGCAAACCAGAGGGTGGCAATGATGAACCAGAGGGTGAAAGTGGTGAACCAGAGGGTGCTGTGATGAACCAGAGGGTGGCAGTGATGAACCAGAGGGTGGCAGTGGTGAACAAGAGGGTGGCAGGGATGAACCAGAGGGTGGCACTGGTGAACCAGAGGGTGCTGTGATGAACCAGAGGGTGGCAGTGATGAACCAGAGGGGGACAGTGATGATCCAGAGGGTGGCAGTGGCAAACCAGAGGGCGGCAGTGATGAACCAGAGGGTGGCAGTGGTGAGTGCTGAACCTGAGGGTGTCAGGGGTGAACCAGAGGGTGTCAGTGGTGAACCAGAGGGTGCTGTGATGAACCCGAGAGTGGCAGTGATGAACCAGAGGGTAGCAGTGATGAACCAGAGGGGGACAGTGATGATCCAGAGGGTGGCAGTGGCAAACCAGAGGGTGGCAGTGATGAACCAGAGGGTGAAAGTGTTGAACCAGAGGGTGCTGTGATGAACCAGAGGGTGGCAGTGATGAACCAGAGGGTGGCAGTGGTGAACAAGAGGGTGGCAGGGATGAACCAGAGGGTGGCACTGGTGAACCAGAGGGTGCTGTGATGAACCAGAGGGTGGCAGTGATGAACCAGAGGGGACAGTGATGATCCAGAGGGTGGCAGTGGCAAACCAGAGGGCGGCAGTGATGAACCAGAGGGTGGCAGTGGTGAGTGCTGAACCTGAGGGTGGCAGGGGTGAACCAGAGGGTGTCAGTGGTGAACCAGAGGGTGCTGTGATGAACCCGAGAGTGGCAGTGATGAACCAGAGGGTGGCAGTGGTGAACCAGAGGGTGGCAATGATGAACCAGAGTGTGCCACTGGTGAACCAGAGGGTGCTGTGATGAACCAGATGGTGGCAGTGATGAACCAGAGGGGGCAGTGATGATCCAGAGGGTGGCACTGGTGAACCAGAGGGTGCTGTGATGAACCAGAAGGTAGCAGTGATGAACCAGAGGGGGACAGTGATGATCCAGAGGGTGGCAGTGGCAAACCAGAGGGTGGCAGTGATGAACCAGAGGGAGAAAGTGGTGAACCAGAGGGTTCTGTGATGAACCAGAGGGTAGCAGTGATGAACCAGAGGGTGGCAGTGGTGAACAAGAGGGTGGCAGGGATGAACCAGAGGGTGGCACTGGTGAACCAGAGGGTGCTGTGATGAACCAGAGGGTGGCAGTGATGAACCAGAGGGGGACAGTGATGATCCAGAGGGTGGCAGTGGCAAACCAGAGGGTGGCAGTGATGAACCAGAGGGTGGCAGTGGTGAGTGCTGAACCTGAGGGTGGCAGGGGTGAACCAGAGCGTGTCAGTGGTGAACCAGAGGGTGCTGTGATGAACCCGAGAGTGGCAGTGATGAATCAGAGGGTGGCAGTGGTGAACCAGAGGGTGGCAATGATGAACCAGAGTGTGCCACTGGTGAACCAGAGGGTGCTGTGATGAACCAGAGGGTGGCAGTGATGAACCAGAGGGGGCAGTGATGATCCAGAGGGTGGCACTGGTGAACCAGAGGGTGCTGTGATGAACCAGAGGGTAGCAGTGATGAACCAGAGGGGGACAGTGATGATACAGAGGGTGGCAGTGGCAAACCAGAGGGTGGAAGTGATGAACCAGAGGGTGACAGTGGTGAACCAGAGGGTGCTGTGATGAACCAGAGGGTGGCAGTGATGAACCAGAGGGTGGCAGTGGTGAACCAGAGGGTGGCAGTGATGAACCAGAGGGTGGCACTTGTGAACCAGAGGGTGCTGTGATGAACCAGAGGGTGGCAGTGATGAACCAGAGGGGGACAGTGATGATCCAGAGGGTGGCAGTGGCAAACTAGAGGGTGGCAGTGATGAACCAGAGGGTGGCAGTGGTGAGTGCTGAACCTGAGGGTGGCAGGGGTGAACCAGAGGGTGTCAATGGTGAACCAGAGGGTGCTGTGAAGAACCAGAGGGTGGTAGTGATGAACCAGAGGGTGGCAGTGGTGAACCAGAGGGTGACAGGGGTGAACCAGAGGGTGACAGTAGTGAACCAGAGAGTGGCAGTGATGAACCAGAGGGTGGCAGTGGTGAACCAGAGGGTGCTGTGCCCATACACGACCGCATGGGTAACTTCGACCGTGCTAGCAGCTCGCGAACACGCACAAAGCACAGCGAACACGCAAAAAAGACCACGAACACGCAAAAAAAACAAAATTCGCAATTTCGCACGAATTCGCGAATTATGCGGATCGCGAATTCGCTTTCGCACGATTTCGCGGACAGCGTTTTCGCAGATTTCGCCCATGCTTACTCAAATGTAAACTTGCGGACCGTGGGGAGCCGGCATTGCTTTTCGTCACAGAGAGCAGCTTACATGCTTACATTATACTTTCAAAGATGATTTCAACAGTTATACATTTTATAAAATAATATAGTACTGCACGCTAAAGGAGAAAAGTCCGCACAATTATGATAGAATAGAAAATAGAAAAAAAAAAACTTCTACACTCAACAAACTCGTGAGCAGAGTACAGTTTAATTTAAAAACACCCTACCACAACTAGTTTTTGAAACGCATTATACAATAAAATGCGTCACAAAATAGGCTACATACATGGACTGTATCGTAACGTCATATAGAAAAAAGAAAGCCACTCTTACGATACCAGGAAAACACAACAACAGTACAATGCCCAAATTTCCATTTTAGTGATTTCTTAGTTGCAAGTCTAGTTGTCAGATCGACACACACACTCCCTCATGGCTGGTATACACCCACATCACACCCATTCAGCGTTTCCGTCACTACACACGTGACCCTATGTATAAAAAAGACGTAGCGCACGTGTTGTACGCCATTTTAGAGTTGTTCCCAAAGCACTGAACAAGGGGCCCACTACTGCATGCGTGGCCTTTTTGGTCACTGAGTTAGTGGTGCCTGAAGCACTGAGTGGGTGAAGAACCTGCGATGATGATGATGATGGGAGCATGAGTATGTCGTTACCCATAGATATATCAAGACTCGTCACCATATATGAGACTTCTTTGTTGGAGATCGGGAATACATCATGAAGAAGGTGTCTTTTCCACTAAAAGGTGAGCAGTGAGACTTGAGTACGCATCGGAAGGAGTCAAAGGGTTGTAGCTGACTACATACAAAAATGCGACTTAGTATTTTAGACGAACGCACTCCTACATAATGTATTAATTTAAATGTTTCTTTTTTTTTCCCAATAGCAGTAACATTTTTATAATCGCTGAAATGCCCGGAATATATTTACAATACAAACAGTTCGTAGAAATGTGACTATGAACGTCTATAGAAGTGCGATATTATCTAACTCCAAATTAATATAGCAACATTTACCAATCATAACATCTTTCTTTTAATATCTTTTAGATGTACAGCTTCACGATGGATTATGTAACAAGGACGACGGCAATAGCACAAGGTGAGCAAAGAAGCTTGATTCTGAAACAACGACAAGTTATCTGTGAAAGGATAAAACCTGTAGTATGCAGCAGATGCGCAAAACACACATTGTGCTAACGGGGCTTCAGCTAGGATGAGATAGCTTCCTGGGCCCACACACAGTCGCACCCGAGTACGTCACAGGTCTTTTGAAGACATTTTGCTTGTTAATGAGTCTTTGATATCCCCCCGCTTACAGCCCCTACAGCTCCACTCTTCTTTTTGCTTGAACTTAACACCCCCCCAAAATTTTTCTTGCCCCACCCCTGATATTTTTGACTGTGGTTGCGCCTCTGGCTTCAGGTACTGCCTCCCCTGTAGTGTGTGTCTCTCCCACGTTTTAATGTCCTTTTTGTCTCTTTATCTTTCTTACTCTCTCACATCGTTTCTCTTTCTTTTTTAAAGTTTTGGACGCTAATATTTCCAGTCTGCTATATACAACCTTATCTGAGTTGAAGTAGTGAACTCTCTTGATTACTGTGAAGGCTTCTTCAACACGTAGAGCACCATCTTTCAATCACGCCAATGGCACTAGGTGACAAAGAATTTTGTTTCCGAAACAACAACAAATTATCTGTGAAAGGAGAGAGTGGGTAGTGTGCAGCAGCTTGACTTTGCAGAAATTTATAATTACCTCCAAGCAGTGACAACAAATAGGTTACAACAGTCTGAGAAACAGATCTACAAGCTCATTGTGCCACTTTTCTGTCACTTTTAACATGGTAAAAGTGGCGCAAGCAGCTAGTAAATCTGCGTCTCACTTTTCAAGAAAAAATCTCAACCCCAGACTCTGCGAGACACTTTTAATGTCCTTTTCTCTCTCTTTCTCTCTCTCGCTCTCTGTGACATCATTTCTCTTACTCTTTTAAAGTTATAGACACTGCTGTCTGCTTGGACGTGTAGAACAACAGTTGAACTCAAGTTGTGAATTCCACTGGCAGCAGTGTTTAAAGAAGGGAAAGCACAGAGGCCTAGATATACAATGCCTTCATTACAATGCATTAGAAATAAGTCAGCATATTTACAATCCCGTTGTGCCACTTTTGTGTCAGTAACGCAGTAGGCACTTCCATATACACACCACTTGAACGCTGGACTATAGCAGAACTAAAATGTACTAGGCACACTGCACATGTAAAACCGTAGTATTACCTTTATTTGTGAAAGGTGAGAGTGGGTAGTGTGGAGCAGCTTCACTGTGTAAAATGTATAATTACCTCCGAGCAGTGACAACAGATAGGTTACAACAATCTGACAAACAGATCTACAAGCTTATTACGCCACTTTTGTGTCACTTTTAACATGGGAAAAGTGACGCAAGGAGCTTTGAAATCTACGTCTGACTTTTCAGGAAAAAATCTCAACCCCAGACTCTGCGAGACAGTTTAAATGTTGTTGTCTCTCTCTTTCTTTCTTTCTCTCTCTAACTCTCTGTGACATCATTTCTCTTTCTCTTTTAAACTTATAGACACTGCTGTCTGCTTTGACTTGTAGAACAACAGCTAAAGTGAAGTTGTGAATTCCACTAGCCGCAGTGTTTGGCCACAGTGTTTATACAACGGTAAGCACAGAGGCCTAGATATACAATGCCTTCATTGCAATGCATTACAAATAAGTTGGCATATTTACAATCCTGTTGTGCCACTTTTGTATCAGTAACGCGGTAGGCACTACCATACAGACACCACTTGAATGAGGCACTATAATAGAAGTGAAATGTACCAGGCACACTGCACACGTAAAATCGTAGTGTTACCTTGACTTGTAATGCTTCAGCTCATTTACTCACATCTACATAATTCTAAACTCTAATTTTTGTTTTTGTTTTGCAGATTACCAATCGTACGTCTTTTGGAGTCCACTTCACAATTTGTTTATAATATTGTTTTTTTAAAGTTATTTTTCTAGTTGTTTATAATATAGTTTTCATTAAGTTTCATTTATAGTTATTGTTTTAATAAAAGGTAATAAAAAAACTACATACTTCTTTTTGTTTGTGGGGGGTTGACGGTCCACAATACAAATAATATTTATAATGTTGAAGTACTATAGTAACTTGTTCAAGAGTAGGTTTGAAAAGTACAGAGTTATATTTTCTCTGGATGTACTACAACATGGTAAAGCAATCAAAGTAATACGAAACAATGTGTACCACATTTACAAACCTCTTACGACATTTTCCCATGCAAACCTACCCCCTACAAAATTAAGGGGCGGTTGAGGGACCGTCCGCAGGTGCAGCGGCGGTCCCTCTGTGCAAATTAGGATGTGACCGCCACCCTGGCGGTCACATCCTGTATGTTTAACATTGCGGTGGGTGCTGCTTAAAGCAGCACCCGACGCAATGTTAAAACTGCATGTCTTACATTTACATGCACAAAGCGGCCGGCACCGCGCGGTGCCTGCCGCTTTGTACATGTACATTTTAGGAGGTACCATAGTAACCCTGGGCAAAGCGCTACGCTCGCGTAGTTCACGAAGTTTGCGCAACTTCGCACTACGCGAGCTGCACGTAGCACAGTGCAAACACGCGCAGCGTAGCGTAGTGCAGTGGTAATTTTTTGCTTGTTCGCTGTCCTCAACATCATGCTCGCGACCGCGAGCAAGCAAAATGACATCCTGGCGAGATTCTCAATGCGGGGAGGTCAGGTTTCTCATTGCAAGTGGTCGTGCATGCTCGCGACCGCTCGTAATGAGAAACTACCAGTTCGCGTTGAGAAAGCTGCGGCTCGAGTAAAAATCTACTAGAGCAGCAGAAAACTAAAGCTTGCGCTGTGCAAGATGCCGTTTTCAATGATTGCACAGTGCCGGATGCTTGTTCGCACTGTGCAATCATTGAAAATGCATCTTGCACAGTGCGAACATGCTACTACGCAGTTCGTGTAGTGCAGCGTGAAGTTCACGTGTGATTGTCACCATGAAGCCATTAGCACGCATATGGCTTTACCACACATGCTTTTACAATTGGTAAACATTTACCACGCATGATAAATGCATAATCGTAATAATGTCTTTGTGGTGACGGTCATGCGTTGTAATGGCTGTGGCTTACGTGCTTCAAATGACTTTTTAGGTATACATGTGATCAAGTCTAATAACATCACAGGCCAAGGACAAACTCCGTGGTGTCTGTGACAGGAAATCTCATCGATCACTGAGAAGATAAGCAGAGGGTAAAATGAAAGTAACAGATATAATAAAAATAACGGAGAAAAACTACTAAAATGGCGGTGGAGGGAGTATGTAATCAACGTTTCAAATAAATATAGATACAATATTTTTATTAATATAATACAAAAGTATAGCAGCGGATGACACACATGGCCCGGGAAAAGAAAGCGGCAAATTTAATACCTGAAATGAGGACATCTATGCTTGGCAAACTTGAAGAAAAAGAAAGAAGCATGGGCTTGGAAACGATGGCTACGCATGCGTAGAGAGTACAATTGGTGCACAAAAAAAAACAGGAAAGTTAGACATACTATCATAGAAATATAGCTCTTTTTTTGACCAGTAAAGTTAGTTATCAAAAAAAACTATTTTTCTTTTTTAGCCCCAATGCCCCCACGATCCCAGACGGCTCACCACGTCCTTCGAGAGCCCACATTGCTTTATCAGAGACAGCAGCTTACATGCTGCTCTCTCTGCCGAAAAACAATCTGCTTTCTTACCTGAAAGAGAGAGCAGATTAACTTGCTCTCTTTTTCAAATAGGAAAGCGGTTTGCTGTGGTAAAGTGGGAGCCGCGACGCTCCCGCCCTACCATAGCAAACAGCAGTGTCCCGGGGACAGGCACCCCGAGAAACTGCAAGAGCTGGCCCTGGCCGGCCATCAAGGGTTCCAGTAAGGGGGCCGCGCGACCCCCTCCCAACCTTAAAAAACACTGGGAAGTGCAGGTACCCGGGGCTGGGAGGTCATTTTACATATTACTGCCCCAGGAAGGTGCCAGTCTCCGCAACGTGTACGGGGAGAGGGAGTGGGAGCTGAAAACATACTTAAAAAAAAAAATTATAAAAAAAAGCCCCGACGGGGTGCCGGTCGCCGAGCCTGAGGGGACGAGGACGGTAACCCCTCCGCATACTACAAAATAAAACCACAGAGGGGTGTCATTCCCCGGTGCTTGGGGCACCTTACAAGCCCCCATTATGGAAAAAAATTGCCCCCGGAATTTGCCCCCACGGGACCTAATGAATAAAAAGAACTTCTAGTTTTTTTTCCTTTTCCACCGCGTACGAGTACCATACGCGTACGCCGCAATTTTTTATTTAAAAAAAAAATTAAATTGAGCCTAAAGATCCATGTACGACCCCCTGTGCTGTACTTCATCTCTAGATATCGCTATGATTTTACTTTTAATTTTCTCAGAAAGTACTGAATGGACTTACACCATCTAACAATAAGCACAATCTGCGAACCGAACTCTACCTCTCTCCCAAATGTTGTGTAATTCCGTTCAGCCATTCAGGCTGTAGCCCTGGCTTAAGGTCCCTACGGAAAATTGCATGGGGAAAACACGTTTTGGGACCCCCCTTTTTTCTCAGCCCCCACTTGACGAATCACCCCCAGGTGCGGGACCGGGCAGGCCATTTTCTTGGAGAAATTTGCGAAGATTTGTCCAGCGGCGCCAAAGTTATTCCAAATAGAATGTCCTAACTATAACTATCTACTGGCAACCGCCAGTAGGTAATATATATATATATATATTTCAAAACAATCTAGCTAAACGAGAAATAAAACTCGCTGGTGCCGTGGCATCAGTGCAAAAAAGACAGGTTTATTTACAGCAAACGGATGCCCCTACGCGTTTCAAAGTTCTCCTCACTTCTAGGTAGATGCGTCACTTTGTAAACACCTGCGCCACATTATACCTGCGCCAGCTGTAATGTATGCAAAGGGGGCGTATTGATGCAAGAAAGGGTCGTAGAAGTGACGCAGTGAAATCTATGAGATTTCACTGCGTCACTTTTAGGACACTGTTGCGTTAAAATCTTGCACCTGCCTCACAGCAGGCGTAAGACTGACGCAGGCCCTTTCACATGGGGCCTGCCCCATGTGAAAGGATGCATTGCTGGAGTTGCGTCACTTTTGTGACACACTCCAGCAATGCGTCACTTTTGCGCATACAGATACGTCAGAAATACTGATGTATCTGTGACTCCTTGCGACATGATGCGTCATACATTAAATATGACACATGAGTAGAAGACTGTAGGCCTCATTTATGAGGCCATGCATCACTTTTACGCCACCGGTGCGTCTCTTTTTGGGACGCACCAATGCTGTAAAAAATGCACCTTGTTGAGTCATATTTACAAAGAGACGCATCTAGGTAGATGCGTCACTTTGTAAACTCCTGCGCCACATTATACCTGCGCCAGCTGTAATATATGCAAAGGGGGCGTACTGACGTAAGGAAGGGTCGTAGAAGTGACGCAGTGAAATCTATGAGATTTCACAGCGTCACTTTTACGACGCTGTTGCGTCTAAATCTTGCGCCTGCCTCACAGCAGGCATAAGACTGACGCAGGCCCTTTCGCATGGGACTGGCCCCATGTGAAAGGATGCACTGCTGGAGTTGCACCATTTTTGTGACACACTCCAGCAATGCATCACTTTCCTCTAAACACTCAACTTTATTTTTTTACTCTATTTTTTTACACTGTTTTTCCCCGTGGTGCGCTCAGGGTGCGCATACCGGAGCACGCACCTGGGAGCACACCCAGCTCTTACCTCGCGAAAAATTTAAAAAATATATATTTCCTTGCCCTTCAGGGTCCTTCTAGGTCCCCCTCAGAAAACCTAGGGGTCAGGGGGTGTCTACTCTGCCCCCTTTTAATTATTTTCCCCTTTATTTTTCACCTCTTGTGTCTCTGTTCTTCAGAGTCACAAGATGGTGGACTATGCAGACCATTTAGAATGTTAACAGACACACAAGAGCCAATTAGCTTTTGAAATTTACAACCAATTAAAATGTTTCTTTGGTTTTGAATTTGTGTGTGGTGAAGTTTCATTGGTTTTCTACTAATGAA
Organism: Lissotriton helveticus; assembly: GCF_964261635.1. Lineage (NCBI taxonomy): Eukaryota > Metazoa > Chordata > Amphibia > Caudata > Salamandridae > Lissotriton > Lissotriton helveticus. The sequence goes on along the minus strand of NC_136072.1, from coordinate 875,929,127 downwards.
ATGGTTTTCTAATGAGAGGGAAACACAGCCATTTTGTGATAGTACTCTTTGAGGTACATATGTGAGGAATTTTTGGTGTTCTATTTCTGGTGTGAAATTTAAACAGTACTAATTCTTCTACTGCTTTCTAAAAGGTGAGTTGTTAATTTGTAAGGGGAATTTAATACTTGATAAAGCTAGTTTAATATTATCTATTACTAAAACGATAAATTAAAGTGATTTTTTTTCTGCAATTTACAGCAAGAAATTTGAAAAGAATATGGATCTCAATGAGGACATCGTTAATATTAATTTTGAAATTTCTGCGACTTTTGTTGAGGCGAGTTTTATTGAAGTCTTAAATGATCCTCTTGATAACACTATCCATGAAGAAGACCTTTTTTTGAGAGGGGATGGAATGGAGGATTTTAATGATGAGACTTTGGATGCTGAATTAATGGAATGTTTGGACTATATTGAATTCCAGGAGTCATGTATGGAGACTTCTGATGAGGAGATTCCTGATCAGTTAATGTTAGAAGTTCTTCTAAATTATGAAAATTCTGAACAATAAATGTATTTTTAGAAATGATAAATTGTTTGAGACATTTTTTATTATTCTACTTGCAATTTATGAGATAGTAGTGAAATGATTGTGGTATAAAGTGAGACTTACAGTATAGAGTGCAACATTTCTGTGTTACATAGTAAGTTTACTCACAGTTACTTCCCTTCTCCCACTATATTTTCTCCAATGTGCATTTCACATCTCTTCTTCATCTCATGCCTTCTTTCTCTCACTGTCTCTCTCTAATGTACACTATTGCCGCCATTTTTAGTATTTTCAGAAGACAGTGAAATTTAATGCTCCAAAGGTGGAGTGCAATATCTGCCATACTGTAATTTCCAGAGGAGACCCCAGAAGGAAGTACAATTTTGGTAATCAAACTATGATTCGGCACGTGCAGAGGAGGCACCCCAAAAACTATGCCCGGGAGAGTGTCAGGGCTCTGGCACAAGAGGCTCCAAGAGATGGTGCCTCTACTTCAACTGGAGGAACAACGGCATCGGTGAGGGGGCGACCAGAGCAGCTGATCCCAAATATTCAGCCTGTTTTTAATGAGGCCTCCATCAAATGCAAAAATTGTGATGCCCTACTTTGTTACGGGGAACAAAGTATTATGATCATTGTTCGAGCATTAGAGAACCATTGCTGCCGTCCCCAGTCCAAATTTTAGTGAGAGAGGAAAGGAAAATAAGTGAGGGAGGGAAAAAAGGGACGAGAGGGGAAGGGAAGTGAATTTGGGAGATTGAAAGAAGGTGAGTGTGTGAGTATAACTAAGTTATAGGGAGTGAGCGTGACAAAAGAGGAGTGAGAGACTAAAGAGACAGAGACAATGAGGCTAACAGAAAGAGATTGGGGGAAGGGGAGTGTATAAGTAAGAAGACAGAGAAAGAAAGAGAAGGAGTAAGTGAAGTGGAATAAGGAGAATAAAAGAAGGGAAAAATATAAAACAATAAAGTAAGAGAAGAGAGAGGAAAGCAAATAAAGGAGAAGGCCTGTTTTTCCCTGTGGTGCGCTTCAGGGCCTCATTTATGAGGCCATGCGTCTCTTTTACGCCGCAGGTTTTTCACTTTCTGTGACGCACCAGTGGTGTAAAAATTGCACCTTGTTGAGTCATATTTACAAAGTGACGCATCTAGGTAGATGCGTCACTTTGTTAACCCCTGCGCCACATTACACCTGCACCAGGTTTAATGTATGCAAAGGGGGCGTATTGACGCAAAGAAGGGTCGTACAAGTGACGCAGTGAAATCTAAGAGATTTCACTGCGTCACTTTCAAGATGCCGTTGTGTCAAAATCTTGCGCCTACCTCACAGCAGGCCTAAGACTGACACAGGCCCTTTCACATGGGGCTTTTACGCCGCCAGTGCATCACTTTTTGTGACACACCAGTGATGTAAAAATTACCCCTTGTTGAGTCATATTTACAAAGTGACACATCTAGATAGATGCGTCACTTTCTAAACCCCTGTGCCACATTATACCTGCGCCACATATAATGTATGCAAAGGGGGCGTATTGATGCAAGGAAAGGTCATAGAAGTCACGCAGTAAAATCTATGAGATTTCACTGCGTCACTTTTAGGACACCGTTGCGTCAAAATCTTGCGTCTGCCTCACAGCAGGCATAAGACTAACGCAGGCCCTTTCACATGGGACTAGCCCCATGTGAAAGGATGCATCGCTGGAAATTATTTGTGGGTAATACAGAAAGAGTGAGAAAAGGGGAGTGAATAAATTAGAGGACAGAGGGTTTGAGAGAAGGAGTTAGTGAAGTGGAGTAAGAAGAGTAAGGGAAAGCAAAATAATAAAAGAGCAAAGGATGGGAAGAGAGAGGAAGGTAAGTAAAGGAGAAGGTTTCAAAAAAGGTGAGTGTGATATTATGGCTGAGTTATAGGGAGTGAGCGTGACAGAAGAGGAGTGAGAGACTAAAGAGACGGAGCGAATGAGGCTAACAGACAGAGAATGAGGTAAGGGGAGTGTACAATTAAGAGGACAGAAGGAGTAAGAGAAGGAGTTAGTACAGTGGAATAAGAAAGTGAGGGATGACAAAAGAGTGAAGGAGGCAAGGAAGGAAAGATTGAGGAAGTAAACTAAAGAAGAAGGTCTGAAAGAAGGTGAGTGTGGAAGTATGGCTGAGTTATAGGCAGTGAGCGTGACAGAAGAGAATTGAGAGACTAAGGGGATGGAGAGAATAAAGCTAACAGAAAGAGATTGAGGGAAGGGGAGTGTAGAAGTAAGAAGACAGAGGGACTAAGAGAAGGAGTTAATGAAGTGGAGTAAGGAGTGTAAAGGAAGGGAAAAAAATAAAACAAAGAAGTAAGAGAAGAGAGAGGAAAGAAACTAAAAGAGGAGACCTGAAAGAAGGTGAATGTAAGAGAAGAGTGTGAAAAAAGGGACTAAATGTGGGGATTCAGAATAAGTGAGGCAAGCGCAATAAGGGAACAGAGGTGTGGGAATATCAAAGAAGAGTAGTGAGGTTATGGAAAACAGTATAGGTAAGTGAGCATCAGAGAAGGGGAGAATAATATATATTTAATAATAGAAAATACAAAATAATTTCAACAACATGTTAAATGGTTTATTTTTGCTGTTCTCAGAATATATTGAATTTCACTTAAAACAGTGACTTCAATAGTCCTCATGATATAACAGCGGGCAAAAAAAAACACAATCAAAATGATTGTGTTTAAAAAACCCATTGAATCATTTCTTAAATAATGTAAATTTTTTAAAAACCATATCTAAACTCACTTTTGATCCATCCACTTTTCCACGAGGCCAAATAGTATATGGAAAGTCCTTTTCTATGGAATTAGTCCAGAGTACTCATAATGTCTCATTTACCCGACTTTCTGAAAGAAAAGCTCCAACATCTTTTACATTATGAAACAAGAGTTTTACTTCCACCTCTACCTTATTTTTTTATAAATAATTTCTATAATACTCACAGCACACACTATATGATAAACATGTACTGTCTCTATGAGAACTACATGTTTTTTATTATCTTCAGCACTCTCATTTAGAAAGTAATTTTGAAGAGCAAACTAAGGTATATTAACGGCTGCAATCTTCTTAGGCCAATTACCATCCCTAAAATTTTGGTTGTAAGAACACTAGGTAAGAATTTTGTAAGTCAGAAGGCAAACGTTGTTTGAAAGTCAATTCAGTATCATTACAGAGCTTCCAACCTTTTTCACATTTTAAATAACATGTGTAATGTCCTGATGTTGTTGAAGGACCATCATGGTAAATAATTGCTGCAGTTGTAACGGTTCTTCCTGAAATTGATAATTGAGAAGCCACAACATTTTTAATTAATGTTGTCGATTTAGTTTCATCAGGTCTACATCGTTGGAACATTAAAACAACATACTGTCCATATTTTATTAAAAATAAAGTTGATATTATTTCAGATTTACATTGACTACAGACCATGTTTTGATTTGCTGCTCTAACTAGATTATTAAAAGACACTGATTTGCAGTCTGGTAAATTCAAATATATAAATCTTTCAGTGTCTACTGTAGTACTACTTGAAAAGGAGCAATTGTCACAGTCATGTTGCCATTTATAAGAAAGGCAAAAAAGATTTTCTACTTCTACTCCTTCATCTTGCAAAACAACAAGCATATACATTAGAAATTGCTGACAATCTTGCTGAATATTCTGTGAAAATTGATTTAGACCAGAACATATGTCTAAAACCTTTCGAATTTCAGAAACACTTTGTATTTTTGTTCTATCACTGCTACATTTTTCTAATACAGGATTTAATAAACAACAAGGTGTTTGATCACGATTTTCAGCAATCTGTTCTTTTACAGTTTGGAGAAAAAAACCAACATTAACCACTACATTAGCATAGCAGTTGACACCAGAACTATTTTCACGTTGAAATCCAACAACATCTTTAACTGAATCCATTTCCTTTCTGCTTACAATTACTGTTTCATCTACTTTTTTCTTTTTGCTACAACTTCACAACAATTTTTCTCATTCCTTCTTTTTCGGACTACCACACGCTTTTCAAACAGAGGATATTGAGGTAAATTAGGAGCATACTCTCTTCTTAACCTATTATATTCTTTTACACAATTTAGATCTGCATTAATCTTTGTCTTATCAAAATCAATCAAGTACAATCCAGATAAAGTTCTGACTCAAGATAAAGCAACATATGCCATACCCTCCTTGAACACAGAATTTCCAATATTCACCAAAGCACTATCAACACTTAAACCTTGAGATTTATGAATAGTTACTGCATATGCCAAAGAAACAGGAAACTGTTTTCTGCGTACATATAAATCTTTCACTAGCAAAAAACGAGCAGAACAACGACAGATTTGTTGTACTTCTTCAATACCATCAAATTTAATTTTTATAAGTTCAATTCTATCTCTATTTCGGTAATTCACAAAATCTACAACATGACCCATTGCTCCATTTACTAAACCTCTTTCCACATGTAAATTACGTCGTAAAATTATACGACAATTTAAAGATGCATACAGAGGCTTTTCCATACCAGCAGTTTTAGATATTGTCTTCTCTAAAGAATCCAATTTTCTTTTCAACTTTTCTGACAAAATAATAGTGGCTCCTTCTTGTTCTATTTTATCAATAGCTTCCAGTTTCACAATCTCTTAATTTTCCAACTTTAACATTTTGGTGTTGAAAATTGAACATTCTTGCAGAGTTGGCATAAAGCATATGACAGATTTGTTTTCAGGAATGTTCTTAAAAATATTCTCTGGGACAATATTTTCCTTTGGAAACAAATTTGAAATTAATCGTCCATGTAAAGCTTCTTTGCCATGCTCAGTTAGTTTTCCAATTCTTACATCTTGTAGAATATTTTTATAATCTTCATCCTTTGCCTGTCGCATATTTTGAAGTAGTTCTGCATATTTGAAATTTAGCCATATGTTAACATTTCCAATGCTTCCTAAGCACTTCCTGGTATCTTCATGCGTAAGCATTTTAAACACTGGCTGTCCTTTCACTGGAGTTAGTTGTAGTAAATCTCCAAAAACAATGATGTGTTTGCCTCCAAATAACACATCATAGTCTATTTTAAGAGTTTCTAGCATTCTTAAATGCACAAAAGCAAGCATTACATTTGATACCATGCTTACTTCATCAATGATAAGAAGTTTCATTTTCTTTAGGACTCTTGAAACTTCACAACAAGCTTCTCCAGATAGCTTGTGGTATTGTAATTTGTTATCATGCTCCACTGGCAGCATCAATAAGCGGTGTAAAGTAATCCCTTTAATGTTGTGTGCTGCCAACCCAGTTGGAGCAGTAACAACACAAGAGAGCGATGACTCCGTTGTTTTCTGCAAATATGTTGCAATCGCTTTAATCAGGAAACTTTTCCCAGTTCCTGCTTCTCCACTCACATACAGTCGGATAGGTACAAATGATGTACATGAGCACTCTTTTTTCTCATGAGATAAACCATGCTCAATTTGTTGTGTGACTTGGTCATATATTTGTCTCTGCTCAACGTTTAGTTCTTTTTCCAAATCTTCTAAGTCAACTCCATCCTCCTGAGCTTGTTCCATGGCTCTTTCAACTTCATCCATGGCAGTGGCAGCTTCATTTTGTATAATTGGTCCTCCTAGTGCATCCTGACTCAATGAAGCAGAACTCTGACTGTCTTGAGAACTGTCTCTAACAATCTCTGCTACAATTGTAGCTTCTTGCTGTATTTCCTCGTTCAACATTTGCAGATAATTTGAAAAAACAGGACATTCTATCGTATCCTTGGTTGCATTGAACAAATCTTCATAAGTAAGAAAATCTCCAAGTAGATCCTCTTCTCTACGCCAAAGTTTAAAGAGTTGCAATAGAGCTAAGTAATAAAATTCCCTTTTGTCTGGAGAATCACAACTCAATTTTCGATGATTAATCAAATGGCCTTTTCTTTGTTTTACTAGACAGCCTTCACATCCAATTATAGCATATACACCTTTATTGATGTCTTCTGTGACGTTTTTTTTTAAAAATGTAGGTTTGCAGAACTTCATAAAGACAAGCGTTCTAAAGGTGAGTACTTCTATTTGGATAGTATGTATCCAACATGTTTGTCTTCAAAATATCTGTACTATCTGGTTCTTTCTCCGCCAAATACTCAATTTCTTGTACAGATTTCAAAACTCGGTTTCGTGTTGCAGCAAGACCTAGACTTACCCAAATGATGGTTCTAGATTTGGCATATAGACTTGCTGATGACAACCGCTCATAACATTCATACGCTCCAATTTCTCGATGCGACATCTTCAGACTGTAACTGTATAATTTCTTGCTTAGACTCTTTTCATGTGAAATTTCCTCCCACATTTCCTTCAGTTCCGTTTTTTCTGATTTTGTGATGTAAGACGTCACATATCGAGCCACAGCAATAGAGTTGTCAGCCACATATTGAATATCCATGTTAGCATTCACCATGGACAAAATGACTGGGTTGTAGTCATTTATGAATTTGGATTCTTCATTTCTTCTTAGGTTGTATGTATTTTTGGGTGATTTTCTTGTCACAGTATGTCGCAGAGAAGACATAAAATTGTTGACTCTTCCTTTCGATGTTACTGGACGTGGAAATACAAAACGACATTTCATGTAGAACTTGTCCTTGGATTTGTATTTTCGACGACAGTATTTCCCACAACGATGACTTTGAAAGCGTAAAACTTGGTGTCTTAAATTGTTTTCTTCTGTACTTTTCGGAACAGCACATGTAGAATACTGCTCAATGAAACTCATCACTTTCTCATCTGAATCTGTTCCAAATTTAGGTGCATCTTTAATCCAAAGCAGCATATGTATATGAGGAGCACCTCTTGCTTGATACTCCTTTCTCCAAAAGAAATCCAACACCTCTCCAAGCGGAGGATTTTTTTTGTTTGTAATAAAAGACATCATAGCTTCAAACCTATGATTGAAATACCTGCATACATTAACTGGATCCAAAGAGCACAGTTCTCCAGGTGTCTTGTATTCAATATTTTGAATGTTTTTATTTGCCTCTCGTAGAAATTCAAGTAAGTCTTCCCAAGCATACTCAGCACAGCTAAGAGTGAGGAACCATGTAGGAGTTCCTAAGTTTCTTAGCATACATTTCAATTCCCCATGACGACGGTACCAATACTCGTTAGTACCAGGCTGACATGCCATGAGATTAAAAAGCTGAGATTCCAAAACACTGTCTTGCAGTTTGACTTTATCCATAAAATCCCTTGCCAAAAGAATTATGTAGATGTGCTCCACTTTTCAGTATGTGGTTTACTGCATTGGAAAGTCCAGACAAGTCAATCTCAAACAGTAGATGGAACAAATATGGAATGCATTGACGAAACCTTGGATCTTCTGCATATAATCTTGAAGTCCGGTATTCGGATGCAGGAATTTGAACAGGTCGGTCGTCATATCGTCCACCTTCACCTGTTGGAAATAACTGTGGAAAACAACAAGCTTCTAAACTTTCCTCCCATACACTAATGGGACTTCCTTCGGCTTTTTTCATCTGAAACAAGTCAATAGCATTCCCCATTACTTCTTTGGAATGAAATGGATGAACACTATAATTTTCGTAAATTTCTTCACTTCTAGAGACATCAACTTTTTCTATTTGTCCAGCAGAGACATCAGTGTCGTCTTGTACAGTTGTTTCTTCATCTCCCACATACACATTTCTATAATATTGATTATTTTTTACCAAATACAACGTTGCCTTCTTGACTTTCCTAACATCCACTAATTCTTGCCAGATTTTCTTACTTTTTGTCGGAACACCATTAACTAGAATAACCAGAGGTTCCTCTTCTACTTTTTCGACACCAATTGTATCAATATTTTTCTTAAAATCTAGAGGCAAATAAACAGCTCTTCCCTTTTTATCCTCTCTGTACATCTGAAGGAGGCAATTTCCCTGTCTTAGGCTCCATGCGTACAATAGCCTGAAAAGGATGCACACATTGAATCAGAATAGACTCATAGGTATTTAAATCCATCAATTCAGAAGGAATGTCTACCAACTCCATATTATTATGAACAGCTCTAGCAGGCATTCTGTTTTCATTTAATTTATTATAGCAATATGTACAAATACGTTGATCAGAGCCCAGATCAAAACAATTTTCAACCAACAAATACTTTGCAAAATCCTTCCACTCATTATTATTTATCTTTTCGCTTTTTACATATAAATCAACTAATCTAGTCTGATGCTTATAATGAGTCCGTTGACAACAAACACAAGAAAAATTAGGCCTTTCACTTGAATTCACTTTAAACTTTATAATTTCATTTTCAAATTTTTCTGTACTTAACATCTCTGCATTCTCTTGTACATTACCTTCTATTACTGTATCAATTTCTGCACTAACCTCTTTTTCACCAAAGTAACAAAACTCGATTTCATCACAAATGTTTTTGACATCTAATTCAGTTCCATGCAAAAGAGCACTGTTTAACTGTTTTAGTTTAAGTGCTGGACATTTTGCATAGTACAACCTTCTCACTAATTTCCTCACTTTATTATGATGTACTGCTAACATCCTAAAATGGTGAAAAACACTCTGACATACTTTTCTTGAAAGACAAGCCAGTGAATGCCCTTGCAAACCTGTTTTTTCTCTCACTCTACAAGGATCTAACTCTTGTAAAATTTTCATTTTTTGTTTCACACTTTTTTTAGTATATGTCCGTAAGAAATTGTGAAACAAATCAATTGATTCCTGTCAGACACTACAAATACTTCTACAATTCCCTGTATATACTGGAGCCTTAGGACATATCCCTAAAACTTCATCAGCTAACACCTCTTTTCTATTTCTAGGCACAATCTCTTCTTTTTCAACCGGACAACCGTCCTTCACCTCATATGCTCGACCACTGGTGTCAACTGCATGCACCAAATCATTATCTTGAAAGTAACTTTCTTCATTAAAAAATGGCTCAGAATTTGAACTATGCTTCCATTCTCCAGAAAAAACATCACAGAAATTAGTTCGATTAATTACTCTCCTCCACTTACATTTTGATTTGAACACATTTTAATTATCTTATCAAGTGTAAGAATTCTATTCATTACTAAAACAAAACAATTTATTTTTCACTTTAAATGCTTCATCCACGATCTTAACTATGTTTTTTTCTTCTTGTAAAAAGCAGTTTTTTTTATACCTTTTTACATTTTTTAATAAATTGATTACTATTCTGTTTTAAAACATTCGTCTACGTATTTCAGAAAACTGCTTGCTTCTTCGTTTGGTATGCAAAATGTCATTGTTCTTTCTTAAAAAAAAAAATTCTTGGCATTTCAATAACTTCCTGAGAAAATTTTTTGTTTGCTTACCAGGAGCATTTTATTTTTCTCTGAAGATTTTATTTTGGTTGGTTGTCGATTTTCTTTTCCCTTAGTCCTTAATTTTCTTTTATGAATTTTTTCTCTTCTTTCTTTATAAGGCATCTTTTAGTTTGTTTGTATAGATTATTATAATCTGTTGTAAAGAAACAATTAACATATTATAGACCACTACAAACATATTACACATCAATTACAATAAGTAAACAATATAAACACAATAAATACACAATAAATACAACAAAAGGCTCATTTACATTACATGCGCTTTCTTTTCTGTCAAAAACGATTAACTAATTCATTTTTATGTCTTATTTATATATAGGTGGTCTGTTTTTGGCCTGTACATTCTTTGAAATAATATGAGCAGAGACACACATACTGCTTGCAGAGAAAGAGATGGTAGATTACATGTAATATGGTGGACAAGTGCCTAACTTCACACCAAATCTATTGCATTTTCAATGCTTGTTTACTTTGGCTCCATCAAGAAGGCATTCAGATGTGTCACACATTTGCCATAAAATCTAAATTTTAGCACTCGAGTTGCTCATTATATCAATCTTCAGTCACAGTGTGATCTTAGGCACATTAATAGGATTTTAAATATAATGTACCATGTGTGTCTCTGCCAACAGTATGTGTGACTCTGACTAAGATTACAATGATGGGTGAATCAAGCTTCACTTACAGTGTGATCTTAGGCAGATTAGTAGGATTTTAGATATAATGTACCATGTCTGTCTCTGCCAACAGTATTACCACACCGAGGGCGAGGTCTATTGCATTTTCAATGCTTGTTTACTTTGGTTCCATCAAGAAGGCATTCAGATATGTCACACATTTGCCATTAATTCTGAATGTTAGCATTCTAGTTGGTCATTATATCAAGCTTCACTCACAGTGTGATCTTAGGCAGATTAATAGGATTTTAGAAGTATGTGTGACACATCTGATTGCCTTCTTGATGCAATGTTTCACATGGGTGCAAGCAGAAAATGCATGCAGAATAATACAATTGGCACCCAGACAAGAATATGAAATGCCGTGAGAGATGTTTAAAGGTTTTTTTTAATGGCATAAATTGAGATAGAATATACAAAAAAAGACAGGCATATTTACAAGCTACATGCGCAATCTTTGACATTAATGCTGGTCCAGAGATAATGTAATGGTTTCATTGGCATATTTACAAGCCGTGTGCGCAATATTAGATATAATGTACCATGTCTGTCTCTGCCAACAATATGTGTGACACCGAGGGCGAGATCTATTGCATTTTCAATGCTTGTTTACTTTAGTAGTATCAACAAGGCATTCAGATGTGTCACACATTTGCCATAAATTCTGAATGTTAGCACTCGAGTTGCTCATTATATCAAGCTGCACTCACAGTGTGATCTTAGGCAGATTAATAAGATTTTTAGATATAATGTACCATGTCTGTCCCTGCCGACAGTATGTGTGACTCTCCCTAAGATCACAGTGATGGGTGAATCAAGCTTCAGTCACAGTGTGATCTTAGGCACATGATCAGAATGTTAGATATAATGTACCATGTGTGTCTCTGCCAACAGTATGTGTGACTCTGCCTAAGATTACAATGATGGGTGAATCAAGCTTCACTTACAGTTTGATCTTAGGTGGATTAATAGGATTTTAGATATAATGTACCATGTCTGTCTCTGCCAACAGTATGTGTGACACCGAGGGCGAGATCTATTGCATTTTTTATCTTTTTTTATTTTTTAAATTTGCCATTAAAAGAAACCTTTAAACATATCTCTGGACCAGCATTACAAGCTGCGTGCGCAATCTTTGACATAGCTGTGTGTTTATAAGCTAGATTTCTTTATAAATTGCGCACGAGTCCTGTAAATATGCTCCTCTTTATCTTATATTCCATCTCAATTGATACCATTACTAAAATACTTTAAGCATCTCCCACACCATTTCATATGGCTTTCTATCTGCTATTCCTATCCCTCTCCATACATTCACTGCTTCCACCCATGCTAAAGGTTTCAGAAGGCGCTTCAAAAAAAGAGCATATTTACAAGTCCAATGAAACCATTACACAATTTCTAAACCAGCATTGATTCCAAGCATAAAAAACAATTTATAAAGAAGTCTACCTTTTAAACACACAGCTATGACAAAGATTGCGCACGCAGCTTGTAAATATGCTTGTCTTTTTTTGTATATTCTATCTCAATTTATGCCATTAAAAGAAACCTTTAAACATCTCTCACGGCATTTCATATTCTTGTCTGGGTGCCAATTTTATTATTCTGCATGCATTTTCTGCTTGCACCCATGTGAAACTTTGCGCAAAAGTCTTGTAAATATGCCCCTCTTTATCTTATATTCCATCTCAATTGATGCCATTAATGAAATACTTTATGCATCTCCCACACCATTTCATATGGTTTTCTATCTGCTATTCCTATCCCTCACCATACATTCACTGCTTCCACCCATGCTAAAGGTTGCAGAAGGCGCTTCAAAAAAAGAGCATATTTACAAGTCCAATGAAACCTTTACACAATTTCTAAACCAGCATTAACTCCAAGCATAAAAAACAAATTATAAATAAGTCTACCTTTTAAACACACAGCTAACATTATGGAAAAAGGGAAAAATATAATTCCTTAATTCACACAGACACTCACTATGATACTTGTCAAAAATCTTTAAGCTCTCCATCTTTTTTAAAACAATCATTACTCACCTTTAAAAATGCTTTGGAAGATGTAAAACAGTGTCAGTCACAGTCAACAGATATTCTTAAGCAGAATCTCTGAATAATGCTGCCTTCACTGGAGCCTTTCAATAATGGCACAGATTCTTTCTCATTTCAGACCCATATTCTTGTACATAGCCAATAAAAATTGTTCCCACACAAATTCAAAACCAAACTGCACATTTTAATTGGTTGTACATTTCAAGACTTTGAAACTCACATAACATTCACCCATCCCCCCAGTGCTCATTTACCCTGTAAGCAAGGTAACTCCCTCTTAAACCAGCACTCAGTTCACAAGTTCATCATACTATGTTGCAAAACAATCCTTCAAGGCTGTTTGACCTCTCAATCTACTAGCTAATGAAATGCAATGTTTTTTTAAATGACATTTTCTCAACCATTGAAATGACCCTAATTTTCAGTGAAGATTTTTAACAAAGCTCCAATCATTTATGGTTATTCAACTGCACTGATTCAAAACCACTTTTTTTCATAATCAAACTACCATATCATTTCCACAACTCAAGCACATCTACCTTCACAATGACAAAAGTCTGGTTTGTGGGTCATAGCTATGTCCACTGGAGTCAAAAATACGCAGCTAACAGAGGTATTTACAATCTTGATTTACCAAATGTGGACATTGTATGGATTGGACAGAGAGGATTGAGGAGTCACCAATTGATACCATTGGTAAAATCCTTTATGCATTTACCACACCCTGACCTTTTAATAGTGCACTGTGGTGGAAATGACTTAGGCACTTTGACTGGTGTAGGTCTGTTAATGCTTTTAAAGGACATCTTTGGGCAATTGATGTCACTTTTTCCCAAAACTGCCTTGGTATTTTCTAATATATGCCAAAGGCAAAAATGGAACTGGTCCAACCAATTTTGTCCACAGATTGAGAAAGCCAGGAAACATGTGAATACATCTGTTTCTGCTTACCTCAGAGACTATAGTATGGGTTCCATTTACCACAACAACTTGTGTTACAACATGCAAGACATCTATTGGAGAGATGGTGTGCATTTTACAGATGAGGGGAATAGAGTTTTCCTCTTGAATATAAGACTCTGCATTGGTACCTACTTGTAGGTACAAAAAACACCTACTTAACACAACAGCTCTTTTCAGAGCTAAGTTACCTCTAAACACTCTACATTATTTTTTTACTCTATTTTTTTACACTGTTTTTCCCCGTGGTGCGCTCAGGGTGCGCGTACTGGAGAGCGTACCGGAGAGCGTACCCGAGAGCGCAGCCAGCGCTTACCCCGCAAAAAGTTCAACAAAAAAAAAGTGTTTTTGGCCTTCAAAGTCCTTCTAGGCCCCCCCTCAGAAAACCTAGGGTGTCAGGGGGTGTCTACTCTGCCCCCTTTTAATTATTTGCCCCTTTCTTTTTCACCTCTTGTGTCTCGATTCTACCGAGACACAAGATGGCGGACTCTCCGGACTGTTTAGAATGTTGACAGACACCCGACAGCCAATCAGCTTTCCGCTCGCGCACTCCCGTAGCGCGCCGGGTGCACTCCCCGGTGCGCGCACCTGTGAGCGCTCGGAGCGCGCCTATAGATATATATGTTTTTGAAGTTCATTTTAAAAAAAAACACTGGAGCAATTTTCACCTAATATAGCAAAGGCACATCTGCGTACCAGTCCCTACAATTTTGCTAAGTTTGACATAATTCCGTTCAGCGGTTCGGGCTGTAGACTCGTCAGACCGTCCGATGGAAATTAACATGGGGAAAACACGTTTTAGGACCCCCCTTTTTTCTCGGCCCCCACTTCACGAATCCCCCTGAAACTTCCAGGGAAGGAGCGGAGCGAAGCTGGCCAAAATTTTGTAAAATTACACACAAATTTCTCAACCGGCGCCAGAGTTATTTCCAAAAGAATGTTGCTGATTTCCAATGGTAGCCAATCCTAACTATAACTACCTACTGGTGACCGCCAGTAGGTAATATATATATATATATATATTTCAAAACAATCTAGCTAAACGAGAAATAAAACTCGCTGGTGCCGTGGCATCAGTGCAAAAAAGACAGGTTTATTTACAGCAGACGGATGCCCCTACGCGTTTCAAAGTTCTCCTCACTTCTAGGTAGATGCGTCACTTTGTAAACCCCTGCGCCACATTATACCTGCGCCAGCTATAATGTATGCAAAGGGGGCGTATTGATGCAAGAAAGGGTCGTAGAAGTGACGCAGTGAAATCTATGAGATTTCACTGCGTCACTTTTAGGACACCGTTGCGTTAAAATCTTGCACCTGCCTCACAGCAGGAGTAAGACTGACGCAGGCCCTTTCACATGGGGCTTGCCCCATGTGAAAGGATGCATTGCTGGAGTTGCGTCACTTTTGTGACACACTCCAGCAATGCGTCACTTTTGCGCTTACAGATACGTCAGAAATACTGATGTATCTGTGACTCCTTGCGACATGATGCGTCATACATTAAATATGACACATGAGTAGAAGACTGTAGGCCTCATTTATGTATATATATATAGCTACGATCTCAGCTTTCTCTCAGCAGAGCCCAGTGACGGATTCCATCGGTGCAGAAGAAGAGAGGGAGACCCAAGTGCAGGTGAGCAGTAATTTTATTCAGTTGTTTGGAAGGCCCACCTCGACATAACGTTTCGGCCAAGCCAGAGGCCTTGGTCTATATATATATTCACTGAAAAAACCATAGGTTATAGACCATATATAGTTAGGGATTAGCATTTAAAAAACCTTATTTTAATCACACAAAACCATTGAAATTCCATTTATAGTTAGTTGCACTAACTATATATCGCGCACCCGCAATCCACTGCTGATGATGTCACATATTACATCATTCATGACATGGTCAGTGACATCACTGATGACATCACTGATGACATCTCAAATGAAACTAGTGAGATGAACTCAGCTCCACACCATGATGGCTGCAAGACAGCTCGGCTCCGCCACCCACCCCGCCCAAAATAACGATAAACTCTATGCAAATATTACAAATATATACAACACACCAGCAAAGTAACAGGGTAAAACATTTTATTAAATAACTATTTACATAACTATTTTATACTTTTTGTTGCCCGATCCGGCTAACTCAATCGATCGAGCATGAAACTCATGCACTCTGATAATTCAAAGTTTTGAGGAGTGCTTGTAACACTGTCTGAAGCCTATTTGCACTTGCTACAGCTTCACTATTCTCAATGTAAGTGGGGGCTGTTTGAGGACGTGACTGCATTTGAAAACAATGTGATGCGGTGCCACCCTGAACCGCTTGACGGAGGCCCCCGAGGGACGGTGTCATGACGCGGACTCGGAGGGGGCGCTTGGCTCCGGCCCCCTCCGCAAGTCGTGTTGCCCTGGTGTGGCCTGAGATCGCCCCCGACATAGGTGGCCGGCTCCCGGGGTCAAGCGGACCTTTTTGCCTTTTGCTGACTCTTCCATTCTTGACCTTGTCCCACAATCCGTTTCACCTAAAGACACGCTGTAGTGGGGCGCCCCTTTACCGTTTCAGTTGCCATTCCGCCCGCTTTTGCTACACTGTGCCTCTTCCGCTATTCAGCTGTTTACCGCCTGCTCTTTTGACTACAGCGTCTCGCTCACCATGTACTTGAGTTGCTCCCGCTCTTGCGGTGCAGCGATAGGCGGCTGCCACAGGACTCTCAAAATGGCGGCCGGCTCTTCAGATTTGGGCGTGGTCCACTAAAATGGGCCTGCAACACCTTGGAACTCGGACGCTTGTCTGCTAGAGCTTGGGCTCCATTCTCGAAAGCGTCCCCTCAGCCTTGAAGATTCTACAAAAGTCTTGGGGGCCCCCGACTCCCGCAGGCTTCTGGTGGGGAGCGGCTAGCATGATTGCTCGTGGAATGGCCACGACGGAGCTACGAAATGGTGGTGCTCTCATGCTAACGCCAGCTTCAGTCTGAAACATCCAGAAACACTGTAGACTACCAATTCGATCAGTTCCGGTAGCGCCCCAACGTGACCCGGTAGAGAAGAACTTGCCCTCCCCTCTTTGACTGATGGTTCTTGTTGCCCGTCCCTTCTGTTGTCATTTAACAGAACTATTTAGCCTGCTGAAAGGGGTTGTGTTCCGACCGCTGGTTGGTGGAGACATTTTGACTATATTCTGGACCTGCGTTGTCGCGTAATGCGTCACTGCGTTAGCGCATCCGGAAGTGCTCCGGTGCGCGAAGCGCAGCTTCCCGGAAGCGATCTGTGGCGCGGCGCGCAGCGCGTAACGTAAGCATAACAGGTCATGTGACTTGTTAATAAAACTTTTCATTGGTTCATTTTACTTTTCTTATTCTAATGATGAAAGGCTTGGTCATATGACCTAAAAATTACGCTTTTTATTACTTTCGAACATTATTTTTTCTTAAACATATGTTATAATGTTCCAGGCTAATGTACTTTCCCGGAAAATTTACAACTGTCCTGCAAGTAAAATATATTCCTTTTTCGAGAAAAAGGGCGTTTCTTCGTCCCATGACGGAGCCGTTGAGCAAAAGAGGCTCGGCCTGCTGTCTTAGTCGCCGATACGCCTGAATATCAGATTCTTATCGATCACTTTATGTTGCAGAAGTAGAAACACAACAGCCCTTGACCATTTATCTTTACTGCGTTCCTGCGTATTATACCTTTTACCCTTCATGTAATTGGACTGCTTTATTTCACTTGCCTTTTACTGATTCTAAAACAGTGACTATTATTAAAAACTTTACCAATGTAAATACTACTACCATGTTTTCTTTTAAAAACCTTTATTGTGAAAATGTCAGTATACAAATACGGGCCTATAACCACGTGGGCCGGCCACGGAGCAAACTGTAATCATATATGATGAGTAGACATTTACACTGTAGAGGAACGTAACGGGCGGGCCATTAGGTTGCAAGAACTAAGGTGTCTAACAGTTGCGGAATCGGTGGACGTACATTTTATAATTAAAATACGACAGAGCCAGTTACAATAAAATTATCTAGATATACATTTGCGGGCAAGTACCATGGGTGACGTTAATTCGAACTTTCAATAGTACAGTAATCAATAACACATCAGAACTTAATATCAATAGGGATGTCGAAATATTCAATCAATTCTCGTCCCCGCCCGCCATGTGCTTCAAAACTGCATACGTATCTCGTGATTTCAAGGTTCAGCAACCAGTACACAACAAGGAGTTACGAGTCCCATTTATTCCGGCGCCATTTTGGGCGAGGACGGGCAGGTCCAGGATATAGTCAAAATGTCTCTACCAACCATCGACTATGATGATGTTCATATGCTGTATTTATTAGAGTAACACTCATCTGTCCACATGAAATTAATTTACCACAATCTAAACATGTCATTTTAATCTTTCCAAAGTTCTTCTAAATATTTGGGACCGTTTCCCTTGCCTCTGATGCTGTCAGTGCCACTTCTTTGGTGAATGTACTGGCAGGTCGGGGGTTCTCCTCCAAATCTCTCTTTTGTGCAGCACTATAATTAATCGGTGCCACCTCTCCATATGACGATGCATGGTATAGTTACCATAACTATATATTTTTTTGGTTCCTCTGGAGAGTACATCGTGGCAGATGAGGCAGGTAACGTACCGGGCATTTACCTTTTTTGCATGTAGAGGAAAGGAAAAAAAATTTGAGCGTCCGAGTTCTAAGGTGTCCCAGGGTCATTTTAGTGGACCAGGCCCAAATCCAAAGAACAGGCCGCCATTTTGAGAGTCCTGTTGCAGCCGCCTGTCGCTGTAGCATCAAGAGCGGCTGAAACTCAGCTGAATGGCAACTGAAACGGTAAAGGGGCGCCCCACTACAGCAGACGAGCCTCCACCTGGGAAGGCCCGTTCACGCCGCCTCCCCCCCCCCTTCGGGCACCCCACGCCGTTATTCAGAGCAGGATTGTAGGATGGCCACACCAGTGCGGCAACTTGCTAGACACCACCTCGGTGCCAACCGAATCTCAGCGCCTTGTGGTGTCTTCTATTCAGAAAATATTGTTGTGCTGCCTTCGGCCTATTCGCCGCAAGTGCGCACGCAACTCAGCTGCATAGCGAGTGAAACACCAAGGGGCGCCCCACTGCAGCCGAGGAACCTTCATCTTGGGGGCGACGCACAGCATCACATTGCTTTCCAATGCAGTCAGATCCTCAAACAACCCCCACTGACTGACGCGAACTCACAGGCCAACGGAGCGCCCCACGCCGACTTTCGGCGCAGCATTGTAGGATGGCCACACCAGTGCGGCAACTTGCTAGACACCACCTCGTTGCCATCCGGATCTTGGCGCGTTGCGCTGCCTTCGGCCCTATTCGCACATCGGTCCGCTACTGACGCCATCTCACAGGCCAACGGGGCGCCCCACGCCGACTTTCAGCATTGTAGGATGGCCACACCAGTGCGGCAACTTGCTAGACACCACCTCGGTGCCATCCGGATCTTGGCGCGTTGTGCTGCCTTCGGCCTATTCGCACATCGGTCGGCTACTGACGCCATCTCACAGGCCAACGGGGCGCCCCACACCGACTTTCAGCATTGTAGGATGGCCACACCAGTGCGTCAACTTGCTAGACACCACCTCGGTGCCATCCGGATCTTGGCGCGTTGTGCTGCCTTCGGCCTATTCGCACATCGGTCCGCTACTGACGCCGCCTAACGTGCCAACGGATTTTCTACGCTTTTTATACCCTATGCCGCATAACAGGTCATGTGACTTGTTTATAAAACTTTTCATTGGTTCATTTTACTTTTGGTTTCCTAATGATGGAAGGCTTGATCATATGACCTAAAAATAACACTTTTCATTGGATGAAAACTTTATTTTTTTCCCAAACGATGAAAGCCCCACCTTGTTTCTGGATGTTTCAGACTGAAGCTGGCGTCAGCATGAGAGCACCACCATCTCGTGGCTCCGTCGTGGTCATTCCGCGAGCAATCATGGCAGCCGCTCCCCACCGGAAGCCTGCAGGAGTCGTGGGTCCCCAAGACTTTTGTAGAATCCCCAAGGCTGAGGGGACGCTTTCGAGAATGGGGTCCAAGACCTAGCAGACAAGCGTCCGATTTCCAAGGTGTCCCAGGGCCATTTCAGTGGACCAGGCCCAAAAAGGAAAGAGCCTGCCGCCATATTGAGTGTCCTGTGGCAGCCGCCTATCGCTGCACCGCAAGAGTGGGCGCAACTCAGCTGAATGGCGGATTTTGACACAGTGTACCAAAAGCGGGCGGAATGGCAACTGAAACGGTAAAGGGGCGCCCCACTACAGCAGACGAGCCTCCACCTGGGGAGGCCCGTTCACGCCGCCTCACCCTCCCCCCCCCCGGGGCGCCCCACACCGTTATTCGGAGCAGCATTGTGGGATACCAAAACCAGTGCGGCAACTTACTTGACATCACCTGGGTGCCATCCACATCTCAGCGCGTTCTGCTGCCTTGGGACTATTCGCACAACAGACCGCTACTGACGAGCCACCCCCCGGGACGCCCCACGCCGTTATTCGGAGCAGCATTGTAGGATACCCAAAACCAGTGCGGCACCCAGGCAACATCACCTGGGTGCCGTCCAGAACTCAGGACGTTGTGCTGCCTTGGGACTATTCGCACAACCGACCGCTACTGACCATTGTTCCTTCTTTTTTCCTAAAAATGTTTAAATGTTTTTACTGTTTTTGTTGCATTGTTTATATTTATAAGTTATTAAAGTTTTATAATCCTACTACTTTGTTGGAGTGCTATATATTTTTAATGTGACACATAATTGTAAAAACTTTGATGTACAAAGAGGCATCCCTGGAATCTTCTGCTTCAGGCTCGGTCCCCTCCCCAATCACAATACAGGATGGTTTTCAGATAGTAGGAACGCGTATGGTGTGACGGATCTCATCGGGTGGGGGCCTTGATCTACTGTAACTCCTTTGAAGAGGGGTGATTCTTTACAGCTGGGGCCATAAAGTACATCTGCAGGGCTACCTGATAGCCTGGGACCGGCCTGGACAATCGGACACAGAGGAAGAGGAGTGTCAGAGGGTGCGGTAGTGAATAGGGCAAAAGGGAGGTGTCGGGCGGGCACAGAGTGTGATTCTCAGGGAAGAGCAGCGCAGATGGGGGGAGGTTTATTGCCCATGCATAAGACAGAGAGCGGGGGTGACCAGTGCCTGGGGGAGATGCTTGCGAGGGTGGGGAGCCATGCTAAGGATCGACAGCGTGCAGAGAGTGGGTCTGGTCAAGGCATCTAAAATGGCTGCCGTGCACGACAAAAGTGTGGCATTTGAAAAAAGGCAAGATGGCGCAGACAATGTTTTTCAACACTTCCTGATTTCCTTCGAATCGAACGTTAACAGACGTTATCTCTCCCACACTACCGGTCCCCCTGGGCTTAAACGCCGAGATGGTAGGGACTGCATCCCGTGGAGATAGGCCGAGACATCACTCAGCAGAAAAAAAAGTGAAAAAAAGTCTATAAACATACAATAAGTTAAAAGTCAATCATTCTTGTTTCCTTGTAGTACGCTCCCCAGTCCGCTTCCCGTTACGCTAACCGGGCGCACCCCACCAAAAAAAAGATTTTTTTTTTTTTTTTTTGCCCCGCGGAGCCCTTTTAAAGCCTCCACATCAAACCTATGGGGTCAGGGAGGATCAACTATGCCCCCTTATGGTCATTTGCCCCTTCGCTTTGGCCTCCTCTTGTCTCTCGATCCTACCGAGAGACAAGATGGCTGCCGCTCCGTACTGTTTGGAATGTTTACAGACACTGGAGAGCCAATCAGCTTCGCTTCGCAAAGCTCCGTAACACGAAAAGTACGCGAAACGGAGCGCTACCCGGGACGCTGTCACAGATATATATCTTTTTTGAACGTTAATTTCTCAAAATCCACTGCAGCACATATATTGAGACCCAGCAAAGGCACATCGGGCTATCGGTCCCTACAATTTTGCCAAGTTTCATGCAAATCCATTCACCCGTTCGATTTTTTTTTTTTGCTCCGCGGGGCCCTTTTAAAAACTCCACATCAAACCTAGGGGGTCAGGGAGGATCTACTATGCCCCCTTATGGTCATTTGCCCCTTCGCTTTGGCCTCCTCTTGTCTCTCGATCCTACCGAGAGACAAAATGGCGGCCGCTACGGACTGTTTGGAATGTTTACAGACGCCGGAGAACCAATCAGCTTCGCTTCGCAAAGCTCCGTAACACGAAAAGTACGCGAAACGGAGCGCTACCCGGGACGCTGTCACAGATATATATCTTTTTTGAACGTTAATTTCTCAAAATCCACTGCAGCACATATATTGAGACCCAGCAAAGGCACATCGGGCTATCGGTCCCTACAATTTTGCCAAGTTTCATGCAAATCCATTCACCCGTTCGATTTTTTTTTTTTGCCCCGCGGGGCCCTTTTAAAAACTCCACATCAAACCTAGGGGGTCAGGGAGGATCTACTATGCCCCCTTATGGTCATTTGCCCCTTCGCTTTGGCCTCCTCTTGTCTCTCGATCCTACCGAGAGACAAAATGGCGGCCGCTACGGACTGTTTGGAATGTTTACAGACGCCGGAGAACCAATCAGCTTCGCTTCGCAAAGCTCCATAACGCGAAAAGTACGCGAAGCGGAGCGCTGCCCGGAGCGCTGTCACAGATATATATCTTTTTTTGAACGTTAATTTCTCAAAATCCACTGGAGCACATATATTGAGACCTAGCAAAGGCACATCGGGCTACCAGTCCCTACAATTTTGCCAAGTTTTGTGCAAATCCATTCAGCCGTTCGAGCTAAAAGTGAGTCCAACCGCCCTATGGAAATTAACATGGGAAAAACGCGTTTTGGGACCCCCCTTTTTTCTCGGCCCCCCCTTGACGAACCCTCCCAAATTTTCAGGGGCTGCTCAGAAACAAAATGTTCCATTTTCCTGAAAATTTCAGCCAATTCCGTCCACAAACGCCAAAGTTATTAGACATAGAATTTTCAAAAATCCCATAGAGAAAAAATCCTAACTATATATACCTACTGGCGCCCGCCAGTAGGTAATATATATTTTCACTACACTTCCTTTGCAGAAAGAAATGGGTCGCACATCAGCAATTGTATTTCAAAGTTCCAAAACAATTTAATTCATGAGATTCCAAAACATCCAAACACACCAATGCGTTTCGATCTCTGCTGAGATCTTGTTCAAGGTAACGCCCCCATGGTTCCTACTACTTTTAAAAAAACATTATCTGATAATGTCATTTCCTGTAGCTAAGGAAGCAGGGCATTATGGTTAATGTAGTGACTACTTAAAATTATATGTGAGTGAAATAAAATAGCATTGCGCTTTCATTCCTTCATGATTATAGTGCAAACATTAAATAAATAATTATGTGACATTTCATGCTAGCATTTACAACCGGAAAATGAATTACTGTTGGTACCAATTCTGCCTTCTGTCAAACTCACCGTCTTGAATGCCTCCAGTGGCTGTGTCTATTACCATTAATGTGGAGTGTGTCCTTCCAGCTGGGGCAATTTGGTGGAAATATATATATATATACATATATAAATATACACCAGACTGCCATCATTGCTGAATAAAGAGGCTTCCCTGCATTCCCCTGTTGTGGCCTCTGCTTCTTTTTTCAAAGGAGGTTGTTGGAGAAATTTAGCGCGTGAGCCAGAAACGCACTTTGGAGGCCCCCGCATCGCAAAGCTGGCCTTGATCTTACGGGCAGCGGTTGCTTTTGCAGCAGCGTTTTTGGACATTTCCAGGGTAGTGGAACAACCAAGTCCCACCCCCCGGGTGCAGGAGGAGTTGGAGCGGTGACGGAGTTATTCAACTTCATCCTGGGCGTGATTGGACTACCAGCCTTGCCCCCGCTGAGTGGAGTCCTGTCCCATGGAGGTTGGTGCGGTTGGGGACACAGGGAGGCACCGGAGTTCTAGCGAGGATGCAGGGGAAGTGGCACAGTGATATTGTGGGGCCATAATCTCCTTTCAACAATTGTTTACCCCCTGTAAATAACCTACCTGGAGTTGCATTGCATTCTGGGATCTGCAGTGCACAATCAGTCAGTGCGCTGCAGAAGGTGAGAAAGGACATTGGCCTTGGGGGCGGAGCAGACTGGAAGCAATTGTTCTGGGGCTAACATTTAAAATGCACGATGTTACCTGCGACTCCTTAAGACTCCGGGCGCTGAGGAAGGCATACTTAAATGCCGAAATGCATTCGCCAGACTGCTGTCATTGCTGAATAAAGAGGCTTCCCTGCATTCCCCTGTTGTGGCCTCTGCTTCTTTTTTCAAAGGAGGTTGTTGGATATATATATATATATATATATATATATATATATATATATATATATATATATATATATATATATATATATATTACCTACTGGCGGTCGCCAGTAGGTATATATAGTTAGGATTTTTTCTCTATGGGATTTTTGAAAATTCTATGTCTAATAACTTTGGCGTTTGTGGACGGAATTGGCTGAAATTTTCAGGAAAATGGAACATTGTGTTTCTGAGCAGCCCCTGAAAATTTGGGGGGTTTCGTCATGGGGGGGCCGAGAAAAAAAGGGGGGTCCCAAAACACGTTTTTCCCATGTTAATTTCCATAGGGCGGTTGGCCTCACATTTAGCTCGAACGGCTGAATGGATTTGCACGAAACTTGGCAAAATTGTAGGGACTGGTAGCCCGATGTGCCTTTGCTAGGTCTCAATATATGAGCTCCAGTGGATTTTGATAAATTAACGTTCAAAAAAATATATATATCTGTAACAGCGCTCCGGGTAGCGCTCCGGTTCGCGTACTTGACGCGTAACGGAACTTAGCGAAGCGAAGCTGATTGGCTCTCCGGTGTCTGTCAACATTCTAAACAGTCCGGAGCGGCCGCCATCTTGTCTCTCAGTAGGATCGAGAGAAAAGAGGAGGCCAAAACAAAGGGGGAAATGACCATAAGGGGGCATAGTAGATCCTCCCTGACCCCCTAATTTTGATGTGGAGGCTTTAAAAGGGCCCCACGGGGCAAAAAAAAAATATATCATTTTTTTTTGCGTGGGGAGCGCCCGGTACGCTTTTGTGCAATGGGCGGTGGTAATCTAAATGATGAGGGGGGGGGCAGCGTTCAAAGCACATCAGCGTGCATAAACACGAAAATGTTTTTATCTACCACGTACTTGACTTATCTCTCTGAGATGCATTCCCTTGTGTTTCGGCAATGGTAGTCTCTTCATTACATAGATCGCCCGAGGGCGGTAGTACAGACCGCGCGTAGGAAAGGGTCAAAAGCCAGGGGTATAGGAGTATGTTAAAAAACACAATCTATTGCAGGGCTAGAGGGATGTTTACCGACCGAGCCTAAGTATTATCCCCCGTGAGAATCAACAAACAACTACAAACTTAGGGGTCTAGATAAGGATTCAATCGTAATCCTCTGTTCGTTAACGCCCTATCAATAGTACAAGGGTACGAACACAATAATAATACTACCAAACCAGATCACAAGATGTGAAGAACCAGTAACGTGAATCACCCCTGGTGTAGGATTCCCATCAACAGTCTTGTAATGATCAATATTATCATTTGGAAGTCCTTATCGGGTATTGTGTCTCTAGATCATTGAGACCGGCATACCCCGATAACCAGATGCAGGGTAGCGACCCACAATCACTTGGTACTACCACATAGTGTTGATGTGATGGGAAGTGCAGTGTAAGCAAAAAAAGTAAGTGGTGATCTTAAAAAAGGATAGGGAACTCAACCCAGAAAACTTTAATAATTGTTGGCCCCTTCCTTAATAAAAAACAGAACAGTATAATATCGTCATCGCAGTCCAAACAAATAGCTGCGAGGAGACCAACATGTTTCAGCCACTAAGGGATAACTCCTTCGGCTTTCGTCAGGGTCTCTGTTCTAAAGTAATACTACTGCATTGATTGTGAATAAAGTGTGAAAAAATAAGACAAAAACACACAAGTGAAAACCAGTAAAGGATATAATGTTCCTTCGACAGTGTCACATCCCCTCTTCGGAACCTGGTTGAATATTTACTGTTTAGGGAGGACAAACATACAGGAATATCACAATCCGCTACACTGGTCTGTAGAAAACATATTAAATAGTTTCACAAGAAATGTAAATGCTTGCTTACTCACCCAGAGTGTCCGGGGAGTGGACCTCACCTCTTCCTGGACCTGGCTCAGGATATATGAGACCCCGCTCTACAATAACAAAACCAACTGCGTAAAATACAAAGACCAGAAACCCAGACAAGATACTGCTCTGGCGATGTATAGGAGTATGTAACAAGCGAGCCATTTAATTGAAATAAACGTGACAAACGGTTGCAGGATCAGTGAAGGTTGATTTTATATTTGAAAGTATATAGGGTTGTCCGTATTCCCAGTCAGTACCCTTCCCCGCCCGCCATGTGCACAAAGACCGCATACATCCCCCATAACGTCAAGGCTAAGTAACTAGAACGTCATAAGGAGTTGCAAGTCTCTCCCATACTGGCGCCATTTTGGTCGAGGCCAGGCAGGTCCAGAGTATAGTTCAATGTCTCTAATAAGTAGCGGCAGGATCAGAATCCCTTTCGGCAGTTCTGGCTTCGTCATTACAAGCACTAGAAAACAAGACATTCTGGGCAATACCACCCGTGACGCAGCCCTTTATGCTACAAGATGGTGTCTTCCATTCAGAAAATATTGTTGGCAGCATTTTGAAAGGAAAGATAAACGGCAGTTCTCCTAGTGAGTCTCACATTGTTACATTTATGAAGAATGTTGAAGAGTAGCATGTTGAAAATCTGAAGCCATCGTTCCACAAACTCTCAACCAGCCTTGGATGGAAAAACCAGTTTTTGTCTGCATAGCATCAGCAGCAACACTTGAGTCAGCTTTGTGTGAAGCCGCCATCTTGATCCAATCAATACCGTCCCCCTGCACACATTCAGGGACCAGGCCGCATTGCGAGGGCACCGCAGGACGTGTCTTCAGGTCAAACGGATTGTGGGACAAGGTCCAGAATGGAAGAGTCACCAAAAGGCTAAAAGTTCCGCCGGACCCCGGGAGCCGGCCGGCCGCCTATGTCGGGGGCGATCTCAGGCCACACCTGGGCAACAAGACTTGGGGAGGGGGCAGGAGCCAAGCGCCCCCTCCCAGTTCGCGCCACCACACCGCCCCTCGGGGGCCTCCGTCAAGCGGTTCAGGGAGGCACCGCAGGCAGCGGTTCTTCAGATCAGTGGCTCTCACCGGCAAGGCTCCCCTCCGTCAGCAGCGATCGTTGGCGCTGTGGTTGCGGCCGGAGGCCCCGCCTAGTCAACGCCCCGGCCTCTCCATCTCGTAGGCCGCAGAGTAGTCGGGGAGAAAGGAAGAGTCACCAAAAGGCTAAAAGTCCCGCCGGACCCCGGGAGCCGGCCGCCTATGTCAGGGGCGATCTCAGGCCACACCAGGGCAACAAGACTTGGGGAGGGGGCAGGAGCCAAGCGCCCCCTCCGAGTCCGCGACACCACACCGCCCCTCGGGGGCCTCCATCAAGCGGCTCAGGGAGGCACCGCAGGCAGCGGTTCTTCAGATCAGTGGCTCTCACCGGCAAGGCTCCCCTCCGTCAGCAGCGATCGTTGGCGCTGTGGTTGCAGCCGGAGGCCCCGCCTAGTCAACGCCCCGGCCTCTCCATGTCGTAGGCCGCAAGAGTGGGCGCAACTCAGCTGGCCGAGCGAGACTTGGGGAGGGGGCAGGAGCCAAGCGCCCCCTCCCAGTCCGTGCCACCACACAGCCCCTCGGGGGCCTCCGTCAAGCGGCTCAGGGAGGCACCGCAGGCAGCGGTTCTTCAGATCAGTGGTCTCACCGGCAAGGCTCCCCTCCGTCAGCAGCGATCGTTGGCACTGTGGTTGCGGCCGGAGGCCCCGCCTAGTCAATGCCCCGGCCTCTCCATCTCGTAGGCCGCAGAGTAGTCGGGGAGAAATCCCGGGAACGGCGGCATGCATTTGGATCGATGTTGCAGCAGGCTGCCATGTAAATAGTTCTTTAATAAAACGTTTTACCCTGTTACTTTGCTGGTGTGTTGTATATATTTATAATATTTGCATAGGGTTTGTCGTTATTTTGGGCGGGGTGGGCGGCGGAGCCGAGCTGTCTTACAGCCATCATGGCGTCGAGCTCGGTTCCTCTCACTAGTTTCATATTTCTCATGAGGGGTTGTTCCTAATGTTTCTATTTTAGCGAGGCCAAAAAGAGATCCCATTAGTGGCCTACTGATTTTGCTTTATTCCTTTTGTTTTTTCTAACGATTTTTCACTATCTGCAAAGACTAAACAGAGTAGTGCGACTCTGTGCTTGTTTGTAAATAGAGAATGAACCAAAGAGAACCAATTCCAAAACAGTAAATGCTTGGATAACAATCAATCAAATGGAGAGGCCGCAGAGTAGTCGGGGAGAAAGGAAGAGTCACCAAAAGGCTAAAAGTCCCGCCGGACCCCGGGAGCCGGCCGCCTATGTCAGGGGCGATCTCAGGCCACACAAGGGCAACAAGACTTGGGGAGGGGGCAGGAGCCAAGCGCCCCCTCCGAGTCCGCGACACCACACCGCCCCTCGGGGGCCTCCATCAATAACAATCAATCAAATGGAGAGGGAAGCAGGCACGACGGATTACAACGGGGGTAACAGAGGTTATATTAAAGTGTGAGGAGATGCATTGTATTGTCACATGAATGATATCATCAGTGATGTGACCATTGATGTCAAATGACATGTCATCAGTGATGTCATCAGTGATGTCATTTGAGATGTCATCAGTGATGTCATTTGATATGTTATCAGTGATGCCATTTGAGATGTCATCAGTGATGTCATCAGTGATGTCATTTGAGATGTCATCAGTGATGTCATCAGTGATGTCATTTGAGATGTCATCAGTGATGTCATCAGTGATGTCACTGACCATGTCATGAATGATGTAATATGTGACATTATCAGCAGTGGATTGCGTGTGCGCGATATATAGTTAGTGCAACTAACTATATATGGAATTTCAATGGTTTTGTGTGAGTAAAATAAGGTTTTGTAAATGCTAATTCCTAACTATATATGGTCTATAACCCATGGATTTTTCAGTGAATTTTCAAGGTTTTGTAAATGCTAATTCCTAACTATATATGGTCTATAACCTATGGTTTTTTCAGTGAATATATATATATATATATATATATATATATTTATATATATATATATATTCACTGAAAAAACCATAGGTTATAGACCATATATAGTTAGGAATTAGCATTTACAAAACCTTGAAAATTCACTGAAAAAACCATAGGTTATAGACCATATATAGTTAGGAATTAGCATTTAAAAAACCTTATTTTACTCACACAAAACCATTGAAATTCCATATATAGTTAGTTGCACTAACTATATATCGCGCACCCGCAATCCACTGCTGATCATGTCACATATTACATCATTCATGACATGGTCAGTGACATCACTGATGACATCACTGATGACATCTCAAATGACATCACTGATGACATCACTGATGACATCTCAAATGACATCGCTGATGACATCACTGATGACATCTCAAATGACATCACTGATGACTACATCCAGTGACTGTATAATTCTGTAAAGTTAAAATATGTCTTACATATTGAAGAATGAGTGGATGTATAAGTGTCTTGATGAAGGATTTAGTAGGGGCATGGCTGACTGTATGAGTGACTGATTAAATGTGTCTCACTGAGTGCATGGGTTAGTGACTAAACTGTCTTAATTTGTGCATCATTATGTCTGTTGTTCTGTAAACTGCTGCATGTGTTGATCATTAGCTATATGATTAACTGTATGGGTTATTGATTGGTTGCCCAAGCATTTGTATGGGAGACTGAGTGTGTGTGTGGGTGGCTGGGAGGTGTATGACTCTCTGCATAGATGTGTGAGCAGTTGATTGACTAGATGTATGGGTTCAAAAGTGCATGTGGAAACAGCTGTATGGGCGGTTGACTGTGTGCATGAGTGTATTGGTGAGTGAATGGATATCTCAGTGCTACATGTCAAAGTAAGTACATATGTAAAACACAGTACATGTGAGAGTTGACATATATAAATAACTGTGCATAAGAGCCAGTGAATGTGTGAGTGGCTGTATGGATCATTGTGAACTTGTATCCAGGATTGTATAAGTGAGTAAATATGTTTTAGTATATGTTTGAATAAGTAAGGTGTGTATAACTGTATAGTTGAGGAAATGGAGGTGTGATTGATTCTTTGCATGACTGACTAAGTGTCTGAGTAACTCCATGGATGAGTGACAGTCTATGAGTGTCTGTTTACACTGAGTGTATCTAAGGTTATATTAGAGTCTGAAGAGGTTCATCGTATTATCACATGAATGATGTCATCAGTGATGTGATCAGTAATGTCAAATGAGATGTCATCAGTGATGTCATCAGTGATGTCATTTGAGATGTCATCAGTGATGTCATCAGTGATGTCATTTGAGATGTCATCAGTGATGTCATCAGTGATGTCACTGACCATGTCATGAATGATGTAATATGTGACATGATCAGCAGTGGATTGCGGGTGCGCGATATATAGTTAGTGCAACTAACTATATATGGAATTTCAATGGTTTTGTGTGAGTAAAATAAGGTTTTTTAAATGCTAATTCCTAACTATATATGGTCTATAACCTATGGTTTTTTCAGTGAATTTTCAAGGTTTTGTAAATGCTAATTCCTAACTATATATGGTCTATAACCTATGGTTTTTTCAGTGAATTTCATTGGTTTTTTAAAAGCTAATATCTACAGAAGTAAAATGTATTCTTCTTTAAATCCAAAAATATATTTTATATGTTTCTTAATAATTTTTTTTTAATATTTTTTTTGTTTCGCTCCCGGTCCGCGAACCGGGAAGCTTCCCGTTAGCTCAATTCGATTCCGCGATCCGGTCCGCGAACCGGTAACAAATCAACATAGTGACGGTATCGCGTTGCCGCGTAATGCGTCTTATGACGTACTGCGTTAGTGCACCCGGAAGTGCCCCGGGGCGCGGACCGAGGCGCGAAACGCAACTCCCCGGAAGCGATCCACGGCGCGAAAGCGCGACGTATCGCGTTGCCGCGAAATGCGTCTTGTGACGTACTGCGTTAGCGCACCCGGAAGTGTCCCCGGGCGCGGACCGAGGCGCGAAGCGCAGCGAACCGGAAGCTAACCGGGGAGCGTTCCGCAGCGCGTAACATGAAAGTTAGAGTCATGTGACTTGTTAATAAAGCTTTTCATTGGTTCATTTCACTTTTAGTTTCATAATTATGGAAGGCTAGGTCAGGTGACCTAAAAATAACACTTTTCATTGGTTGAGAAGTATTGTTTTTTCCAAATGATGAAAACCCCTCCTTCTTTCCTCACTCTGACTTTCATCATTGTGAGAGGAAGACCTTTATTAATACTTGAGAAATGACTTCAGTACTTGCTTCAGCTGGTGCACCCCCACCACCACCTCCACCTCCTCATGGGAAGAGAGGACCACCTCCCCAGGTGATCACCAACACAGAGGAGGAAGAGGAAGAACTAGAGGAAGAGGAGAGAGAAGAACCACAGTTCTTGGAAGAGGTGCCCCGGGTTTCTCATAGGAAAGCCAGTTTCATCTGGCAGTTTTATTCAATCCCTCCAGGGCAAAAGAAAGTGAATGCGAGGTATGTCACCTGCCTCATCTGCAAAGAGAAATTATCAAGAGGGACTGATAAAAAGTATAGCTATGGGAACTATACCATGCATCGGCACATGACCAGGAAGCATCCACTTAATTACAGCCGGGCGGAAATACGGGATATGGAACAAAACCCAACAGCAACTCCTGTGGCCAGGTCAACATCGTCAATATCATTGACACCAGCAGAGGCACGGGAAACTGTGCCAAACATCCAAGAGAATTTTGGGCACATGAAACATACTTGTATGCACTGTGGTGCGTTGATATCATGTGGTAACATGAGTATTAATGCCATCAACCTGGCTTATGACAATCATAATTGCCCTAACCGCCCCCAGTAATTTTTTTTTGCTCCTGTTGAGCCCTTTTCAACGCCTGTTTTTTGTTGTTCCCCCCCCCCCAAAAAAACCAAAAAAAATATAAAATCGTTCAAAAAATACAAAAAAAACAAAAAATGTTCAAAAAATACAAAAAAAATATAAAACAACAAAAATATAAAAAAAAAAGTTCTTTTCAGAACTACCTTCCCTTTCCAAAAAAATTGCTAGAATGTTTAGCACTCTGGCAAGCTCTATTTCTTTTGGTTCGCTTCCGGTTTAGCTTCCCGGTACGCGTACCGGGAGCTAACCAAAAAAAAAACTTTTTTAAAAAAAAGAGTAAGTATAAGGAAAGTAAACAGAGAGTGATGTTTCAAGAAAGACAGCTATAGGGAGTAAAGAAGAGATACTATTTAATAGATCTATTTACCAAAGAACAGACAGAAGATGGTATAATTGTGAAAAACAAAATAGATAACGAAGTGAAAGAAAAACAAGCATTGGCATAGCCAATAGGTATCGACTTTTGGACCTTCTAAGTCTTTAGTTATGCAGCATAATATCCTTGGTGCAGCAACATCAACTGTTGCATGGCTAAACACGTATAAGGTCCCAAAGGCGAGACCTATTGACTATGCCAATGCTTGTTTCTTAAGTAGAATTGCAATACGTATGGCTCTTCCATGTAAAAAAATCTTATCTTGTGCTCTAAAGATTGCTAAAGTCTCGACAGAGAACAGGCTAGATTGTAAGTAGGGTAAATTGCGCTTGGTGATCTGTTTGAGGGAGCGTCTGCTTTGCCTGGTGTCTTTGGAGAGCAATTTTGAATGTTATACTGGACAATATAGCCCTAATGTAAATAACATAGGGGCATATTATCAACATAGGCAATAAAAGTTTTGCAGCTTTTATAGGCAGAAATGTGTCGCTAAAGCTGCTTTTGCGGCAGAAAACTGCCGCTAAAGCCGCTTTTGCACCAGTTTTCTGCCAATAAAAAGAGCAATAATTTTATTGGCTGCATTCATAATATGCCCCTTAGTGTGCTTCAACTACACAGAGAAAGCATTATGAACAAATAGTGATACAGTGATCAGTCAAAGACACTAAGAGTAATAGAGACGGAGTGAGTGAACAAGAGTGAGGAACTATGAGAAGAGAGGGACTGAGAAAAAAAGTGGAAGGAGTTGAGTAAGTAGGTAATAGAGAAAGGAATGAGGGAAGTAGCAAAGGCAGGAAACTGAGGATTAAAGAAATGAAGCAGTGGAAGTAATAGTAGTTCAATGTGATAGAAATGTAACGAAAAGAGTACAAAATACTTACCTTATAATTGTCGTTAAATTCCTCACTTTTTATTTTTATACTTTCAATCTGTGAAAGAGAGAACAAACATTTGAAAAATATAAAAACATGTATAGAAAAATTACAAAAGACAAGGGCAAAGATTGAAGGACAAACAGTTTTTCAATAACTTTGACACTTACAGAAGCTACACAGTCCTAAAGATATACATTTTAAACTAACACTATCTTGATGCAGATGAAGTGAGGCCTATCTTAAAACATGGTGCATCTTTTGCATTGCTGTTGTCTCAGAAAAGTGTCGCAAGACACTAAAATTTAAAATAATTGCTTCAGGATGCCAATAAGATGTCTACTATCCAGAGTTTTGTTTCAGGTGAGGCCTACTCAGGGTTGCAGATGAAATTTCGAGTTGTTGAAGAGAATAGAAGACATAATACATGTGAAGGTCTACCAATGAAGTGAGTCATGTCCACTGCAATCTTCAACAAAGTCCAAACCTCCTATGTTTCCCTGGACAGACCTAAACTTGATCTGCACAATGTGATTCGTAATGATAGGAAACACAGGTGATGTAATTGAAATACATGCAATTTATTTTGCTCATTTCACAATCACATCACTTCTGTTTCCTTTGCTTAGGTATCTCATTGTGCAGATGTAGTCTAGCATATCAAAGAATACGCAGAAGTGCAGCACTGCATGCAACAACTTTGACACTTACAGAAGCCTCACCTTCTCCATGCCTTCTACACAGTTCTACATATACATCATAAATGGAAACATTACAGAATTAATTATACATGTTAAATGGTTTATTTTTGCTGTTCTCAGAATGTATCAAAATTCACTAAAAACAGTGACTTGAAGGTATTCATCATGTAACAGCGGGGAAAAAAAAACACAATCAAAATGATTGTGTTTAAAAAACCCATACAAGATCAGAAATCAAAAATCAGAACTCCTTAAAGTTAACTTACTTTCCATGACGTCCAAGGATGTCCTATGAATAGCTTATACTCTTTTGTGCTGTTATTACTTTCGCAAAAACAACAAGTGATGGACTGAATGTGGATCAATGTCACACACTCCCCCAGTCAAAAGATCTGGGCCCAAATCCATCGTTTTTTTGCACTCCACACCACCCTGGGTTAGACAATGGCGATATGCAAATCAGCTCTGACCCTGTTGCCCCATGGGAACAGTCCAGTCCGAACTACAAAAGCCATGTCCTTCCCAGAACGGAATCAAGCATCCGAGGACCGGACCGGTTTCGAGGTAACACCTCTCTTCAGCCCGGCTAGCTTGACTCCAAGTGGTGTGGAGTGCCTGGGACCCACGTCTTTTGCAGTTATTACTTTCAGCCCACCAGTTTCTGAAAGAAAATCTCCATCGTTTTTAAAAACATGTTACATACAATAAATGACTTCTTGCTCTCTACCACAAGATTCCACAAGGCCAAATTTTGTCAGAGCCATGTATAACTCTTGGATTTCTTGTTAGCCAATCCCATCATTTGGCATTCCCGCAACTTTCAGAATTAAAATGTTGAAGATCATTTTCACAATCCTGGAATAGTAATATCTTCCCCTTCTTGCTCAGTCATGTTCTACATTTCGTATGACACTGATACTGCTTAATATGAAGCAGACTTACACTACCTCTATGAGTACTACAATTATTTAATTCTCTACATCACTTTTAATCACAAAGTAATGTAAAACAGTAGACAGCATTGCAGACTTACATTCCCTCTACTCCATGTTTTGATAGGCTGCTTTAATTAGCTTATGAAAAGAAACAGTTTTTCTGAACTCATTTAAACTGCACATACATGTCCATGATGTCCAATCCTATGATTAGAAGTTATGTCTCTGAACTACACTTATCCTCAAGGCCAAATTGTGTAGGAGCCATTAGAACTTCTTGAAATTCCACAGATCATATCCCGAGATTATTTTCCTAAAATTTTGGTTTTAAAAACACCAGGTAAGAGTTTTTAAGGTCATACGGCAATTTTTTTTGGAAAATTACAACAGAATCATTACAGAATGACCAGCCATTTCTAGACTTTAAATAAGCTGTGTAATGTCCTGATGATATTGAAGGGCCGTCATGATATACAATTGCTGTAGTTACAAAAGTCCTTCCTGATATTGACAACTGCGAAGCTACAAAATTTTTTATTAAAGTTGTCAATTTTGTTCCATCAGGCCTACATCGTTGGAACATTAAAATGATGTACTGGCCATATGTTCGTATAAATAATGTGGACATCATTTCAGATTTACATTGGCTACACTCCATGTTGTGATTAGCAGCTTTTACTAGCTTATTAAAGGACACTGATTTACTGTCTGGCAAAGTTAAATATACAAATCTTTCTGAGTCTACACTAGTAGTACTTGATACCATACAGTTCTCGCAGTCATGCTGCCATTGATAAGAAAGCCCAAACAGCTGATCTACATCTACACCTTCAGCATGTAATACATGAAGCATATACATTAAAAACTCCTGACAATCTTGCTGAATATTTTGAGAGAATTGTGTTTGGCCTGAACATCTATCTAACAGATTTCTAATTTCAGACACACTTTCTATGTTTCTTCTATCAGTGGTACATTTCTCTAACACAGAATTTAACAAACTGCAAAATCTTTGATCAGAATTGACCACAATCTCTTCTTTTACATTTTTTAGAGAAAACAAAACATTAATTACTACATTAGCATAGCAGTTGACACCAGAACTGTTTTCAAACTGAAAACCAACAACATCTTCAACAGAATCCTCTTTGTTTCTGCTTGTAATTTTAGGTTCATTCACTTTTTGTCTTTTTGCTACAACCTGCCCAGTATTGTTCTCATTTCTTCGTTTCCGGCCTACCAGACGTTTCTCAAACAAAGGAAACTGAGGCAAATGTGGCACATACTCTCTTCTTAACCTATTGTATTCCTTAACACAATCTAGATCTGCACAAATGTTTCTGACATCACAGTCAATCAAGTACAATCCCGATAAAGTTCTAACTCGTGACAATGCCACATATGCCATACCCTCCTTGAACACAGAACTGCCAATATTCACCAATGCAGTGTCTACACTTAAACCTTGCGATTTATGAATTGTCACCGCATATGCCAAGCAAACAGGGAACTGCTTACGGCGAACATATAAGTCTTTTACAAGCAAAAATCTAGCAGAACAACGAGCAATTAGCTGTACTTCCTCAATGCCATCAAATTTAATTTTTAAAAATTCAATTCCATCTCTATTTCTGTATTTCACAAAATCAACAACATTACCCATTGATCCATTTACCAGACCTCTTTCAACATGTAAATTCCTTCTTAAAATTATACGGCAGTTCAAGCACACATTCAGAGTCTTTTCAAAACCTGCAGTTTTAGATATACTCTTCTCTAATGAATCCAATTTTGTTTTCAGATTCTCAGACAAAATAATTGTTGATCCCATATGCTCTACTCTATCAATAGCTTCCACTTTCACAATCTCTTGCTTTTCTAAATGCAACATTTTGTTGTTAAATTTGGCACATTCTGCAAGAGTTGGCATCAAACATATTCCAGATTTCTTATCAGTAATTTTCTGAAAAATATTCTCAGGCACAACATCTTGTTCTGGATATAAATTTGACAGTAATCGTGCATGTAAAGCTTCTTTCCCATGCTCGGTCACTTTTCCAATTCTAACATCTTGTAGAATAGTCTTGTAAACTTCATCCTTTGCCTGACGCATATTTTCATGCAGTTCAGCATAATTGAAGTTTAACCATATATTGACGTTGCCAATGCTGCCTAGGCACTTCCTGGTATCTTCATGCGTGAGCATTTTGAACACAGGTTGCCCTTTCACTGGTGTCAGCTGCAGAAGATCTCCAAAAACAATGATGTGTTTGCCACCAAATAACACATCATACTCTGTTTTGAGAACTTCTTGCATCCTCAAATGCACAAAGGCAAGCATGACATTGGAAACCATGCTTACTTCGTCAATGATAAGAAGTTTCATTTTCCTCAAGATTCTTGAAACTTCAAAACAAGCATCTCCAGATAGCTTGTGATATTCTAATTTGTTGTCATGCTCCACTGGCAGCATCAGTAAACGATGTAAAGTAATCCCTTTAATATTATGTGCTGCCAGTCCAGTTGGAGCAGTGACAACACAAGACAGTGATGACTCTGTCCTTTCCTGCAAATAGCATGAAATTGCTTTAATGAGGAAACTTTTTCCAGTTCCCGCTTCTCCACTCACGTACAGTCGGACAGGCTTCAACGACGTACATGAGCACTCTTTCTTATCATGACTTAATCCATGATCAATTTGCATGGTAACTTCGTCATATATTTTCCTCTGCTCAACGTTGAGTTGCCTTTCCAACTCTTCTAAGTTAACCGCATCCTCTTGAGCATGTGCCATGGCTCTTTCCACCTCATTCATAGCAGTGGCAGCTTCATTTTCAATAAGAGGTCCTCCTAGTGGATCCTGACTCAATGAAGCAGAACTCTGACTGTCCTGAGAACTGTCTCTGGCAATCTCGGCTGCAATCGTTGCTTCCTGCTCAATTTCCGCATTCAACATTTCTACATATTTGGGAAAAGCAGGACATTCTATGGTCTCCTTGGCGGCATTGAAAGAGTCTTCGTAACAGAGGAAATCTCCAAGCAGTTCCTCTTCTGCACGCCAAGGCTTGAAAAGTTGCAAAAGTGCTAAATAGAAAAACTCCTTTTTTTCAGGAGATTCGCCACTCAATTTTCGATGGTTTATCAAGTGGCATTTTCTTTGTTTGACCAGACATCCCTCACTTCCTATTACAGCATACACTCCTTTCTCAGTATCTTCTTTGATGTTCCTCTTGAACATGTAATTTTGCAGAACCTCATACAGACAAACATTCTCTAGGTGACTGCTTCGATTTGGATAATATGTATCCAACATGTTTGTCTTCAAAATGTCGGTACTGTTTGGCTCCTTTTCCGCCAAATACTCAATTTCCCGCACAGGTTTGAGAACTCGATTACGCGTTGCAGCAAGACCATGACTCGCCCAAACGATACTCCTGGACTTGGCATAGAGACTTGCTGAAGACAACCGGTCAGAACATTCGTACGCTCCGATTTCTCGATGCGACAACATCTTCAGACTGAAACTGTACAACTTCTTGCTGAGGCTCTTTTCATGGGAAATGTCCTCCCACATATCCTTCAATTCTGTCTTCTCTTTTTTGGTGATGTACGACGTCACATACCGAGCCACAGCCATACAGTTATCAGCCACAAACTGTATATCCATGTTAGCATTCCACATGGACAAAATCACCGGGTTGTAGTCGTTGATATACTTGGACTCTTCGTTCCTCTTCAAATTGTAAGTGTTTTTAGGTGATTTCTTCATCACATTATGTCGCAGCGAAGACATCAAACTGTTTACTCTTCCTTTAGAAATCACCGGTCGTGGGAAGCCGAAACGACATTTGGTGTAGAACTTGTCTTTGTTTCGGAATTTACGACGGCAGTACTTTCCACATCGATGGCTTTGGAAACGCAGAACTTTTTCTCTTAGGCTTTTCTTCTCCTTTGCGTTTGGAACAGCACACGTAGAATACTGTTGGATGAAACTCATCACTGAGTCTTCTGGATCCGTTCCAAATTTAGGTGCATCCTTGATCCACAGCAACATATGTATATGAGGAGCACCTCTTGCTTGGTACTCCTTTCTCCAGAAGAAATCCAACACCTCTCCAAGAGGTGGATTCTTCTTATTCATGATGAAAGACATCATAGCTTCAAATCTATGATTGAAGTACCTACATACATTGACTGGATCCAAAGAGCACAGTTCTCCGGGTGTCTTGAATTCGATGTTTTCTACGTTAGCATTTGCCTCTCGTAGAAATTGAAGTAAGTCTTCCCAGCCATACTCGGCACAACTCAGAGTGAGGAACCATGTGGGAGTACCTAAGTTCCTCAGCATACATTTTAAATCACCATGACGACGGTACCAGTACTCATTAGTACCACGCTGACACGCCATGAGATTAATCAGGTGAGATTCCAAAATACTATCTTGGACATTCACTTTATCCATAAAATCACTTGCCGAGATGTTTTGCATGTGTATACCACTTTTCAAGATGTGGTTCACTGCATATGACAGTCCAGACAGATCGCTTTCAAACAGGAGATGAAACAAATAAGGAATGCATTGTCGAAACCTAGCATCTCCTGCATACAATCGCAAAGTCCGGTATTCAGAAGCAGGAATTTGATGAGGTCGCTCATCATATCTTCCTCCCTGACCTGTTGGAAAAAGCTGTGGGAAACACCGAGCTTCCAAACTTTCCTCCCAAACACTAATGGGACTCCCTTTGGCTTGTTTCATTTGAAACAACTCAATAGCATTCCCCATGACTTCCTTTGAATGCAAAGGATGAACACTATAATGTTCATATATTTCCTCACTAGTAGAGGGTTCTACTTTCTCAATTTGACCAGCACACAAATCGCTATCCTCTTCCTCACTTACTTCCTCTTCTGCAACATATACATTCTTATAGTATTTATTATTTTTTTTCAAATACAATGTTGCCTTTTTAACTTTCCTAACATCTACTAAATCTTGCCATATTTTCTTATTCTTTGTCGGAACCCCATTAACTAAGATAACCAGAGGTTCCTCTTCCACTTTTTCTACTCCAATTGTGTTAATGTTTTTCTTCAAATCTAGAGGCAAATAAACAACTCTTCCCTTTAATCCTCTCTGTAAATCTGATGGAGGCAATTTCCCTGTCTTTGGCTCCATTCTTACAATAGCCTGAAAGGGATGGATACTTTGAATCAAAATAGATTCATAAGTATTTAAATCCTTCAATTCAGAAGGAATCTCAACCAATTCCAGATTATTATGAACTGCTCTAGCAGGCATCTGGTTTTGTTTTAATTTGTTACAACAATAAGTACACACACGTTGATCCAATCCCAAATCAAAACAATTTTCTACCATCAAGTATGTTGCAAAATCCTTCCATTCACTATTATTTTCCCTTTCACTTTTTGCATATAAATCCACTAACTTAGTCTGATTCTTATAATAAGTGCGTCGACAACACACACAAGTGAAATTAGGCCTCTCACTTGATTTCATGTCAAACGTCGCAATTTCCCTCTGGAAATTATCTGTACTGGAAACATGTACAGTATCTTCCAAATGACCCTCTATTTCTTGCTCAATTTCAACATTCTCCTCTTTACTTCCAAAGTAACAAAACTCAATTTCTTCACATATATTCCTCACATCTATTTCAGAACCATGCAAAAGAGCAGCGCATAATTGTTTCAGCATAATTGCTGGACTCTTAGCATAATACAACATTCTAACTAACTTCCTCACTTTGTTATGATGCACTGCTAGCATCCTGAAATGATGAAAAACACTCTGGCATACTCTCCTGGAAAGACAAGCCAGTGAATGACCATGCAAACCTGTCACTTCTCTCACTCTGCAAGGATCTAATTCTTGCAACAACCTTATTTTCTGCTTTAAACTTTTCTTGTTAAATGTCCGTACAAAATCACAAAGCAAATTGATGGAATCCTGTCGCACACTGCAAATACTACTACACTTCCAGGTGTACACAGGACCCTTAGCACGTCTTCCTAAAACCTCATTACCTAACAACTCTTCTGCCTCTGTTGTCACAAGTTTTTCTTTTTCAACTGGACAACCATCTTTCACTTCATAAGCACGACCACTGATGTCAACTGCATGCACCAAATCATTATCCTGGAAATAACTCTCTTCATTAAAAAATGCCTCACAGCTTGAACTATGTATCCATTCTCCAGAAAAAACTTCACAAAAATTACTACGATTAACTATTCTCTTCCATCTACTATTTCTTTTGAAATCAAAAATTTCCTTGTTTAGCTTCCTAATTCTATTGATTATCAAAATAAATAACTTACGTTTAATTTCAAAAGCCTGATCAATAACTTTCTCAACTTTTTTTTTTCTCCTATAAAAAACTAATTTCTGTTGACCTTTCTTAATATTTTTTAACAAATTGCCAATTATCCTGTTGCGGAACATTCGTTTACGAATCTCCCAAAACTGTTGTTTCCTTCTACTATCATGCACAGATTTATCTCTTGCTCTAGCAGTAACATTTTCATTTGTCCTTTTCTTTCCATTTGATTTACTTGTCATATTATGAATTGAAACATTTTCTGTACTAATATTTTTTTTATTAGAAATATTTCTTATGAAATATTTAGAGCTCTTACCCGGTGCTTTCTTCATGGCTTGAGAAATCTTTTTGTTAGAGGACTGCTGCGTTTTTTTTTTCTCCTGCTGTCCTTGACGTTTTGCAGCCTTTATCTCTCTTATTTTTGTAGGCATCTTGAAATGATCTGCAGTTGAATCTGAGGAAAAATATAATAAAAAATGTTATTAAACATTATTATCAAACAGTAAATCAGTAATAGTGATCAAAAACATAACACACTACTTGACATTTTATTTTGAAGATTTTTTAGTCATTGCCATTTTTACAATACAGAAATACCAGAAAAGAAATGACATTTATATTTATGTTACCTATGCTATTTTATATGTGAATCTGATCTAATTTTATGAGCATATTTTAATATTTTATTGAAAACACTACACATAACCTGTTTTTGAAGGTGTTTTTATTTTTAAATTAAACGGTTTACCTTTTTACTTTTTATTGATTATAAATTTTAAAAATAAATGTTTATATTTCCAAAGGCTGAAGCAAGTCAGCTTCCCATCCAATATCATATAATTCAGACAAATCTGCATCCTCATCATGCTCTTCTTCATCCTCAGGATTTAAATCATCCAATGGATCAACATCCACTGATGTTTCAATTACAAGTTCAATGATGAGGTCAAAATCAACTGATTGCAGATTGTCGCTCATGTTGAGGTTGTCTTTATCTTTAAAGAAAGATAACAACAATGAGATGTTGCAGAGTAAGAGACAAATCTCACAGATTATAATAGTAAAATTATTTAACAAGAGTAACATTTTGCAGCTATTATTTAACCATGTCCAGCGATGCTGAGCAGGTGAAGCCTATGTCTAATTTTTCACTGAACAGGACTCATCTGTTCTTAACCTTGGATAAGCCTCAACGACTCTGTGTCCCCTGCACATACTCAAATGTTAAAGTGCAGATTTATATTAAATGGCACATCCCCAGGCATGCACCAGTTAATGTGCACCACTGCTTTACCACCCATGGTGTGCCGCATTTACAATCAGATAGGAGAAAGCTGCTTCAAAACCCTGCGCCTGCTTGAAGCTGGCATAGGTCTTGACGCAGCATTGTATAGATGGGGCACCCCTGAGCCTTGCTGGAGCTGCATCGCACTTACGATACAACTCCAGCAATGCGCCACCTTTACAGCACAGATACGTCACGCATCTGTGCCATTTTTGCCCCATGCTGCGCCGCATTGTAAATGCAGCACACCATGGGTGGCGGAACAGCGGCGCAAAATGACTGGCACATCCACTGCTGCATCAGTTTCATGTGGCACGTTTTTTTTACACCATGACACATCTGCCTAAATGCATCAATTTGTAATTTTCTCGCCTCATAGCAAATCTTTTGCACCGCCACTGCGTCACAAAAGTGACGCACAGTGGCGCAAAAGATGCATACACCTATCATAAATCTGTCCCTAGCATTTTAAATGATTAATTCAGGATGACGATAAGGTGTGGCCTATGCAGAGGTTTGTTTAAGGTGAGGCCTACTCAGGGTTGCAGATCAAAGTTACGCTTGATGAAGAATACAGAGGAGATAATACATGTAAAGGCCTACCAATGAAGTAAGTAATGTCCACTTTATTGCACCAGTCATCATAAATGTATCCCTAAGCTTCTTATCTTGTTACAGATGAACCACCATATGTACATGACATTTTAAGTAATTTCCACATGTGCAGTGTTTTCAAAATATAATTTGAAAATCGTTTTTGGGGAAAAGTAATGGTTTGCAAAATTATGACAAGGACATAATGGTGTATGCTTCTCTATAAAGCATTTCAGTATCTCTAATGTCATTTTTCCCATATTACATTATAAGACCTTTCCCCATGAAGCACATTCCTTGTAAATATGCTCCCACCTGTGCATTGCAAATTTATATTTTCACTGTTTCAGACACATAGCCATGTTGAAAGTGACCCAAAAAAATTGCAAACGTTTCCCCATGAAGCACATTCCTTGTAAATATGCTCCCACCTGTACATTGCAAATTTAGATTTTGACTGTTTCAGACACATAGCCATGTTGAAAGTGACCCAAAAAATTTGCAAACGTTTAAAAAAAAAAAAACATTCATGTGTCTTAATGACATTTTAAGTCAATTCCCCATGGAGAATGTTTTCTAAGTGGCACAAAAGAGGTATACACCTATCATAAATCTATCCCTAGCATTATAAATGATTAAATCAGGATGACAATAATATGTGGCCTATCCAGAGGTTTGTTTAAGGTGAGGCCTACTCAGGATTGCAGATTAAAGTTACGCTTGATGAACAAAACAGAGGAGAAAATTTTATTGTAAATGCCTACCAATGAAGTAAGTGATTTCTACTTCATTGCACCAGTCATCATAAATGTATCCATAACCTTACTTAAATTGTCCTTAAGACACATAAAAGCGTTTTTTGATTGGCTTTCCTGCATGGTAGGGTCACTTTTAACATGGCTATGTAACATAAACATTCAAAATCAAAATTTTCCATGTACAGGTGGGAGCATATTTACAAGCAATTTGCGCCACAAAGAAAGGTCTGACATTAAAATGGCAAAAATAACATCAGGGACAGTCAATTGCCTTATAAAAAACCATACACCATTATGTCCTTCTCATGCATTTAAAAACAATTCCTTTTTCCCAAAAACGATTTTCAAATCATAATTTCAAAAAACTGCACATGAGAAAATGACTTAAAATGTCATTGAAACACATTAAAGCGTTTTTTGATTGGTTTTCCTGCATGGTTGATTCATTTTTATCATGGCTATGTAACACAAACATTGATAATTAAAATTTTCATGCACATGTAAGAGCATATTTACAAGCAATTTGCGCCACAGAGAAAGGTCTTACACTAAAATGAGAAAAATAACATCAGGAACAGTCAATTGCCTTATAAAGAACCATACACCATTATGTCCTTGTCATGATTTTATAAACAATTCCTTTTCCCCAAAAACGATTTTAAAATCATAATTTCTAAACACTGCACATCAGAAAATGACTTAAAATGTCATTAAAACACATGAAAGCGTTTTTTGATTGCCTTCCCAGCATGGTTTGGTCACTTTTAACATAGCTATTTAACACAAACATTCAAAATCTAAATTTTCCATGCACATGTGAGAGCATATTTACAAGCAATTTGCGCCACATAAATCATAATTTTCTCCTTAAAGCACACTATTCTCTATCTAAAGTAAAGAAATATTTTCTCACCTTAGCAAATACTTTGAGTTTGAAAACAGTCTCAGAAACACACCAATTTGT
Organism: Lissotriton helveticus; assembly: GCF_964261635.1. NCBI lineage: Eukaryota > Metazoa > Chordata > Amphibia > Caudata > Salamandridae > Lissotriton > Lissotriton helveticus. Next base: position 875,884,554 of record NC_136072.1, on the reverse strand, counting down.
CTTCAGCAGAGCAAAAGGTATGCACTCCAGAGTCTGCAGCTATCAAAAGCACAGAAATGGTGTAATTCTTCACACATATTTCTCATGTCACCCAATCAAAACTCTTCCCTCACTTTTTTTCAAATGAAAACCCTTCCCCCTCTGCCCTTTCTGCCTATTTTCCATAGCAACCACCTCTTGGAGAAACTCTGGTGTTTGCAAATTCACACAACAATGTTGCAATTGAACTCTGAACTCTCAGTGCACCTGCATATCCAGTGCTTTCTTTCATTTAATGATTTTTTATTGACCACTCAAAATACATCTTTCAAAGAACACATCTCTACACCCTAACTTTCTGTTTTCATCAATCAAAATCCACCAATCACTGTTACTACTTCATGAACACAGAAACTCCACAGTTTTTTTCATTTCAAACTCACATTTTTTCAACTGCCATTTCATTGCCACACTTCATCTGACTGCAGGAGAACCTTCTCTCACCATGTTTTCTGTCTGGATTGTTGGTCATAGTTATATTCACTGGGCTCAAAGGTACGTTGAAAGCAGGAATTTACCTAACCTCAATTTACAAGATGTGGAAATTAAGTGGTTTGGCCAGAGAGGATTAAAATGTCACCAATTGATACCATTGGTGAAAACCTTTATGCATTTGCCAAAACCTGACCTGTTAATTGTGCACTGTGGAGGTAATGACTTGGGCACTTTGACTGGTGTAGGTCTGGAAATGCTTTTAAAGGACACCTTTGAGCAATTAATGGCACTTTTTCCTCAGACTGCCTTGGTATATTCAAATATATGCCAAAGACAGAAATGGAGGTGGTCAAACCAATTTTGTCCACAAATTGAGAAGTCGAGGAAGCATGTAAACAAATCTGTTTCAGCTTACATGAGAGACCATGGAATGGGCTCCCTGTACAACAATAACTTGCGTTACTACATGCAAGATATCTACAGAGGAGATGGAGTTCACTTCTCAGATGAGGGCAACAGAGTTTTCACTCTGAATTTAAAAATGTGCATTGGTACCTACTTATAAGTACCTAAATGTACCATAAACCCAAAAGCTCTTCTCAGAGCTACCCTACATCTAATCACTCACAATTATTATTTTACTCTAACTATTTTCACTAATTTTCAACAAAATACGCTCCCTGGTGCGCTACCCGGTACGCGTACCGGGAGCTAACCTCGCGAATTTTTTTTAAAAAAATGTTTTTTTTTCGCACATATAAGCCTCCTCAGCCACCCTCAGAAAACCTAGGGGGTCAAGATAACTCTACCGTGCCCCCTTCTACCCATTCTGAACATTATTTGCCCTCCATCTTGTATCTTAATTCGACCGAAACACAAAATGGTGGACTCCCGGAACGCTTAAGGTACGCGAACCGGGGCGCTCAACGGTTCGCGTACCGGGTCGCTCCCTGGGAAGCGCACCATCAAAAAAGGTGGGAAAGTAGTTCACAGAAAAGCCACTGGAGACAATTTCACCAAATATAGATTAGCTCATACTACATACCAATCCCTACCATTTTCACAAAATTGATTGGAATTCCATTTAGCCATTTAGCCTGTAGACCTCTCTAAATACCCTGAGGTAAATTACTTCACAAAACACATCTGAAATGTTGGAATTGACAACCAATTAAAATGTTACTTTCATTTTCTACTTTTTTTACCTCACATTTGATTGGTTATGTACCCGAATATATATAAAGGAAGAGAAGGAAGCACAGCCATTTTGACTACTACTTCTTGGTGTACATTTTAATAGGATTTTCATTAATAACTTCAACTTCTTTTTAAAGGTAAGTTGTTATTTTTAAAACTGAAGTATATTGAGCACTTTAAGTTAATATGGCAAACTTTTTCTGTTAGTTATATACTATCCCTCTGTAGTACTTATAAATTTAGATACACTTTTTTATATTCCTACTTCCACTCTGATACTATACACTGCCCAAAGATAAATTCTCTGTTAAAAACTGCCTATCTAAAATTAATCCCAACAGTGCCCTACCTCTACTAATATATATTTTTTTTATGCAAATTTCAGGAAAAATGGAAAGTGAACAAAACATTTCATTTGAAATTGTCCTTCCAGAGTCCAACACAGAAATCATTGATCCAAATGAGATTGAATTTATGGATGAATCTTGGGACCAAGAACTACTGCAATGTGTACAAGCAGTAGATAACCTCCTTGCAAATGAGGACATTTTACAACCTCAGAGACTACAATCTATATTCCATGATTATTATGAAATTTCTGACAATGAAATGTTAGAAAGTTTAATAAATTATGAAACACAATAAAGAAAGCTTAAAAAAAAAAAAAAAAAAATAATCAACAAAACCAACAATCAATTAACATACAGCATTTGAAAAGTCTATCATTCATTTTTCATTGTGATACGCTCCCCAGAACGCTTCCCGGTTCGCGTACCGGGCGCTAACCACGAAAAAAAATAAAAAAAATTTATTTTTTTTTGCTTAGCGGGGCCCCTTTAAAGCCTCCACATCAAACCTAGGGGGTCAGGGAGGAGCTAGTATGCCCCCTTATGGTTATTTCCCCCTTTGTTTTGGCCTCCTCTTGTCTCTCAATCCTACCGAGAGACAAGATGGCGGCCGCTCCGGACTGTTTAGAATGTTGACAGACACCGGAGAGCCAATCAGCTTAGCTACGCGAAGTTCCGGTACGCTTAAGGTCCGCGGACCGGAGCGCTGCCCAGAGCGCGCTTACAGATATATATCTTTTTTTAAACGTTAATTGCTCAAAATCCACTGGAGCACATATATTGAGACCTACAAAAGGCACATCGGGCTACCAGTCCCTACAATTTTGCCAAGTTTCGTGCAAATCCATTCAGCCGTTCGGGCTAAAAGTGAGGCTAACCGCCCTATGGAAAAATCAATGTTAAAAACACGTTTTGGGATCCCCCTTTTTTCTCGGCCCCCCCTGGAGGAACCCCCCCAAAATTTTCAGGGGCTGCTCAGAAACAAAATGTTCCATTTTCCTGAAAATTTCAGCCAATTCCGTCCACAAACGCCAAAGTTATTAGACATAGAATTTTCAAAAAACCCATAGGGAAAAAATCCTAACTATATATACCTACTGGCGACCCATAGGGAAAAAATCCTAACTATATATACCTACTGGCGACCGCCAGTAGGTAATATATTACCTACTGGCGGTCGCCAGTAGGTATATATAGTTAGGATTTTTTCTCTATGGGATTTTTGAAAATTCTATGTCTAATAACTTTGGCGTTTGTGGACGGAATTGGCTGAAATTTTCAGGAAAATGGAACATTTTGTTTCTGAGCAGCCACTGAAAATTTGGGGGGGTTTGTCAAGGGGGGGCTGAGAAAAAAGGGGGGTCCCAAAACGTGTTTTTCCATGTTAATTTCCATAGGGCGGTTCGCCTCACTTTTAGCCCGAACGGCTGAATGGATTTGCACGAAACTTGGCAAAATTGTAGGGACTGTTAGCCCGATGTGCCTTTGCTAGGTCTCAAGATATGTGCTCCAGTGGATTTTGAGAAATTAACGTTCAAAAAAAGATATATATCTGTAAGCGTGCTCCGGGCAGCGCCCCGGTTCGCGTACCTGACGCGTAACGGAACTTCGCGAAGCGAAGCTGATTGGCTCTCCGGTGTCTGTCAACATTCTAAACAGTCCGGAGCGGCCGCCATCTTGTCTCTCGGTAGGATCGAGGGACAAGATGTGGTGAAAAACGAAGGGGAGAATGAAGGAAAGGGGGCAAGGTAGACCCCTCCTGACCCCCTAGGATTGATGAGGGGGATATTAAAGTGCCCCGCGGGGGAAAAAATAAAAAATAAAAATTTTCGCAGTAGAGGCACGTCCCGGTACGCGAACCGGGCAGCTCACCGGGCAGCTAACCGGGCAGCTAACCGGCAGCGTAGCTGTCAACATTGTAAACAGTCCGGAGCGGCCGCCATCTTGTTTCTCGGTAGGTTCGAGAGACAAGATGTGGTGAAAAACGAAGGGGGAAATGAAGGAAAGGGGGCAAGGTAAACCCCTCCTGACCCCCTAGGATTGATGAGGGGGATATTAAGGTCCCCCGCGGGGCAAAAAAAAAAAGAAAAATTGCGATTTTTCGCGGTAGAGGCGCTTCCCGGTACGCGAACCGGGCAGCTAACCGGCAGCGTAACGGGAGTCCGCCATCTTGTGTTTTTGGAACGTCCGGTTCGCGTACCAGGTAGCGTCCCGGTAAGCGTAACAAGAGAAACAGTAAAAAAAAAAATAATGGAATAGATTATCAAGAAAACTTTGAAAAATTGTAGGGACTGTTTGTTTGATGTGCCTTTGCAAGGCCTCAAGATATGTGCACGTGTGGATTTTGGCTAATTAAGGTTAAAAAAGATATATATATCTGTAAGCGTGCTCCGGCGCGCTTACGTTACGGGTTTTGTCTGCGCTGCAGAGCCGATACGTCACGGTTATGCGACGTGTCATGAGGCGTCTCACGTGGCTACGTGATACGTCACGTAATAAAGAATATATTTTACAGATATAGATATTAGCTTTTAAAAAAACAATGAAATTCACTGAAAAAAACATAGGTTATAGACCATATATAGTTAGGAATTAGCATTTACAAAACCTTGAAAATTCACTGAAAAAACCATAGGTTATAGACCATATATAGTTAGGAATTAGCATTTAAAAAACCTTTTTTTACTCACACAAAACCATTGAAATTCCATATATAGTTAGTTAGTTGCACTAACTATATATCGCGCACTTGCAATCCACTGCTGATCATGTCACATATTACATCATTCATGACATGGTCAGTGACATCACTGATGACATCACTGATGACATCTCAAATGACATCACTGATGACATCACTGATGACATCTCATTTGACATCAATGACCACATTACTGATGATATCATTCATGTGACAATACAATGCATCTCCTCACATTTTAATATAACCTCTGTTACACCCAGTGTTAAATACAGAGTATAATTTTTGAAACCATTGATACACCAATACTAGTTACTACATACGCACTCACTGATTCCTACGTCTACACACACATTCACTCATTCACCCATACAATCATTCATACATACCATCACTCATCTTTACAACACTATCATATGCACTCATACACCTATACAGACACTCACACTCTGCCACTCATCCATGGAGTTACTCACACACCTAGTCAGTCCTGTAAAGAATCAATCACACTTCCATTTTCTTGTCTATACAGTTAAACATAGAGCACCTTACATTTTCAAACATATACTAACACATACTTACTCTCTTATACAATCATTGATACAAGTACACATTGATCTGCAGAGTCACACACCTCCCAGCCAGCCACACACACACTCAGTCTCCCATACAAATACTTGGACAATCAATCAATAACCCATATAGTTAATCATATAGCTACTGATCAACACATGCAGCAGTTTACAGAACAACAGACATAATGATGCACAAATTAAGACAGTTTAGTCACTAACCCATGCACTCAGTTAGACACATTTAATCACTCACTCATACATTCAGTCATGCACCTACTAAATCCTTCGTCCAGACACGTATACTTCCACTGTCATTTGAGATGTCATCAGTGATGTCATCAGTGATGTCACTGACCATGTCATGAATGATGTAATATGTGACATGATCAGCAGTGGATTGCGGGTGCACGATATATAGTTAGTGCAACTAACTAACTATATATGGAATTTCAATGGTTTTGTGTGAGTAAAAAAAGGTTTTTTAAATGCTAATTCCTAACTATATATGGTCTATAACCTATGGTTTTTTCAGTGAATTTTCAAGGTTTTGTAAATGCTAATTCCTAACTATATATGGTCTATAACCTATGGTTTTTACAGTGAATATATATATATATATATATTACCTACTGGCGGTCGCCAGTAGGTAGTTATAGTTAGGACCTAGTTTCTATAGGAAATCCACAAAATTCTATTTGGAATAACTTTGGCGCCGGTGGACGAATCTTCGTGAATTCCTCAAAGAAAATGGCCTGCTTAGTTCCGCTCCTTCCCTGAAAGTTTGGGGTTGATTCGTCAAGTGGGGGCCGAGAAAAAAGGGGTGTCCTAAAACGTGTTTACCCCATGCAATTTTCCATAGGGACCTTTAGCCAGGGCTAGAGCCCGAACGGCTGAACGGAATTACACAAAATTTGGCAGAGAGGTAGAGTTTGGTTCACAGATTGTTTGGTTCAATTACAAGCACAAGCTGCATGCTAATTGGCTGTGAACTGTCTGTCAACATTCGAAACCAGGAAGTGTTGGTGGCCATCTTGTGCCTCGGTAGAACCGAGTCACAAGAAAACAGTAAAACAAAGTTGAGAAATAAGGAAAGGGGCAGGCTAGAAACATTTTGAACCTCTAGGCTTTCTCAGGGTGTCATACATGTATGTTTAGGCTCTTTTTTTTTTATGAAGAAAAATTGCGGCGTACGCGTACGGAAATCCGTACAATTACGAGCAGGAGCTGGATGCTGATTGGCTGTCAATACTCCAAACCAGGAAGTGTTGGCAGCCATCTTATTTTTCACGAGAGCCGAGTCACAAGAAAACAGTAGAACAAAGTTGAGAAATAAGGAAAGGGGGCAGGGTAGAAACATTCTGAACCTATAGTGTTGGTCTGTGGGTGGTAGATTTATTGTACCCGTACCAAGCACGTAGGGGGTGGTACATGGATCTTTAGGCTCAATTATTATTATCTTTTTAAATAAAAAATCGCGGGGTACTCGTCCAGTACTCGTACGCGGTGGAAAAGGTGGAAAAAAAACTAGAAGTCCCGTTTTATTCATTAGGTCCCGGGGGGGCAAAATTACGGGGTCAAATATTTTGCATAATGGGGGCTTGTAAGGTGCCTCGAGCACTGGGGATCGGCACTCCTGTGGTTTTATTTTGAAGTATGCGGGGGGTTACGGTCCTACTCCGAGCAGTCTCGGGGAGCGTCACCCCTCAGGTCTTTTTAATAAAAAATATGTTATAAATGTTATAAAATATTTTATTACGCGCTCTGCTACTACAGAGTATCCTGGAGCGATATGTAACATTAAACAGAGCCAATCCCAGAAAAAAGAAAAAAAGAACTAGATACTGAGATTAAAAAGATGGGTTTTTAACCCTTTCTTGAATCCCGCTAATGTGGCTGATGATCTCAAAGAAAGCGGCAGGGCATTCCAGGACCGTGCTGTTTGGACAGAAATAGACTGACCACCCAATCTCGCGTATCTGACTTTGGGCATGTACATCAGACGGAGATTGGCCGATCGTAGAGCACGGCGAGGAGTATAAAAGGCAAACCTCTTGTGCAGATATTGTGGGCCTTGTTGATGCAAGGCCCGAAAGGCCAAGACCAATGTTTTAAACATAATACGATGAGCCACTGGGAGCCAGTGGAGCTCTTGAAGATGGGCACGTGCACTAGTTCTTCTTGGAAGATGGAACAAAAGTCGCACGGCCGCATTCTGAGTCTGTTTTTTTTTATTAATGTTGGGAGGGTGGGCTTGATAATACGTCCTTGTTAATTCCCATAGAAACCCATGTTCTGGTGTTAACATGGGCTCCTATGGGAAATAACAAGGCCATATTATCAAGCTCATTATCGCCGTTTTATCGGCAGTTTCCTGCCGATAAAACAGCGATAATTTTTACACCGGTCTTTGATAGTATGCACATAAGTTTACTGGTCAAAAAAAGAGCAATGGGCCATATTATCAACAAAATGCAATACATTATCGCCGCTTTTATCGGCAGGAGACTGCCGATAAAGCGGCGATAATGGTCTTTATAATATGCCCTTGTGAATTGCCATAGCAGCCCATGTTAATACCAGAACCTGGGCTGCTATGGGAATTTACTAGGGCCTATTATCAAGCCCATTATCGCCGCTTTATTGACAGTTACTGGCGATAAAAGCGGCGGTAATGTATCGCCTTTTGTTGATAATATGCCCCTTCATTTCTATGATAGTATGTAAAACTTTCCTTTTTTTTGTGTAGCAGTTGTACTCTGTACGTATGCGCAGCCTCGTTTCGAAGCCCACGTTTTTTTCTTTTTCTTCAAGTTCAACATACAAACGTTTCTTTATTATAGGTATTAAATTTGCCGCTTTGTTTTCCTGGGTCGTGTGTGTCATCCGCTGCAGTACTTTTGTAATATATTAATAATCGTATTTTATGTAGATTTATTTGGGACGTAGTGCCGAGACGCCAAATGTTGATCACGTACTCTGTCCACTGCCATTTTGGTAGTTTTTCACCGTTCTTTTTATTATGCCAGTTACTTTCATTTTATCGTCCGCCTATTTTCTTTGTGATCAATGAGATTTCGAGGCACAGACACCATGGGGTTTGCGCTTAAACTCTGATGTTATCAGACTTGGTCACACGTATACCTAAAAACTAATTTGAAGGACGTAAGCCACAGCAATTACAATGCGTGTTCATCAACATAAAGACATTATTAAGATTATGTGTGGTAAATAGGTAGTACTTCTAAAAGCATGCGTGGTAAAACTATGGGGCATATTATCAACAAAAGGCTATACATTATCCCCGCTTTTATCAGTAGAAAAGTGGCGATAAAGCGGCTATAATCTAGCTCGTTTTGTTGATAATATGACCCGAAATGCATGCTAATGGCTTCATGGTAACGATGATGCGTGGTTATGACCGCGTTGTAATGGCTGTTTCCCCCCAGGACACTGCATCAACCTGGTCTGGGCGTCGTGGACTCCAGGGCAGTAGGCGGAGGGCCACGCAGCTCCTCATACAATATAGAAATCTTTGTGGGGTGATTGTTTCTGTGGTTTGAGGGGTGTGATTGAGGCCCAAACATTTAATTTTGTAGGGGGGTAAGTTTGCATGGGAAAATGTTGCAAGAGGTTTGTTCATGTGGTACACAATGTTTCGTATTATTTTGATTTCTTTTCTAAGTTGTAGTCTATTCAGAGGAAATAGAAGTCATTAGTTTTCAATCCTAGTCTTGAATATCTTACTATAGTATTTCAACATTATTTCTATAGTCGACCGTCATACACCCCTCCCCCCACAAAATAAAAGAAGTGTGTACTTTTTTTTATTAACTTTTATTAAAACAATAACTAAACAAAACTTAATTATAACTATATTGCAAACAAGTAGAAAAATAAGTTTATTCACAAACAATATTATAAGCAAATTGTTAAATGGACTTCATAAGATGTCCGATTGATAATCTGGAAAACAAAAAAGAAAATTAGACTTTAGAATTAGGTAGTTGTGAGTAAATGAGCTGAAGCATTACAAGTCAAGGTAACTCTATGGTTTTACATGTGCATTGTGCCTCGTACATTTCACTTGTTATAATGCCGCGTTCAAGTGGTGTCTATGTGGAAGTGCCTACTGCGTTACTGACACAAAAGTGGCATAACGGGATTGTACATATGTTGACTTATTTCTAATGCAATGCTATGAAGGCTTTGTAGATCTAGGCCTCTGTGCTTACAGTTGTATAAACACTGCAGCCAAAGACTTCAGCCAGTGGAATTCACAACTTCAGTTGGGCTGTTCTTCTACATGTACAAGTAGACATCAGTGTCTATCAGTTTAAGAGAGAAAGAGAAAATATGTCACAGAGAGTGAGTGAGAGAAAGAGAGAGAAAAGAACACTAAAACTGTCTTGCAGAGTCTGGAGTTGAGATTTTTTCTTGAAAAGTGAGACGTAGATTTACTAGCTCCTTGCGTCACTTTACCCATGTTAAAAGTGACAAAAAAGTGGCGTAATAAGGTTGTGGATCTGTTTGTCAGACTGTTGTAAGTTATCTGTTGTCACTGCTCGGAGGTAACTATAGATTTTACAGAGAAGCTGCTGTACACTACGCATTCTGGGCCATATTATCAAGCCTGGGCGACAAAATTATCGCCACTTTATTGGCAGGAAAGTGCTGCTAAAGTGGCAATAATGGGTTTGATAATATCAACACTCGAAACCAGGAAGTGTTGGCAGCCATCTTGTGCCTCGGTAGCACCAAGTCACAAGAAACTAGTAAAACAAAGTTGAGAAATAAGGGAAGGGGCACAGTAGAAACATTCTGATCCTTTAAGGTTGCTCAGGGGGATGTTTAGGCTCTTTTTTTAAAAGAAAAATCGTGCTTTACGCATACCGAAATCCGTACAATTACGAGCAGGAGCTGAATGCTGATTGGCTGTCAATACGCCAAACCAGGAAGTGTTGGCAGCCATCCAATTTGTCACGACAGCAGAGTCACAAGGAAACAGTAAAACAAAGTTGAGAAATAAGGAAAAGGGGTAGGGTAGAAACATTCTGAACCTATAGTGTTGCTCAGGGGGTGGTAGATTTATTCCATGCATACCAAGCACGGATTGACGACGTACAGCTGGACTGTTGAAAGTCATCACGTAAGTGTACGTAAGCAATAAAAATAAAAATAATTTGAAATATTTATGAAGTGTATTTGTTTATGTGTTGTGTGGCTCTAAAAAGAGCCGTTGTGTTTATTGGGAGATTTTAGTACCTACAAGAAAGTACCGATGCAGAGTCTTAAGTTTATGAGGAAGACTCTGTTGCCCTCATCTGTAAAATGTACACCATCTCTCCTATAGATGCCATGCATATTGAAACGCAGATTGTTGTTGTAAATGGACCCCATTCGGTAGTCTCGGAGAAAGGCAGAAATATATTTATTCACATGTTTCCTAGCTTTTTCAAACTGTGGACAATAGTGGTTGGACCGCTTCCATTTCTGCCTTTGGCATATATTAGAATATACAAAGGCAGATTTGGGGAACAGTGTCATCGATTGTGCAAAGGTGTCCTTCAAAAGCATTACCAGAGCTACCCCAGTCAAAGTGCCTAGGTCATTGTCACCACAGTGCACAATTATGAGGTCAGGGTGTTGGAGATGCATAAAGGATTTCACCAATGGTATCAATTGGTGTCATTTTAATCCTCTCTGTCCAATCCATTTAATGTCTACATTACGTAAACCTAGGTCCTTGTGAATTATTTTCTGTTGTGCATACCTTTGGCTCCAGAAAATATAGCTGTGTCCCACAATCCACACTGTAAGCATTTTGAAGAGAGGTCTGGATGCACTCTGATGGCATCTGTAAATGAAATGGTAGTTTGAAAAGTAAGATTTTTCTAAAATGGTGGACAACATGCAGTTTTGAAAAAAGAAGAGAAATGATTGGTTGTTTGACAACATTTTACAGAAAACTAGGTTGCATGTTTCTGTTTTTTAAAAGCCTTATTTTTATTAGTTAAGAAAAAGTGATAGAAAAGAATGTTGCGTAAAATAAGCTGGTGTATTCTCCAGTCAAGCATACTTGCTGTTTCAACTTGCAACAATGTATGATGAACTTTTTACCTGTGTGCTGAGTTAGGTGTTCCCTGAAGTGTTTCTATGGTAACTGGCAGATTGTGGAATGGGGGAAGCATTGAAAGTTTTGTTAGTTGGAAAGGCTTGAAATGTTAAACCAATAGAAATGTGTGTTTTCTTTTGAATTAATGTGTACAGGTTTTTAATTGGTTATGTATATGTATGTATGTATGTGTAAAATGAGAGGGAAAATGTTCAATTTCACGGTTGTGCTGCAAACACTGAACTAGAGAGATTTTGTAGAAGAATATCCACTGTGTGAGTGGTATTGTTGTTAATCTAGAATTCAATTTGAAAGGTGAGTTGAAAGGTTGTATGGGAGTGTGTGTGTGCGGTGTATCTTTGTACATTAAGGAATTATATTATCAAGACTCTGTGATACAATTATCACCAATTTATGTGTTGATAATGTTATCACCTGTATTGATAATATGCTCCTATATTCCTCCATTGTTAAACGTTTTATAGTAGTAAATGTGTTTTGCTATAATGCATGCTGTTATTTTTTTTGTTTAAAATCATTGTGTGCGTCTCTGTACATTAAGGGATTATGGGCCATATTATCAATAAAGGACGATACATTATCGCTGCTTTTATCGACAGGAAACTGCAGGTAAAGCGGTGATAATGGTCTCGATAATATATCCTTGTGAATTCCCATAGAAGCCCAGGTAATGGTGTTAACCTGGGCTTCTATGGGAATTCACAAGGATATATTATGGAGACCATTATCGCCGCTTTAGTGGCAGTTTCCTGCCAGTAAAAGCGGCGATAATGTATCGCCCTTTACTGATAATATGGCACTGACGTGCATATTATTAACGACCAGTGTTAAAATTATCAACGTTTTATGGGCAGGAAACTGCCGATAAAACGGCGAAAATGGACTTTATAATAGGTTCTAGTAAATTGCTACAGGAGCCCAGGTTCTGGTGTTAACCTGGACTGGTATGGGAATTCTCAAGGGCATATTATCAAGCTCATTATCGTTGCTTTATCTGCATTTTTTTGCCGATAAAAGCGGTGATAATCTATCGCCTTTTGTTGATAATATGGCCCAAAATTTGTTTTAACAATTTAATTGTTTACTTACCTGCAATGATCCATATTCCGTTGTTTATCACTCCTCACCCTGCCCCTCCCCTGCCCCGCCAGCCTGCCCCATCGCAACTCCCTCCACAGGCCCGGGCTGTTTCTTTATTCCGTTGTATTGCAGTGTCTATTTATAGTCTAATTTTTTATTATATTTTCCTTGTTTCATACTCCTTGTTCTTTTGTTGTAAGTCCTTTTATTTTTATAGTTTGAGGTTTGTCCTCATAATCCTCCCTCTGTTCCCGTAAGTAATATAATAGAATATTTGATATTTTTTTTTGTAATGTTATATATATTTTTTTATTATAGGTTGTGTTTATCGATACTGAAAATACTGTATGGTGCCAACGAAGTTCCAAAAGCGGAAGCAAGAAAGAAAAGTGTGTATTTGAAGAGAAGTCATCAAGAAGATTTACATGAAGAGAGATGTCTTAACAAACAGAAAGAAAGTCCTGGTAAGAGCAAGAGCACTTTTTTGAGGAAAATATTAAAGACTAAGAGTAGTGTTCAGAAACTGAAAAATGTTTTTAGTATATCAGCAACGAAAAAAAAATACTAATAAAGAGAAGAATAATGGAAAATCAAGTGCAGACAAAACTGTTTATAGTAAAAGGAGGAAAACGTTATTTATGGAAATTAGGAAAAAAATGTTTTATAATAGATTGGTGTTAAATTTAATTAAAGAAATTAAGGTATTTAAGAAAGAAACAGTATTTTATAAGAAGAAGAAAGGTATAGAAAATGTAGTTGAGAAAGCTTTGGAATTGAAAAGAAAATTGTTTATTTTAGTAATCAATAGAATTAGATCAATAGATAAGCCAATCCATTTAATGAAGGGCAAAAGTAGGCGGAGAAGAGTAATTAACAGAAGTAATTTTTGTGAGTTTTTCTGGGTTAATGGAAACATAGTTCAAGTTCTGAGCCTTTTTTTAATGAAGAAAGTTATCTTCAGAGTAATGATGTGTTGCATGCAATTGACACTAGTGGTTGTCCTATTGAGAAAGAGAAAATTGTTTCTAGAAATGCAGAAGAGGTGGTGAAGTTTTAGGGAGACGTCCTAAAGCTCCAGTGTACACTTGGAATTGCAGTAGTATTTGCAATGTGCGGCAAGAATCTATTGATTTTTTACGCAATTTCTTATGTAATTATACTAAGAAAGTGTTAAACAAAAGATTAAGATGTTGCAAGGACTAGACCCTTGCAGAGTGAGGGAAAATACTGGTTTGCAAGGTCATTCTCTGCCTTGTGTTTCTAAAAAAGTATGTTGAAGTGTTTTCCGCTATTTCAGGATGTTAGCAGTTCATCATACTCCGATGAGGAAATTAGTCAGAACATTGTATTACGAGAAAAGTCCAGCACTAATGTTAAAAAAGTTGAACGGTGCTCTTTTGCGTGGATCTGTATCAGATGTAACAAATGTTTGTGATGAAATTCAGATTAGTTACTTTGGTCCTCAGGAAGACAGTGGAGAAAGTGAGAGATTAATAGAAGAAAATGTGGAAGAGAATGTAGGACAGTGCAGTGTAGAAAATTTTGAGCAAGAAATTATACAGTTTAAGGTGATTTTAGGTGACAGGCCAAATTATTCTTGTATCTGTTGTTTACGAATTCATTATAAAAATCAGACCAGGACTGTTGATCTGTATTTAAAAAGTGAAAAGGAAAATAATAATGAGTGGAAGGATTTTGCAACTTATTTGTTGGTAGAGAATTGTTTTGATTTGGGTTCTGATCAGCGTATTTGTAAATATTGTTATAACAAATTAGATGAGAACAAAATGCCTGCCAGAGCTGTGCATAATAATCTTGAGTTGCTAAATATTCCTTCGGAACTGATGGATTTAAATACCTAAGAGTCTATTCTTATTCAATGTGTGCATCCATTTCAGGCTATTGTTCGTATGGAGCCTAAGACAGGAAAATTGCTTCCTTCTGATTTTCAGAGAGGATAAAGTGAAGAGTTGTATATTTGCCTCTAGATTTTAAAAAAAATATTGAAACTTTTGGTGTAGAAAATGTAGAGGATGAACCTTTAGTTATTCTTGTTAATGGCGTTCCTACTAAGAGTAAGAAAATCTGGCAAGAATTAGTGGATGTTAGGAAAGTGAAAAAGGCAACGTTGTATCTGGTAAAAAAATTATCAATATTACAAAAATATATATGAGAGAGAAGAAGAAATAACTGTACAAGAAGATAGTGACTTGCCATCTGGACAAATTGAAAAAGTGGATGTGTCCAGAACTGAAGAAATCTACGCACATTACAGTGTTCATCCATTGCATTCCAAAGAAATGATGGGGAATGCTATAGAGATATTTCAAATGAACGAAGCAAAAGGTATTCCTATTAGTGTATGGGAAAAAAGCTTGGAAGCTCGTTGTTTCCCTCAGTTGTTTCCTACAGGAAAAGGAGGACAATATGATGAACGACCTGTGCAGATTCCTGCATCTGAATACCCAACATCAAGATTATATGCAGAAGATCCAAGATTTTGACAATGTATTCCGTATTTGTTTCATCTTTTGTTTGAGAGTGATTTGTCTGGACTTTCTTATGCAGTAAACCATATATTGAAAACAGGTGTATATCTGCAAAATGTTTCAACAAAGAAATTTATGGATAAAGTACAGCAGAAAGATAATGTTTTGGAATCTCAGCTGATTAATCTGATGGCATGTCAGCATGGTACTAATGAGTACTGGTACCGTCGTCACGGAGAACTCAAATGTATGCTAAGGAACTTAGGAACTCCTACATGGTTCCTTACTCTAAGCTGTGCTGAATATGCTTGGGATGATTTACTTCAATTTCTTCGAGAGGCAAATCCAAATATACTAAATATCGAATACAAGACACCTGGAGAATTGTGCTCTTTGGATCCTGTTAATATATGCAGGTATTTCAATCATATATTCGAAGCTATGATGTCTTTTATCACCAATAAAAAAAAATCATCCTCTTGGAGAGGTTCTGGATTTCTTTTGGAGAAAGGAGTATCAAGCGAGAGGTGCTCCTCACATACATATGCTATTATGGATCAAAGATGCTCCCAAATTTGGAACAGACTCAGATGATACTGTGTTTTCTTTTATTGAAGAATATGCTACATGTGAAGCACCCAAAAGTACACAAGATAAGGACTTAAGACAACAAGACTTACGATTCCAAAGCCATCGTTGTGGGAAATATTGTAGTCGAAAGTACAAATCTAAGGACAAATTCTACAGCAAATGCCGTTTTGCATTTCCTCAACCTGTAATATCGAATGGAAGAGTGAACAGTTTTATGTCATCTTTGCGTCATAATATCACAAGAAAGTCTCCAAAAAAACCTACAACTTGAGAAGAAATAAAGAGTCAAAATACATAAATGACTATAACTCAGTCATTTTGTCTATGTGGAATGCTAATATGGATATTCAATATGTTGCAGAAAATTCCATTGCTGTTGCTTGATATGTGACATCGTACATAACAAAGTCACAAAAGATGGAATTTAAGGAAATGTGGGAAGAGATTTCCCATGAGAAGAGTCTAAGTAAGAAATTATACAGTTACAGTTTGAAGATGTTATCTCATCGAGAAATTGAGGCGTATGAATGCTCGGATCGCTTATCATCTGCAAGTCTAAATCTTGAAGAATCATTTGGGTGAGTCTAGGTCTTGCTGCAACACGAAACCGAGTTCTTAAATCTGTACAAGAAATTGAATATTTAGCTGAAAAAGAGCCAGAAAGTACTGCTATTGTGAAAACAAATATGTTGGATACATATTATCCAAATAGAAGTCATCATCTTGAGAACATTTGTCTCTATGAAGTGCTGCAAAACTATATTTTAAACGGAATATTACCGAAAACATTAATAATGGTATATATGCCGTTATTGGTTCTGAAGGATGTCTGGTGAAACCAAGAAAAGGACATTTGATTAAACACCATAAACTGAGTTGCGAAACACCTGACAAAAGGGAATTTTACTATTAAGCTCTTTTGCAACTTTTCAAGCCATGGCGTTCAGAATTGGAATTACTTGGAGATTTTGAGAGCTATTAAGGTTCCTTCAATGCAACTAAAGATACTATAGAATGTCCTGTTTTTGCTAATTATGTGAAAATGTTGAATGACGAAATTGAGCAAGAAGCTACAATTGCAGCTGAGATTGCTAGAGACAGTTCTCAAGACAGTCAAACTTCTGCTCCATTGAGTCAGGACCCATTAGGAGAACCAATTGTTCTAAATGAAGCAGCAACTGCTACGGAAGAGGTGGAAACAGCAATGTATCAAGGTCAAGAAGATGTAACAAACTTAGGAAACTTGGAAGAACAACTAAATCTTGAGCAGAAAGAAATATATGAGCAAGTGAGAGAACAGATTGACCATGGATTACTTCATGAGAAGAAAGAGTGCTCTTGCTCATCATTTGAACCTATCCGTATGTATGTGAGTGGACAAGCTGGAACAGGAAAAAGTTTTTTAATTAAAGTAATCTACCGAAAAGAACTAAGTCGCATTTTTCTTGTGTTGTCACTGCTCCAACTGGATTAGCAGCTCACAATATTAAAGGAATTGCTTTACATCGTTTATTAAAGCTGCCAGTAGAGCATGACAACAAATTAGAATATCAAAAGCTATCTGGAGAAGCTTCTTGTGAAGTTTCAAGAGTGTTGAGGAAAATGAAGCTTCTCATTATTGATGAGGTAAGCATGGTCTCAAACTTAATGCTTGCCTTTGTGCATTTAAGAATGCAGCAAATTCGTAAAACAGAGTATGACGTATTATTCTGAGAAAAACACTTCATAGTTTTTGGAGATCTTCTACAACTTACTCCTGTAAAAGGACAGCCAGTGTTTAAAACACTGGTGCATGAAGATACTAGAAAGTCTTTGGGGAGTATTGGCAATGTACACATTTAGTCATATTTTCAGTATAAGGAACTTACTCCAAATATGCGACAGGCAAATGATGTTGATTAAGGAACTATTCTTCAAGATATAACAATTGGAAAATGGACGGAACATGGCAAACAAGCGGATTTCTTTCCAATTTGTTTCCAAATGCAAATATCGTCCCAGAGAAAATATACATGAGAATTGCAGAAAACAAATCTGTAATCTGCTTAATGCCAACACTGTGTGAATGTTCTATATTCAATGAAGAAATGTTAAAGTTGGAAAATGAAAAATTTCTAAAATTGGCAGCAATTGATAAAATAGAACATGAAGGAATCAGTATTATTTTGAGTGAAAAGTTGAAGAGGAAATTGGATTGTTTAGAGAAATCGATAAGTAAAACTGTTGGTTTAGAAAAGAATTTGTATGCATGTGTAAATTGTAGGGTAATTTTGCAACGTAATTTGAATGTGGAAAAAGGTTTAGTTAATGTTGCAATGGGTAAAATTGTTGATTTTGTTAATTATGTAAATAGAGGTGGGATTGAATTTTTGAAAATCAAATTCGATGAAATTGCTGAAGTTAGTCATTGTGCAGCTCGTTTTTTGCTTGTAAAAGATTTGTATGTCTGCAGAAAACTGTTTTCTGTTTGTTTGGCATATGCGGTGACCATTCATAAATGTCAAGGTTTAAGTGTAGATTGTGCTTTAGTGAATATTGGAAGTACCGTGTTTAAAGAAGGTATGGCATATGATGCTTTGTCTCGAGTCAGAACTTTATCTCGATTGTACTTGATTGATTTTGATGAGACAAAGGTTTGTGCAGATGCAAAATGTGTGAAAGAGTATAATAGGTTAAGAAGAGAATATGCACCCAATTTAGGTCAATATCCAGTAGTTGAAAAGCGTGTGGTAGATAGAAAAAGAAGATTTGAGAATATCTGTTGTGAAACTGTAGAGAAAGAAAAAAACAAGATGAAGTTGAGCTTGCTAGCAAAAAGAAAAAGGACAGTGTTTAAGAGAATGTTGGTTATCGGTTTGAAAATAATTGTGGTGTCAACTGCTATGTTAATGTAGTTGTTAATGTTTTTTTTTTTCTTGAACGTTTGCAACAGCAAATTGTAGAAAATCGGGACAAAAGATTCTGTTCATTGTTGAATTCTGTTTATGAGAAATGTAGTAGCGATAAAAGTAAAATACAAAGTGTTTCTGATATTCGAATTGTTTTGGACATATGTTCTGGTTGTACTCAATTTGCGCAGAATATTCAGCAAGATTGTCAGGAATTATTAATGTTTATGCTTGGTGTACTGGAAGATGAAGGTATAGATGTTGAAAACCTTTTTGGCCTTTCTCATAAATAGCATCATGACTGTCGAAATTGTTTGTTTACATGTAGCACTGACATAGACACTGAGAGATTCATATATTTGACTTTACCTGACTGTGAATCAGTGTCTTTTAACAATCTAATTAGAGGAGCAAGTCAAAACATGTAGTGTAGCCAATGTAAACCAGAAATGTCATCAACATTACTTATACAAAGATATGGACATTATGTTATTTTAATGCTGCAACGTTGTAGAGCTGATGGAAGAAAATTGAAAACTTTAATAAAAAATGTTGTAGCTGGTCAATGTTCAATATCAGGAAGAACTTTTGTAGCTGTTGCTATTATTTTTCATGATGGACCTTCTACCACATCTGGGCATTACATTGTTTATTTAAAATGTCTTAAAGGTTGGATACATTGTAATGATACTCAATTTGTTTTTAAGCAATGTTTGCCCATAGAGTTACCAAATTCTTACCTAATATTTTTAAAGGCAAAATTTTAAGATCAAAATTTGCCCTTTAGGATTAGTGCTGTTAAGGTAGATTAGTCTAGTGTTGTAGAGTATTTTGTAAGTGAGGGTGAGGAGCTTAAAGGTGATCCTTGTGTTGATATTGAGGCAGTGTAGGTGTATCAGGTGGTGGGTAATGTGGGTGCAGCCGGGGACATTGATGATCACTCAGGTGGAGGTCTTTTGGATTTTTTGTAGTTGTTGTAGGTGTTTAGCTGGAATTCATGTGTAGAGTGTTTTGCCACAGTGTAGTCTGCTGCTGATGAGGGCCTGTGTCACTGTTCTTCCCTCTTTTGGTTAGGATTAAGCATGGGCGGATTTTACGAATTGGCAATCCGCGAACTTGCGTATTTACGGATTCGCAATCTGCAAAATCCGCGAACTCTCGCGAATTTGCGGATTTTTTATTTTTTTTGTGCTCGCAAGGATTTCTGCCAGTTCGCGAGGGTTCTGTACTAGTTCGCAATTGCGAACTTACTTGTCGGCTCGCAATGGCCGCGACTATGTTGTTTCTACATCTGGTTCATCATCACAGGTTCACAGCACCCTCTGTTTCACCACTGCCACCCTCTGGTACACCCATGCCACCCTCTGGTACATCACTGCCACCCTCTGGTTGGTTTATCACTGTAGATTATGGGGGTGAAAAAAAGCAAGCACACCTGCCCTGCTTCAACTGACATGAATTCATTTGGGGTTGATTAATGTGTCACTGAATTTAAACTTCCAGTCTGGCTGGCACCTGCTTCCTTATCTGTAATTTGCTGAACTCTGAAGGGGCCCCTCAGGAAGCACTACAGGGAATGGTTACTAATGATAAGATTGAACTTTTGCACCTGCTGAGTGCTTTCAGTTTTGTAAGGAATTGCTTTCTGTTGCAGTGTAATTTTTTTAACAGGACCTTTGTTGTATACATGTAGATATTCTCTGAGCCTGCTGTGAGGGTCAGAGCAGGGTCATAGAATAGTTGCAAGTAGGCAAATGAACTCTGAAGGGGCCCCTCAGGAAGCACTACAGGGAATGGTTACTAATGATAAGATTGAACTTTTGCACCTGCTGAGTGCTTTCAGTTTTGCAAAAATCCAAATATCCAGCAGCATCCACAAAAGTAATCCTTCCAGGTCAAGATCCAAATCAAAGTGACCAGCACATGAAGAAAGCACTGGGAGGAGCCTGGTGGACAGGAACAGGAAGTTGGAGACTGTGGGGCACTTCCTTCCTCCCACCCCCACCCCCCAAAATGGACTCCTTGCAAAGAAAAACTGCAGGCAAATGTCAACCTGAGGAGTTATTCTGATAAAAATCATAATTTTCAAGGTTTATGCTCCCTGCTGGTGGAGTTCTTGTGCGAAATTGCAAATTTTGCAATCTCGCAATTGCGAGATTGTCGCTGCCCGCCGCATCTACGTGTTCGCAAGTATTTACTCCCGCGAAATTGTATAGTATTCTAGTTGGCAAGTGCGACCAAGCAAAAAATCCGCTTTGCACGGATTTTACGAATTTTCGGCAAGTTTGCGAGAGTTCGCGGATTGCGAATTTACCGAAAATCCGCAAAATCCGCGAGCGGAACGGATTTTACGCCCATGCTTAGTTAGGATCCACTTGTAAATGTTGCGGAGCATGTGGAGGGTGTTATAGCAGTACGAGGAGACGGTGTAGACTTGGTTACACATGGAGAGGGAGGAGTTGAGGTTGAATCCTATGTTGTGGACATGGTAGCAGGTGTTGGTAATGTTCACAGTGTAGCCAGGTAGCAGGAGTTGTCTGAGGCTGAGGGGTGGGTCTGAGGATGAGTACCTTCATCTTGTGGCAGTTTGTGTTTACAGTGCTGCTCTTTATGTAGCTGGTGACGTCCTTCATTGTGTCTTGGAGGTTGCTTTTGGTGGCATGTGGCTTCTTGGTGAGGAGGAGGATGAGGTAGGTGTTCTTTGTGTAGGAGATGTTGTTGAAGTTGTGATGGTGGGCTACTTGTGTTAGGGTGGCCATGTAGATGTTGAACAGCGTCGGACTGATGGATGAGTCCTGGGGGACCCGTAGATGATGTCGGTGGTTTTGGATCAGAAGGCTGGGAGGCGGACGTTCAGGATTACTATTGAACAACTTCCAAACAAAGGACTTGATGCATATTATTTGGACGTAAGGAAAAGTGTGTGAAACCATTAAGGACTTTTTGCCTTGTATTTTGTCAGCATATATATGTAAGTAGCATTCTTTACAGTGTAAGAAAATTAATCATAATGTTTTGTTATTTTATGATTGTTTGAGATGTGTCATATTTACGTAAGAAATTGCTCTTAGAAAAAAACATTTAAGATATGTTTTATTTCTATTTATTACATTGTTATTGAGAATGTTGACTGGGTTTTTTTAAGATATCCTTATGGATTGTCTTTTTTTTGCCCACTTTTATGTGATGAGTACTGTTGTAGTGAAATTCAATATATTCTGAGAACAGCAAAAAAGGCAAATGAAATGTTTTACAAATTATTTTGTGTTGTAAAATATATATTGTAACTGTGTTTTTTTGTATCTTCCACAGGTGATAATTTTATAATATATAATTTTTGTATTATTTATTATGGTTAAGGTAAGTACAAGTAACTGACTCAGCTGCTGCCCGTAGAGGGAGTTGTGGTGGGGGAGGGGCAGGGTGGGGGTTTATAAACAGTGGAATCTGGATGATTGCAGGTAAGTAAACAATTACATTAATTAAATGAATTTTGTATCCTGCGCCCTGCATCGCAAAATGCGATGCAGGTCACGGAACAAAGGGGCATATTATCAACCAAAGGTGATACATTATCGCCAGGAAACTGCTGATAAAGCGCCGATAATGGGCTTTATAATAGGGCCTTGGAAATTCCCATAGCAGCCCAGGTTCTGGTGTTAACTTGGGCTGTTATGGGAATTCACAAGGGTCTAATATCAAGCCAGTTATAGCCGCTTTATCGGCAGTCTTCCAGCCGATAAAAGCGGCGATAATCTATCGCGTTTTGTTGATAATATGGCCCGAAATTCGTTTTATTCATGTAATTGTTTACTTACCTGCAATCATCCAGATTCCGTTGTTTATCACCCTGCCCCTCCCCCGCCCCCCTGCCTGCCCCATCGCAACTCCCTCCAAGGGCCGCGGCTGAAAGACGCGGTTGCGATCTAGTCATTTACCACAGAGTTGTAGGTAATCCTTGGTGAGGCGCGCGCTCACTAACGAGTGCGCACTTCACCGAAGACGTCCCGGAGTTCAGACCGGTTTTAAATTGCTCATTAGACATTCGTGAAGAGAAAGTGGAAATATTTCTGTGAGAGTTAAAGAACGTTGTTTGACAAGTTAGTGAGTAAGGAAACTTACCTGACATTATAGACAATATTGAATGTACTCAGTCGATGTATTTTCTCTAACTTAAAACAAGAAACAATAAAATTTGTGTTAAGCAAGGTCTTAAGGGAAAAGAACACATTGAATAAGAAATAGTAGAAAGACTTTTGAATTAAGAAGGAACATTAATGAAAAACACAAAATATTGATGGATTGACAGAATAGATAACAAGCAACTGCATAAAGAAAAGTTAGTAGAAAACACAAGGAAATTAATAATATAAAAATTAGACAATAAACTGAGAGGCCTAGGTTAATGAATGTTACGTAATTATAGGTTATAAGCAGTGAGAAACATAAAGAACCGTAAGCTACAAGGTTGCAGATAAATACTAGAGGAGAGGCTAGTTCGAAATTGGAAGGGTTAGGTAATTAGTAGGGTTAGACTAAGTTATAGATGAGGAATAGAGATAGAGTAAACACATGAAGTATTAAAAAAGTAGTGTGATAATGATGTTTAAGTATACACAGATACACAGTGTTATTCTGGACAGTCAATACTATCTTTTCCATTTTAGTAAAACACATTTAGTATTTTGGAAAGGGTAAGGTGAATAGACTTATTCTAAATTTTTTAGTAGTGTATTTTACTATAACAGCCTGTGTCTTTTCCTATAGTCATAAGGAGTGACTGCTTTCAAAATTTAAGAAAAACTAAGAACAGGATATCCTTATAAGTAATTATAGTTGTGACTGCTTTCAAAATTTAAGAAAAACTAAGAACAGGATATCCTTATAAGTAATTATAGTTGTATAATTTTGCAAAGGACTTAAACTCTACTAATGGAATGTTATTAGATAATAGTATTTATATAGTATTTTGTGAAGGCCAAAACAGGTGAAAACGTTAGTTTTGTATAAAAAATTACGAAAAGTGATAACATTTACTGTTTATATTTTTATACAAGGAGCAAGAACATAAAGGAACAATTATGGGAAGAGAACAGCCTCATACTCAGGAGATTTTGGATATTACTTTGAGTATTATTGAAGAACTAATCGTATCTGTCACAGTGTTAGAAACGGGACCGCCGGCCGGCCACGGCTCACGCCAAGTCAGCCAGGGATCGCCATTTCTAAGGTCAGGGAAAGGGAGTCACACACCAAGATAACCCCCGCTCACCCTCTAGGTAACGTGGCGCGAGCAGCAAGGCTAATCTCAGAGGCGATGTGTAAAGCGTTTGCGCGCGCACCCCAGCGACAACAACCAAAGGCCCACCACAAAGGAAACTCCACACAAGGTTATATCAAAAATAGCCTTTGTATTATAATAATAAAAACACATTAGATAACACACACACTTTACAATGTGCCAACAGGCACGGGCAAGATTTACAAGGGATTATGTACAAGACAGGGCCACCTGGACCACTGTCAGGGGTATGCACTTTTAGAAATAATACTTGTAGGTATAACACTTTAGCACATAAACATAATGAATGTAGCACACAAAATAGTTACATGTAGCACACAACCAGTAACTACTGGTAAAGGGTAAATACCTCCTACGCCACCCTAAACACTGTAGGGAAATCACGCAGGGAACTAGGACCTTATCATCAGGACCTATGGAAGGAAAACCTTTCACCTAAGCAAGTCACATTTAGCAAAGGGAAGGAAACCTAAAATAATCACCTAGGCAAGTAACATTTAGCAAAGGCAATAAAACATCAACATTCCTCTAAGCAGGTCACTTTTAGCAAAGGGAAATAAAGGCACAAGGCATTACCTAAGCAGGTCACTTTTAGCAAAGGTAATGACACAAACAATCCTCTAAGCAGGTCACTTTTAGCAAAGGGGATAAAAACATAAAGAATTACCTAAGCAGGTCACTTTTAGCAAAGGTAAAAACAAACATTCCTCTAAGCAGGTCACTTTTAGCAAAGGGGAATAAAAGAACAAAGAATCACCTACGCAGGTCACTTTTAGCAAAGGTAATAACAAACAATTGCACATGAAACATTAAAACACATTCAGAGGTGCAGGTAGAACATTTGCGCAGAAATCAAATAAGCAAGTAACTCATAAATTGCGCAGGGTGCAGGTAGCACAACACTAGAATGGTCCCTCAGGCCAACTGGCCTCGCAAGGGCTGAAATGCCCTGAATCTCAATGTCAGGGGGTCTGCGCAGGCCGCACAGAACACAAAGCCTAAACGTAGCAACTGTCCACTAAGTGCTGGACAGTTGTAAATAGGGCTGGGCAACGTTGGAGCCACATGGGCTCGAAGAACAGATGAGCCCCTGAGCCTCTCTGGCTCGCAAAACAAATGTGGGCTGGGATTTAAGAGCTTCAGCGCTCTCAATCAATTAAGATGGCCCCAGAGCCTCTCGGGGCTCAAAGATCAATAAAATGCCCCCTCGAGCCTCGGGGCTCGTGAATATACTTAGGGCGGGAGCCTCTCGTGGCTCTAAACAAATAGATTGCCCCCAGGAGCCTCGGGGCTCCTAATTACCAATGCAGGCTGTTGGAGTCCCTCACGGGGGACTCGGGAGCAATGGCCAATGTCCCACGAGCCTCTCTGGGCTCGAAACCACTAGGCGCCCTTCAAGCCTCTCGGGGCTCGCTCACAACCAGGGGGGACTCGTGGGAGCGGCCCGCTGCCAACCGGGGCCGCTCTCAATCAAGACAAAGGACCCTGTCCCCGCACTCACCGGTACTTCGCTGGTGCTGCGGGGGCAGACACCGCCGGCTCCTCTCGCGCTGCTCTTCTCTTTCTCCCGGGGCTCCTCTCTCCACTCGGGGAGCCTCGGGGACACGGCCGGCTGCTCCCTTTCGTGCTGCTCGGCTGCGGGGCGGGACTTCCGGTTGGCCTCGAGGGGCCGCGCTGTGATTGGCCGGTCGGCCAGATACTTCCAGGTCGCCGCGGGCAGCGCGGCGGCTCGTACCAGGCAGGCAGGCGGGCTCTCAGCATCCGAGGAGTGGGCTCCCTCGTGATGATTTAAATATCCACAGACGGGGCAATGCCGGGTGGGCACCGGCTTCCAGATTAAAGATAAAGCGAGGTGGGCACTCGCTAGGCAGACAAAGCGCTCCAAAGCGCTAGAATCAAAATACAGCGCACCCAGCGCTTAGGGGTCAAATAAAGCGCTCTTCAGCGCTAGGAGTAAAAGGAAAAGCGCTCCACAGCGCTAGTTGGCAAATAAGCGCTCCCAAGTGCTAAGAGCAAAGCAAAGGCTCCAGCAGGGTCTGGAGGCAGGCAGGGGGGCAAGGCAGGGCCAGAGCCAGCACACTGGGTCTCCAGGCAGGGAGACAAGCCAAGTGGCGGTCCTCCTGGCCCCAGCAGCAGCAACAGCCCCGTCTGGCAAGGATCCAAAAGTAGAACAATTTCTGTGGGGACACAGCCCCATTTTTATACCATAAATTCCTTTGTCTTCAGGGTGCAGGGTGGGGGGAAAACCAGTTGCAGCTGGCTTGGGAGTACCCTTGATGGCCCAACCACCCCTTTCATTCACTGGGGAGGCTTGGGTCGTTAGACAAACCACAGGGGGGCGGAGCCAGCATTGTGTGGGGAAAACCCCAGCCCATCCAGGACACAGGTATACTCCTCCCACACATCACTCATGCTGATCTCACACTCACCACCGGGCAAACCCATCCAGACTTCCTGGAGCCCGGCATGCCAGCCAGCTCCAGCCAATCACCCTCCAGCATCCTCACTGCACACATACATCAATGTCCAGAAGTAGCACTTCCCTTCTAGACACATACATGCCGCATACACCATCTCGCAGCATTCATTCTCACGAGTTCATACATACTAAACTCGAGCCTACACTCCCCACGCATCAGGAACTAACATGGACACACACATTCCCCATGCATTCCTATGGGAGGGCAGGCCAGCCATACTACACGCACACACTTTACTCTGGGACACAGGGAAAAAGTGCGCCAAGACCGAAAAATCACTAACACTGGGTCACAAATAAAAGCAAAAAGATTAGGGGTGAACCTGCCCTAAGGCCCAAGTCCAACACGACCCCCTTCCAGCCAAAACGCAGGGCAGACCAATCACCACCGTGATGGGCTTCCCTGCTTGGGGCGATAAAACAAGGACGTGGGCCCACAACTGCAGGGACACCCTCCTGTTTTACGCCACGGTGAACCCCTGGGGTTCTTTCTAAAACTACGGTAGGGACTAACTGGTCTACCCCACTGGTACTCTCCAGCTGCCCTCGGCGAGGACCAGGCCCTAGGCCATCCAGGTACCACTGGATCCTGCCTACTCACAAAGTGGGGGGTAGTAACCCCTGGCACATAATAGCCATGCTCCACTCTTCCTGTCTGCAAGACAGGGCTAGACTGCCACTGGTTCTCCAACCTAGGGTCTACAACCTCAGGCGGACCAGGAGTCTCAGGGAAGGCTCTCCTCCCCCTACCTCTTCTTCTAGGGTTCCTCCTCCTCCTGCGAGGGGTACCCTCTAAACACCATTCTCCCAACCTAGGGTTTAACCCCTCAGGTGGTACCGGGGTCAGAGGTGGGCTCTCCCACCCTCTGTACCCCCTTCCAGAGTCCTGCTCCCTCCCAACCGGGGCGGTACCTCTGGAAAAAGAACTGGTCAGGACACTGATTACAGTAGTCCCACCCTTCAGGTCAGGCGGATCCTGAACCTGGCCTTCCAACCTCTGGTCTAGAACCTTTGGTGGAACCAATGCCTGGCACTCCAGGACTTCTGGGGACTCACATCCTATCCCCCAATCACTCCTTGTACTGGACTCCTGTACCCTCCGTACTGGAGCGGTACTGCCAGACTCTAGAACCATAGAAGCTCCGCTTACAGATGCTCCAGGTCCTCTACCCACTAGGAGATCTCCCTCAAGTGAACTAACAGGCAAGTCTAGGTTCCCTTCCTGGTGTTCCCTAAAGAAACCATCCAGGCTCTGTGACAGGGCTTCGGGCGTCTGGGGACTCTTGGTCACACACTCACTCCCGCTCCACTGAGACAGGCAGTCAGCCCCTACACCCTTCTCACTAACCAGGGACCTAGCTGGGCTACTCTCACCCTCCTCCACCACACTGGGCTGGGAGACACCTGACCCACTATTGTTGGAATCACTCACTAGTGATTCTAAAGAACCTCTCGCACTGTCCCAGCGCTCTGCTTCCCTTGCAAGCTCACAAGGCTTAATCAATCCACACCCTAACAGGTGTTGGCGCAACTCTGGCGCAGAACAATTGAGCAGCTGCTCCCTGACAACTAGGTTGAACAGCTTATAATACTCAGGTTCCCCGTGAACCCTTAACCAATCAATCAGTGCATCCTCACACTCATCGGAATACTCCTCCCAATCCTGGTGAGGCAGTTTCCTAAGGTTCCTGAACCTCAACCTATTCTCCTCCTCTGGGGAAACAGGTACCATACTCGGGGAACTGAGAATGGGACTGTCTACACTTATATTTAAAAAGCTGCCACCACTGGACTCCACCCTCCCTGGGGAATCCAGACAATTACAATTACACTCAGGGGATAACCTACTCTCCCTGAACAAGGCCCTCTCTTCCTTCCTATCCAACCACTCCTCTGGGGACAGGGAAAGGGATGGGGCGCTGGTACTGATACTGGACCCAGCAAGGGACTCCCTATCTATGGGGTCCTCACTATCTGCTGATATCCATCCACTGTCATCATCATACAACTCACATTCTTCAGGGCTCTCCACAGACTCACCATCCTCATGACGTGCGGCCCGGGCCCTCTCTCTCTCACTGTACTCAAGATCCCACTGACCCTTTTGCCATTGGATCAGGCTGTCCCTAAGCTGGGACTGAGTATCCAACTCACTCACCTCCATGCCTCCCTCTTCACAGAATCTGACCAGCTCTGACCTACTGTACCTAAAAAGACAACAGAGATCAAAAACAGGCTCCATTTTGGCGGACGTTCTCAAGAAGAGTTTGACACAGGGAACCTGGGGGTCTGAGCTTACACAAGAGTATACAATTACAAAATTCAGCAAGATTCCTATCTCAGAGAACTTGCACTCCTCTATCCAGTGTAACACACCACTCAGTCACACACACCCTCCCCTCGGACCGGTAAGGCAGTTTCTACCACCCCTGATTTTCTCAACCTGACCACAAGTGACACAGGTACCAAACTCTGGAAGCAGGGCGGGGAACAAATGTACTGAACAGAAATTACAAAATGACACCTTTCAGGAGAAGCAAAACTGAACTTTCCTAAAAAACAATAATCCCCAAAATGTGGTTATCTAAAATTGCAGAGTTTTGAAGTGTGGCCTGTCGCCACTGTGGTACAGCGCAAACGCAAGTCCAATCCGCACCGCTAGCCACCAATGTTAGAAACGGGACCCCCGGCCGGCCACGGCTCACGCCAAGTCAGCCAGGCATCGCCATTTCTAAGGTCAGGGCAAGGGAGTCACACACCAAGATAACCCCCGCTCACCCTCTAGGTAACGTGGCGTGAGCAGCAAGGCTAATCTCAGAGGCGATGTGTAAAGCGTTTGCGCGCGCACCCCAGCGACAACAACCAAAGGCCCACCACAAAGGAAACTCCACACAAGGTTATATCAAAAATAGCCTTTGTATTATAATAATAAAAACACATTAGATAACACACACACTTTACAATGTGCCAACAGGCACGGGCAAGATTTACAAGGGATTATGTACAAGACAGGGCCACCTGGACCACTGTCAGGGGTATGCACTTTTAGAAATAATACTTGTAGGTATAACACTTTAGCACATAAACATAATGAATGTAGCACACAAAATAGTTACATGTAGCACACAACCAGTAACTACTGGTAAAGGGTAAATACCTCCTACGCCACCCTAAACACTGTAGGGAAATCACGCAGGGAACTAGGACCTTATCATCAGGACCTATGGAAGGAAAACCTATCACCTAAGCAAGTCACATTTAGCAAAGGGAAGGAAACCTAAAATAATCACCTAGGCAAGTAACATTTAGCAAAGGCAATAAAACATCAACATTCCTCTAAGCAGGTCACTTTTAGCAAAGGGAAATAAAGGCACAAGGCATTACCTAAGCAGGTCGCTTTTGGCAAAGGTAATGACACAAACAATCCTCTAAGCAGGTCACTTTTTAGCAAAGGGGATAAAAACATAAAGAATTACCTAAGCAGGTCACTTTTAGCAAAGGTAAAAACAAACATTCCTCTAAGCAGGTCACTTTTAGCAAAGGGGAATAAAAGAACAAAGAATCACCTAAGCAGGTCACTTTTAGCAAAGGTAATAACAAACAATTGCACATGAAACATTAAAACACATTCAGAGGTGCAGGTAGAACATTTGCGCAGAAATCAAATAAGCAAGTAACTCATAAATTGTGCAGAGTGCAGGTAGCACAACACTAGAATGGTCCCTCAGGCCAACTGGCCTCGCAAGGGCTGAAATGCCCTGAGTCTCAATGTCAGGGGGTCTGCGCAGGCCGCACAGAACACAAAGCCTAAACGTAGCAACTGTCCACTAAGTGCTGGACAGTTGTAAATAGGGCTGGGCAACGTTGGAGCCACATGGGCTCGAAGAACAGATGATCCCCTGAGCCTCTCTGGCTCGCAAAACAAATGTGGGCTGGGATTTAAGAGCTTCAGCGCTCTCAATCAATTAAGATGGCCCCAGAGCCTCTCGGGGCTCAAAGATCAATAAAATGCCCCCTCGAGCCTCGGGGCTCGTGAATATACTTAGGGCGGGAGCCTCTCGTGGCTCTAAACAAATAGATTGCCCCCAGGAGCCTCGGGGCTCCTAATTACCAATGCAGGCTGTTGGAGTACCTCACGGGGGACTCGGGAGCAATGGCCAATGTCCCACGAGCCTCTCTGGGCTCGAAACCACTAGGCGCCCTTCGAGCCTCTCGGGGCTCGCTCACAACCAGGGGGGACTCGTGGGAGCGGCCCGCTGCCAACCGGGGCCGCTCTCAATCAAGACAAAGGACCCTGTCCCCGCACTCACCGGTACTTCGCTGGTGCTGCGGGGGCAGACACCGCCGGCTCCTCTCGCGCTGCTCTTCTCTTTCTCCCGGGGCTCCTCTCTCCACTCGGGGAGCCTCGGGGACACAGCCGGCTGCTCCCTTTCGTGCTGCTCGGCTGCGGGGCGGGACTTCCGGTTGGCCTCGAGGGGCCGCGCTGTGATACTTCCGGGTCGCCGCGGGCAGCGCGGCGGCTCGTACCAGGCAGGCAGGCGGGCTCTCAGCATCCGAGTAGTGGGCTCCCTCGTGATGATTTAAATATCCACAGACGGGGCAATGCCGGGTGGGCACCGGCTTCCAAATTTAAGATAAAGCGAGGTGGGCACTCGCTAGGCAGACAAAGCGCTCCAAAGCGCTAGAATCAAAATACAGCGCACCCAGCGCTTAGGGGTAAAATAAAGCGCTCTTCAGCGCTAGGAGTAAAAGGAAAAGCGCTCCACAGCGCTAGTGGGCAAATAAGCGCTCCCAAGCGCTAAGAGCAAAGCAAAGGCTCCAGCAGGGTCTGGAGGCAGGCAGGGGGGCAAGGCAGGGCCAGAGCCAGCACACTGGGTCTCCAGGCAGGGAGACAAGCCAAGTGGCAGTCCTCCTGGCCCCAGCAGCAGCAACAGCCCCCTCTGGCAAGGATCCAAAAGTAGAACAATTTCTGTGGGGACACAGCCCCATTTTTATACCATAAATTCCTTTGTCTTCAGGGTGCAGGGTGGGGGGAAAACCAGTTGCAGCTGGCTTGGGAGTACCCTTGATGGCCCAACCACCCCTTTCATTCACTGGGGAGGCTTGGGTCGTTAGACAAACCACAGGGGGGCGGAGCCAGCATTGTGTGGGGAAAACCCCAGCCTATCCAGGACACAGGTATACTCCTCCCACACATCACTCATGCTGATCTCACACTCACCACCGGGCAAACCCATCCAGACTTCCTGGAGCCTGGCATGCCAGCCAGCTCCAGCCAATCACCCTCCAGCATCCTCACTGCACACATACATCAATGTCCAGAAGTAGCACTTCCCTTCTAGACACATACTTGCCGCATACACCATCTCGCAGCATTCATTCTCACGAGTTCATACATACTAAACTCGAGCCTGCACTCCCCACGCATCAGGAACTAACATGGACACACACATTCCCCATGCATTCCTATGGGAGGGCAGGCCAGCCATACTACACGCACGCACTTTACTCTGGGACACAGGGAAAAAGTGCGCCAAGACCGAAAAATCACTAACACTGGGTCACAAATAAAAGCAAAAAGATTAGGGGTGAACCTGCCCTAAGGCCCAAGTCCAACACACGGCAATGAGAGTTAAGAAGGGGAAATTAGTGCTGCAGACATGAATTGTGATTTTGAAGACGAAAGCTTTGATGGAGATTTTCTGGAAGTTTTAAATTATGTTGAAATTTTTGTACAAATTCAATCAGAAACTGCTGACGAGGAAATTGATCTGAATGACATATCTGATGAAGTTGTATTGGAATGTCTGTTAAATTATGAGATGTTACAAGAATACATTTATTGTTGAAAAATAATAAAGATTTGAGCACTATCTACTAATGTGTTTATTGTACTAAAAGTGAAGCAGTTATAGATTCAGTTATATATTCTTTAAATGTTTGTATTGATTTAAAATATGCAAAGTGGGTTTGAGGGTATCAATTGCTTAAAATCCGTATGGAGTATACATGCAGTCTTGTATGCAGCTGCAAACTTGTGTTTTATGCCTTGAATTGCCCAGTCTGTATCTTTAGACTTCCTGCAAACACTGTGACACTGCTGTTTTGGTATTGTAGTGAGCCAGTCAGCAGTATGTTCTTTTTCATTGTACCGTGGTAAAACTGAAGCTGTAATAAATTTAGAAATTTAGTGAGGAACTTTCTTTGCAGAAGTGTAATGATCCAGTCAGTATCTAGATACTCATGGATTAAAAGAGGCCTTAGTGCATAGGCTGTTTCAAACCTCTATAGACTGTGCATGCACTGTTCTATGCACCAGCAAACTTGTGTTTTATACGTTCAATTCCTCAATGTGTATCCTAATACTTCCAGCAAACATTCTCACACTACTATTTCAATATGGTAGCGAGCCATTCAGCAGTATGTGTTTATCTGTATACTGTGGTACAACTGAGGCTGTTATAAATTCAATCAGGTTCTTTCCTTGCAGTCTTGTAATCATCCACTCACTATCTAAGTACTCATGCGTTAAAATAGGCCTTAGGGCATAGACTGCTTCAAACCCTTATAGACGATTTATGCAGTATTCTATGTACTTGCAAATTTGTGTATTATACGTTCAATTTACTAGTTTGTATTGTTACACCTTCAGCAAACACTCTGTCACTGTTGTTTTACTTTTATAGTGACTCATTCATCGGTATGTAGTAATCCTATCACTACATTAAAACACTAATGGGCACACATACAATAACTGGCATATCCCCAGGAATATGTCAGTTATTGTGCTCCATGACACCACCACCATGGATGCGCCGTATTTACAATGCGTTGTACCATGGTACAAAAATGGCACATATATGTGATGTATCTGTGCTGTAAAGGTGGTGCATTGTTTGAGTTATGTTGGCAGTGCAACGTATCTCCAGCAATGGCCTGGGGGCCCTATGCTCAGACTGCTGTGTTAATCCTTACACCTGCTTCAAGGTAGTGCAGGGTTTTGACACAGCATGAGCGCAAAAGTGACAAAGTGAAATCTTGTAGATTTTAGTCGGCCACTTTTAGGAGGTGTTCCTGCGCCGGAACGCCACCCCATGTAGGAATGTGTCCTTCTGGTACAGGGATTTACAATTTGACGTACCTCCCAGATACGTCACATTCTAAATACCACATATCGTGGTGCATCTTTTGCACCACTGCTTCATCAGAAAAGTGATGCAACGGTGGTGTAAAAGAGGCACAAAGGTGTTGTAAATCTGCCTCTAATAAACATTTACAAATTCACCGAGGCAGTTTCACTAGCAGTGCATTCTTTTTGAAATTACTTTTGTTATTATTTTACATTAAAATATGAAATGTAACTTTAAATTCAAATTTGGTTTATTGGTTTCATGAAAGAGCACAGGCAATACATTGCAAAGTGAGGGCTCCATATATAAGTAGCGTATGATACAGACAAGCATGTCTTCTCCACAGAGCAACCTGAAATCGAGATAAATGGGCCAAACAGTAAGTGCGAGGCACAAGCCGTATGTGCTGAGCTTGTTAAGAGAACATGATCTTAAGAACAAAAACCAAAAACCCCCTCCCCCCCAACACCCCCCCTACTCCAACCAGTGTGCCGGATCAGTGGAGCAATCGTCAAGGTATCCACAACTCGCTCAGCTTGGTCTCTCATTAGGTCGGTGAGAGTCATTTGGGGTCTCTGTAAGGCGCAATAAGGGGAGGTATCTAGTGCACGTAATTTCGTTAAATTCATTAGAGAGAAGGAACAGTAATGGTAGCCAGATCTTGCAGAACGTATCTGCTGACTGTGTGAGTGTGGCCTGAATGCGTTCCATTCCCAGTGTGAACCATATTTTATCCAGCTATCCCGTGTGAGTGGGTCTAGTGGTCATCCCCCAGAGTGACAAGATGTGCTGAGATGCAGCTTGCATGGCAATCCCCATTTGACGCCCTAGTATTGATTTCAGGGGGAAGGTGAGTGCGTTGGGAAGGCCTAGGATAGTGTAGGCTGGAAATTTTGGGATTTCATTCCAGAATGTGCTGTCTATGTCATCTAATACCGCTTTCCAGTAGTCCCTAACTTCTCGGCAATCCCAAAGGAGATGAGTCATAGTACCTCGCTCTCCGCAGCCCCTCCAGCAAAGCGCGCTATGGGTTGGATTCCCTTTGTTGAGCTGAACGGGGGTAAGGTGCCTGCAGTGTTGCATGTCATGTGGGAAGCCCTATAGTATATGTAGCGCCACTCCCGGTCTGTCAGTGTCCTCTCTAGCTCCGCCTCCCAGCGTTTCTGCCCCGCTGCACGACCTATCGCAAGTGGGGGTATGAGCAACTTATAAAGTTCTGTGATGAGGCCTTTATCCGATTCCTTTGTCACTAGCCACTTTTCAAAGTCTGTCTTTCGTCTGCCAACAAGTGGAGCATAATCAGGGTGTGTGAGGCAGTGCCGAAGTGAAAATATTGGAAAAGTTGGGGTGAGATAACACCATACCCCTGGGACAGATCTGAGAGGGGGAGAAAGCCCTGCAGATCGAAGAGGTGACCTGCCGACCTGCCGACCTGCAGCTAGTACCGCGCCACTGTGAGAAGGTGTGAGGATCAATGCCCGGTGGGAACTCTGGGTTGTCTAGGAGGGGAGTAAGCGGGGAGGGGAAGGTTGTAAGGCCTCTTTACGGCGACCATGTCCCAGACTCGCAAAATGGTGCAGGTGATAGGCGACTTTTGGAGGTATCGCGGCCTGTCATGTTGGTGGAGAAATGGAATCTCCCAAAGGGACGTCTAGGCCATCGCCCTGTCTTGGAACAACCACCTTTTTTCAGATTCCGCTCTATACCACTCCACTAAGTAGCGGAGCTGTGATGCTTGAAAGTATTGCTGGAGATTAGGGATCCCACGACCCCCCTCGTCTATGCCCTGATACACTACTTGTTTGTGTAAGCGCGGACATTTTCCCCCAGATGAATTGTTGAAAGGCAGCCTGTCTGTTTGTGATGGCGCCAGCTGGAGGCATCACTGGGATAGTTTGGAAAATATATAGAATCTTGGGCAGTGTCGACATCTTCACCGCCGCAATTTGCCCCAACAGGGAGAGTGGTTGTTTGGACCACCGTGTCAGATCTGCGTGAATCTGGGATGTAAGGTGTGCGTAGTTTAGGGCGACCGTCGAGTCCGTGGATGAGGTAAGGGTGATACCTAGGTACGGAATCTGCGTTCTCCAGGCCCCCTCCGTACTCTGGCGTGCCCGCAGAAGAACGGGTATTTCTGCCCAGTGGTAGTATCAGCGATTTCCCTCTGTTCATCCTGAGGCCACACACCTCACCAAAGGACTCTATCTCCCCCAAAAATGCGGGAACTGAGCGCTCCAGGTGATCGAGAGCAGCTATAATGTCCTCAGCGTATAGGCCGATCGTGTGTGGTTCCCCACCAAAAGTGATGCCGTGAATATTCAGATTATCGCGGCTCTTTTGCGCTATCGGCTCCACATATAGAGCAAACAAAAGAGGCGAGAGGGGGCACCCCTGCCTCGTGCCATGCTGGATCTCAAATGGGCTTGAACGCAAGCCATCCAGGTGAACCCGAACTTGGGGGTGGTGATAGCAGCTCACGATCCAAGATTGAAAGCGATCCCCTATCTTGAAGTGAGACAAGACCCGTTGTAAGAAAGTCCAGTCGACCCGGTCAAACGCTTTTTCGGCGTCAATGGCCAGCAGGGCCGAGTCCGACTGTTGGAAATGGTCCTTGTCTACCAGGTGGAGGATCCATTTGGTGTTATCACTACATTGTCGGCCCGGGACGAAGCCCGACTGATCTGGTTCGAGAATCCCAGGCAGGTACGGCCCAAGGCGTGCGGCCAGCACGCCTGTAAAGAGCTTCAGGTCCAAGTTAAGGAGGGAGACAGGGCGAAATTCTGAGCAGTGTGTGGGTTCCTTGCTGGGTTTAGGCAGCACCACAATCTCAGCTTCCAACATATCCAGAGGGATATATATATATTAAAAAAAAACAAAGTTTACAGGGATGTTTTATGTAAATACATATATATATTACATATATGTGTGTGTATTACCTACTGGCGGTCGCCAGTAGGTATATATAGTTAGGATTTTTTCTCTATGGGATTTTTGAAAATTCTATGTCTAATAACTTTGGCGTTTGTGGACGGAATTGGCTGAAATTTTCAGGAAAATGGAACATTTTGTTTCTGAGCAGCCACTGAAAATTTGGGGGGGGGTTCATCAAGGGGGGGCCGAGAAAAAAGGGGGGTCCCAAAACGCGTTTTCCCCATGTTAATTTCCATAGGGCGGTTGGCCTCACTTTTAGCCCGAATGGCTGAATGGATTTGCACGAAACTTGGCAAAATTGTAGGGACAGTTAGCCCGATGTGCCTTTGCTAGGTCTCAAGATATGTGCTCCAGTGGATTTTGAGAAATTAACGTTAAAAAAAATATATATATCTGTAAGCGCGCTCCGGGCAGCGCCCCGGTTCGCGTACTTGACGCGTAACGGAACTTCGCAAAGCGAAGCTGATTGGCTCTCCGGTGTCTGTCAACATTCTAAACAGTCCGGAGCGGCCGCCATCTTGTCTCTCGGTAGGATCGAGAGACAAGAGGAGGCCAAAAGAAAGGGGGAAATGACCATAAGGGGGCATAGTAGATCCTTCCTGACCCCCTAGGTTTGATGTGGAGGCTTTAAAAGGGCCCCGCGGGGCAAAAAAAAAAAAAAAAAAAATCGTTTTTTTTGCATGGGTAGCGCCCGGTACGCGCACCGGGAAGCGGTCCGGGGAGCGTACTATAAGGAAAAAAGAATGATAGACTATGATATTTTGAAATATTGTATGTTTATTGAGTGTTCTTTTTTTTATTTAAGTAGCAGTATTAATGATTATTAAATATAAATGTATTTTTGAAATTGTGCACAGTATACTATAAGTCTGACTTTACTTTATAATCAATTTGGTACTAGTTTATGAATTACATATAAAAATGATTAAAGACTCAAACAATTTTTAAATATTAAATATAATTTTATTTTTCTGATTCTTTTTCAAAATTTAATAGAACGTCTAACATTTGACTGTCCGATATGTCCTCTTGTTGAGTGAACATAACTTCCCACATTTGACCGTCATCATAATGAAGTAAATGATCCACAGATTCTACACATTGTAGAAGTTCATGGTCTCGTGATTCATCCATGAATTCCAAGTCAATGGGTTCAATTATTTCCTCATTATTCATGTCTAGGACAATTTCAAAGGAAATGTTCTGTTCTCCTTGCATTTTTGTGCTGAAATTTGAATAAAAAATAAATATATCAGTAGAGATAGGGCACTGTTGGGTTTAAGTACAGACAGGTAGTTTTGAGGCATGAAGTAGTACTATTAAAAAGTGCCTGTGAGAAAGCCTATGTAAATTCATAATAATACCACAGAAACCTAAATCAATCCATAATTATAATAAACAAGCCTTTCTCAATGTCTAACTCTTACAGAGGGATAGTATATACCTATCTGAAAATGTTTTCAAATTTATAAAATAATATCTTACCTTTTAAAAACAAGTTTAAGTTGTGAGTGAAAATGATCTTGCAATGTAGTTCAGGAATAGTAGTCAAAATGGCTGTGTTTCTCTCTCTTTTTTTATATATATTCAGGTACATAACCAATCAAATGTCAGGTAAAAAAAGTAGAAAATGAAAGTAACATTTTAATTGGTTGTCAATTCCAACACTTCAGATGTGTTTTGTGAAGTAATTTACCTCAGGGTATTTAGAGAGGTCTACAGGCTAAATGGCTAAATGGAATTCCAACCAAATGTGTGAAAATGGTAGGGATTGATATGTAGTATGAGCTAATCTATATTTGGTGAAAGTGTCTCCAGGGTTTCTTCTGTAAATTACTTTCCCACCTTTTTTAATGGAGCGCTTCCCGGTGAGCGCCCCGGTACGCAAACCAGCAGCGTTACGGGAGTCCACCATTTTGTGTTTCGGTCGAATAAAGATACAAGATGGAGGGCAAATAATGTTCAGAATGGGTAGAAGGGGGCACGGTAGACGTATTTTGACCCCCTAGGTTTTCTGAGGGTGGCCGAGGAGGCCCATATGTGTGAAAAAAAAACATTTTTTTTCAAATTTCGCGCGGTTAGCTTCCGGTTCGCGTACCGGGTAGCGCTCCGGGGAGCGTACTTTGTTGAAAATTAGTGAAAAAAGTTAGAGTAAAATAATAATTGTGAGTGATCAGATGTAGGGTAGCTCTGAGAAGAGCTTTTGGGTTTATGGTACATTTAGGTACTTATAAGTAGGTACCAATGCACATTTTTAAATTCAGAATGAAAACTCTGTTCCCTTCATCTGAGAAGTGAACTCCATCTCCTCTGTAGATATCTTGCATGTAGTAACGTAAGTTATTGTTGTAGATGGAGCCCATTCCATGGTCTCTCATGTAAGCTGAAACAGATTTGTTTACATGCTTCCTCAATTTCTCAATTTGTGGACAAAATTGGTTCGACCACCTCCATTTCTGTCTTTGGCATATATTTGAATATACCAAGGCAGTTTGAGGAAAAAGTGCCATCAATTGCTCAAAGGTGTCCTTTAAAAGCATTTCCAGACCTACCCCAGTCAAAGTGCCCAAGTCATTTCCTCCACAGTGCACAATTAACAGGTCAGGTTTAGGCAAATGCATAAAGGTTTTCACCAATGGTATCAATTGGTGACATTTTAATCCTCTGTGGCCAAACTACTTAATTTCCACATCTTGTAAATTGAGGTTAGGTAAATTTCTGTTATCAGCATACCTCTGAGCCCAGTAGATGTAACTATGTCCAACAATCCAGACAGAAAACATGGTGAGAGGAGGTTCTGCTGCAGTCAGATGAAGTGTGGCAATGAAATGGGAGTTGAAAAAATAAGAGTTTAAAATGAAAAAAACTGTGGAGTTTCTGTGTTAATGAAGCAGTAGCAGTGATTGGTGGATTTTGATTGCTGAAAACAGAAAGTTAGGGTGCATGGATGAGTTCTTTGAAAGATGTAATTTGAATGGTCAAATAAAATCATTTTATGAAAGATTGCACTGGATACGCAGGTGTACTGAGAGTTCAATTGAAACATTGTTGAGTGAACTTGCAAACATGAGAGGTCTTTCAGGAGGTGGTTGCTATGCAAAAAAGGCAGAAAGGGCAGAGGGGGGAAGGGTGTTGATTTGAAAAAAGTGAGGGAAGAGTTTTGATTGGGTGACATGAGAGATATGTGTGATGAATTACAGGTTTTCTGTGCTTTTTATGGCTGCAGACTCTGGAGTGCATACCTTTTGCTCTGCTAAAGACAATTTGGTGTGTTTCTGAGACTGTTTTGAAACTCATAAAGTATTTGCTAAGGTGAGAAAAGATTCATTTAATTTAGATAGAGAATAGTATGGTTTAGGGAGAACATTATGAAGAAAGTTGTGTATTTAAAATTTTGATTTGTGTCAAGTGTTTTACAAATAGATTTTGTTTCTTTGTGTTACATAGCCATGTTAAAAGTGACGCTAAAATAGTGCAAGGGTCTTACAAAAATGCTTTCATGTGTCTTAGGGTATTTTAACTCACTTCCCCATGAATGTATAAATATAATTGCTTTACAAGTTGTGTTTAAAAACGTTTTTTGAAATCAATTAGGTTTCTTGATATGTACTGCTAGAGCTTCATAGGTTGCTTGGGGCATATTTATAAGCCCTTTGTGTCTCTCTGATGTTATTTTTCCCATTTTAATTTAAGACCTTTCCCTGTGGTGCAAGGTCCTTGTAAATACGCCCCCATCTGTGCTTGGCAAATTTAGATCTTGATTATTTGACTTACATAGCCATGTTAAAAGTGATCTAAAAATGGAGCAAGGGCTTAAAAAAACGCTTTCATGTGTCTTAGGGTATTTTAAGTAACTTCCCCATGAATGTATGAATATAATTGCTTTACAAGTTGTGTTTAAAAACGTTTTTTGAAATCAATTAGGTTTCTTGATATGTAATGCTAGAGGTTCATAGGTTGCTTGGGGCATATTTATAAGGCCTTTGAGTCTCTCTGATGTTATTTTTCCCATTTTAATTTAAGACCTTTCCCTGTGGTGCAAGGTCCTTGTAAATACGCCCCCATCTGTGCCTGGCAAATTTAGATCTTGATTATTTGACTTACATAGCCATGTTAAAAGTGATCTAAAAATGGAGCAAGGGCTTAAAAAAAAACGCTTTCATGTGTCTCAGGGCATTTTAAGTCACTTCCCGATGAATGTAGGTATATAATTTATTTAGATGATGTGTTTAAAAACGATTTTTGAAATCAATTAGGTTTCTTGATATGTAATGCTAGAGCTTCATAGGTTGCTTGGGGCATATTTATAAGGCCTTTGAGTCTCTCTGATGTTATTTTTCCCATTTTAATTTAAGACCTTTCCCTGTGGTGCAAGGTCCTTGTAAATACACCCCCATGTGTTCTTGGCAAATTTAGATTTTGATTATTTGACTTACATAGCCATGTTCCATACAGTTCTAACCTTCTGCGTAGTCTTTGATATGCTAGACTCCATCTGCACTATGAGATACCTAAGCAAAGGAAACACAGGTGATGTGATTGTGAAATGAGGAAAAGAAACTACACATTTTTCAATTACATGACATGTGTTTCCTAAGTTTACGAATGACATTGTGCAGATGAGGTTTAGGTCTGTCCACGGACACCGAAAAGGTCTGGCCTTTGTTCAAGAGTGAAGTGGACATGACTTACTTCATTGGTAGGCCTTCACATGTATTATCTCCTCTGTACTCTTCAAAAAGCGTAAATTTCATCTGCAACCCTGAGTAGGCCTCACCTCAAACAAACCTCTGGATAGGCCACAATTTATCGTCATCCTGAATCAATCATTTAAAATGTTAGGGACAGATTTATGATAGGTGTAAGCTTATTTTGCGTCACTGTGCGTGACTTTTGTGACGCAGCGGCGGTGCAAAAGATTTGCTATGTGGCGACATATTTACAACTTGATGCATCTAGGCAGATGTGTCATGCTGTAAAGTCCCGTGCCACATGAAACCGATGCAGCAGTGATGCAAAACATGCACCATGTTGCAAGACAGGCCTCATTTCATCTCCAACAAGATAAGAAGCTGAATCTTCTGTAAATGTGAAAATTGTTGTATACACTGCTCAACTTATGTGTACTCTTTGATATGCTAGAGTCCATCTGCACTATGAGATACCTAAGCAAAGGAAACACAGGTGATGTGATTGTGAAATGAGGAAAAGAAACTCCACATTTTTCAATTACATCACCTGTGTTTCCTAAGTTTACGAATGACATTGTGCAGATGAAGTTTAGGTCTGTCCACGGACACAGAAAAGGTCTGGCCTTTGTTCAAGAGTGAAGTGGACATGACT
Source organism: Lissotriton helveticus (assembly GCF_964261635.1). Lineage (NCBI taxonomy): Eukaryota > Metazoa > Chordata > Amphibia > Caudata > Salamandridae > Lissotriton > Lissotriton helveticus. The sequence goes on along the minus strand of NC_136072.1, from coordinate 875,842,894 downwards.
TACTTCATTGGTAGGCCTTCACATGTATTATCTCCTCTGTACTCTTCAACAAGCGTAAATTTCATCTGCAACCCTGAGTAGGCCTCACCTCAAACAAACCTCTGGATAGGCCACACTTTATCGTCATCCTGAATCAATCATTTAAAATGTTAGGGACAGATTTATGATAGGTGTAAGCTTATTTTGCGTCATTGTGCGTGACTTTTGTGACGCAGCGGCGGTGCAAAAGATTTGCTATGTGGCGACATATTTACAACTTGATGCATCTAGGCAGATGTGTCATGCTGTAAAGACCCGTGCCACATGAAACCGATGCAGCAGTGATGCAAAAGATGCACCATGTTGCAAGACAGGCCTCATTTCATCTCCAACAAGATAAGAAGCTGAATCTTCTGTAAATGTCAAAATTGTTGTATACACTGCTCAACTTATGTGTACTCTTTGATATGCTAGAGTCCATCTGCACTATGAGATACCTAAGCAAAGGAAACACAGGTGATGTGATTGTGAAATGAGGAAAAGAAACTACACATTTTTCAATTACATCACCTGTGTTTCCTAAGTTTACGAATGACATTGTGCAGATGAAGTTTAGGTCTGTCGACGGACACAGAAAAGGTCTGGCCTTTGTTCAAGAGTGAAGTGGATATGACTTACTTCATTGGTAGGCCTTCACATGTATTATCTCCTCTGTACTCTTCAACAAGCGTAAATTTCATCTGCAACCCTGAGTAGGCCTCACCTCAAACAAACCTCTGGATAGGCCACACTCTATCGTCATCCTGAATCAATCATTTAAAATGTTAGGGACAGATTTATGATAGGTGTAAGCTTATTTTGCGTCACTATGCGTGACTTTTGTGACGCAGCGGCGGTGCAAAAGATTTGCTATGTGGCGACATATTTACAACTTGATGCATCTAGGCAGATGTGTCATGCTGTAAAGTCCCGTGCCACATGAAACCGATGCAGCAGTGATGCAAAACATGCACCATGTTGCAAGACAGGCCTCATTTAATCTCCAACAAGATAAGAAGCTGAATCTTCTGTAAATGTGAAAATTGTTGTATACACTGCTCAACTTATGTGTACTCTTTGATATGCTAGAGTCCATCTGCACTATGAGATACCTAAGCAAAGGAAACACAGGTGATGTGATTGTGAAATGAGGAAAAGAAACTCCACATTTTTCAATGAAATCACCTGTGTTTCCTAAGTTTACGAATGACATTGTGCAGATGAGGTTTAGGCCTGTCCACGGACACAGAAGAGGTCTGGCCTTTGTTCAAGAGTGAAGTGGACATGACTTACTTCATTGGTAGGCTTTCACATGTATTATCTCCTCTGTACTCTTCAACAAGCGTAAATTTCATCTGCAACTCTGAGTAGGCCTCACCTTAAACAAACCTCTGGATAGGCCACACCTTATCGTCATCCTGAATCAATCATTTAAAATGTTAGGGACAGATTTATGATAGGTGTATGCCTCTTTTGCGTCACTGTGCGTCACTTTTGTGACGCAGCGGCGGTGCAAAAGATTTGCTATGTGGTGACATATTTACAACTTGATGCATCTAGGCAGATGTGTCATGCTGTAAAGTCCCGTGCCACATGAAACCGATGCAGCAGTGATGCAAAAGATGCACCATGTTGCATGACAGGCCTCATTTAATCTCCAACAAGATAAGAAGCTGAATCTTCTGTAAATGTCAAAATTGTTGTATACACTGCTCAACTTATGTGTACTCTTTGATATGCTAGAGTCCATCTGCACTATGAGATACCTAAGCAAAGGAAACACAGGTGATGTGATTGTGAAATGAGGAAAAGAAACTCCACATTTTTCAATTACATCACCTGTGTTTCCTAAGTTTACGAATGACATTGTGCAGATGAAGTTTAGGTCTGTCCACGGACACAGAAAAGGTCTGGCCTTTGTTCAAGAGTGAAGTGGATATGACTTACTTCATTGGTAGGCCTTCACATGTATTATCTCCTCTGTACTCTTCAACAAGCGTAAATTTCATCTGCAACCCTGAGTAGGCCTCACCTCAAACAAACCTCTGGATAGGCCACACTTTATCGTAATCTTGAATCAATCATTTAAAATGTTAGGGACAGATTTATGATAGGTGTATGTCTCTTTTGCGTCACTGTGCGTCACTTTTGTGACGCAGCGGCGGTGCAAAAGATTTGCTATGTGGCGACATATTTACAACTTGATGCATCTAGGCAGATGTGTCATGCTGTAAAGTCCTGTGCCACATGAAACCTGCGTCAGTTTTCATATAGGTGTTTTGTTGCAAGGTATGCATTAATTTGCATGAAAGCCCTGTAAAACTAACACAGTGAAATTTAGAAGATTTCACTGAGTCAGCTTTATAGCATTGCTGAATCAAATCCTTACGCCTGTTTGAAACAGGCATAAGAAGTGATGCACCATGCAATGTGAGGCTTCCTCCTGTGCATTGCAGTAGACATGTCGCGCTTATGACGTGATTCCTGCAATGTGCTGCTTTTGCGGCACAGATGCGTGACGCATCTGTGCTGTTTTTGCTCAATGGTGCTCCACATTGTAAATGCGGCACACTATGGGTGGCAGAGCAGCGGTGCACATTAACTGGTGCATTCGTGGGCATGCGCCACTTAGCATAAATCTGCCCCTGTACATTTAAGTATGAGCAGGGGACACAGAGTCGGTGAGGCTTATCCAAGGTTAAGAAGAGATGAGTCCTGTTCACTGAAAACTTGGACATAGGCCTCACCTCCTCAGCATCGCTGGACATGGCTAAATAATAGCTGCAAAATGTTACTCTTGTTAAACAATTTTACTATTATAATCTCTGAGATTTGTCTCTTACTCTGCAACATCTCATTGTTGTTCTCTTTCTTTAAAGATAACGACAACATCAACCATGAGTGACAATCAGCAATCAGTTGATCTCGAACTTATCATTGAACTTGTAATTGAAACGTCAGTGGAAGTAGATCCCTTGGATGATTTAAATCCTGAGGATGATGAAGAACATGATGAGGATGCCGATTTGTCAGAATTGTATGACATAGGTGTCGTATTTTGGCAGTTCCTGAATTAGCGTTTAGCTCAGCTATATGATCTTTTCTCTTAACTTGACTAAAATATACGGGGGCCATTTTGAATCCTTTGGCTTCCATTTGTATGAACACGCTGCCTCGTGGTCAGCATGCCCTTTTGTCCTTTCTCGATACCCTTGGTCGTCTACTTTGCCCAGCAACAAGCTATTTTTAGTACTGGTCAAGCGCACATGCGCATTATACATCAACTGGTCATTCTTTAGGAATGTTATCCCAAACTGACCAGTACTACTGGACTCCTCCCACATGCTGGCTGTGTTCCAAAAATGACCTTATATGTACCTAAAATGTGTAAACTTGTAAACGCCTATCTTTTTATTGCTATTAAACTGTATAAAAGAGGTCGTGCACCGATACTCGGTGTGCTACTTCTTGCATTGCCGAAGGGTGCTGTAGGAATGTACCACCACCCCATGGGGTCTTAATAAACCTGTCTTTTGCATTTTCCAGTGTCCGTGCCAACTTCTATACTAAGGTGTACGAGAGTTTAGCAAAGTATGTAGGCCTGATTGAACCCAACACCACAATTGGCGACCACGAAGGGACTCATCGGCGACTCGGATGCCCGAAGGAGAGGTCGTGACGAAGGATTGGAAACTCGCCATGGAAGCGATCGCTGCCTTTGAGTGACCCGAGTCTTGGCACCCACGGTGTTTCTTCCTTCCTTCTGATCCGACCTTCCAGGTGGCGCCGGTCCTCGACTGAGATTCTGATCTTGGATTGTCGTGTAGTGCCGTTTGGCTGATTCGACTAAAGAACTTGGCAGTTGGACCTTGGACGTTTGAAGGTACTTGGTAAGCTTATGATTGGTAAGGTAGTCTACTGACACTTACTGTGGCTTTTTGAATTTGAATTTGAATTTGTTTGAGTTAGCTAACGTTTGGACCTATGAATTTGACGTATATGTGGAGTGCACCTCACATAGGCAGGCATGTAGGGATATTTCTCTGATTTTGCTATTTGTTTGAGCGGCACACCGTGTATAAAGTATATTAAGTGCCATTTTATGTAGTATCACGTTTTCGTGATATTTTTGACATGCCTGTTCTCAGCACACTCCGAGGGATGTGCTGCCTTGGAAATGGTACCAGTTATCGATTAAATAAATCACAGCCGGCTCCCCCAGAGGGGACTCCAAATCGAGAGATGTATGTAAAATTTGGCATTCCGCCAATAATGTATAGTTCATTGTGGCATAAGTATACCAAAGCCGATCATGAATTGCAATGGCCACTACATGGGTCATTTGATTTACGAAAGGTGCAATATGTGGAGCAGTGTTTGTTTCAGCATAGGTCTAGGCAGGATATGTTTGATTGTGTGCGTATATGGGAGAAAGAGGTACGTGAACGATTGAAGCGTGAGGAAGCCTTGGCGGAGAAGGTGCAGCGAAGGGCTGCGCGTGACAAAGCTTTACAGCTACAGGAGAAGGAGTTACAGGAACAGAAAGAGAGGGAGACTCGAGAACGTAATTTGCAGATTAATGGGCAATTCCCTATCCGACGTCCTCTTTATCCGGTCCTTACTAATGAAATAGATGATTTTTCGTTATTAGATCGTTGCCCGCCTCCGTATGTTGCACCTACAGCTCCGAATGAGGAATCGGATGAGGAAGATCAGAATACACAGCGTACTAGGTTATCTTCGGATCGAACTGCGGAATTACGTTCGCTTGCACGGAAACTAAATGTTAATACTATAACTGTTTCTGAGATTAGTAAGCATATGGAACAGTGGTCTGATAAGGAGTGATTGTGTTTCTTAGATCATTTTGGAGATGAGGTTGTTGACCGATTTAGAAAGTATTCTTCTGAGTTAGAACCTAAGGATATCTCGAAGGGTCGTGATAACTTTCGTAAAGGTCTCTTTATTCTTTCAGATGCGGAGGAGTTTTTCAAGCGTTTGGTTCAGCTACGGAATGAGGCGTCGCGGCTACGGGAGTTGGAAAAGACATCGGGTTCACCTACGTCTGGATCGACGGAAATATCCAAAGAATGCTCTATCTTTGGAACAGATAAGAACGCCGCGATTAATGTTAGACCTATGCGGGAAGCTGCGCCTTTGTATGTCCCTCATAAAGGGGATGGCACAGATGACGATAAAACGTCTAAAGACACGAAGGGTTATTTTATATATAATTGGGTTTATACGCCTTGGAATAGAGCAGATGTTATGGCGCTTAAGAATGCTCTGCCTGATCCCCGTAAAAATCCAGCGGCTTTCTATGAAAGTGTTGAAAGTGCAATTTCTTCGTGTATTATGACACTAGTTGATATTGATCTGGTTTTTGGGCTGATATTGCCCCCTGATATGTGGAGAGCGATTCGTAAGTTTGATGACCAAACGGTGCTTGGGGCAAGTTGGAAGGATATAGCTCAAGCTGATTTAGACAGGGAACCAGCATGTAAGCCTTGTCAATTAATATTGGAACTCCCAGGGGCTATACTAAACAAATTAAAAACGCTTGTTCCCGCTAAGAAAATTGATTGGACCATGTTGGCCTCTTGTAAACAGAAGATAGATGAATCGGTCTCTGATTTCTTTTCTCGTTTTGAGGAAGCGTTTCATGATTACAGTGGCCAATCATTAACAGAAGATACAGGCAGGCATTTATTTGTTGATAAGTATGTGGCTAATCTCCTACCGGAGATTGCAAAACGATTAAAGGCGAGTGAAAGTTCATGGACCACGGCAACCCCTGCTTCTTTATTGACTATGGCTCAATACTATGAACGACAGGAATTGGAGGCAAAGGAAAGTAGTGATAAGAAAGTGAAGGATTTGAAGACGAAGGTAATGTTGGCTCAGGTCCAGGCTACGAGGGGGAATGATAGGGGTAGACGAGGATCGTATAATAATGCGCCTCCTCCCCGTTCCGACATTTCTGAGGATCAGTGTGCATACTGCAAACAGTTTGGACACTGGGTTTCAGATTGTCCGGTGCTGAGAGAACAGCGTAGTCAGTGTGGTCGAGGAAGTGGAAGGTCTAGGAATAATTATGGGGGATCGAGAGGTGGAGCGAATGACCGTGGAAGGAGTGAAGTGAGGGGTCGTGGACAGACAGATTATAACACGTTCGATTGACGAAATCAATACCAGATAAATGAGGGTGACTCGCCTGAGTCACGTGACGAGCGTCATGCATAGGGTTGCGTAGGATGGGGTGTGGAATCGGTTGAAGTACCAGTTGATCAAAGGGGTCCATATATAGAAGCACATGTCTTGGGTTCTACTGATCAGTTTCTGGTAGATACAGGAGCTACTCGTAGCGCTTTGTCCAAACACTTGGTTCCAAGGGCTCCCCTGTCTGGCGAGGTAATTACAGCTATAGGGTTCGATGGAACACCTACTTCTAGCCCATTGTCTCAACCTGTTACATTTTATGTTGATAAATTTGCTGCCCCATGTACATTTTTGCTGTCCCCAAACACACAAGATAACATTATGGGGCTCGATATGTTAAAACATTTTCGAGCTACTATTCGTTGTGCTCCGGAAGGAGTACGGGTCGTGTTAAATGAAAATTATCCAGAAATTGAGCGTGTGTCTTCTCCAAGAATCGGGAGTATTAGCCTCCCTGCCAAAAACTTTGTGGGCCACTTCTGATACTGATGTAGGACAGATGATTATTCCTCCAGTGCGTATTACTGTAAAGGAGGGCGTATCTCTGCCCCGTGTCCCACAATACAAGATATCTAGGGAGGGCGAAATTGCATTGATACACATTGTAAATGATTTGATTACGGCAGGGGTGGTTGAGGAAGTTCCCTATAATGTTTGTAACAGCCCAATTCTTCCGATTCTTAAGAGAGATACAGATACTAAGGTTTATCGTTTTATTATCGATTTGAGGGAAATTAACAAGATAGTAGTGCCTCAGTACCCGGTGGTATCTGACATCACCACGTTGTTTACGTTGGTTCCACCGACGGCAACTACTTTTACAGTTATCGACTTAAAAAATGCATTTTTCTCGATTCCTGTACATCCTGACAGTCGATATCTTTTTGGTTTTACATTAAATAACAAATCGTATAGATTTTGTCGAGTTCCTCAAGGTTATACAGAAAGTCCTAGCATTTATAGTCAGGCTTTAAAAAGACAGCTTGATTCTTTTGAATTACAGGCTGGGGTGGCTCTTATTCAGTACGTGGATGACATTTTACTCGCAGCAGACACACAGGAACAATGTGAGGAGAGTACTTTTTCTTTGCTTTCCTTCCTTGCTAAAAACAATCATAAGGTTTCGAAGAAAAAGTTACAATACTGTAGACCTAAGGTGACCTACCTCGGTCATCTTTTGTCTAAGGAGGGCCGTGCATTAACACCAGACCGAATTCAAGCAGTTTTAGACACACCAGTCCCCCGTACTCAGAAAGATGTTCGTGCCTTCATAGGTCTGACGTCTTTTTGTAGGCAATGGATATTGGGATTTTCTCACATTGCTAAACCATTGCTAGCATTGTTGTCCAAAGATACACCGATTCCCATTGAATGGACAGATGAATGTCAGAATGCTTTTGAGCAATTGAGGCAAGCTCTTTGTTCTGCACCAGTGTTAGGTACACCAGATTACATGAAGATTTTTACATTGTACGTACATGAGAAAGATGGGTGCGCATTATCAGTCTTAGTGCAGATGCACGGAGACAAACAGAGACCCTGTGCATACTTCTCGGCGGTACTCGACCCTGTGGCTCGAGGATTGCCTGGATGTTTTCGAGCAGTTGCAGCGACAGCAGTAGCTATACGGCAAAGTGAGGGGATAGTTTTGTCACACAAATTGTTGGTGTTAGTCCCCCATGCGGTAGATGCTTTGTTGAATCAAACGAAAACACAGCATCTAACTAGCGCACGTCTAACAAGATATGAGCTGACGTTGTTGGCGCCACATATCACACTAAGACGATGTGCTACACTGAACCCCGCTACTTTATTGCCCTATCCTGTTGCTGAGACCCAGAAGGAAGAACAACATGACTGTGTTTTTCTGACTGAGGAACAGACAAAGGGTCGTATCGATTTACAGGATACACCATTTCCAGATGTAGATGGGGAACTGTGGGTTGATGGATCATGTGTGAAATTACCAGATGGAACAACTTCTGCAGCCTATGCGATCACGACACTTAAAACAGTGGTAGAAACAGCACGAATACCCCAGAAATCGGCCCAAGCAGCAGAATTAATAGCCTTAACGAAAGCATGTGAGTTAAGTGCTGGACTATGTGTGAACATCTACATGGATAGTCGCTACGCTTTTGGAGTAGTGCATGATTTTGGCCTACTCTGGAAAGAACGAGGGTTCTTGACTTCACATGGAGTGCATATCATGCATGGAGAATTGGTACGTGATCTCCTGAATGCACTATTATGTCCAGAGAAGGTAGCGATAGTGAAATGCAGTGCACACAAAAAGGTGACAGATAAAATAGGACAAGGAAATGCTTTTGCAGATCGCATTGCGAGAGAGACTGCTATGCTACAAAATAACTCTCCCATGTATGTGGTGAAATCACAAGCTGAGCGATGGCACGATGCTAGAGAAGAAATATTAGACATACAGAGATCAGCATCTGAAGCAGAACTTGTGAGATGGGCCACTGAAGGAGTGCTGGATGATGAGGGTTGTTGGCGTAGTAAAGATATGGAAAGATGGAAATTACCTACGGCCTATTTACAAACAATGGTTCAAATGACACATGGGCTGGCACATGTTGGAGCTCTTGCAATTACTAAATTGCTTACACGGGTTTGGGAAAATCATGAGATTGCTAGTACGGCCAAGAGAGTGGTTCAGACCTGTCTGATATGTTTACAGCACAATCCTGGACAAGGGACTTATACTCCCAAAGGAGGGTTTGTTCCACCTACTGCACCATTCGAAGTACTGCAAATGGATTACATCCAGCTGGAACGCTGTAATAACCTCAAGTATATCTTAGTGGTGGTGTGTGCCTTCAGCAAATGGATTGAGGCTTACCCCACGAAAGATAATACAGCATTGACAACGGCTAAGGTGTTACTCAAAGAGTACTTCCCGCGCTATGGTGTTTGTAAGTTTATGTGGAATGATAATGGTCCTCATTTCATTGGGAAAGTAGTGGAGTACGTCCTTAAAGGATTGGGAATCAAGCAAAGATTCCATGCTGTCTTTCACCCACAATCAGCAGGTTTGGCAGAAAGGTATAATGCAACTCTGAAGCTGAAGCTAGCAAAGATCGTGGCATCCACATCTTTGAAATGGCCGGACGTTTTTGCCTTTGGCATTGCTGTCTATTCGATCAGTGCCACATTCCCGATCTGGCCTCACACCCTATGAAGTGGTGTTTGGAAGGCCGATGAATATTTGGGGAGTTCCTAAGCCTCGTTTGATACATGATGTGCCTTGTATAATGGTGAACGATCATTTGGCACGATTAACAAATGATTTACTTTCTATTCATCAACAGGTTCGAGAAGCGCTTCCCGATAACTCCACTGGAGAGGCTCACGATCTCCGTCCTGGTGACCATGTTATGATTAAGGTATTTGAGAGAACAAGCAGCCTGGAACCGAGGTGGCGTGGCCCAGAACAAGTGCTGCTAGCAACACGGACGGCTGTGCACGTCACGAACAAGAAACGGTGGATACATTCAATGCACTGCCGACGTGCGGCTCCGGACCTGGTGAGCCCTGTGGTGTTATCTGACTACAGAGATATTCTGGATGCAGAAAAAAGCCCAGCTGTTAACGAACTGGAGGGAGCCTTCTCGGACCACACTGTTTCTGATGGAGTGAAGTACAATCTACGTCCTAGGAAATAATTTTTCTAGCATTTTTGAAACTGGTTAGTTACCGTTCTGAGGTTTGTGAAACGGAAGCCGGGAATATCAAGGGGGGGGATCAGTTCTGTCCAGTGTAGCGACACCCGTCTTGAATCTCGGAGAAAAAACCAACGGCAGCCTCAGTCCAGAACTACCTTTTTATTTTTTAGTTTTGCTTCTGCAGAATTTTGTTTCGTGAACTATGGCACCTCCTCCGACAAGAAAGGGGAGAATCTTTGGTGCTGTACTGTTTGCTTTGACTATAGTGGTGATAGCAGTAATAGCTTGGACTATAGAACAATTGTTTCCTGCACGAGAACATTTACTGCCTACCACTCCAAGCCCATCTGAGCATTTCCATTTTACTTTGCCTTATCATGAAGAGAGACATAGACAGACTTATTTGAATAACAGTTTCATTCAGATTTTGCATCACACTCATAACATGACCAACATGTCCAATTGTTGGGTATGTGGAATGTTGCCTGGACATCAGAAAAGGGGAGGAACTCCATTCATTCCTCTCCCGTTTTCTCATAATGGTTCCTGCAATGCTTGGTACACTCTTCTTTTCACTTTACGATGGCCAACGAAAGGTGGATTACTTTTTTGGTTAAATAAAATATGCTTCAATGACAAAGATGGCTATCCACAAGCTGAAGGAACTAAATTTGAATGGGAAGAATACCGTCCGGACAATGTATCTATACCTCGTATTTTTACAAATCAAAGATTCATAAATGTATCGACCTCTCATGTGATAACTGTTATTGATACGAAAGCAGATCTTTGTATTCGAAATAAAGGTACAATCCCTGTAGGCCGCAGGGAATGTAATATCACGCTTACATTTGATACACCAAATGGAATTGCATTCGTAGCATCACGTAATACATATTTTATTTGTGAAAATAAGGGATATCATCGTCTTCCAATTGGATGGTTAGGAGCTTGTTACATATCTTTTGTATTACCGCCTGTATTCATTGCCCCACCTATGTATCATAATGATTATGTATTGTATCATGATTTTGTACTAAATAGGGTTTAAAGAACATTAGATATCGATGGAGTAGACCAGACCGATACCTCTTCACAGCAATATGTAGATTTCAATTTAGGATTATTTTCATTTGTAGGAGCTGCATTAAACAGTAGAAAGATAAGACGACTTACACGTGTTGTGGAAGCAGTTGCTAATGAAACTGCCTCTGCTTTGGGAAACATAACTGAAGAATTGCAGATTACTAGAATTGTAACGCTCCAGAATAGGATGGTTCTAGACGTGATACTAGCTGATCGTGGAGGTGCATGCCGCATTATCGGTAGTAGTTGCTGTGTGTACGTGCCAGATAATTCACCTTCCGTGTATGATGCTATTACTAAGCTGCATAAAATAGCTGCTGAGATTCACCCGGAGAATGGAACATGGACCTTTTCTAGTTGGTTCTGGACTCTACTTAGTACATGGGGTTGAAAGCTATTAACTATTCTATGTATTATTATCGGAGTACTGTTTTCCCTGTGTCTATGTATTCAATGTGGTCCTACCTTATGCTCTATATGTATCACAGCTTGTATTCCGTCCAAACGAGCTATTATTAAGCAAGAGAAACTAATTAATGATGAAATGATGAAGATAATGGCCATCAATATTGATGATGAATACCCTGATTACTTCAGTTATGAGGTAGCTTTTGCTAAACGCTAAAAGGGCCGTCTGTCGTATTTTGGCAGTTCCTGAATTAGCGTTTAGCTCAGCTATATGATCTTTTCTCTTAACTTGACTAAAATATACGGGGGCCATTTTGAATCCTTTGGCTTCCATTTGTATGAACACGCTGCCTCGTGGTCAGCATGCCCTTTTGTCCTTTCTCGATACCCTTGGTCGTCTACTTTGCCCAGCAACAAGCTATTTTTAGTACTGGTCAAGCGCATATGCGCATTATACATCAACTGGTCATTCTTTAGGAATGTTATCCCAAACTGACCAGTACTACTGGACTCCTCCCACATGCTGGCTGTGTTCCAAAAATGACCTTATATGTACCTAAAATGTGTAAACTTGTAAACGCCTATCTTTTTATTGCTATTAAACTGTATAAAAGAGGTCGTGCACCGATACTCGGTGTGCTACATCTTGCATTGCCGAAGGGTGCTGTAGGAATGTACCACCACCCTATGGGGTCTTAATACACCTGTCTTTTGCATTTTCCAGTGTCCGTGCCAACTTCTATACTAAGGTGTACGAGAGTTTAGCAAAGTATGTAGGCCTGATTGAACCCAACACCACATAGGGTGGGAAGCTGACCTGCTTGAGCCTATGGAACTATAAACATTTATTTTAAAAATTTACAATAAATGAAAAGTAAAAATGTAAACCTTTTCATTTAAAATTAAACACACCTTCAAAAACAGGTTATGTGTAGTGTCTTCAATAAAATATTAAAATATGCTCATAAAATTAGATCAGATTCACATATAAAACAGGACAGGTAAAATGAAGAAGAATTCCATTTCTTTTCTGCTATTTGTGTATTCTAAATTTGCCAAAGCACTAAAAATATTCTATGTAAAAATGTCAAGTAGTGTGTTAAGTTTTTGATGACTGTTATTGATTTACTGTTTGGTAATAGTGGTTAATAACATTTTTTATTGTATTTTACCACAGATTCAACTGCAGATCATTTCAAATTTTGAGAATGCCGTCTAAGGATAGAATCAGAAAGGCTACAAAACATCAAAGACAGCAGGTTCATCAATTAATGCAGCAGTCCTCTACAATAAAAAATCGTCAAGTCACCAAGAAAGCACCGGGTAAGACCACGAAATCATTCATAAGAAACATTTGTAAAAAAAAAAGTACTACTACAGAAAATGTTTTAGTCCAGAAAAAGAGAAGCAATTTAAACGGAAAGGAAAGGCCAATCCAAAATGTTACTGCTAGAGCAAGAGATAACTCTGTGCATGATAGTAGAAGGAAACAACAGTTTAGGGACATTCGCAAACGAATGTTCCGCAACAGGATAATTGGCAATTTGTTAAAAAATATTAAGAAAGGTCAACAGAAAGTGGTTTATTATAAGAGAAAAAAAAAGTTGAGAAAGTTATTGATCAGGCATTTGAAATTAAACGAAAGTTATTTATTTTGATAATCAATAGAATTAGTAAGCTAAACAAGGCAATTTATGATTTCAAAAGAAATAGTAGATGGAAGAGAATAGTTAATCGTAGTAATTTTTGTGAAGTTTTTTCCGGAGAATGGATGCATAGTTCAAGTTGTGAGGCATTTTTTAATGAGGAGAGTTATTTCCAGGATAATGATTTGGTGCATGCAGTTGACACCAATGGTCGAGCTTATGAGGTGAAAGATGGTTGTCCAGTTGAAAAAGAAAAACTTGTGACAACAGAGACAGAAGAGGTGTTAGGTAATGAGGTTTTAGGAAGACGTCCTAAGGGTCCTGTGTACACCTGGAAGTGTAGTAGTATTTGCAGTGTGCGACAGGATTCCATCAATTTGCTTTGTGATTTTGTACGGACATTTAATAAGAAAAGTTTGAAGCAGAAAATGAAGTTGTTGCAAGAATTAGATCCTTGCAGAGTGAGAGAAGTGACAGGTTTGCATGGTCATTCACTGGCTTGTCTTTCCAGGAGAGTATGCCAGAGTGTTTTTCATCATTTCAGGATGCTAGCAGTGCATCATAATAAAGTGAGGAAATTAGTTAGAATGTTGTATTATGCTAAGAGTCCAGCAGTTATGCTTAAACAATTATGCGCTGCGCTTTTGCATGGTTCTGAAATAGGTGAAGAATATGTGTGAAGAAATTGAGTTTTGTTACTTTGGAAGTAAAGAGGAGAATGTTGAAATTGACCCACAAGAAGAGGGTAATGTGGAAGATAGTGTACAGGTTTCCAGTACAGATAATTTTCAGAAGGAAATTGCCACGTTTCAGGTGAAATCAAGTGAGAGGCCTAATTTCACTTGTGTGTGTTGTCGACGCACTTATTATAAGAATCAGACTAAGTTAGTGGATTTATATGCAAAAAGTGAAAGGGAAAATAATAGTGAATGGAAGGATTTTGCAACATACTTGATGGTAGAAAATTGTTTTGATTTGGGATTGGATCAACGTGTGTGTACTTATTGTTGTAATAAATTAAATCAAAACCAGATGCCTGCTAGAGCGGTTCATAATAATCTGGAATTGGTTGAGATTCCTTCTGAATTGAAGGATTTAAATACTTATGAATCTATTTTGATTCAAAGTATCCATCCCTTTCAGGCTATTGTAAGAATGGAGCCAAAGACAGGGAAATTGCCTCCATCAGATTTACAGAGAGTATTAAAGGGAAGAGTTGTTTATTTGCCTCTAGATTTGAAGAAAAACATTAATACAATTGGAGTAGAAAAAGTGGAAGAGGAACCTCTGGTTATCTTAGTTAATGGGGTTCCGACAAAGAATAAGAAAATATGGCAAGATTTAGTGGATGTTAGGAAAGTCAAAAAGGCAACATTGTATTTGAAAAAAAATAATAAGTACTATAAGAATGTATATGTTGCAGAAGAGGAAGTAAGTGAGGAAGAGGATAGCGATTTGTGTGCTGGTCAAATTGAGAAAGTAGAACCCTCTAAAAGTGAAGAAATATATGAACATTGTTCATCCTTTGCATTCCAAGGAAGTCATGGGGAATGCTATTGAGTTGTTTCAAATGAAACAAGCCAAAGGGAGTCCTATTAGTGTTTGGGAGGAAAGTTTGGAAGCTCGGTGTTTCCCACAGCTATTTCCAACAGGTCAAGGAGGAAGATATGATGAGCGACCTCATCAAATTCCTGCTTCTGAATACCGGACTTTACGATTGTATGCAGAAGATGCTAGGTTTCGACAATGCATTCCCTATTTGTTTCATCTCCTGTTTGAAAGCGATCTGTCTGGATTGTCATATGCAGTGAACCACATCTTGAAAAGTGGTATACAGATGCAAATCATCTCTGCAAGTGACTTTATGGATAAAGTCAATGTGCAAGACAGTATTTTGGATTTTCACCTGATTAATCTCATGGCGTGTCAGCGTGGTACTAATGAGTACTGGTACCGTCGTCATGGTGATTTAAAATGTATGCTGAGGAACTTAGGAACTCCCACATGGTTCCTCACTCTGAGCTGTGCCGAGTATGGCTGGGAAGACTTACTTGAATTTCTACGAGAGGCAAATGGAAACATTGAAAATATCGAATTCAAGACACCCGGAGAACTGTGCTCTTTGGATCCAGTGAATGTATGCAGGTACTTCAATCATAGATTTGAAGCTATGATGTCTTTCATCATGAACAAGAGAAATCCACCTCTTGGAGAGGTGTTGGATTTCTTCTGGAGAAAGGAGTACCAAGCAAGAGGTGCTCCTCATATACATATGCTGCTGTGGATCAAGGATGCACCTAAATTTGGAACGGATCCAGAAGACTTAGTGATAAGTTTCATAGAACAGTATTCTACATGTGCTGTTCCAAATGCAAAGGAGGACAAAAGCCTAAGAGAACAAGTTCTACGCTTCCAAAGCCATCGTTGCGGAAAGTACTGTCGTCGTAAATTCAGAAACAAGGACAAGTTCTACACCAAATGTTGTTTCGCCTTTCCACGACCGGTGATTTCTAAAGGAAGAGTAAACAGTTTGATGTCTTCGCTGCGACATAATGTGATGAAGAAATCACCTAAAAACACATACAATTTGAAAAGGAACGAAGACTCCAAGTACATCAACGACTACAACCCAGTGATTTTGTCCATGTGGAATGCTAACATGGATATACAGTTTGTGGCTGATAACTGTATGGCTGTGGCTCGGTATGTGACATCTTACATCACCAAAAAAGAAAAGACAGAATTGAAGGATATGTGGGAGGACATTTCCCATGAAAAGAGCCTCAGTAAGAAGTTGTACAGTTTCAGTCTGAAGATGTTGTCGCATCGAGAAATCGGAGCTTACGAATGTTCTGACCGGTTGTCTTCAGCAAGTCTCTATGCCAAATCTAGGATTATCGTTTGGGCGAGTCTTGGTCTTGCTGCAACGCGTAATCGAGTTCTGAAACCTGTGCGGGAAATTGAGTATTTGGCGGAAAAGGAGCCAAACAGTACCGATATTTTGAAGACCAACATGTTGGATACATATTATCCAAATCGAAGCAGTCACCTCGAGAATGTTTGTCTGTATGAGGTTCTACAAAATTACATATTCAAGAGGAACATCAACGAAGATATTGATAAAGGAGTGTATGCTGTAATTGGAAGTGAGGGATGTCTGGTCAAGCAAAGAAAATGCCACTTGGTAAACCATCGAAAATTGAGTGGCGAATCTCCTGAAAAAAAGGAGTTTTTCTATTTAGCACTTTTGCAACTTTTTAAGCCTTGGCGTGCAGAAGAGGAACTGCTTGGAGATTTCCTCTGTTACGAAGACTCTTTCACTGCCGCCAAGGAGACCATAGAATGTCATGCTTTTCCCAAATATCTTGAAATGTTGAATGCGGAAATCGAGCAGGAAGCAACGATTGCAGCCGAGATTGCCAGAGACAGTTCTCAGGACAGTCTGAGTTCTGTTTCATTGAGTCAGGATCCACTAGGAGGACCTGTTATCGAAAATGAAGCTGCCACTGCCATGAATGAAGTGGAAAGAGCCATGGTACATGCTCAGGAGGATGTGGTTAACTTAGAAGACTTGGAAAGACAACTCAACGTTGAGCAGAGAAAAATATATGACGAAGTTACCAAGCAAATTGATCATGGATTAAGTCATGAGAAGAAAGAGTGCTCATGTACGTCGTTGAAGCCTGTCCGACTGTACGTGAGTGGAGAAGCGGGAACTGGAAAAAGTTTCCTCATTAAAGCAATTTCATGTTATTTGCAGGAAAGGACTGAGTCATCGCTGTCTTGTGTTGTCACCGCTCCAACTGGACTGGCAGCACATAACATTAAAGGTATTACTTTGCATCGTCTATTGATGCTGCCAGTGGAGCATGATAACAAATTACAATACCACAAGTTATCTGGAGATGCTTGTTGTGAAGTTTCAAGAGTCTTGAGGAAAATGAAACTTCTTATCATTGACGAAGTAAGCATGGTTTCTAATGTCATGCTTGCCTTTGTGCATTTGAGAATGCAAGAAGTTCTTAAAACAGAGTATGATGTGTTATTTGGTGGCCAACACATCATTGTTTTCGGAGATCTTCTGCAGCTGACACCAGTGAAAGGACAACCTGTGTTCAAAATGCTCACGCATGAAGATACCAGGAAGTGCCTAGGGAGCATTGGCAACGTCAATATATGGTTAAACTTTAATTATGCTGAACTGCATGAAAATATGCGTCAGGCGAAGGATGAAGTTTACAAGAATATTCTACAAGATGTTAGAATTGGAAAAGTGACCGAGCATGGGAAAGAAGCTTTACATGCACGATTACTGTCAAATTTATATCCAGAACAAGACGTTGTGCCTGAGAATATTTTTCAGAAAATTACTGAGAAGAAATCTGGAATATGTTTGATGCCAACTCTTGCAGAATGTGCCATCTTCAACAACAAAATGTTGCATTTAGAAAACCAAGAGATTGTGAAACTGGAAGCTATTGACAGAGTAGAGCATATGGGATCAACAATTATTTTGTCTGAGAATTTGAAAACAAAATTGGATTCATTAGAGAAGACTATATCTAAAACAGCGGGTTTTGAAAAGACTCTGAATGTGTGCTTAAATTGCCGTATAATTTTAAGAAGGAATTTACATGTTGAAAGAGGTCTGGTAAATGGATCAATGAGTAATGTTGTTGATGGTGTACAGTCATAATATCGAGTCTTTTATTTCGACTGGACAGAATATCGAGTAAAAAATATAGAATGGACATAATATCGACTAGACATAATATAGACAACAAAAATATCGACTAGAGAAAATTAATATCGAATAGAATGGACATAATATCGAATCAAAAATATAGAATGGACATAATATCGACTAGACATAATATAGACAACAAAAATATCGAATTTAAGGTAAGTTAATAATAATTTTTATTTTTTGTGTAATATAAGTCTGTAGCGGGTTGTGGGTTTATAGGGGAATAGGGTGGGAAGTAATTTAATTCTAATTAATTAAATATGTTAATTTATTTATTAATATCTATTTAGAATTAATTGTTAATTAATTATTAATTGGTAATTAATTAAAATATAATTGGTAATTAATTATAATTGATTAATTGATAAATATTTTAATTTTAGTAATTTATTTTCTGTAGCGGGTTGTGGGTTTATAGGGGAATAGGGTGGGAAGTAATTTAATTATAATTAATTAAATATGTTAATTTATGTATTGATATTTATTTAGAATTAATTGTTAATTAATTATTAATTGGTAATTAATTAAAATATAATTGGTAATTAATTATAATTGATTAATTGATATATATTTTAATTTTAGTAATTTATTTTCTGTAGCGGGTTGTGGGTTTATAGGGGAATAGGGTGGGAAGTAATTTAATTATAATTAATTAAATATGTTAATTTATTTATTGATATTTATTTAGAATTAATTGTTAATTAATTATTAATTGGTAATTAATTAAAATATAATTGGTAATTAATTATAATTGATTAATTGATAAATATTTTAATTTTAGTAATTTATTTTCTGTAGCGGGTTGTGTGTTTATAGGGGAATAGGGTGGGAAGTAATTTAATTATAATTTATTAAATATGTTAATTTATTTATTGATATTTATTTAGAATTAATTGTTAATTAATTATTAATTGGTAATTAATTAAAATATAATTGGTAATTGAAAATAATTTATTAATTTTTAAATTGTAAATTAATTTATTGTTAATAGGTAATTAATTAGTATGAGTAGGCAATTTTTATAATTAAATAATTTTATTTTGTATTTATAAATAAATATTTAATATTTGTATACACTTTTTTAATATTTTAATTATTTGTAATTGGTATTAATATTTATGTTATTTATATATATTTGTGAAGTATTTACTTTCCCTACTATTGCACTCTCTGAAGTTGGAATAGTAATTTTAACCCCTACGCTATCCAACACTTTCCCTACTGTTGCACCCACTGGAGTGGGTATGCAACGTTTACAACGCTACTTTTACTATGCACTACCATTACAACAAAACTTTTAAATTGCAAAAACTTTTACAACGCATACATTTACAAAGCATGTTTTTAAAACGCAGATACCGTTACAACGCATACTATTACAATGTAAGTATTAGTAAGTATATAATTATTTTTAAAAGGTTATATGTTTGGGATTTTGGGTAAAGGGGTATTTTTAGGGTTCAGGGTCAGTTTTCAGTTTTTGGGTAAAGGGGTATTTTTAGGGTTCAGGGTCAGTTTTCAGTTTTTGGGTAAAGGGGTATTTTTAGGGTTCAGGGTCAGTTTTCAGTTTTTGGCTAAAGGGGTATTTTTAGGGTTCAGGGTCAGTTTTCAGTTTTTGGGGTAAAGGGGTATTTTTAGGGTTCAGGGTCAGTTTTCTGTTTTTGGGGTAAAGGGGTATTTTTAGGGATCAGGGTCAGTTTTCAGTTTTTAGGTAAAGGGGTATTTTTAGGGTTCAGGGTCAGTTTTCAGTTTTTGGGTAAAGGGGTATTTTTAGGGTTCAGGGTCAGTTTTCAGTTTTTGGGTAAAGGGGTATTTTTAGGGTTCAGGGTCAGTTTTCAGTTTTTGGGTAAAGGGGTATTTTTAGGGTTCAGGGTCAGTTTTCAGTTTTTGGGGTAAAGGGGTATTTTAAGGGTTCAGGGTCAGTTTTCAGTTTTTGGGTAAAGGGGTATTTTTAGGGTTCAGGGTCAGTTTTCTTTTTTTGGGGTAAAGGGGTATTTTTAGGGTTCAGGGTCAGTTTTCAGTTTTTGGGGTAAAGGGGTATTTTTAGGGTTCAGGGTCAGTTTTCAGTTTTTGGGGTAAAGGGGTATTTTTAGGGTTCAGGGTCAGTTTTCAGTTTTTGGGTAAAGGGGTATTTTTAGCGTTCAGGGTCAGTTTTCAGTTTTTGGGGTAAAGGGGTATTTTTAGGGTTCAGGGTCAGTTTTCGGGTAAAGGGGTATTTTTAGTGTTCAGGGTCAGTTTTCAGTTTATGGGTAAAGGGGTATTTTTAGGGTTCAGGGTCAGTTTTGGGTTTTCGGGGTACAGGGGTACTTTGTAAAAATAAAGTAAAATTACATTTAAATTAAATGTATTTAATAAAATTAAATTATATTAAATTATATTATAATATTTTTTATTAATTTATATTCAAAAAATTATTATATACTTACCAATACTTACGTTGTAATGGTATGCGTTGTAAAGGTATATGCGTTGTAAAATCTTGTGTTGTAAATGTATGCGTTGTAAAAGTTTTTGCGTTGTAAAAGTTTTGTTGTAATGGTAGGCGTTGTAAAAGTATGCGTTGTAACGTCATACATCCCTGGAGTGGGAATAGTAATTTTAACCTCTACGCTATCCAGCGCTTTCCCTACTGTTGCACCCACTGGAGTGGGAGTAGTAAATTTGACCTCTACGCTATCCAACACTTTTGCTAATGTTGAACTCACTATAGTTGTAACAATACATTTTAAACATTTTCTAAAATGTTATATATGTTTATTTAATAATATGTTTATATATATATATATATATATATATATATATATATGTGTGTGTAATTTTTGGTGATATAATTTTTTTAATTATATAAATTATTTATTAAAATTACATTTTTTTATTAATTATTTCTAAGTTTATATTAAATATATTTATTACTATATTAGTTTTAACTTAATTTTAAGACATTTAAAAAAATCGATATTTTGACAGTCTATATTTTTGTAAGTCGATATTTTGGAGTCGATATTTTGGTACTTACCTGTTTGAAGATAGGGAGTCGATATTTTGTCAATCGATATTTTTGACTCGATATTTGTGTATCTCGATATTTGTGTCGTCGATATTATGTCAGTGATCCGTTGTTGATTTTGTGAAATACAGAAATAGAGATGGAATTGAATTTTTAAAAATTAAATTTGATGGCATTGAGGAAGTACAGCTAATTGGTCGTTGTTCTGCTAGATTTTTGCTTGTAAAAGACTTATATGTTCGCCGTAAGCAGTTTCCTGTTTGCTTGGCATATGCGGTGACAATCCATAAATCGCAAGGTTTAAGTGTAGACAGTGCATTGGTGAATATTGGCAGTTCTGTGTTCAAGGAGGGTATGGCATATGTGGCATTGTCACGAGTTAGAACTTTATCGGGATTGTACTTGATTGAGTGTGATGTCACAAACATTTGTGCGGATCTAGATTGTGTTAAGGAATACAATAGGTTAAGAAGAGAGTATGCGCCACATTTGCCCCAATATCCTTTGCTTGAGAAACGTGTGGTAGGCCGGAAACAAAGAAATGTGACCAATAGTAGGGAGGTTGTAGCAAAAAGACGAAAAGTCGATGAACCTGAAATTATAAGCAGAAAGAAAAAGGATTCTGTTGAAGATGTTGTTGGTTTTCAATTTGAAAACAGTTCTGGTGTCAACTGCTATGCTAATGTAGTGGTTAATGTTTTGTTTTCTCTAGAAAATGTAAAAGAAGAGATTGTGGTCAATTCTGATCAAAGATTTTGCAGTTTGTTAAATTCTGTGTTAGAGAAATGTAGCACTGATAGAACAAAAATAGAAAGTGTGTCTGAAATTCGAAATCTGTTAGACAGATGTTCAGGTCAAACACAATTCTCTCAAAATATTCAGCAAGATTGTCAGGAGTTTTTAATGTATATGCTTGATGTATTGCATGCTGAAGGTGTAGATGTAGATCACCTGTTTGGGCTTTCTTATCAATGGCAGCATGACTGCGAGAACTGTAGGGTATCAAGTACTACTAGTGTAGACTCAGAAAGATTTATATATTTAACTTTGCCAGAGAGTAAATCAGTGTCCTTTAATAAGCTAGTAAAAGCAGCTGATCACAACATGGAGTGTAGCCAATGTAAGTCTGCAATGTTGTCAACATTATTTATACGAACATATGGCCAGTATGTCATTTTAATGTTCCAACGATGTAGGCCTGATGGAACAAAATTGACAACTTTAATTAAAAATGTTGTGGCTTCACAGTTGTCAATATCAGGAAGGACTTTTGTAACTGCAGCAATTATATATCATGACGGTCCTTCAATAACATCAGGACATTACACAGCTTATTTAAAGTCTAGAAATGGCTGGTCATTCTGCAATGATTCTGTTTTAACTTTAAAAAAAAATTGCCTTTTGACCTTAAAAATTCTTACCTGGTGTTTTTAAAACCAAAATTTTAGGGAAGGAATCTCAGGATTTGCTCTGAGGAATTTCAAGAGGTTCTAATGGCTCCTACACGATTTGGCCTTGAGGATAAGTGTAGTACAGAGTCAAAAGTTATTTTTGAGTTTTAAATAGTTCCTGGAAAAAAAGAAGATTTTCTTACAGAAAGTGGTGGGCAGAGATTAGTTGAAGGACAACAGAGTATTTCCCAAAGCAAACGGTGTTCTTACCATAACACTTGACGTCATGGAAAAATAACTGCACTTTGTATGAGTTCAGAAAAACTGTTTCTTTTTATAAGCTAATTCAAGCAGCCAATCAAAACATGGAGTAGAGGGAATGTAAGTCTGCAATGCTGTCTAGATTATTGGTCCAAACTTTTGATTATAATGTCATTTTGAAAATCCAACTATATAAACCTGATGAAAGTAAGTCTTCAACTTTAATTACAAATGTTGTGGCTACACAGTCGTTGATTTTAGGAAGAACATTTGTAACTGCAGCTATTATATGGCATGATGGTCATTTGACAGATCCGCTTATTACACAGCTTAAAATGTAAAAAAAATTGCTGTTTCGGAAATTATTCCCATTTGACTACGATACAATGTTGCCTTTTTATTTAAAAATATTCTTACTTTCTGTTTTCAGAAAAGAGAATTTAGGGTAGGTAACTGGCGTATAATGATTCTAGGGGTTGATATAATTTTATCTACTGTTTTATATTGCTTTGTGATTAAAAGTGATGTAGACAATTAAATAATTGTAGTAGTCATAGAGGTAGTGTAAGTCTGCTTCATAGTAAGCAGTATCAGTGTCATAGGAAATGTAGAACATGAGTGAGGAAGAAGGGTAAGATATTACTAGTCCAGGATTGTGAAAGTGATCTTGAACGTTTTCTTTCTGAAAGTTGCGGAAATACAAAATGACGGGATTTGCTTACAAGAATTCCAAGAGTTATAAATGGCTCTTACATGATTTGGCCTTGTGGAAACATGTGGTAGAGAGCGAGAAGTCATTTATTGTATGTAACATATTTTTCAAAACGATGGAGGTTTTCTTTCAGAAAGTGGCGGGCTGAAAATAAAAACAGCACAACCGAGTGTAAGCTGTTCATAGGACATCCTTCGACGTCATGGAAAGTAAGTTACTTTTGAGGAGTTCTGATTTCTGATTGGTTATGTTATATGGGTTTTTTAAACACAATCATTTTGATTGTGGTTGTTTTCCCCGCTGTTATATGATGAATACCTTCAAGTCACTGTTTTTAGTGAAATTTGATAAATTCTGAGAACAGCAAAAATAAACCATTTAACATGTATAATTAATTCTGTACTTTTTGTACTTATGATCTACATTTAGAAATGTGTAGTAGACATGGAGAAGCTGAGGCTTCTGTAAGTGTCAAAGTTGTTGCATACAGTGCTCACATTCTACATAGTCTTTCATATGAATGACTACATTTCCACAATGAGATACCTAAGCTAAGGAAACAGAGGTGATGTGATTGTGGAATGAGCAAAAAAAATTGCACGTTTTTCAATTATATTAGCTGTGTTTCCTAACATTACACATCACATTGTGTAGATGAGGTTTAGGCCTGTTCCAGGAGACAGAGGAGGTCTGACATTTGTTCAAGAGTGCAGTGGGCATGACTCACTTCGTTAGTAGGCCTGCACATGTATTATCTCCTCTATACTCTTCAACAAGCCTAAATTTCATCTGCAACCCTGAGTAGGACTTACCTGAAACAAATCTGTGGATAGGTTACACCTTATCAGCATCTAGAAACAATCATTTAAAATGTTAAGGGCAGTTTTATGAAGGCTGTGTGCCTCTTTTACGCCGCTGTTCCGTCACTTTTGTGTAAAAGATGCACCATGTTGCAAGATAGGCCTCAGTTCTTTTCCAGCAAGATACCGTCAGTTTAAAATGTATATAATTAGGACTGTGTAGGGGGAATGGAGAAGCTGAGGCTTCAGTAAGTGTCAAAGTTGTTGCATGCAGTGCGTACTCTTTCATATGCTGGACTACATCTGCACAATGAGATACCTAACCAAAGGAAACACAAGTGATGTGATTGTGAAATGAGCAAAAGAAATTGCACATTTTTCAAATACATTACCTGTGTTTCGTAACATTACGAATCAAATTGTGCAGATGAAGTTTAGGCCTGTCCAGGGAAACAGAGGAAGTCTGAACTTTATTGGTTGGCCTGCACATGTATTATCTCCTCTGTACTCTTCAACAAGGCTAAATTTGATCTGCAATCCTGAGTAGGCCTCACCTGAAACAAACGTCTGGATAGGACACACCTTATTGCCATCCTGAAACAATCATTTAAAATGTTAGGAACAGTTTTATGATGATTGTGCACCTCTTTTGCGCTGCCATTGCGTCACTTTTGTGAGACAACAGCAGTGCAAAAGATGCACCATGTTCCAAGATAGGCCTCACTTCATCTGCATCAAGATACTGTTAGTTTAAAATGTATATCTTTAGGACTGTGTAGGGGGCCTGGAGAAGCAGAAGCTTCTGTAAGTGTCAAAGTTGTTGAAAAACTGTTTGTCCTTCAATCTTTTCCCTTGTCTTTTCTAATTTTTAAATACATGTTTTAATATTTTTCAAATGTTTGTTCTCTCTTTCACAGATTGAAAGTATAAAAATAACAAGTGACTAAGTTAACGACAATTATAAGGTAAATGTTTTGTACTCTTTTCATTACATTTCTATCACATTTAACTACTATTAGTTCCACTGCTTCATTTCTTTAACCCTCACTTTCCTGCCTTTGCTACTTCCCTCATTCCTTTCTCTATTACTTACTTACACTACTCCTTCCACTCCTTTTCTCAGTCCCTCTCTTCTCATAGTTCCTCACTCTTGTTCACTCACTCCGTCTCTATTACTCTTAGTGTCTTTGACTGATCACTCTTTCACTACTTGTTCATTATGCTTTCTCTGTGTAGTTGAAGCACACTAAGGGGCATATTATGAACAGAGCCAATAAAATTATTGCTGTTTTTATCGGCAGAAAACTGCTGCAAAAGCGGTTTTAGCGGCAGTTTTCTGCCGCAAAAGCGGCTTTAGCGACACATTTCTGCCGATAAAAGCTGCAAAACTTTTATTGCCTATGTTGATAATATGGGCCTATGTTATTTACATTTCTTTGCTGTTTCAATTATTCTTTTTCTGTTACTTCTTCTTTTCTGCTTTCTGTTTTTTCTCTCTGTTATTCCACATGTTTTAATCTTATTTTGAACATTCACTCACATTCTCTAAGAAACTCTTCTGTGTTATTCTTCTACTCTCCTTTTTTTCTTTCATTTCCTTATCTATTTTGTTTTTCACAATTATATCCTCTTCCATCTTTTCTTCGGTAAATAAATCTATTAAACAGTATCTCTGGTTTAGTCCCTATAGCTGTCTTTCTTTTAACATTACTCTCTGTTTACTTCCCTTATACTTACTCTTCTTTTTTTTTTTTTTTTTTTTTTGGTTCGCTCCCGGTTCGCGTACCGGCGAGCGAACCGGGAAGCGAACCAAAAGAAATAGAGCTTGCCAGAGTGCTAAACATTCTAGCAATTTTTTTATAAAGGGGAGGTAGTTCTGAAAAGAACTTTTTTTTATGTTTTTGTTGTTTTATATATTTTTTTATTTTTCTGAACATTTTTTGGTTTTTTTGTATTTTTTGAACAATTTTATGTTTTTTTTGTTTTTTGGGGGGGAAACAACAAAAAACAGGCATTGGAAAGGGCTCAACAGGAGCAAAAAATGTTTTTATTTTTTGGGGCGTTTAGAGCACTTGTGGTTTTCAAATGCTCTGTTTATTAAGTTAATGCTCATATTGGCACATGAGAGTAAGGTACCGCAATATAAACAGACAATCTTCATGTGGACAAAGTTATCCTGAATGTTTGGCACTGTTTCCCGTGCCTCTGGCCCCGACAGAGATACCTGTGCCGATGTCCTGGCCACAGGAGTTGGTGGGTTGTCCTGGAGGTCACGCATCTCTGCCCGGCTGTAATTTAGTGGATGCCACCTCAGCATGTGACGGTGCATAGTATAGTTGCCGTAACTATACTTCTTATCTGTGCCTCTAGATAAGTCCTCTTTGCATATGAGGCACGTCACATACCGAGCATTAACTTTTTTCTGTCCTTCAGGAAAAGAAAAAAACTGCCAAATGAAACTATTTTTATGATGAGATACCCGGGGCTCCTCTTGTAAAAACTGTGTTCCCTGTATTTCCTCTTCCTCTTCTTGATCCTCTTCCTCCTCTGTGTTGGGAAGGAACTGTGGAGGTGGTCCTCTCTTCCTATGGGGAGGTGGTGGTGGTGGTGCACCAGCTGCAGCTACTAGTGAAGCCATTTTCCACTGAGCAAAATAGGTCTTCCTTTCACAAAGTTGAAAGTCAGAGTGCGAAAAAAGGTGGGGGCTTTCATCATTTGGGAAAAAAATAGTTCTAAACCAATGAAAAGTGTTATTTTTAGGTCACCTGACCTAGCCTTACATCATTAGGAAACCAAAAGTGAAATGAACCAATGAAAAGTTGTATTAACAAGTCACATGACCTGTTACGCTTATGTTACGTGCTGCGGAACGCGCCCCGGATCGCTTCCGGGGAGCTGCGCTTCGCGCCTCGGTTCGCGCTCCGGAGCACTTTAGGGTGCGCTAACGCGGCGCGTCATAAGACGCATTACGCGGCAACGCGATACGTCGCGCTTTCGCGACGCGCCCCGGATCGCTTCCGGGGAGCTGCGCTTCGCGTCTCAGTTCGCGTACCGGAGCACTTCCGGGTGCGCTAACGCGGCACGTCATAAGACGCATTACGCGACAACGTGATATGTCGCGCTTCCGCGACGCGTCACGATGTTGATTTCTAACGCGGCAGTTGCGCAAACGGAACGTTTACCGGTTCGCGGACCGGGTCGCGGCACCAAATTGAGCTAACGGGAAGCTTCCCGGTTCGCGAACCGGGAGCGAACAAAAAAAAATAATAATAAAAAAAATTATTATTAAACATATAAAATATATTTTTTGATTTAAAGAAGAATACATTTTACAGCTATAGATATTAGCTTTTAAAAAACCAATGAAATTCACTGAAAAAACCATAGGTTATAGACCATATATAGTTAGGAATTAGCATTTACAAAACCTTGAAAATTCACTGAAAAAACCATAGGTTATAGACCATATATAGTTAGGAATTAGCATTTAAAAAACCTTTTTTTACTCACACAAAACCATTGAAATTCCATATATAGTTCGTTGTACTAACTATATATCGCGCACCCGCAATCCACTGCTGATCATGTCACATATTACATCATTCATGACATGGTCAGTGACATCACTGATGACATCACTGATGACATCTCAAATGACATCACTGATGACATCACTGATGACATCTCAAATGACATCACTGATGACATCTCAAATGACATCACTGATGACATCACTGATGACATCTCAAATGACATCACTGATGACATCACTGATGACTACATCCAGTGACTGTATGTTTCTGTAAAGTTAAAATATGTCTTACATATTGAAGAATGAGTGGAGGTATAAGTGTCTGGATGAAGGATGTATTAGGTGCATGATTGACTGTATGAGTGAGTGAATAAATGTGTGTCACTGAGTGCATGAGTTAGTGACTAAACTGTCTTAATTTGTGCATCATTATGTCTGTTGTTCTGTAAACTGCTGCATGTGTTGATCAGTAGCTATATGAGTAAGTATATGGGTTATTAATTGGTTGCCCAAGTATTTGTATGGGAGACTGAGTGTGTGTGTGTGGGTGGCTGGGATGTGTATGACTCTGTGCATAGATGTGTGAGCAGTTGATTCACAAGATGTATGGGTTCAAAAGTGCATGTGGAAACACCTGTATGGGCGGTTGACTGAGTGCATTGGTGAGTGAATGGATATCTCAGTGCTACATGTCAAAGTAAGTACATATGTAAAACACAGTACATGTGACATTTGACATATATAAATAACTGTGCATAAGAGCCAGTGAATGTGTGAGTGGCTGTATGGATCATTGTGTACTTGTATCAGGCATTGTAAAAGACAGTAAATATGTGTTAGTATATGTTTGAATAAGTAAGGTGTGTATAACTGTATAGTTGAGAAAATGGAGGTGTGATTGATTCTTTGCATGACTGACTAAGTGTGTGAACAACTCCATGGATGAGTGACAGTCTGTGAGTGTCTGTTTACACTGAGTGTATCTAAGGGTATATTAGAGTCTGAAGAGGTTCATCGTATTATCACATGAATGATGTCATCAGTGATGTGATCAGTAATGTCAAATGAGATGTCATCAGTGATGTCATCAGTGATGTCATTTGAGATGTCATCAGTGATGTCATCAGTGATGTCATTTGAGATGTCATCAGTGATGTCATCAGTGATGTCATTGAGATGTCATCAGTGATGTCATCAGTGATGTCACTGACCATGTCATGAATGATGTAATATGTGACATGATCAGCAGTGGATTGCGGGTGTGCGATATATAGTTAGTACAACTAACTATATATGGAATTTCAATGGTTTTGTGTGAGTAAAAAAAGGTTTTTTAAATGCTAATTCCTAACTATATATGGTCTATAACCTATGGTTTTTTCAGTGAATTTTCAAGGTTTTGTAAATGCTAATTCCTAACTATATATGGTCTATAACCTATGGTTTTTTCAGTGAATATATATATATATATATATATATATATATATATATATCTACAGAGCGTCCTCGAGGTGAAGCCATGCGATGACATCGTAAAGAGAGGTAGTCCATCACGGGGGAGTAAGATGCAGCATGTTAAAAGCAAGACTGAGCATCGTCCAACTGGGGCAACAAGTTAATTTTTAAATTTCACGTTAATTGCCGGACGGACTCACTTGAGAATTATCATAAGCAACAACAAATACCCCAAGGCCAGAGAAGTGGCCACGCCCACTGGGGCGTTTCCTGTGAATACATTCAGTTGCAGATTCCGATCCTGTCTTCACATGTGAACGCCAATGATTAAGGGTCAATGAGGACTCAAAACGCATCTGACATTTCATTTAAGATGACACTCTTGCCTTTTCCTGTGTGCAGCCTTTCTGAATATATGTTTGGAATACAACC
This sequence comes from Lissotriton helveticus, assembly GCF_964261635.1. Lineage (NCBI taxonomy): Eukaryota > Metazoa > Chordata > Amphibia > Caudata > Salamandridae > Lissotriton > Lissotriton helveticus. Next base: position 875,813,497 of record NC_136072.1, on the reverse strand, counting down.
TATCTATTGAGTCTCTTCCATATGGGGTAACCTTGTTCGTTTGGATACATATATATATACACACACAAACACACAACACATATTTACATATGCACTTAAAATAACAAAGGTTATATTGACGTTAGCTATAGAATAGAATTTTGGAAAATGGAGAAATTCACTGGAAAAAATAAATGTTACAGGGTCAATATAGTAATAATTAGGAAACAGAATTTAAAAAACCTTAGAAATTCCCTGAGAAAAACCAAGGTTAGAGGGATGTTATCGTGAGGCTCCGATTTCACTTGTACAAAACCATAAAAATTCAGTGGTTATAGTTACCTCAGCTAACTTATGCACTGCTTATGACCTCACATATTAAATTTTTCATGACATGGTCCGTGATGTCACTGATGACATCACTGATGACACCTCAAATGATATCACTGTTGACTTCACTGATGACATCATCCAGTTAATGTGAGTTTTTTCTAAAGGTTTCTGACTAGTAAACATATACTATAAGGTACTACAAAAGTTAAATTACTATACTTTGTGTACTACTAATGAGTGAAACTATTTCTCACATATATTATGTGAGAGGCTGTGTGATTGTGTGTATCCATGTGTGAGTAGGTGTCTGAGTGGCTCAGTGACTGTGAGTGGCTGTGTGAGTGGGTGACTGGCAGTGACAGTGGTGTGTGTCAGTGGTAAGTGGGTGAGTGGGTATGTGAGAGGCTGTATAGGTGAGCAATGGAAGTGTGAGTGTGTGTATTTGTGAGTGAGTGGGTGCAGTATAAGTGAGTACACATGTGAAATCTGTATGGGTGAGTGAGTAGCTGATTGATTGACTTATAGGTAAGTGAGTAGGTATATGAGTGGCTGTATGGCTGACTGACTCAGTGTGTAAATGGCTTTATGGCTGACTGACAGTGTGTAAGTGGCTGTCTGGGTGGCTGTGTTAGTGACTGTATGTCTGTTTGACTGGATGTGTGAGGGGCTATATTGGTGAATGAGTGTATGCATGAGTAGCTATATGATTGAGGTAGTGGTTGTGTGAGTGGCTGTATGAGTGACTAGAAGTTTGAGTGTCTCTATGAATTAGTGAGTGAGGGTGAGAGTATTTTTATTGGTGGGTAAATAGGGTTTTGTGGGAGTGAGTTTATGTGAGGTTGTATTGGGGTGTGAGTGGGTGTGTTAGTGGTTCAGTGGATGATGTCAACAGAAATGCCATTTGAGATGTTATCAATGATGTGATTGCACATGTCATGATTGATGTAATATGTGAGGTCATAAGAAGTGTATATTCCTAACTGTAATGATCCTGTATCCTTTAGTTTTTTTCTGTGAATTTCTATGTTTTTTTAAACTCTATTTCTTAACTATAACATCCATGCAACCTTTTGTTTATTAAAGTGAATGTCCTAGGTATTTAAAATGATATTTCCTAAATGTAACCACTAACCATTGATAGTGGGTGTGTGAGTGAGTGCATGAGTGCTTCAGTAAGTCTGTGAGTGGGTGTGTGTCTCCGAGTGGGTACGTGAGTGAGTGTTTCTGTGTTTGAGTGTCGGAGTGTTCTTTTTATGCCGTTCCCCTTTATTTTGCCTCTTTCTGTTTGTTGCTGACCTTTATTTTGCCTATTTTGCTTGTTTCACACATTTATTTTGACTCTCCCTGCTCTTTTCTGATCTCTATTTTGGCTCTTTCTGCTCATTCCTGATGACCTAGATTTTGCCTCTTTTGCTCATTGCTGACCTTTCGTTTGCCTCTTTCTCCTCATTGCAGACCTTTATTCTGTCTCTTTCTGCGCCCTTCTGGCCTTTATTCTTTTTTTAGCTAATTTCTCACCTTTAATTTGCCTCTTTTTGCTAATTACTGATCTTTATTCTGCCTCTTTCTGCTTGTTAATCATCTTTATCTTGCCTTTTTCTGCTCACTGCTGACTTTTTTTGCTTCTTACTGCTCATTTCTGACTTTATTCTACTACTCTCTGCTCGTTGTTGACCTTTATTTTGCCTCTTTCTTCTCTTTCTGACTTTTGTTCAGCTTGTTTCTGCTTGTTTCTCACCATTTTTTTGGGCTCTTGCAGCTTGTTGCTGACCTTTATTTTGCTTTCTTTCTGCTCATTTCTCACCTTTATTCTGCATCTTTTGGCTTGTTTCTGACCTTAATACTGCCTCTGTCTGCTCATTTAACACCTTTCTTCTGCTTCTTGCTGCTTATTTCTGGCCTCTAGTTTGCCTTTTTCTGCTTGTTTCTAACCTCTGTTTTGCCTCTTTCTGCTTGTTGCTGACCTTTCTTGCCTCTTTGTTAATTTCTGATCTTTATTCTGCCTCTTTCTGCTCATTTCTTAACGTTATTGCTCATTTCTCACCCTTATTCTGCCTCTTTCTGCTCATTTCTCACCGTTATTTGCCTCTCTCTGCTCATTGGTGACCTTCATTCTGCCTCTTTCTGCTCATTACTGACCTTTATTCTTCCTCTTTCTGCTCATTTATGAGCTTTATTTCGCCACTCTCTCTCATTTCTCACCTTCATTTAGCTTCTTGCTGCACTTTGGGAAGGTGCCTCAAGGCCCTGGCAGTCCTTGCCAGCTCCCTACCTCCTGGGGGAGCCAGTGTTGCTGCTGCACAGAAGGAACAGCTGAAAGGCAACTCCCTCTGTGCAGGAGCAATCATTTTGTCTGTTTCCCTGCTGACTGAAACAGATAAACCCTTTGCTTCGAGCAAGTGCGAGCACTATGGCAGCTCTAACTTGCTGAAATCCGAGCATTCGCTGTGACTTGCCAGGAGCTGTCAAAGCTCCCACCAAGCCACAGCAAACAACTAAGTCCTGGGAATGGGCACACTAAGCATAACAGGAGGTCTCCCTGGAGGTGGAGGTCCCCAGGGTAATTATGGGCCCCAGGAGTGGGCACGTATAGCCTCTCTCCTTTCATCTGCATGTGTTGGCCCCAAGGAGGTCGTGGTCGCCAGGGCTGTGTATGGCTCAAGTGGGGGGCTACTCGGCCCCCTCTGAGTTTTTATTGTGTTAAAGGCCCTAGAAGGTGGCGGTCCCTGGGGTGGGGTATCCGCATGACCACCTTTGCTTTTAATTTAGCCCCATGGACGTGGTGGTCTCGGGGCTAAAAAGAGCCAAGGAGGGGGATCGGTGTAGCCCCCTCCATTATTTTGGAGGGGGCAGCAGATGCAGCACGAGGCCTGCCAAAATCTTTTTTTTAATTATTTTCTTCCCCAGGTGGGCCCCTACAGGATCCCCCAAGAGACCTAAGGGGTCAGGATATTCCTACTCTGCCCCTTCTCTTTTTTTACTTTTTTTATGTAACTCGGCTGAAGCAGCATCCGAAGATAGGCACCAACACTTCCTGGTTGAAGTTTTGGCAGCCATTTACATTCCACCACAGTACCTGTGATATCTTTGGAGGATCCACTTCCCTATATAATCAGATTATTTTATGCATATTTCTCAAAAACTACTGAACAGATTATGTACCAAATAACAAAAAAAAGGGTAATTCTGGACCAAGAGCTACATTTCTGCCAAATTTGGTGTAATTCCTTTCAGCAATTTGGGCTGTAGTCACTTCTAAAATCTCAATGGGAATCAACATAGGAAAAAGCTTTTATTGCCCCCCCCTTTTTCTCAGCCCCTGCTTGGTAGATTGCCCCAAACTTTCCATGGACAACAAGAATCCCTTGTGCATTTTTGTAGGAAAATTATGACGTCAACCTGCACCAAAGATATAGGCGAGTAAAAAACTATGGAGACATGGTACTAACTACAACTACCTACTGGCGACCGCCAGTGGGGAATGGGTGCGTGTGTGTTTATATATATATATATATATATATATATATATATATATATATATATATATATATTTTTTTTTTAATTTTTTTATTTCTTATGTCATCTAGGCTCTATTATAGTATGACACGCGCAGATCGGCATCACACTGTAGTGTAGTTCCTATTATCCCAATAGGCTCTGCGCATTGGAATAATATCTTCAATAGTATAGACCTAGGGCAGAGGTTAACTAGGTCTTCTACCGACGATATTAGACTTAAAGTTTTGTGTTTGCCAGCTAGCTCAGAGTTCACTAGAAACTTTCTCGAATAGACGAGGAGGATCTTAACCTCCCTGGATAGACAAGAAGGGATTTAGTTTCTGACAACCATAGAACATGACAACTTTGCTCTCCCCTAATCAAGAGTGTATCTCTAGAGTCGTGTGAAAACAAAAGACAACTTATTTTACTCAGTCAGTTCAGTGCATTCTTAGTTTCACCAGATTGTAGAGAAAAGGAAGAGACGGGCGTGTTCAATAAAAAGATGTTATTTATTGATCAGTCTCCTTTCTCATACAAGAGAAATTAATCGCTATTATTGTAATACTTATAGTTAAGTAAAGTGCATACAGTAAAGACAGAATTATAAAATAATACTGTAAAAGCATTGATATGGTTTCTGAGCCATATGATACTTTAAAATGGATAAAATAGATACATACATATATACATTTGACTAATCGTACTCAACTGGTGCTTCTAACCACGCCTACCCCAGTGTACCTGACCTAAGCCTAATACGTGGGCGGGAGTAGATAAGTAGCAGTTTAAGTTAAGTTTGTTTTGCCAAGGGACTGACTCGAGAATTCTCTGCAAGGGGTTATTCAGTTCTGTACCTGAGATCTAGAATGGTGGAGGGCTGGTATCTCTTATCCCAGGTCTCGATATTCCAGCTGCCTGCGAGGGCTGCTTGGAAGCGCCGGAGCTGGATTTCTCAGCAGGAGAAAGGCAGCGTCTCGTTCTCAGCGCGTCAGGGAGGCGGGGCAGCGGCTGTGGGCTTCGCTCTCTGCTGGGCTCCTCGGCACGTCTCGCTGCTCCAATCTCGTCACCACCGCATGTGTTTGCTTAAGGCAATGTCGGTAATATTTATACCTGAAAGGTGCCGAGATTGACGTAAGGATGGACATATATACGTCAATAAGGATGTCATATGAACGGGTTCGTTCGCACATTCTTTACTGAAGTTCTCGATGAAATCAAAACAATGGCTATGGGAATTTCCCAGGTCGCTGTAGGTTTGATTTGTTTTGAGAACTCCGTATGCCTTATCAGGGGCTGGAGGAATATCGCTTGTCTAATTAGATGGCATACGTTATGACTTAATCAGATAACACGCTTCTGTGCCGTGGTGTGGCTTAATCAGATAACGGTTTTTGCACCGTTGGATGGCTGCTAGTTAATTATTAACCAAACCAGGGTCAGGAATAGGGGAATCGATACAGTACCTATAGGAATACATCACACCCACTCCACGTAGACTATGTCCATATTTACAAATCTAGGCATAGTGAAACCAGTAGCGTTCGTGTATACCGTACCACCACAAAGACAGAATTATAAAATATACGAAACACAATCACATGTACTATCACATGTACTATATGCACAAGCAGTCTAATAATGCTAAACATATAACGCATATATTAAATTCAGCATGAATAAATGCGAAAATCACACATGAAATGGCTCTTAATACAGAAAGAAAAAGTGCGAGACCATTTCATCACAATCATAAAGTTATGTATAAGAGTGCTAGACGATAGCTAATGTCTTGTGACTACCTAAAATCGAAATTCAGTTCTTTAAGAATAATGTCTACTTTAAGCAGAAGATAAGTGTCCCAAAAAATCGTAAATATTTTGGAATTGGGGAAAAAGGTTCTTGCAGTCTGAAAAAACTGATGAGAAAAAATTTTCATATCGCTTTTTTTTTTTAAGTTGAAGGCCAAATTCAGGATGTAGGGAACTCCGAGTGCTAGTCTGCTCAAAGTTATTCCTGCTGCTCTGGTGAAAACATCATATCATTTAGACTGTTGAAAAAACTGTCAACAGCTTCTTGCGTAAGTTCCATTAACTCGGAAAAGGATGTTACCATGCATTCATGAGCCTGAGCATGATTGCCTCCATTGATGTTTTGATCAGCATAGCTGACTGAAGGTCGTACCTGATCGATGCTGCTTTCATCTTGTACTTCACTACCCCTCAATCGTAGTGGTGAAGTCTCCACGAATGCCGTCATCAGGATTGGTAGCCGCTGGGGACAGCACAATGCATGAGCCGTTACCGGACCCAACAAGGTATCTGCGTTCATTGGCACATCCGATTGTAGTGCCAGACAGGTGTCCAACACGCATTCTTCGCCGCATAGCAAGCACCTTAATACAGGCATAACACAACTTTGCCACATTGGTCTAAATGAAAGAAACCAAGTCATGTTCAGGTCCCAAAGCCGTGCTAGTCCAAGGACTTTAGTTATGCGGTCCCGGTAGCCAATGACTAGGATCATTTGTTCCCTTGTCGCAGGTGTTTTGTCTGTGACATGGTTTGCCATAGCGAAATAACAGGATCAAAAATAGGAAGCCTGCCACTAGTCCCAAAAGGAGAGGAAGTCCGCCATAAATTGAATGGACAAAGTCCGGAAAAATACTCAGAATGGCTTTGAATGGTGTTAAAGCTCCCGAAAACACTGTCTTAAATACATATAAGACACCACTGGTATCAGAAATATTTAAGATTTCATTCAGTATTTCTGCGAAATGTATGGGGGAATTAGTTGATAACAATGAATGAATCTCTGCCGTTGTCCTTGCAATTTGGAGATCATACGTTTCTTTTGATGACGTTAGCCTGGTCGGCGTCTGTAGGAGCACAGTCTTCATTCTGCTTAATGTATCTATTCGAATAGAAGCAATTTTAAAATCGGGCCATAACCTTGCCTCCCTGTCTGGAGAATCGTTAGGGAACAATACTCGTTCACAGCACATGACCTTCCTAGTCACGGTTATGAGATAAGGTTTTCCGGGCAGCAAACTACTACATCTGCGATCTACTATTAGAATGTAACTCCCGTTCGAGAGTCTCCTAAAGAATGGTTCTATTCGTGTTGCAGGTGTGCCTAGCTGGTAACATGAAAGGTTATTTGAAGTCCCTTCACAGGCTCCATGCAAGCTAATACCCTGACACAGAAGTGTACCGCTTAGTGATCTTGCACAATTATTGCCACTGAGAAACCCTTTCTGGCCTTTATTACTGACACATTTGTGTGTATAGGGCAGGTTCCATATTGACTTAATGTACCCTTTACCCAACCTTTCATACTGGCCTGCCTGTATATATTTTTGGCAGAATTGAAACTGGAAAGTAGTTATCGGAATATTTATTATTCCATGTATTATCCATTCAATGACAGGTCGTTCTGACATTGTCAATGGTAATCTCTCAAGTCTTTCAATGCTCAGAATTGTATAGTCAGCACCCTTCTGTGCCAAACTGATTTGTTTATCAGTAAGGTTAAAGATATTAAATAATGACGTTGTGTTGATTAAACGCCAAGGCACATAGCCAGAACGCAGATTTTGTAACGTCCAGCCAAGCTGTACAATAGAACGCAATTGGGACTGACCGTGTTGTAACATCAGTAAGTCTTGCGATATTATATCGATTGCTGAAGACACAATGCTGTCCAGAGAATATATTCTGGAGGACAGAGTCATTAACCCATTGTCCACCACAGAAAGTGATTTTTCCAAATTAATATGGTCAATCTCCCGTATTTTTTCTGCTGTCTCAATTTGAGTTACTTTCCAGACTTCGTTATAAGCTGCATATATAGAGGCTGCTATGAAACGTTTTTGACGCTGTTTGCGTGGTCCCATAATGAAATCACGCAAGTCAGCACCTTCTGTAAGTAAAGTTAGGTGTTGCTTAATTTCAGCCAGTGTGGACGTTTGGTGCCATTGAAGGCAGAGCTTGCCCACGCTGTAGGTGGTTACTATCCCTGGATGTTGTCTTTGGGAATATCTAGGGTCTGGCTTAGTTAATGTGAACGCCTGTATTTTGTTCAGGAATCTGTCTTGACATTTATTTGTATCTGTGGGCCAGATCAACCATTTTTTCCATTCAGGATGTGTTCTGTTTTGGTTTAATATATGGTTTACGTCTATCTCAACATCTATAGAGCTATTACTGTTCACTGTTGGCTTTGGAATAGACGGTTTGTTTAAATCTTTGATTTTGGCTAGGCCAAGACAGGTAGTTTGTTGAATAGTGTCGTTCAAAAATATAATTTGTTCTGGGATCATGCAGGCTCTAAACAATGATTCTATACCTTGTACTTGCCAATCTCTTGTACCCCAAACAGTTTTTGCTTCAATATTATTGTTCCAGAAATCAAACCCAAATGTATTCATTTGCTCAAAAAATGAATCGGAATATATCAATTTTGTGTTTGTAAGCATGGTCTTCATACCTGTCTTATTTGACAATTTGAAATAAAATGTTTCTGCATTACTTGTGTTAAATCCCGAAAAGTATGAATATTTATCATAAAATGTTTTCGAGCTATCTTTTGGAGGAGTAGCACAATGTTCCCATTGGTTATAATTTAAAAAATTTCTAGGTTGTGCAGATTTATGTAGATAATGGTTACCATAGTGGTTGTAGCAGAACATCTGATCATAATTAGACGAACCCTGCAAATAATCATGTTCTGTGAATTTAGCAGACATCACAAGATCAGACATCATATCATTAATACTTTAAAAGTCCCAATCATCAGCAAATGTGCTTGGTTTTACAAAGTCACTCAATGAGATCTTGAATTGGTGTGAATACTTCAGGATTTTAACCGGACCATAGATTTCATAATCAGTTTTGTCCCATGCTACACCGCCTGGTATAGGATTGGCTGTGAAGTTCACTGAAGAAAGTTCTCTTTTCTCGGTGTGTGAAGATGTGTGTGGTTTAAGGACTAAGTTGATTTTCTGGCTTGCTGTGTCCATTTTAGCATATTTTCCTTCAATGAAATGTCCCAAGCATAGTACCATATGAGCCAAAGAATGAGGATAAATGCTCCTAGGGCCACCCAAAATTTAATCCATGGAGAAATCAGATAGGTTTCTTTCAGCTGTTGAAAAAGTTCCTTAGCTTTATCTTTAAAAGTTGTTGTTGATGGCTGTTTCTTAGGTTCACTCAGATCTTCAGATGAATCATCGAAGTTGATGAAGTAGCCGGATGCTGTTCTGTCAATTGTTCAAATTGCTTTTGGATTTTGCTTTGTTTCATTAGCAAAGTCTGTAGTTACATCATCATAGGTTGTTGTTTCTTGATGAAAAGCTTTAATTTGGGTTTTAAGAGGTTCAAGTTCCATTGCTTTGTTGCATAGTCCTTGTTGTTTCTCTGTAGATTTTCCAAATGTGATCAGTCTTACAGTTTGAACCTCTGTATTCGTAGCAAACATTGGTGTTCTGCTACTTCTTGGGAGTCCACTTGGCCTACTGTTTGTTATTGGCCACATGATTGTGGTTTAACCAGGCCGATGGATACAACTCGGTTCTCCTTTTTACCAGCAAGGGGCGGTAGTACTACTGATCTTGTCCCGTTGACAGACAAGACAGGAACTGCTTTTCTGTAAGAATGCCCAAATTCCTTCTTTACCGCGATCTTCTCCCTGACTAGATCCCCGACTTTTGGAATCCAGACAGGCCTTGCTGGGACAGGTGGTTTCTCTTCAGTGGTTGTTGGCTGTTGTTTCAACTTTATGTTGCTCAGGTCTTTTCTTGTTTCATTTAAGTCCTGCAAAATAGCCAAACGATCTTTGATATCAAAGCTTTTGTCTTTAACCACTGAAGTCTGACTATCAAGATCTTGGATCATCATTCTAGTCCCGAACAATAGTTCGTACGGACTGAACCCTTTCAGAGAATTCCTTGGCAGGTTATTTAGACTACGTTGGACACTTATTAAATGTTTGACCCACCCAGCTCCTGAACCTAATACATTTCCCGTTATAGATTGCTTTATGTCTTGGTTTTTTCTTTACACCATCCCGTATCCCTCAGGAAGGAAGTGAGAAGAGTCCCGCTATGCAATGCTCATTTGGCCATGCTTCCCCATAAGCTTGATGGCTAAAGGGAATACATTAGTCAAAACGTAGCATGCTCCTAGCGTATATGCCATTATAGACTTGCAAATCTTTTTATAACAGTTCAGACGTCAGCCGAGCACTGGGGTCTACAATATAAGTGAAAACCTAGTCTTTTTATGTTAATATGACGCTTTTTCATGATGGGTACTTTCTTATTGTTGTTGTTTATCTGGAGCGAAATGCCATGGCAATAGTCCTCCTCGCTCGCCACTGCGATCTCTGTTACAGTCTGGGCAGTTTTTTACAAAAATGTGATGATGCAGGCTCATGCCTGGCCACCAGTACACTGATTGTAATTCTTCCAGAGAATCTTTTTGCTTAAGGTGTCTGAGACCCTCACCCATATGTGCGTCTGCTATTAACAAGCCTCTCCTGTCCGTGTTTGGAATTACTCTATCCCCCACTCCAGGGATTCGAGCAAAAGGGACTGAGTTTTCATCGATTATGTATGTATAATTGAGTGGATAATTGATCGGTAGCGCTGAGCAGTCGCTTTTTGATGACGTTTTCACCGCCAGCACAGTTTCACCGTCAATGTATTTTACTGCACGCTTTTTTGTAGCTACGGAAGCCGATTTACTTGCTGCCGCTGTGGCTGTCTAAGCCAATGAATTCCCTGCAACGTGAACGCCATCACGCTGATGACTCAGTGAGTGTATCACGTGAGTTTTTGGTAGTTCTTTCTGTAAAAGAACTACTTGTTCCCAGAGCACTTTTTGCTTTATTGTTGCACCTGTGTCATCTTTGTAACCATTCTGAATCCATTTCTGCAAATCGGTATTGTATGATTTGACACAGTAATACGAATCGCACACTATAAGTGTCGGGAATTCGCGATCGGCATTATCTAGCGCCATTTTTAACGCTATTATTTCAGTTTGTTGTTCTGAATTATTTTCCACTGAGTGTGTTTTTGTAAGTAGAGGTCTTAATTTACCTCCGCGCCACACTTCTTTTACAATTTCGCACGTGGCGTTGTAAGCCAGCTCTCCCCAAACTGAGGGTTGAGCATGTCCGTCTGTATATATTACACAGGCGTACTGTCGTAAAGGCAGAATGTCGATTGGCAGAGGGTATTCTCTCTCATATTCTAGAAATTTTAATTCTTTCATTTCCGGGTCAAAATAGTATTTTACTTTGTCTGTAGCAACAGAATTTACCCATTGTATCCATTCTGGATTCAGTGCAGTTGTCGGTAAATTACATGGTGTTGTTAATGCCTCAAAAGCTGATTCTGCTGTTCTGACTGTAACCTGTCTACCGTCTGCTTGGTATTTTTCTTTTGCTACAGCTGTTTGAACCGCATAAACAATGCTTTCCTTAATGCTGAACCTTTTTTCAGCTTCTGTGTACAAATGTGATTTGTATGTTATTGGTACCTTCTCTCCCTCATTAGAGGTCAGGTATGTGAATCCGCATCTTCCTGGGATGACTCGAATCACAAGGTTGCGTGTATTGTCACGTGTTTGTAATTTTGTTTTAACTAACATATCTGTTTGTAAAGATCTCAAAATTTCTTTGTGTTTTTGAGTCCAATTGATTCTTTTAAAATCTGGGGGCATATTACCAACCAATAGGGATAATTTTTGTCTCTAACTTGTTTAGAGACAAACATTATCGCCGCAAATCGGCGATTTTTATCGCAGATAAACCTTGCTATTAGCAAGGTTTATCGCAAATGCGATAAAAAACGGCCGCAATGCATGAATATCGCTGAAAAGTCAGCGATATTCATGCATTATCGAGCAAATGCTCTTAGCCATGTTATCCACCTCCCATTGGATAACATGGCTAAGAACTGCTCAGGGCAGGTGTTAGCTTTTGGAGATATTCGCGCTTAGCGCGAATATCTCCAAAAGTTGGTAATAGGAGATAGCGATGTTAGCGACTGTTTCCAGTCGCTAACATCTTGGCACGCCCACTTTGCATGTCATTAGTGATAAATATCACTGACATGCAAAGCGGGGCCCAAGATTGTCGCTATCTCCTATTAGCTGTCGCTAACTGGTGTTAGCGACAGCTTGGTAATAGGGAGATAATTTTATCTCCGCTTTCTTGGCTTTTAAAGCCAAAAAAGCGGAGATAAACCCCCTTGATAATATGCCCCCTGGTTTTATTAGATCATAGAGACGTTTAATTCTCTCTGCATAATTTATAATGTAAGTTCTTCCGAAATTTAGGAAGCCTAGAATTGATTGTAAGTTTTTCAGTGTTCTAGGTGCTTGGATTACAGCACATTTCTCTAGGAAATTGTCAGCCAGGCTTTTGCCTTCACTTGATAGTTCATATCCTAGGAACAGGACTGTTAGATGGGCAATTCTTGACTTTTTAAAGTTGAATTTGTAACCCTCTGCTGCGAACCCAAGTATTATGGTGTTCACTCTTTTCAAGTGAGTATCCAAGTCATCATCTGTTAGATAGATGTCGTCGACATAAGATAATGCCTCGTCATCATATGTTTGTAGTAATTCTGTTACTCTCGCTGAGAATAATCCTGGGCTGTTCTTGAACCCCTGGGGCAAACAACAGAAAATTTTTTGCTTGCCATTTATTGAGAACGCCGTCAAATATCTGCTCTCTGGTGCTATATTTTGACAAAAGAATCCATTAGAAATGTCTAATGTGGTTTTGTATTTTTTGCGCACTATTTTATTCATTAGTGCAGCACTATGCTAGTTTTGTACTGCAAATGTTTTGCAACATGAGTTAAGGTGTCTGTAGTCCAAAACAAGACGATATGAATTGTCTGGCTTGGAGACAGGAAACAAAGGGTTGTTCATTTGTGAGGTGCAAGTTTCAATCACCCCCTGGTATTCAAGTTGATCTAGGATCTCTTTTACCTGTTTTTTAGCTTCTTGCTTAATCGGGTACTGCCTCTGTGCAGTAGGTTGTGATTTTAACTGGATTTTGTGAGGAGGAGAGTCCTCATCCCATCCCACATGATTTTTATATAAGGCAGGGGCTTGAGCTACTGCCCACTTTCTTGCAAGTGTATATTTTTTATGAATTGGAATATGGTTTGAGAAGGCAGGCATAATTATTTCTTCGCCATGTGGGCACTCCCTGACAAACTCTGGAGGCCAGTCTCGTTCAGCTAGAAGGATGTCATAGCCCTTGGAGAGATTATCCCAAAATAGGCCCCTTATTTTTCTAGTCTTATCCCCCTCTATACGCAATGTTATTTCATATATTTTATGAGGTTTGCTAACTCTGGTATCTGCAGTTTCCACCTGAATGTATTCATTCGTGTCCACTGTCTCCAGATGATTCATAAGGACTTTGCGAGCTATGCTCACTTCTGCTGCGCTGTCTAGCATTGTCTGAGCCCATTCTCCGTTTTTCAGCTGTGTCCTCAGTATTCTCGGCATTGTTGATTACTTTAATACTGGCTACCTTCTTTTTTGGAAATTGTAATTTTTTATTCAGATGAGCAGGTTCTTTGTCTTTGGACTTGACGTGCTCTTCCCTGTGTTCTGATCGTCCTCTTCTTTCTGATTTCTGCGAGGAAGTCTGAAAAGATTGAGAGGGACGTGTATCAATATCTTGATATCTATCAGGTTTCTTTATATTATCCCTATTTCTAAGGTTGTATTTTTTCACAGAGGGCTCCCTTTTGGGAGACTTGCATCCTTGATCAGGAGATCTTTCTCTCCGCCGAGGAGACCTTCCTCTGGACTGGAATCTTTTTTCTTTAGGATTGGATTGTTTATTTCCATCCCAGCTCTTTTTTTGAGTGTTTAAATTGTTTTTTAATAAATACCTTATCAGGACTGTACGTTCTGTGGTGTCATTTTATTTGTGTTCCCCTGATGAGTGGTCAGCTGTGGAATTTTAATTGCTGGTTGGACTGTTGAAGTCCGCATTACATATTGGACTAATTGTCTATGTATTTTTATTAATTGTTTTAGCTGTGCTAAAAGATCTGGTGCAGGCATTTCTTCAATGTCTGGATGTGGTGTGTATCCGGCTAGGACCGGCCACGTTGCTCCAGGTCTACCTAGTGGACCGAGCCTGGTGATGTGATTATTATGTTTTAGGGCGCCATTAAACAAGAGCAGGTGCTCTTGGAATTTGAGTGGTATTTCCACTTCCTCGAAAGGAGTGTACTCATTAGGAGGTTCCTCTATTTTGTAATAGTGGAAGTCCTTTGTTACAGCGTTTGCTGCTGGAAAGTTTATCCATGAATAGAATACCTCTGTCTGCCGATATTCGTGTGCCTCAATTACGAATATGACTGTACCACCTCTTGGTGTCAGTCCATTTTCTATAAGTTTTAAGGTTATAGATTTTCTTATGTTGACCGGGATGAGTATTATATCCGGGTCATTTTGCAGCAGAGTATTGTCAGCTGCTAGGAGTTCAGTTGCTATTCTAACTGTCTCCCTTTCTTCTTCAATTTCTGACATACTATTGTCAAGAAGATTAATTTATTTATTTTCAGATCAGGTTTCTATGGAAACAAAGATTAGATGCACAATATTTTGGAACAGTGTATCCTTCAACGTTGAGTAAGCCAAGAACCATACATAGGAGTCTCCTCCTGCGAGGTTTGGCGGATATGTCCTTTCACCCACTCCAGACGTCTTTGGAGTATTATGGGAAAAAAGGGGTCTGTGTGAAAAAGCACGACTGAGTTACTCTAATGTCTTGCGTTAGTTTTATCGCCTATCCAAACGTTGGGCGCCATGTAGTGTAGTTCCTATTATCCCAATAGGCTCTGCGCATTGGAATAATATCTTCAATAGTATAGACCTAGGGCAGAGGTTAACTAGGTCTTCTACCGACGATATTAGACTTAAAGTTTTGTGTTTGCCAGCTAGCTCAGAGTTCACTAGAAACTTTCTCGAATAGACGAGGAGGATCTTAACCTCCCTGGATAGACAAGAAGGGATTTAGTTTCTGACAACCATAGAACATGACAACTTTGCTCTCCCCTAATCAAGAGTGTATCTCTAGAGTCGTGTGAAAAACAAAGACAACTTATTTTACTCAGTCAGTTCAGTGCATTCTTAGTTTCACCAGATTGTAGAGAAAAGGAAGAGACGGGCGTGTTCAATAAAAAGATGTTATTTATTGATCAGTCTCCTTTCTCATACAAGAGAAATGAATCGCTATTATTGTAATACTTATAGTTAAGTAAAGTGCATACAGTAAAGACAGAATTATAAAATAATACTGTAAAAGCATTGATATGGTTTCTGAGCCATACGATACTTTAAAATGGATAAAATAGATACATACATATATACATTTGACTAATCGTACTCAACTGGTGCTTCTAACCACGCCTACCCCAGTGTACCTGACCTAAGCCTAATACGTGGGCGGGAGTAGATAAGTAGCAGTTTAAGTTAAGTTTATTTTGCCAAGGGACTGACTCGAGAATTCTCTGCAAGGGGTTATTCAGTTCTGTACCTGAGATCTAGAATGGTGGAGGGCTGGTATCTCTTATCCCAGGTCTCGATATTCCAGCTGCCTGCGAGGGCTGCTTGGAAGCGCCGGAGCTGGATTTCTCAGCAGGAGAAAGACAGCGTCTCGTTCTCAGCGCGTCAGGGAGGCGGGGCAGCGGCTGTGGGCTTCGCTCTCTGCTGGGCTCCTCGGCACGTCTCGCTGCTCCAATCTCGTCACCACCGCATGTGTTTGCTTAAGGCAATGTCGGTAATATTTATACCTGAAAGGTGCCGAGATTGACGTAAGGATGGACATATATACGTCAATAAGGATGTCATATGAACGGGTTCGTTCGCACATTCTTTACTGAAGTTCTCGGTGAAATCAAAACAATGGCTATGGGAATTTCCCAGGTCGCTGTAGGTTTGATTTGTTTTGAGAACTCCGTATGCCTTATCAGGGACTGGAGGAATATCGCTTGTCTAATTAGATGGCATGCGTTATGACCTAATCAGATAACGCGCTTCTGTGCCGTGGTGTGGCTTAATCAGATAACGGTTTTTGCACCGTTGGATGGCTGCTAGTTAATTATTAACCAAACCAGGGCCAGGAATAGGGGAATCGATACAGTACCTATAGGAATACATCACAACACGATTTATACTGATACCTCCTGCTAACTCGGTTAATTGCAGGTATGTCAATACATATTTGATCTCTTCCAACATCACACATGTGACTACATTTCTCAGTCTGTTCTACACACCGTTGGTGCTATGCGTCTGGGCATGGACCACGCCGTTAAGCGGAGGGCGGCTTACCCGCTCATTCATGCAGGCATCTTCATTGTGTGACCTTAATGGCACACACAATCTGATTTTGATAGTTCAAACATTTTAAGTTTCCACACTTACTGCCATAATGTACACGCAAAACGTCACAAGCAGCCACTGACTTTGCATTTCATTCGGTATGTACGTTGTCTGATCACCATGGTAATGCATATTTAAGTAACTGTGATGTCATTTTGCCTGTCAGCAGTAAAGCAACGTTTTACCAAAAGTCACTACATGCTGTAAAATACCTACTCACTTTAAATAACATAGAAAAAACACTGCCACTGCCTCGTGTATATAAATGCACCATTTACTATCAGCGCGCTATGTGAACAAGGCCGCATGTCCGGGGCATGTCTCTTCTGGTGAGTTCTATTGTTTTTCTCATTGACACCCCTATGGTCTGGATTTCGATTTGGGGGTTCCTGTGCCTGCCCTAGTGAGGGTAGTTGTGTGTTGGTGGCTGGGTGTCAGTCATCTGTTAAGATGTCGTCCGTTTCTGTTTGTTCCCTCTCGGATGGTCACTGCGAGTACCTATCTGTTGCCCTGGGGGGGGCTAATCTGGATGACTCTTTGATGCGTGCTGGTGGTCGGTGGCTCTGCTTTCTTGTTCCTTCATTTGCATGGAGCTGAAGGCTGTTCATTTGGGTCGCTTGACGCTTACCAGCCTAGCTGGTGGTTCACCGTGTTGCTGTCCGGACAGGCTATCATGTTGTCATGTTCTGCTTCTCTCTACTGGGAGGGTTGCGATTTCGTTCCCTCAGTTTCCTCTGTCGACTCCATGGTTACAGGCCGGGGTTGTGGTTGGCCTTCCTGTCAGCGGTTTCTCTCCCGATCCAGGGGAATGTGATGGCGGACTGTCTGTATGGGATCTTTCCATCCTTGGGGTCTTTTTATCTGTTCCAGATGACAGTCCAGCCAGTGATGTGGTGTTTTGAGTGTCCGATGGTGGACTTGTTTGCGTCTTCGGTCCATGGCACGTCCGTTGTTTCTGCACATTTTTGCCTTTTCCATGGGGATTGAGGGTGGATGCGATATCCTTCCAGTGGCCGAGGGGCCTGTTGTCTGCCTTCCTCTGGTTCCCCTGATTCCGGCGATTGTGCTGGGGTTTGGGTGTGATGGGGCATTGGTGCCTCTGGTGGTTCTGGGTTGGCTTTGCCCCCTGTGGTTTCCTCTGTTGTTGGTGGCGGCGTTGCATCCAGGTTGGACGTTGCTGTTCCTTTTGTGTCCATTTCATGAGCCCTCTGGTTCCTCTTCCGGTGTTCTGGTCTGTGTTCCTTCTGGGTTGGCTCTTGTGATGTATTCCCTGTTCCTGAATGATTGTTCATTTGGGGTTGCGGGTCTTATCCTGCTGTGCGGGCGCCCCTCTGCTTTTGTTGTCTTTCACTACTCATTGGGTCTCCTTTGCAATCTGGTCTCTGCACTATGGTTTGGCTCCTGATTAGGTACCGGATATTGTTTAGGGGGTCGGTGTTGGTTGGGCTTGGACCTTTCTACCCTCCATGTTTGGGGGGGCTACCTTTGCAGTTTTTTTTCTTGATCTCCCTTTTGTGTCTGTGGGGCCGTTGAAGACTCGTCTTTTTGCATTTCTGGCACTTCTTCGCCCTTGTCCGGTGTTGTCTCCTACCTGGGGGACCTTCCTTGCTGTTCGGTGCATTGCCAGGGGTTCCCTTTGGTCAGTTGCTGTTGGGGGTCTTGCTGTTTTTGACGTTATGAAGGTTTGGGTGCTCTTGCGTGCCCTTCCTTCTTTTGTGCCTGCTTGTGCTCTTTACTTGGTCGGTTGGCGAAGTTGATGCTTTCTGTTGACTCCTTTGCACATTTTTGGATGTGTAGCTTCCCTTGGTGTATTATTGCCTCGCACGGCTGCTTTTTCTGTGGTGGCCGATTGTTTGTGGTTTTGGCTGCGCCGTCGAGATCTGTTGCCATCTCTTCCCCTCTCACTCGTGGATTTGGGCGGCTCTCCTTTTGGTGTCTATTTCAGTCAGTTGTTCCCTCTCGTCCGATTCGGGGGCATTCTACTCATTTTGTGGCTGTTTCTTGGACCACCTTTCAGGTTGTTTCCATGGGTGTTTTGCTGGACGGCCACTTGGTCTTCCCCTCATGCCTTCTTTCTCATTCCGGCTTGAGGTTGGTGCTTCTGTTGCCTTTGCCTCTTTGGTTCCGTACTCAGTGATTTCTTGAGGTGTTTCTCTCTCCATTGTTGTCACTGAAGTTTTTTGTTGGACTGCCTTCCGAATGTGGGCTGTGTTTCCTATCCATGAAGCTGATATTGCTTTGATATCTGCTCATTAATAATTACTGTGGCGAGGAAGAAGGACGAGAAGGTAATGCCCCGGTTACTTACCGGTGATCTTCATTACTCCGAGTCCTAGTCTTCCTCGTCACAGTATAGTTTCCCTTCCCTTCCGGCCCTTTGTTGTGGCTTAATGTATGCGGCTTTGGTTTACAGGTCGTGGCATGGATCTTGTATCCTTTTATGTGATTGGTGGTTGCTACTGGGGGCATTATTGGAGGAATAGGGTATGTTAACTTTTGCTTGGAGTTTCTGAAGGAGCAGAATGCTCATTAGTAAATACTATGACGAGGAATTCTTGGACTCAGAGTAAAGAGGATTACCGGTAAGTTACCAGGGCATTCTCTTCCTTCCCCTCTTCTGCCCTCCCCTATCCTTCCCTTCCCTTCCATGCCCTTGCAATCCTTCTCCTAACCTCTCACGCCCCCTTTTCTACTCTTCCCATCATAGATGCGGCACTCAAGCCTCAACATAGCATCTCCCCATGAGCACAAAGTGCCTCTTCTTTCATATATACACTTTGCAATGCACCCTACCGGAAGACCTGCTTTCACCACCTCATTTTAGAAGAACTGCTTTCAAGAATGCACAGCCTCTGTCAGCTGGTGTTATGAACTCCGTCAGTGATATGTCATATGTGTGATCTTACAGCAGTCAGTCACCCACAAGAAGACGCGGCCTCAAGGCGCCTGTATTGGCATCTTGATGAAAGCAGGCTTTATTATGCGGCACGCTTGTTTGGTGTAGGCTTGTGTTCTATTGCTGGCAGTTACCAACAAGCATTTGCAATGCAGTAGGGCTCGCATTTTCAAAAGTTTAAGCTATTAGCGTTGCAAATGACAATGCCTTTTATTTATGTTTTGGCTTTTAAAACATAAATAAAAAGCATTGTCATTTACATTGTCAATAGCTCAAACTTGCTAAATGCGAGACCTATTGCATTGCAAATACTTGTTTCACATACGTTCATATTGTGCACTTCCTAAAAAAGTAGAGTGAAATAGCCGGAGTCACAGCTCTTGTGCAGTTCACTGTACACTTACCTATGCAATACATTTTAGAAACGAGAATCATTCGTATATAAAAAAACATATGAATTTTCTCTTGAACGTCCAAATTGTCCCAGGAACATTTTCACAGCCTCGAGATAAACAGCAGAAACTAGAAATGAAATAAAATGTGGTAATTGGAGTGTGGTATTAAAAGCTTTTGAGCATTAATCATGTTTATGTGATCTTAGCCAACTATTAATTTTTGTTATCAATAATGAATTCAGGGATTCAGATGTAAGGCTGATAGTAACACTGCATCTCTCAGCAAAAGATTTATTTTCATTAATAATGCTCACCCCGGTGAATGCTAACTAAAAATACATCTCATTTAGTGCAGGCATTCATGTACAACTCATAATCATAATGTACACGGTTGGCAAGCTAATGAAAGAAATGCACTTTGGCTCCTCATCACTGGTAACAGTTACATTACGTTTCGTGAGATATATGGTTTTAATACTACTGTACAGCAAACTACTGTAGAAACCCATGGGCTTACATTGTACAGGTGAAAATAGGATGTGACCTTATAAATGCAGTGCCGCAATGAGCCCTATTAAGCCCGAATTGTTTTGACTCCTTTTGGGAAATAAATTAGAATATTTCTGCACAACATCCATCTCAGAACCTTTGCACTTTTAACACTTTGTTTTCACTGTTTATTGGTTTGCTTTTATGATAGCAAAATAATATGATAAATGTTAACCCAATTTTGAACCTTAATCATATTTTGTTTTTGGAACCTTAATCATATTTCATTTTATGGGGGTAGAGGAATAGGTGTCATGACTAAATAATAAAAACAGTGAGTTTGTACTTGGAAGTGACGCGCATTTCTCTGGTTTCTGCTTCCATGTGCATTGATCTGCTGAGTGAAGCAGATGGGCGGGTCGCTGAATGTTGCATGGATATGTATTTGTGTGGTTTGTTTTGTAGTGAGGAGAGATGCACATACATGAGTATGCTAATATTGGATGTATGTACATTCATGACGTGGGTGTTATTGGAGCCTTTGATGTAATCAAATATGCTTTTGATGGAGCACATGTAAGAATGCTTGATGAGAATGCCTAATTTCGACATGGTAGAAAGACATAACAGTAAAACGTGCACCTGCTGTGTGGTCACCAGGTTATGGAAAAATCATGCCATTTATCTGATGTAATAACTAAGTAGGCCTGGGCGGAGTTCTGCTACGAGGAACTCCACAAAGTGACAAAAAAACTCTGCCAAGCTATACGGAGTGCAGCGAGGGGCAGAGTTTGTTACCTTGCACCATTCGTGCTGATTTTGAGCACTGGGTCTTTGTCCCACACCAGCCGCGGCCGGTAGTGGGAGTACCAGCTGGGCGGTGACGTGGGGAGGGGGAGGGGCAGGGTGGGGGCTAGTAATGTATGGATTACGGACTTTAACAGGTAAGTAAACATGTAAATAAATAAAACGAATTTAGTTGCGTGCACTGCATCGCATTTGGTGATGCAGTGCACGCAACAAATTTTTATTTATTTATTTATATGTTTACTTACCTATTAAAGTCCGTAATCCATACATTACTACCCCCCACCGTGCCCCTCCCCACGTCACCACCCGGCCGGTACTCCCACTACCGTCCGTGGCTGTCCCGCACTGTAAAATCAGTGCAAACTGCATCACGCGCAACACTTTTGGATGAATCTTCACAAAAGTTTCAAAACTAGTTGGCTGCTCACTTCAGCTGCTGTCTGGTAAGTTTTGGGGTAATTCACCAAGGGGGAGCCAAGAAAAAAAGAGGTAGCAGGAAGCATTTTCCCCATGCAATTTCCCATACTGCTGGCCGGAATTGCACCAAATTTCGCCGAAAGCTAGCTCTTGGTCCATAAAAAGGTGTTTTTGTAATTTGGTGTAATTCCGTTGAGTAGTTTTTAAGCACTTAAA
Organism: Lissotriton helveticus; assembly: GCF_964261635.1. Taxonomy (NCBI): domain Eukaryota; kingdom Metazoa; phylum Chordata; class Amphibia; order Caudata; family Salamandridae; genus Lissotriton; species Lissotriton helveticus. The sequence continues at coordinate 875,792,036 of NC_136072.1, read as the reverse complement.
AAAATATGTATTTTTAAATTTAGATATATCTAGAGATGCCGAGGGTCAGCGTATCTAACAGGTCTAATGCTGAGATCTGATTGGCTGCCACCACTTCAACCAGGTTAGAGTTGGCCGTCATCTTGACTCGGGACTAGGCCTGAGTCCCAAGGAAAATATGAAAAAACACAAGGGGGTAGGGTAGGAAAGCCCTGACCCCGTAGTCTTGGTGCTGGGATCCTACATATGCTAAAAATAAATCGTACGCACCGCAATCATCTTCATTTAAAAAACAGCCATGTAGCTATTGGTCAGGAAAACATAGGGGTCTGGTCAGGTGGAGTACATTACTCTACCGACTACATGGCTGCCATCTTGTCTACCCTTTTTGAGTGACATTCTATATTTTTTTAATGTTATTTCCTAACTATAATGTCCCTGTAACCTTTTTTTGTGAATTTCAAAGTTTTTTTAAATTGTATTTCCTGAATGTAACTTGTAACCTTTGAGAGTGGGTTTGTGAGTGGCTGTATGGGTCAGTGAATTGGTTTTTGAATGGTTATATAGATGTGTGAGTGGGTGTGTGAGTGACTTATGGGTATGTGAGTGAGTGTGTGAGTGGCTCTGTGACTGAATGTAAGAGTGACAAAAAGGATGTGTGAGTGGGTGTCTGAGTGTCTGTGTGACTGGATCTCTGGGTCTCTGAGTGGATGTATTAGTGACTGTATGGGTGTGTGATTGGCAATATGGGTCTGTGAGCGGATGTGTTAGTAGTTATGTGGGTGTGTGAGTGGGTGTGTGAGTGACTGTGTGGGTGTGTGAGTGACTGTATGGGGGTGTGAATGGATGTGTGCGTGAGTCTGTAAGTAAATGTGAGAGTGGTTAAAGTGGTGTCTGAGTGTCTGTGTGGGTGTGTCAGTAGCTGTGTGAGTGACTGGGGAAGAACAGAAACACCCCCCTCTTCATCGAAAAAGAGGCCACATTTTTATCCAAAATGTCTATCTAACTGGAATACTTTGTATTGGCAAATAAGTAAATGCTACCTCATTGGGTAACTATCTAGTGCATATTCTATGCTACAGCTGCATAATGGACCATGATGAAATCACTCCAGTGAAGTTGTGTGCATGAAATTTCGGAAATGTGATTGTTCTTCGAGATCTTGATCAACAAATCTGTGACAGCATGATTCCATGCTAGGGATGATGCCAAGATTACAAAGAGGAGCCTCTCCCTTATACAAGGGTACTTCCTCTTAACTTTATGCAATAAGTGCTTCTTTGTTTGGTGGGGATGTCCTTGTATTCTTCTGTATCAAGAATGCATCACCAAAATCTGTCGGAAATGTGCTCAAGGACCTTTTGGTAAGCTGTCCATCAATGTGAAAAAAGGCAGCAAGATCTTTGCATTCTACTAAGGAGAATGAGGCCAAACTGGTGGTACTTGCAGATTATGTTGAGCATTTGCATACTCAGGGTAATTAAAAGAGCGAACCAGTGACTCTGCTCTCACCAGGAGACAATATAGAAACTGCCTGTCACAGTCACTACAGAACAGATTGCACTCCAAAAGATCAACAATGCATTTACCTCTATTAAGGATTTCAATGGTAGAAGGTCGCACGTCCCCTCTCCCTGGGTCAATTTCGGCCCCAGGGACCCCTTGCCTTTGGCCCAGGGCACCCAGTGTGCTCTTTGGAGACCTTGAGTCACTACTGGCACCCCCCTCCAGCAGGAGCCGGCTTTTCTCCTGCAGACAGGGAGCAGCCAAAAATCATGCTCCCTGCATGTTTGAGAAATCTTTAGTTCAAGCCTAAGCACTGTATGCACTGTTTCTTTGAGACATGCTGCATTCACTAGGCGGGCTTACAGCCTGCCCATCGTCGCTTTAGTCGTCCCCTCACTTGTCATTCGAAAAATGCTTGCTTGCTTGCTAGTGGGTAATCCTTTGTCTTTGTCGCTCCTTTTTGTGTTTGGTTGCCTCCCACAGAGCACCACCCAATTACTGATAACATTACACTTCTGTGTTTATGTGTTCATTTAGGGGACTGTATTTTTCTTTGATTCCTGCTCATGCCACTGTTTGCCCTTCTTCAGTGTTTCAGCTGTGGCGCCCGTCAGTTAATCTACCCCTCCCATTCAAATACGGAGATGAAATGACTCTGTTTTCTAAGGCACCTCTTAAATTTTCCTTGACTTTAAAGTGTGAGGATTTCCCCAAGCCCCTCCCACTTTGCTGCTTGTTGCTTTAGCGAACCTTGTTCACCTAAGTTTCTGCAGCCCAACTTTGCAGCACAGTTAAGGGCATGGCTTGGGGCATTGGCACCTCCGGTCGCATTTTTATGATGCTTGTTTATATAATGTGAGCTTGAGTGACTCAAAGGTGTTGGAACACTTTACATGAGTGCTAGTTACATTACACAGGGTCAGATACATTTTTGGGGGCATTTTTATGGAGTGCAAGCTCAGCTGATCCGAAGGTATTGGAACATTTTACAAAAGTGCCAGTTACATTACACAAAGTCAGGTAAAATGTTTAGTTTTAGGTGCACCAAGATTTAGTAATGCCAATGCAGTCTCTGTTTATTCATAATTTCCCCTCTATCTGACAAGCGGGAGCAGCATTTATCCCTCCAACCTCCTTCCATGTCACTGCATGCCTACACCGCTGCTTCTTCCTGTTGTCCTCCTCCTCTCAGAACTCTAATTTCAAAGCGCATTCATGGCAGCTCCCCAGAAACTGAGGCATTTTTTATAACATAATGTCAACTCAAGCGACCCAAAGGTGTTGGAGCATTTTACATGAGCACTAATTACATTAGACAAGATCAGATTAGTTTTTTGGGGCTTTTCAAAGCACAAATTCAACTGACCAAAGGTATTGAAGAACTTTACAAAAGTGCTTGTTACATTACTCAAGGTCAGATTCATTTTTCATTTCTAGATGCACAGAGATTCAGGGATGCTGACGCCATCCCTGTTAATTAATCATTTACCCTCTTCCTGACAAATGGGATCATTTTGTTCTTGTGGCTATGTCTAGTGTTCACATACCCAGGTGCTTGGGACAGATGGTGAGAGCAGTGTTTGGAATTCAAAACTCTAGAAAAGGGCACCTGGTTTCATCTATTTTCCTGCCTGCTTGACAGTGGGCAGGAAAAAAGATGAAAACTCGACTCCCAGCAAGCTGGAGCATTTTTATTGCTCCTGATTGCTGGGAGTGGAGTCACTGTTTGATCTCACTTGACAGGAGGTGGCAAAGCTCCCTCCAAGCAAATAAAAACTGCTATCTCTAGGGTAGGCAACACGGAAGATAGGGACCTGGCCCAGAGGGTCGCAATCCCCAGAGCCATTAATGACTCCGGTGGAGGGGCAGTGTGGCTACCTCCTTTGAAATGCACTGCTTAGCCTTGGGGAGGTGGTGCCCCAGTGCACCCCCTTCTTATTTTTAAGCATGCCCCGGGACCTGGTCCACATGAGGGCTAAATTATAAACTTCTGAGGGAGACCCCACTTCTTTTTTTGTTTTTGTTTGTGGGGCTTCATGAATCTTTGTGATTTTTGCTGTGAATAGTTTTTACAAAATGCTTTTTTGGCGCTGGTGGGGTCCAAGGCCTAGGAGGTCAGGGAATCTGTATCTGTATCCTGCACTCTTGTTTGGGACTCGGCAGAGTCCAAGTTCCAAAATGGATGCAAACACTTCCTGCATGAGATCTGTTGGCACCTGTAGATGTACAAATTTGTTTTTCCTTTCATATCTTGAAAACTACTGAGTGAATTTAGATCAAATAACAGGAAGTGCTCTTTCGGACCGAGAACTCCTTTTCCCCAAACTTGGTGTATTTTCGTCCTGCAGTTCAGGCTGTAGTCATGTTCAAAATCCCTATGGGAAATTGCATGGGGAAAAGGCATTTGGGACACCTTTTTCTTTGCTCTCACTTCAAGAATACACCCCAAAACCATTAACGACTCAGCTGATCTGAGTTGCAAACTAGTTTTGAGAATTTTGTCAGCATTCGTCAAACTGTGCTAAAGTTATTGGTAAAACCAAAAACGCTTTTTATATGGAAACTAGGTCCCAACTACAACCACATACTGGAGACTGGCAGTGGAATAGATATATGCAAATATACATATATTTATCCTACTGCCAGTCTCCATTATGTGTTTATAGTTAGGATCTTGTTTCCATAGGAAAAGCGTTTTTTAATCTATCTCTTTCTTATAACTTTCCCACTGTTTGACAAATTTTCAGGACATTTCTCCAAAAAAAGTGCCCACCCAATTCTAGTTATGCATGAAATGTTTTGAGGTGATCCGTCAACTGGGTGCTGAGAAAAAGTAGGGTCTAAAAAGTGTGTTTCCCATGTTCATTCCCATAGGGATTTTAGACACGAATGCAGCTGAACTGCTAGATGCAATTACACCAAATTTGGCAGAAAGGTAGCTCTTTGTCCAGAAAGAGACTTTTTTTATTTGGTGAAAGTCTGTTCAGTGGAATTTGAGATATTTAAAGGATTCCAAATGTATATATCTAGAGGTGTGATGCCTCCACGGATATGGACAATCTCGTGCAGAGTTCTGATTGGCTGCCAACACTTCAACCAGGAAGTGTTGGCAGGCAGTTTGGGATTTGGCCTTAGCCAAATCCCCCCAAAAATACATTAAAGAAAAGGTGACTGGGTAGGCATACCATGACCCCCTAGCACTGGTGCTGGCACCCATAAGGGACCCTGGAAGGGCAGAAAAGCATTTTTTTGCCATAAAAACACAAGTATTCTTGAATTTGCTGATTTTTTTAAAAAAAAAGAAGCGCAGACTCTCATGCTTGTTTACACTTTAGTCCCTAAATGGGCCAGGTCCCAGGGGAATGTTTAAAAATAAGGAGGGGGTTCACACAGCCCCAAACCTGCTGGGTCTTCAGACTCCCCGGGACGACCACCTCCTGGGGCATTAATTATACATTGGAGTGGGAACATGCGGCCCCCCTCCTGAGACTCTTAAAATCCCTGGGGATGACCAACTCCCTGGGGCTTTATTACATAAAATGATAAGTGGCCACTTGGCCTCCCTCCTGGAGCCATTAACGGCCCTGGGGACCAACACTCCTCAGGGCCAGCTCTCTGTCTCCTGAGGTGACCACCCTGTGGGAGATAGCAATTTGCTTTTCAGGTGATTTGACAGCTCTCGCCAAGCGAGAGGAAACAGTAACTCTGCTCCCAGCTGGCTTGAGTAAGAAACCTGCTCCCACTTGCTGGGATCCGAATCATCATCTGTTTTTGTGCCCAAGAAAGGATTGTGCCTGCATGCAGGAGAGAGAAACTGGGAATGAGACGCCATTAGATGACCGTCACAGTTGATTGCAAAAAGACGCAATGTGGTCCATTTCTGTGCGAACTTTAAAGGAAGCAGCTCTTTTCACAGATTTTTTAAATTGGCAGTGGTGCAGCGCTCTTCAAGCTATATGTTGAACCAACTGAGAGCTGAAAGGAATCATTAAAGAAAATATCGCTGGCATGGTGAAAATCATCAAACCAAAGTACAAATAGGTTTCCATTTAACCAACTGCAAGCATTCTTATACCCTTTGTAAAAGCACAGCCCTACTGGCGCGAATCGTGCCATCCACATTTTAACCTGCCTCTTCTCGCCTACAACGTGCACAGTTATTTCTCTATTCAATCAGATAAACCAGTCCATGCCATGAAGAGAATCCCACAAACCACCTTGGGAATCGAAAGGCGTCTGCATTACACAACACATGGACATTCGCTTTTAATTAGGTTTTCCCCAGTAGAAATGTTATTTGAATTGTCTTACTACTGGGCCTCAGTTTCTCTTTTCCCCTTTTTTACACAATGTAGATGCTAAGGTTGTCTTAGTAGCTGCTTTGTTTGTCAATTAGGACTGGTGTTATAATGTTTAGATAAATGTATCACACTTCATATATTGTTTGTTACATCATATTGTTTCATCACAAAGTTTGTATGTTTTTGTTTTATTTGTTGCCTTAATATGTTGTTGGGGTTCGGGAATGGTAGAGACCGTAGGGAGAGAGTCAGACACCTGCAGTAAGGATTTTAACGAAGGTTTTATTTTTAAGTAAGCCTTTCTTCTTCTACTAGACAGTCTCAACCGGGCGAACTCGTCCGGTTCCGTCTTGACGCCTCCGGGGAAGATGGGGTGTTCCAGGGTGCTTGTCAGTATCCTGGCGACCCACCCGTGACATATGTATAATTTGTTCTTGATTGAAATGTATCCACACTTACCTGACCCATGATTAAATGTGGAGGAAAGTGCCCAGACCGAAGTAGCAAATAAATGCTTATCGTCCATATTAATTACATTGATGGCCTTTAGTCTGTTAAATTGGTTTAACAGCATTTAAATGTGATCGCAAGGACAACCCCCCCTTTCTCTTAGTTGCATGCAGAGAGCAGCATTTTTGTCTGCTCCCTATGTGCATGAGCAATACCAGCTCCCGCTGGAAGCCGGGATCCTAGTGGAACTGTGGGGCCATTGGGTCTAACGACTACGGTTCCCAACGTAACACACTGGGAGCCCTGGGTGGGCTCCAGGACGCGCAGGAACAAGAGGCCCGGTTCCATGGGATGCAGCCCTGGGGACCAAAATCAGCTGAGAATGGGTGTCACACAGCCTCCCTCCCACAATAATATTTGGGCTGGCCCCAGGGAATGAGAGTATCAGGGCTGAAATCGGCCCTGGGACAGGGGCTGCATGGCACCTCTCCCCTTCGAAAATTGACTGGGCCCTAGGAGATGGTGTCCTTGGGTCCAAATTGGCTCAGGGAGGAGGGCTGCATGGCCCTCTTCCCCCATTGGCTGTGCCCTGGGAGATGGGGCCCCCAGGGCCATAAATGGCCCAGGGAGGGGGTGTACAGTCCCTCCTCTAAAAGAAATAGGATCCTAACGTCCTGGGCTTGACAAAGGCAAAGCAAGCATGTTTTCTTGACAATTCCATACTTAGAAAGGATCTGACATCCTTGGTGGAATTTAATGCCTGGCCAATCTACTGGAGCACAATCTGTATTGGCTGTGACGATTGGCTTCTTTCTCGCCCTCTCCTGGTGAGAACAGAGTCCATGGTTCTCCCTTTAAATTACTATGAGTATGCAAATGTGCAAATCACTTTGACGCTTCAACCATTTGGGCCCCCACCATAGTAGTATGCAAAGGTCTTCCCGCCTTTTGCCAGGAATACGGGCAGCTTAACAAGAGGCCCCCAGGCGTTTCCAACTGATTTTGGTACGGCATTCTTGATGCCGAGGAAAATGAGGATCTCTCCACCAAACAAAAAAGTACTTCCTTCATATAGTTAAGAATAAGTATCCTTCTTTGGTGGAGATTTAACTTGTTGTAGTCTTTTTGTCTTCTTTATAGGAAGATTCATATTATCTGAAATTTCTGGATAAAGATGCAAAAGGAACAATCACATTGTGAAAATGCACACAAGGTCACTTGTGACATTTCCTCAGGATCTATTACACAGATGTAGTTTAGAATACACACTGGACATTTGCCGAAAGAGTTAGCACTTAGCAATTTTACAGCAGAAAGTACTTCACTTTTGATACTTTATGCAAAACTATGGCCCCTTGTTGAATAAAGGAGCATGTGCGGTTCTGTTGTGGCCCAGTCACTCACATAGCTAGTGACACACCCACACATGCACCCATTTACACACCCGCTACCAGATATACTCAGACAGTGATGCATCTACTAACAGACCCTCTCAGACACTGACACACACACTCTCAGACCCACTCAAATAATCATGCACCCACTTGCACACCCATTGAGGAACTCACACACTGACTCACACACCCACTGAGACTCTCATGCACTGACTCACACATCTACTGAGACACTGAAACACACCAGGTCACTGAAGACATTCCTTCCTGGTCCATTACACAGTTGCATACTAGAATATGCATCACACATTTACCCAACCAGATAGCACTTACTAATTAACTAGTTGAAAGTACTGCAGTTGGGTACGCATTTTGTGCAAAACTGCAGACTCTTCTTGAATAAAGGAATAGGCAAGCTTTGATTCCCCTCCAATCACTCACAGAGCTACTGATACTCCCACTCAGACACTGAGGTAAACACATATACACCCATTCTCCTACTGTGCCATCCACACAGCTATTCACAAAGTCCCTTAGCTTCTCATATAGCCACTCACACACACACAGATGTTACAGAGTTGCACTTGATTAGAGACCACATTTTAAAAACCTTAGAATTTTACTGACAAAAAACAATGGCTACATGGATGTTATAGTTAGGAAATGGAATATAAAAAAATACACATTCACTGAAAAAAGCAAAGGTTACAGGGACATTATAGTTAGGATCAGATTTCACTCATAACAAAACAGTGAAATTCAGCAGATATAGTGACCTGGAAGTGAGTCTGCCAAGATCATCTATCGAATTGCTCTGAAAGAACTCCACAGCATGATTAGGGTAGCCAGAAGACAGTACTTGGCTGATTGCATTTATAGGGCTTAGAACTCAACCAAGGATGTGTTCAAAGTTGTCAATTCCTTTCTCAAACCCAGTGCTGTGGAGTCCACTGTGCAACCTTCAATTTCCTTGTGTGAAAGTATCCCCGTGTTCTTCGACAATAAAATTTAGGAAGTGTACAAATCTTTCTCAGGCCCGACGGTGATGGAGTAACGTGACTAGGGAGTAGCTGGAGTTATAGAACTGTCTTTTTGTGACGTTTTCCTACATCTCCCAACAAGACGCCCTGATAATCCTTGTCCCCAAAACTTTTGAATGTGTTGGCACGCTACCTGTCATACACTCTGACGCACATTTGGAACTCCTCCCTGATGACCGGTACTTTTACAGATATCTGGAAACACGGTACTATTGTCCGGCTAAGGAAAAAACAGAATGGGGATCCTGGGGATCTGACCATATATAGGCCCATCTATTTGCTACCGCACCAGCAATGATGCTGGAAAAATTGGTGCAGAGGCAATTGTCCAGCTTTATTGAGAGGGAGGGCATCTTGCATGATACCCAATCAGGTTTCAGGTCAGGATTTAGTATGGATACAGCCCTCCTGGAAGTTGCAGAGCAAGTTAGACAAGTAGCAGATTCAGGGTCATCTGCGATGGTGGTGCTCCTGAATCTGTCTGCTGCATTTGATACAGTCGACCAAACTTTGCTATCTGAGAGACTGCAGGAAATTGGCATTGGAGGTATGGCTCTGGCGTGGTTGAAGTCCTACCTGGCTAGGCGCACACAGAAGTTCGCACTCTAACCATTTCTATGTAAGCCAAAACAGCTCTGGTGTGGAGTCTCCCAGTTGTCAGCACTAAGCCCTCTTCTGATTAATTTGTAGCTAGCTCCTCTTTTCACCCTGATAGCCAACTGGGTGATAAAAGCGATCTCCTATGCGGATGATACCCAGTTGTTTGTCACTTTTATAGAGGAGACTGAGGTCGCCTTTGAAAGCGTCAAGGGGCGCCTGAAAGATATTGCGTTGTGGATGAACAACAACAAACTCAAACTCAATGCAGGAAAGATAGAGGTGATGTTCTTCAGGGAAGAGTCGCCTCCAGCTCCGGAACTCTGGTGGCCTATTGAAATGGGTCCCCCACCTTTACCGGCAGACTGTATAAAAAATCTGGGTGTAAAGTGGGAGGCTGAACTTTCTTTTTTGGCTCAGATACGTCAGGTGACCGAGACTTGCTTCTGTCAACTGAGAAATCTGAAGACATTTCTACATCTTCTGCCTGAGGAGTGCCGGAAAAGCATAGTACATGCCTTAGTGACATCTAGGCTGGACTATGCAAATGGCCTTTACCTGGGTCAGCCTGATTACTTGATTAAGTGCCTGCAGATGGTGCAAAATGCAGCTGCAAGACTAATTGGGCGAGTGCCCTTTCGCGTCTCTCCCCATCTAAAAGCTCTTCATTGGCTCCCAGACTCAAAAATAATTTAATTTAAGGCCTTGACGCTGACATTCCGTGCCATGCATGGCAACTGCCCTAGATACCTAAAACACAGATTACGTGGTTAGCAACAGTCCAGACCCTTGAGGTCCAATTTGCAAAATTTACTGTGCATCCCCCATTTCAAAAAGGTGCGAATGGGGGGCAGGTCTTTTACTCTCAGCACAGCAAAACAGTGTAACTCCGTGACAAGTCATTTCCGCACCATAGAAACAGAGTCCCTCTTCAGGAAAATGGTAACAATTTGGCTCTTTAGGACACACTGAGGGCCCAAGGGCCTAATCTGAACTGTCCAGCGCTGTACTACCATTCACTTAGCGCTGGGACAGCTCAGTTTGAGGTAGCTGTTGCGCTTTATAAGTGTCTGTACTATTATTATAACCTGAGCTAAGTATAACTGATGCCCCAGCAATGCACTGCTTATGACCTCACATATTATATCACTCATGACATGGACAGTGACACCACTGATGACATCACTGATGACATCATTCACAGAATCACTCATACCCCATACAACCTCTCATACACCCACTCAAACACCCATACAACCACTCACATACCCATTCACAGACTCATACACGTACTCACACGCTCACTCATTCATAGAGGCGCTCACACACCCATTCACTCACCCTTATCGCAACTCACAAAACTGCTCACTCACTCACCCACACAACTACTCACATACCCATGTACACATCTCTAAAACCACATACACAGCCACACACTCACCCATAATGATATTTATAACCTCACTTATTCTCACATACAGCCACTGACAGAGCCATTCACACACACATATACCAACCCACTCACCAAAACAGCCATTCACGCACCCAATCATGCAGACATACAGCCACTCAGACACAGAGACAGTCACCCATATTGCATACTCACAGATCCACTCACTCACCCATACAACCACTAACAGAATCACTCACTCACCCATACAGATACTTACGTACCCACTCACTTAGTCATACAGAGACTAGCACTTGCACTCTCTCACCTCTACAGTAACTGAAACAAGTGCACACTCAGCCATACAGCCCTTCTCACGCTCACTCACTAACCCATACAGCCACTGACACACACTCACTCATCCATACAGATACTCAGACAGCCCCTCACTCACCATACAGCCACTTAGACACCCAGTTACTCACACAGTCACTCAGTCATCCATACAGCCACACACAAACCCACTCATCCACCCATACAGCCACTCACTCACAGAGCCACTCACTCACCCATATAGCCACTCATACACCCACTTGCTCACCAATACAGTTACTCACACAACCACTCACTGACCAATACATCTACTCACACACCCAGTCACTCACCAGTAAATCTACTCACACACCAGCTTATTCACCCATACAGTCACTCACACACCCTTTCACGTAACCAAACAGTCACTGAGACACCCATTCAAATACAGATATACACACAGTCATACTGCCACTCACATAATACATCTTAGAAATAGAATCATCATTAGTAGTAAACAAAGTATACTGATGTTATGCTGTGTGAATAATCTGTTGTATAACTGTACCATGTCTTTTTATGATATTAATTTATCGAATAAAAGTAATTTGACTGACTGACTGACTGATTTAATGTTTTTGGAACCTCAGTAAATATGTTTAACACTCAGTTTTAGAAAACACTCACAATCACTGTATTATATCATCAGTGATGTAATTTGAGATGTCATCAGTGATATCACTGACCATGGCATGAGTGATGTAATATTTGAGGTCATAAGCAGCAATTTGTAGGGGCATAAGTTATAGGTAGCTCAGGTAGCTATAGCTGAAGAATTTCACAAGTGAAATCGGAGCATAACTATAATGTCATTCAAGCGGGTGTGCTGTGCAAAGCTGATGTTTTGGAAAACATTCTCACTTAGACATGTGCGCTTCAAGTGGAGAGATTACTATGGTTTGTCTGGTGGCTGAGAAGCCATCTAAACATCTGTAAGTATAGTGTCTCGGTTGTTAACCAAGGGATATTTACACAAACCCAGTGTGTATTCTCTGTGCAGGCAGACACACTCTGCCTAAGCCTAGGCAATCACCTATCACTCCCTGCGATATGTGTAGGGGATGTCCACTTCCATATGATTAGTCATTTGGCTAATAAATGACCTAAAACAAGAAACCGGTCTATGGCTCCGTGTTTTTTGTCATAATGGCACAGCCCCAAAATGCATATTTCCCAGGTATGCACCACTGGGTGCCCTGTACAATGTGCCAGGCAGTTTTTGCCCTTGTACCAATATTAGTGTAAAGATGAGCAAGTCCATAGCATGTGGGAGAAGTCAGTATCAAATCAGTATTAAAGCTGTGAAGGCTGCCAATGAGGAGTCCTCTGCAACCAATAAACCAGCCACCTCTAAATGAACAGGCATGTAATAAGGAGATCTGTCACACACTGTGGGTCAATTGGTCAATCTAGTCCATGGCTGCAGGTCCCAAATATCTATATATTACGGCCACTTCTTTACATCTCACAAAAACTTTCAGATAAGGAGTGATAGCTAAAGCGCTCGTCTCTGCACATCTCACCACTTTTTCCCCCTCCAACAATTGCATCTCAGCCTCAGAACTATATACTAGGGGGTGAGGTAGATGCACTTAGATGTTGCTCTGGATTGAGTCACTTTTGTGGCATAGCCACATTGCAATCCTTTTGGTATTTACTAAGCCAATCAAAGCCACTTGGCATTGTTTAGTAAATACAAAGCAACACACAGCAGCACATAGCGCTGGGTGGAGCATAGATGTTCCCATGCATCCACCCATGGATTTTGGTGCATTCCCATATTTACTAAAGCTAGTAAACATGCTAATGTGTCAAACTGCTACCCAGTGAAGCTTTACAAGGAGAAATATCTTTATTTATCCTTGTTAATTCCTATTTTTATGTGTGCTGCATTCTGAAGAACAATCTGCTTGTCAGGATTGTTTTTGTGCAGGAAGATGTACTTTCCTGCTCAAATACAATCCTGCCCGTAATACAGGTAACCTTTCACCATGGTGAAAGGAGGTTTGCATAGGCCTTAGTCAGCTCACAGTGTGTCAGTGCTAGGATACGCCAGAAAAGGACAATTTCTGTGTAAATAAAGAACATTTCTAAAGCCTCCCTTTCACGTAATCACATGTGCTTCATTTGAGCTTTCATATCAGCTGGCACATGTTGAAATATCTGTACTGTTCTTCTACAGGTATTTTTTTGCGTGAATTAAAAAGAAATTGACATCCTACAGTATTTCTTTTAGTACTCCCTGAACCCAAGGTCACCTGTGGCATTTCGTGCATAATCATAAATTTGGAGCATTTCACAGATAATTCTTTTTCCTGCAGATTTTAACAAAAAACACATTTAGTTTCTAGCTCAAATAGATCAAAGTGAAACATTTTGCCCGTACACTGCTAAATGTTTTAAAAAGAACATATATTTAGGTGATACTATCACAAAATGTGCTGAACTTAATTTACTCAACATTGCCTCCTAATTTAGGACTCCCTGCCACATAATTCCAGTGGTGCTGTCTCTAACTCTAATAAGATTGTAACTTATTTCACTTTACAACATCCTCTCACTTTGTATTGAAAGAAAGAAAAGTAAATAACTTATTAATTTAAAAAAAATAAGCAGCAATTTGTCAGAAGACTTAGCCTGACATTTAACCTGTCTTGGAACATGTAGCAAATGTAACAAGTTAAAAAGCAAAATGTAAAAGCATTTTTATTGCTCGTTAACATTCTGACCTCCTGTATGTCTACACTGTGCCAGCGGCCTTGGTAATTTTGGGGTGGCAAAGATTAATATGGGCTGCCCCAGTCCTCAAATAGCTCCCAGTGGCTAAAACCCTGCGCACCTGCCCAGCTTTCCTGTCAATTGAGAGGCAAGTTTGCATAAATTATGTACTCACGTACAAAACGCTCATTTAATACTGGAATTAATGACATTAAGCTGCATGGTGGACAATTATAGGCTAGAAAACTGTAGCACACTGTTATCAAAAGACAGTAGTGCGAGAGAAAAATATAAAGAACAAGCATTTGCAATGCAAATTGGTCTCCCATTTTTTACAGTTAGAGCTATTGGCATTGTAAATGACAATGTCTTTTACCTATATGTTTTGGTTTGGAGGGTAGTGTAGTTGATGTATGAACAAAGACACAGCAGCACTGCCTGGAGGTCTTAGACTGAAGAATTACCACTGGGACTAGAGAAGCAGGTTGCAGCACTTTGTAGAGGACTTAGAATGGGGAATTAACGACGGAACATGAGAAGCAGCTAGCAGCAATGTCTAGAGGACTCAAAATGAGGAATCACCACTGGGACCAGAGAAGCAGCTAGTAGCACTGGCTAAAGGACTAAGAATGAGGAATTACCACTAGAACTAAAGAAGCAGGTGGCAGCACGGTGAAGATGACTAAACATTAGGAATTACCATTGGGAACAGAGACACAGGTGCAGCACTACCTAGAGGACTGAGAATGGGGAATTACTACTAGGAACAAAGACACCGCTGCAGCACTCAGATACTGTTGAAACATTTGAGCAGTGTTAAGTACAGGTCTGTAAACTGGCAGCACACGACATGCAGCTATATAACTTCTACTGAACAAACTAGTGCAACTAGGAGAATAGATAGAAGAGTGATGGAGAAAACCAAGAGGTACTATTGCATTTACAAGGAAAGAGAGTCAACTGGACACAAAGACACCTAGATGGTTGCAGGAAGACATTGCTCTAAGTTACAATGAACAAAAAAAGAACATAGGAGTCAAATATGACAGAGCACCTTTGTGAACATAGTGGAAGTGCAGTACAGAGATTGTTTATAGTAAAAGTTGAAAGACATAGTAGCTCTCCCTCTAGGATTGCAATAAGCTTTTCTTCTATGAATAATAAAACAATAATAACCTCCAAAAAAGAGTTAGAGACTTGTGGTATCACTCATGGGAGTGAAATATTTATAGTCTCTTTTGCAGCTAGTAAAACTGGGGGATTAGTGAAATGGAGTAGAACTGAAAAAATGCACCCCTCTCTCGCCCATTTACAACACAGGACTGGGGAGTTTTAAATCATTCTGAGAAGTCTGGTTAGCCGTGTGGCCTGAATTAACAAATCACGACAAAAAGAATAGTCTGTTCGAATGTGATGCTGCTGTGAATAGAGAAATTACTTTGTCACAGGAATTAAAAAACATGTGATAAAATCTAGATATAGAGAATGATTTTACAGTGTGTTTGTAAACAATTGGGTAGTTCAGTTTAAAAAAGAAGTTTTTTTTAACAGTGAGCAGCAGTGAAGCAAGATGAGAGCGGGTGGTGGTGAGAAAACTTGCAACTGGTGCTGATCGCAGGGGTGTGCGTAGGGAGCAAGTAGGGCAGGGGACACACACATTTTCAACAGTACTAAAGATTTTCCCATCAGCCTGCAAGAATGCTCCCAGGGCTGCCTGCATAATTTTATTTTTAAACAGCACTAGAGTTGTTATAATGTGGTGGCACTGGGGTTTCACCAGCAATCTCTTCCTCACCTAGCAAACAGTGGTTTCTCTCAGTCTGGCTCTGTTCCTTTACTTCCCTCCAAATAGGCAGTGAAACTGCATTATCATATTTGATCTTGATGCACCTCTGTGCAGCATTCCAGCTCACTTCATGGCAATCATCCATAAGGTCAGTTACATTCCCTGAGAGCGCTCACGACCCCAAACAAAGGCATATGGAGACAAGATGATACTGCTGGCCTCTTCCACTGGGTGGGAAGCCAAATCAACTGATGTTGACACAGCACTGTGCATCCTGTGCTGGGCTTGCATTTAAGACCTTGACAAACTCTCAGAGTTGTAGTCTTTGGAACTAATTGAGGGGGGGGGAAAGCCCAGGGATGGAAATCCTTTGAATGTTGTTCTGCACATCGGAGAAGATTGATGAGGGGGCCAACATTAACACTAACAACAATACCAGGTGCCTGAAGTGTGGCTGCATCCTGCAGATGTTATCAATGAGCTTATAAGCTATGAAACTTTAAATTTTTGTTCAATAAGTTTATTAGTTTTAAAAAGTATATACATAGATAAATATAATAAAAGTGATACAAGGGATGAAAATACATCAAAAAGATAAAATAGCAATTGGCCTAGTCACCAATAGTTTGTTCAAAACGTATTCGTCAATATGATGGAAGAGAAAGAAGAGCAGAGCAAAATACTATAGGAGCCATCCAATGCATCACATATGATAAAATATGATTTATAGAAGAAGAAGGAAAAGAAAGAGGAATAGATAAAAAGCGTGAAAACCAGATAGTGAGGGAAAGAAGTAGAAAGAAAAAGAAAAGAGAGGAAAGAAAGGAAAGGAAAGGAAGGATCTACTGCAGTGCTACATAAATAAAATAAATTAAAAACATTAAACAGACACCTCAAAGGGATATTGATCAACCAATCCTTTCGCAGCCATCGCCATATAAGTATCCAAAGCTCTCCAGACACCATTGGAAATGTTCGGGGAGAGATGAGCCTCTGTAACCGAGGAATGGGCACTCCGTAAAAAGGACACCCATGCCCACCAAGTATGATATGATATAGAAGAAAAGGATTTCCATTCCATAAGAACTCACTTTAAAAGCTACAGACAATAGAATATCCAGTAATTGCAATTCTAAGGAATCCAAGGGCAGAGGTACTCGGGAGGACAGTCGACCCAACATAATCATGGGGAAGGAGAGCTGGAATTGAATGTTAAAAATTAGCATGAGATGTTTATGTATTAAATCCCAATAACGTCGTAAAAGCGAACATTCAAAAAACATGTGTGTGTAATCCCCAGGAGACAACCCACAACACCAACAAAGATCATCCTCCTGCAGGTGTAGAGCATGTAATCTGACTGGAGTCCAATGAAGGAGATTGATGGAAACATTTTTTGATTGAATTAAGGAAGGGGCAATTTTATTACGAAGAGAAAGCTTCCCAAACAACTGCCAAGTCTCTAAAGATATATGATCAGTGAGATCCTGCTCAAAGTGACGTGACCATTTTTGTTGTGTAACAGTAACCGAGACAGAGGGAGTTGAAGATAAAAATGTATAAATATTAGAAGCCACATGACCAGATTTAAGCCATAAACGCAATGACGTAATAGTAGGAGAATTTGGGACCAAACACAGTTTAGAAATAGCCACCTTTATTTTTTAAGAAAGTATAAAAATCGAGATTAGTGAAAGAGAATTGTTGGGCTAAGGAACAAAAGGGTAATGGATACTTGTTGGAATCATAGAGATGTCTGACCAACGTAACGCCTTTAGAAGGCCAATAGATCATCAATGTAGGATCCATAATAAGTTTGATTCTAGGATTACGCCACAAGGAAGACCACCTTGATTTATAGATTGGGGTAGTAACTTTTTTATCAATGAATCTGACTGCCGTAATGGTGTCCAGAATGATGGTACGGGAAAACGGTATAGATAAAGTGGAGGAAGTTAAAAATGAGGAAGGTGGCAAGGGAAAAGAAAGATCCTGTTCAATCAACATCCAGGAAGGTGTATGACCAGGGATAGAAGAAAACCAAAGAGCCCCCTGCGAAGCTAAAAAGGCAATTTGATATTTCTCCCAGTCAGGAAAGTTACAACCACCTCTATCATAAGGTTTTCTCAAGTATTTATATGCAAGTCTAGCTCTCTTATCATTCCAAAGGAATTTAGAGGTGAGGGAATCAATTTCATGAAAGAAGGAAGAAGATAATTTAACAGGAAGCATAGAAGACACGAAGTTAATGATAGGTGTGATCATCATTTTCAAGGTTTGGAGACGACTCCACCAAGAAATATGTTTAGGAGACCAGGTATCCAGAAGATGACGTATTTTAACCAGAGTCTGCGCCTCATTGTAAGCCACTGTGTCATAAAGAGTACCAAAGAACCAGATCCCCAAATATTTAAGGTGTTTAGATTGCCATTTGAAACCAGCTGTACCCATATGTGCTGGGAAACAATACGCATTTAAGGGAAACATTTCCGTTTTATCTTTGTTGAGGGTATAACTAGACACATTAGAGAAAAGGGCGATAGTATCCGAAATGGCGGGAATAGCCAACACAATGTCATCAGAAAAAATGAGGACATCGTCTGCATATGCAGCTGTATTAATACAATTTGAACCGGATTGAGATCAATTAATCTAAGGAGCGGATCAATGGAAAGTAAGAATAAAAGCGGGGATAAGGGACAGCCTTGTCTAGTGCCTTGACGAAGATTAAAAAACGCCGACGTAGCCCCATTAACTCTAATATTTGCCCTAGGTTGGGCATAAAGAGACATAACCATATTAATAAAAGAGTCCCCAAGGTTATGAGCTCGAAGAACAGCATGTGGGAAGGGCCAGGAGACTTTGTCAAAAGCCTTCTCGGCGTCAAGGGCCAGAGCAGCCGCTGGCAGGTTAGATCGCTTCGCAGCACCTAAAATGTGACAAAAGGTACGGATGTTGTCCCTAGCAAGCCTACCCTTATCAAAGCCCGTTTGAGAAGGATGAATAAGATTAGGAATATATGATTCCAGAGGTTTAGCGAGTATTTTGGCAAAAATCTTTGCTTCCATGTTAAGAAGGGAAATAGGGCGATAATTCTTGGGGTCAGAGTGATCCTTGCCTTCTTTTGGAATCACCACAATAGTAGTGTCTGCTGCTGATCCCGATACTGAACCATCTTGAATAAAAGATATTTAAGATGAGGAACAACAGAAGGGAGAAAGGTTTTATAAAACATAATAGGAAAACCGTCCGGACCGGGGGCCTTCCCCGACCGTGTAGCCGTGATTGCATTAATTATTTCTTCGGAGGAGATAGGTCTACCCAATTTTTCTCCATCCTCTGTCGAAACCGATTGAATAGGAATATTTTGTAAAAAGACCTGACACTGTTCAAAAGAGGATTGATTAGTAGGAGTATATAATTTATCATAAAATTCACGAAAAACTTCAAGAATTTCCTTTGTCTGGAATTTTTTAGTACCAGAATTGTCAGAAATCGAAGATATCTGAGAAGATTTAAAATGAGATTCCTGGTACTTCAACGTTGCAGCTAGAATTCTACCAGCGCGATTCTTCAACAATAAATGCTTAGATTTTTGGGCCTGAACCCCAATATGCGCTCACTTGGTAAAAGTAGAATTATAGGAATACTTCAAATTCTTAATGGTTTGTAAAATTTGTGTATCTTTAGAACGACGAAAAAGAAGTTCTTGTTGTTTAATATTATCCTGCAAATCTTGCAATTCTCTTTTTAATATCAGTGTTTCTCTTCGCCATACATTTAATGATTTGACCTCTAAGTGTACATTTAAAAGCATCCCACAAAACTATTGGGGAACTAACTGAGCCTTCATTATCAGAGAATACATTTTTAATTTCTTCCTGTACAGCCAAAACTTGAGGTACATCATAAAGAATTTCAGTATTCAGTCTCCAGGAACGAGGTTCTTTTTTAGGAGCCAGATTTAAGAGAGAAAAGGAAACAGCAGCATGGTCAGAAACAAGAATAGGATGGATATGCGGGGAAGACGATGATTGCAAAAGAGATGAATGAACTAAGAGATAATCGATACGAGAGAAGCTAGAATGAGGAGAGCAAAATAAAGAAAAATCACTGCCATTAGGATTATGAAGTCGCCAAATATCCTGAAGATTAGCCAAAGAGCACATATTTAACAGTTGTTTGTGAGCTCTAGGAGGACGGAATGAGAAAGCCGAACTTCTGTCTAACAAGGGGTCTAATGGTAAATTAAAGTCGCCTCCAACTATAAGATTACCGTTATGTGGTGTATCAGCTAGTTTTTTAGAGATCGCACGCCAGAATGAAGGATCATCATTGTATGGAGCATAAATATTCAAAACAAAAAGATCCACAGTCCCATTAGAAAGTCTAGACAACAACCAATGACCTTCAGAATCATGTTCAGCAGAAATCACCGATAAACCAGAATTCTTAGAGATTAACGTTATCACACCGTTCCTTTTGCCCAATGCATCAGAACACATCACATCAAAGACCCACTCCTTCCTCAACAACAAAGCCTCTTTATAGGATACTTTCGTTTCTTGAAGTAATACCAAATCTGAAGATAAGGATTTACAATAGTTCAAGATTTTTGATCTTTTCTCCGGATGGTTTAATCCTCGGACATTAAGGGACACAACATTCAGACCAGGCATAATTCCACAAGACCACTAAATCCGTAAGACATTGATAGAAAATGAAACATGTCACAAAACAAGCCAAACACATAAAGATACGCCAAAGGCACCACAAAAGAGAAGCTCCAACAGAAGATCCAGGAAAGAAGAGAAAAGGAGAGAAACGAGAGAGAAAGGAAAAAGAGAAAAGTAAAGATAAGAGAAAGAGAAAAAGAGCAAGACCCACCAGGGGAGGTCTATAAAGGACCAAATTCATACCTGGGGAGACATGGAAGGGCGATCGAGAGGGGCAGCCAGGAGAGACATAGCGAAAGATCAATAAACCCCCAATTAATATGAGTATAAGTTTAAAGGCTTAAAAGATCAGAGCAACTAGGAACCAATGTACAAAATGGGTTATTAAAACAGAGTAAAACCAAGATACAAAGTAAAAAGCAATTGCAAATGAAGCAAGCTTACATTAGAACGAAGCATATCTCTATATCAAACATCTGTATATGTAAAATGTGAAAAACACTAATAATGTTATGCTAAAAATCAACATGAATAAATATGAGCAAGAAACCACAGTAAACATATGGGAACATGAAGGTCAACATGTTCAACACATTATGAAGTTAGAGAAGTTAGAAGCTATACATCTAACATACTAAGGAGAACTAGAGAATTCATCAGCAGGCAGGGTAGAAATATAAATATGAAGTCGAATAATATCTCTCATATAGACAACAGACAATGTAAAGTTCATTCTCATATCTGTCCAAACCAGTGAACGACAAAAATGAAACACATATAAAAACATAGTGAAGAAGTCCAGCATACATGAAGAGGAAAGGCTATGAACGTATCTATACCTAAAAGAGAAAAGAAAAGGGTACGGAAGGAGACAAATGTGAGAGGACGGAAATGTAAATAAAAAATATAGCAATATTATGAAGCACGAACCCTTCAAAAGAGCAGAAAAAAGAAGGAAGACACAGGAATTAAGAAGCACAAAAAGGAGGGAAATATAGCAGTATGGGACGACACATCAAAAGAGAAGCTGAACAAAACAAAGAAATACAAGCAGTGGTCAGGAGGACCAGTAACATATGGCTCGAAAACATAAAATAAAGGAATAATAGAAAGAGGAAAAACAAGAGGAGAAGGACCCAATACAAATCAAAATTACAAGGTAAGATATGGAAAATACACAGATGAGGGATAAAAAGAGAGAAATAAAGAACAAAAAAGAAACACAAGAAAAACAACAACAAAATCTTATAACCAGTTAATTAAAACTATAATGAAATACATCTCTATGTCTAATAAGAGAAACATCTTAGTAGGTGCATGTGAAACATGAAACTATAACGACTTACATCTCTATGTCTAATAAGAGAAACATCGTAGCAGGTACACGTGAAACATGAAACTATAACGAATTACAACTCTATGTCTAATAAGAGAAACATCCTAGCAGATACATGTGAAACCTCTGATATAGCAAACATATTAAAATCAAGAACCAGAAGAACCAGGAGCAGGAGAAGAGTCCATCTGAGACTCAAGCTGATTGTCCAGAAAGGAGGAAAGATCTGAAGGTTCATCAAAAATCCTCGAGCGACCCTTAAAGGTAATACGAAATTTTGAAGGGCCAGCAAAGGAGAAAGGGATGTTCATGTCAAAAAGACGCTTGCGTAAGTTAAGAAAACTTTTCCTTCGAATGACAGTATCTCTAGCAAAGTCTTGCGATATAGTAATGCGATGACCTTCCCAATTCACCGCCTTGATCTTCCTCATATGAAACAAAATTTGTTCTGAGTGTTGATGACGCATCGGTTTAAAAATTACCGCCCTAGGCTGTGTAGAGGATTTGGATCGGAAAGTCGGCACACGGTGAGCTCGTTCAATTTCAAAATCTTTCTGAAAAGAAATTTGGAGGGTAGATGGAATCCACTGATATGGGAACTCTATCATAGAGGAGGCTGACTTTTCCGCTTCTTCCGGTAATCCAAAAACCCGTAGATTGCTTCTCCGATTTCGATCTTCCTGTTCAGTAAGGTCTCTCCTCAATGCCGCCATGGAGCGTTCCATTTGATGCAGAGACTTAGATTGTCGTTGCGCAGTGTCCTCCACATTACCAATCTGTGACTCTGCATTAGTAACACGAAGAGACAACACTTTGAAATAATTGCGTATAGCCGCCACTTCTACTTGCAATAAGTCTGTATTCGTCTTGGAAGATTGCGCAATATCATGTACATCGTTCAGACGAGACAAAATGGTGTCCAACGTGGAATTAGTATCTTTTTGAGAGGACTCCGGAGTGGGAGATGTTTGTTTGAGCCTCTTCAAGGCACCCTTAGAGTCTTTTGCGTTAGGAGAAGGCCCCATGGTGTCAGCCATGGGGTATAGTTGAAGAGAATAACAAAAATTCCACAGTATAGTGTGAATGAACACAATTAGCATAAAATGGCGAAAAAATTACAGAGGTAAAAATGATAAAGCGCAAAGGCTCAGAAAATCCTCTGTAAAATAGAGCAAAGGAAAACAGACTCAAAAACTGGTGACATTAGGGCATAAAATGGCTGTCGCTAAAAAGAGAAAGCCAAGAAAACCATGGTGAAGGTTAAAGTAGCATCAGTCATAGCTAAACAGCCTCTCAAATGATGAACTAGGCAGTGAAACACCTCATCATGGAGCCCTGGGCAAAAAGACAGTGATATGGCATCGAGGTGAGGCAGAGTGCAGCAGATAGAGCATCAAAGCGCCGAAAAAGGGTATAAATAGTCACCGGTTGGGCAGGCTAGTACTATTATGAAGCCGAAGAAGAAGCAAATTGAGGAACATCACCTGTTTCCAGCAGAGAGCGCAGGTACCGGAGAATTGGCACAAGTTGCTGAAGTGAAAACGCGAACGACGCCACCAAAAACAAAATGGCGGTCGCTCGCGAAATCCAGTGAGCAGGGCTTCAGAATAAAAGAAAGACAGGTTCCTGTCAACGTAGAGTAATAAAAAAAACTGTCAGATTGATCACGGCATATTCCCAAATCGAAAATGCCGGTTTCAGAAGCAAGACGCCGTCTCTGGGGACCCAAAAATCGTCCTGACAGCCTCTGTTGCCCCAGAGTTCAGGCGCGATCCGCCATCTCACGGCGGCGCGCAAGCCACGCCCCCCCATGAAACGTTAAATAGATACAGGTTTGAGAATGCCCTGCTTTTGTCCAGCACCTATCACTAGATGTCCAGCTCTCTATATGGAATATTATGTTAGGATTCAAGCCCAAGGCTGGATACTAAGTCTCTGCAATTCGTTCCATTGCAACAGTTGTCCGCTTGTGTACTGCCGAAATGGATCAGCTAGATGCACCCTACAGCACGTGAGTTCTCTGTCAAATATAGGAAACCAAGGCAGACATCCTATGGATGACTTAAAAGAAAAAAGGTTGAAAGAAGTCTTAATAAGATATGAGCAGCTGTGTTTTTGCACTGATTTTAGACTTCACTGTGCTGTCCTTCATGTGCTTAACCTTGTATGCTGACAAGTGTTCTTTTGACAGATTTATTTGAATATTTATAGTTGTACCTGTATGCAAGATGGCAGTTATTAATTGCTTGGACCACACCCAATTTCATAGCAAAAAAAGGATACGCTCCTTGTGAAAGAGCCGTCACTCACAGTGAATTTAGCTAATGGCTGAAGTTGGGCCTATGCTTTAGTGGGCTCAATTAAAATATGAATGACTCACCGAAAGACCAATGAATGCAAAGTACTGGCTAAAAGTCCTTAACAATTGGTCATAAAGACGCACGCCATAAGTTTTCAGGTGTGGCATAATAAAGTCCTATTGATTTTAGTTATGCATATGTTATAGTTATAATTAGGTCTGGCATTTGCCAAGACCTTTTAATGTATAACATATTTACTCATAGGGCCCTCTTTGTTAGCCATGAAACTGAAAGGGTGCTTGAACTAAATGGTGGGTGTGGGGAAGAGTATGGCAGGCGGTGGTTGATGTTGAGGCAAGATAAAATGTTTGTAGGTGCTCAGGTGCTCAGAGCCACTGGCGGGGCATATTGCTGCTAACAGTGCCATTCCCCTCAGTGCTTGTGAGTGGCCCATTTCCTGCTGCTAGACCACATCAAAGTGGCTCCTATTTTTTTGTTTTATCCTTTGGTTGCTTCCCACTTTACAAAGCTCCAGGAACTTTGAAAAAACACAAATGAGAGTTTGGAATTCCAAGGACCTTGCAATTTCCCACACTGTTAACGTCATTATATGATTATTTGCGCATGTTTTAGGCTTCCTGTAAATAAAGTGGCCATTCACCATCTCAGTCAGATTTAGAAACTGTGGACGTGTTAGGGACTGAAACCTGCTCTGACCCGCTGCCATTTTTTCCCTGCTGCCAATCACCGGTCAACAATTTTGAGGGTAAAATGAAAAGCCTCGCATCTTGGGTCAGACTGCCACTTTGTAAGCACAGAGGGGAGTGAATTTCGTCCCTTCTGTCACATTAACACTCCAGCTCCCAAAATACCTCCCTGAAGGATCCCCCTTCATTATTACTTCTACTGAAATGTGAGCTTACTCACATCTTCCCATCTTCCCATCTTCTCATTCTTCCCATTTCATCTCCACACAGTCCCTTTCTGTTAGGTATAGTACCAGAATATCGTGAACTAACCATACTTTATAAAAAAAATGGTGTCCTAAATATTGTCTACAAAAATTGAGTCATTATTAGAAAATCTACATACAGTGGAAGTAGTATATATATATTTTGACCCCTTAAACGTTTTAGAATAGTCATTACAACATTTGGAAGTATTATTGAATTAATAGCAAATTAAGTGCAAAATTATCAGGTGTCATTACTTTTCTATTGTGTAACAAGCATACTAAATGCAAGGCCTAAGGTTAAGCATGCATATTGCACCTATATTGCTCGCGCTATTCAAACTAGTCACTCTGATATGGGCATAGATATCCGATAACTGTTGTATTATTGAAATCTATTCAGTCAATTTATTGAATGTGAGTCAATACCAGCAGTAGAGAGCAATGTGGGAGAACTGTGTGATTAAGCTAAGGGATATGTCTCAATTTTAATGTTTTTGTAAACATTTTCAGGACACTAGGTGTAAGGCAGACAATATTTTGATCGATGATATTCTGAGACACAACACCCTCTAAATTTTAGCTGGCAATATCGCATTTAACATCGCTGACATAATCAAAGGTAAACCATGATTATGAATCCCAATCGGTTTACAATTTATCAATCAAGCAGTGGTAACATGACTTTAATTCTCAAGGTCTTTCAGAGTTATTCCTTGCCTAAAGCAACCAGCATCATTCAGTTCAAAGGAAGTCCAGAGAGCTCAGTTTGTGAAACCTCGAAGGAATAATTGCCTGCAATTAGCTCAATTAATTGCATTAACATTTAGCATTGTCCCACTTTGAGCTTGTCAGCTCCTCTCCTGTGGACGTCTACACACTGAAAGTTGCCATTAACAGTTCAGTTTCCGGTTCTTTCATTAATACAAAAGTTATTGCTAGAAAGCGTGTCTTGTCCCTATTTTAACCACTCACAAATCGGACAAATGACAGCAAAGCAAATAGGTCTTGCCAATGCAGACCATTGATATTGGTGATTGCTAGTCTGTTGGCTTTTCCTATGATTTTTGCTCATGCTGTTTAGCATAAACAAAAAATAAAGTGATGCCTATAAACTTATGAACCATCATGCATGGGCATGTAAGCATCATGGAATGCTGTCAACCCATTGTCAACATGCATGTGCAAGCATGCATGTATGAATGATGACACATACGCCATTTTGGTTTTTGTTTTCATTTACTGTTCAAAGATGTCATGTGCTTGTCTTTGGAGTCGCACATTAAAAAAAAATTAAAAAGTCACCTTATGCATACTTTTATGGAAAGGAGAGCTCCAGCAGCAAATTAAACGGATGGGCCCGTCTAAAATGGAACAAACAATGCAAAAAATAAAAAAATCAAGACACAAAGTGGAAGCAATGGTTGGACAGGTTGGGGATGATGTAAGTGGGAAACAACAGAGAAGTTGACTGGTAAAATAAAAACAGAAAGAACCAAGCATGACAGGGAGTAGCGGGGGAGCAATTGATGAACTCAGGGTAGGGGACCAAGGAGATCACAGAGGTAGTCAAGTGGGGATGAAGCAGAGGAGGGAGAGTTAGAAACTGCATGCACTGAAATGGAGTGCTCAAAGTAAAAGAAAAATATTATTTTCTAAATTTAAGCATGGAAGGGTACAAGTCATCCAGTTGAAACGACAATCTGTAGTCTATGCTACAGGGTAGGGGCAAACACAAGGCGAGGAAAAAAGCCATTGAATAACCTAGGTTAAGCACTAGGCTTATGCCCCACCTTGCAGTTGAGGACGGGTACATGGCCCACACCCCTTGATCTGCCTATCTAAGCGCTCCTGTTATCCCAAGACACCTAGCCTCTACCACAGCAGACTGCACCACCAGTGCCTGGCGAGACCTAGCCCGGTGCCTCCATATGCCTACACTATACTCCCCCCTGCTGCCCCTCCATGGCAGACTCGATATCCCGGTAACACAGGAGGGTGGCTGCCGTCAACTCCTCCGGAAACGTCATGTTCTTATTTGGGGTGAGCTATGCGTAAATGATAAATTTTGCACCAACGAGGAGTTTTTTGGTGACACCCCACCTACCCCCTTAGTCCCGGTCACACAGGAGGGTGGCTGCTGTCAACTCCTCCGGACACTTCCTGTTCTTATTTGGGATGAGCTATACGTAAATGAGAAATTTCGCACCCACAAGGAGTTCTTTGGCGACACCCCACCTAACCGCTTGAAAGCTTTTTTTATATCCACCTGAGGCAAGTCATTAGGGCTTTAACACTGTGCTTTCCGCAGGAGCCCCCCACCGTGAACCCTCTGCACGCTTTCCTTCAGAAAGATACTCCCTCACACATGGTATCAATGCTGTACCGCACCACCCAAACAGGCTGTAAACATGACCCCCCTTGTCCAGGCTGCGCAGGGAGGAAGAGCCTAGCTCCCCCCTCTCATATGACCGGTGGTCCTTCTGCTGCCAACAGACTGGATATATATGTGCCAGTAGTAGGCCTTGCATCATTCACTATAAATACCTACATTGCCTCTATTATACACCTGAATGACTGATGCGCCTTCACCTGCGAGACACCGACTGCTGCGACTGTTGAGGGAGGGAGGGGGCGGCCTTCCGTCATTTATCTTGGGACTGCCCCCCCCCCCCCCCCCCAAACCCATCAGACACTACTGGTCGGAGGTGCTTGCAACACTTGACCAGATGACCGGGCTGCATGATCCTGATGATCCCCTAGTTGCACTCCTTGGTTATACCCGGGCCCTGGCTGCACCGATGCGAAGATATGTCTCCTTGGCACTTTTGCTAGTCTAACGGCGAGTTGCCTGTAAATGGGCCAGAAGAAGGGAGCCCAAATTTAAAGTTTGACTGAATTACCTTTTATTTTGCCGGGATCAGTTGCACACCTATGCCTATGGGATGACTGATGGGACTCGCAGGAGGGTTGTGGCCGGACTCCTATCACACCTCAGCATGTCTAACCCATACATTTTACGCTGTATGTATAAATGAGAAAGCAGTTAGTCAATGTACAGTGCTAACGTACCCTTCCTTTTGTTAATCGAATATTCGGCTAATACGCCCTGTCAGGATTGTCCAGGGGCAATGCTTGTTTTTCAAGTTCTGTACACTGTGTTCAAAACTTAGTAAAGAAATAAAAAATAAAAAGCACTAAGCTCACTCAAAGCATAGTTGAACTATTTGTATTATCCACAACATGTCTCCACAACAAGCAGCTAAATGTGTAGGTCGGAGAGACCCAAAAATGACTAGCAGGAGTATTGTAGTTAATGTCAGACTTACAACATATTTTTAGCAACCTGAGATTCCTTTTTTCTTTTTCTTTGCTTATTGCATTCCACTAACAATAGCATGTTTTTAGGTCAAGCCTGAGTCAGCTCGCATGTGCGCTCAGCGAGACTGCTGTAGTGGAGTATGGAAGAGAAGCCCCTCCCACTCTCCCCCCATGTTCCTTATTGTCTTCTCTCAGTGTCCTTCATAAATGCTGGCATCTGATTCATAAAGAGGCTTGTTGGTACCTCCTCAGAACCACCTTGTCTTCATCTGTAACCTCTCATGGCAACTGGACCCTTTACTTCGGTTCTTACACGGTATGTGTTCTTAACTCTGTAAGCACCATTTTCTTTATTGAGTTTCTCTCGCTGCAGGGACGACAAGCCTCACTTACGTTCAGTGCGCCAAGCTCGATTTCTCTTTTGAAGCAGCAGTTACAATGGCAGCCACTTCTTTGAAATGCAATAGGTTTCACATTTAAATGCAAGACCTATTGCATTACATACATTTTTAATTTTATGTTGTACTGTTTTCTTTCGCTATATTGGCGCATTCAAATTTCCAATAAAGAATACATAAAAAGTGAATGAAAGTAACATGTTGCTGCATGTGACCTTTAAATGCCGAAGAGCCTCACTTGTTATCCATTGCCAGCACAAATATTATTTGCCATGTCTGCTGTGCTTGCTGGAAAAATCAATAACATGGGCCCCATTCAGCCCTTTTGCAACGAATTTGCAGGAATTGAGCCAGATTTCGTCGGCACTGGGACCCTACAGTTTACTACCTCCACTCTGTTCCCTTCTTCGCCCAGCTAACACTGACTAAAATAACTGTGACTTTAATTCTTCCTGCTGCTTCATGAAAGCGACTATTAACCGTCTGTTTCTGGCAAATCCCTCCCAGTTTCTTCACATTAAAGGCCATTCTACCCAACCCGCGCCGTGCACCTCCACTTTCCCCGATCATTTGCCGAAACTCTCATACTGAAAGGCAGAGTCACTCCTGGTATGTTCTCAGTGACGGACACATTTAAAAAACGGAATACGCCACTTTTCTGAAATTTCTATCAAGGGGAGAAGTTAACAGGTAAAACTGCCCATTGCACATCAAATTATTCACACAAGAAATTATGTCCTGCCTGGCCATAACATGGCTGCCGGCGTTGACCCTCCCGGGAGGAACTTTGCCACCTGGGTTTGAAAGCACCAGAAAGTCTAGTCTACCACTGGTTGAAGCCTGTCCCTTTTCCCATATCCTGTCAATCAAAATAAGTTTGCCCAATCAAATCTCTTTTCTTCCTGTTCATCCCAAGCAATTGGTGCAAACCACTTTCCACTGGATGTGACTGAGCTCCCGCTACTCAGGACGAGCTGTGAGTGTGGTTTTGCAGAGGCTGCACACGAAGGGGGCTTGAGAGCCAGTGCCATTACGATCGCCGTGCCCCCCCGTACAAAGTTAGCTCGCACCGGATTTTTGTCACGCAGGAGACACAGGGTGCGAAAACAGCCCAGCTTAGCCTCTCTCCCTTCCGCAGTCAACCGCCGGACAGGCGCCGCCCATCAAGGCCAATGGGGGCTATGCTATTTACGAACCCCCCAATGGGGGCCAAGCCAAAAAGCAAGACAGGGAACAAAGGGAGGGGGGGATATAAGGCCTGTTTCCCCAGTTGAGCTCCATGTTCACGGCCAGAGCAGGGGCAGCAGCACCCACCCAGAAATGAAGTGGAATGAAGAGGATGTATCAGGCTTCATCCACAAAATGATGGTAGTGAAGGAAGCAAAGACATGGTTTGGCAGGAATGAGCAGTCCTTTTGCCTGCACACCCACAGGGGAAGGGGTAAACCGTTTCAAAGGCACAGGCAATTTGCACAGGGAAGGCAGCACACAGCAGTGGTCCACCGGCAATATGCTGGAAGTTCGAGACCAATGAATGCACATACGGGGCATCATGTAAGTTCCAACACATATGCACCGCATGCGGGGGGCACCCAGCATAAGGATGCCAGTGCAGGAAGGAACACAAAGGAGACAGGAAAGAGAAGAATAAGTAAGTAGGTAGACGGGGAGGACTCAGGGGACACAGCGGGGCACAAGAATTTCCGGCTCGCATGGTCCCCCATCAATACACAAGCACTGAACAGGCTAGCCAACAGGTACCACAATAAGACAGACACAGCCAAACTAGTACAAGGTTTCAAGGAAGGCTTTCCCATCCCTTTCAAAGGCACCCTCCCTCCAGGCAGCAAAACGAACCTAAAATCCACACTGCAACACTCAAGGGTGGTAACCAAGAAAATTGAGAAGGAGAAGAAACTGGGGAGAATCGAGGGTCCCCTTCCTGCTAGGATGAGAAAAGGTTTGGTGATCTCTCCACTAGGAGTGGTCCCTAAGAAGGAACATAGGCAATACAGCCTAATCCACCACTTATCGTTTCCGGAGGGAACATCGGTCAATGATGGGATTAGCTCAGAAATATGCTCAGTAAGCTACGCCACAATTGACAATGCCATAGACCTTGTGAGGATAACGGGTCGAGGGATCCTAATGGCAAAAACGGACATTGAGTCCTCTTTCCGCCTACTCTTGGTGCACCCAGCGAGCTTTCATTTGTTAGGTTTCCAGTGGGAAGGGAGTCTCTACATAGACAAGGCAGTGCCAATGGGATGCTCAGTATCATGTGCATACTTTGAGATTTTTAGCACCTTCATAAAATGGGCCTTGCATGACAAGCACCCAACAGGAGGAAAGCTCTATTACCTGGATGACTTCCTCTTCACGGGTCCATCAGAATCTGCCAAGTGTGGGAGCACTCTGTCAGCATTCAAAATACTGGCTAAAGAGCTAGGGATACCCCTGTCATAAGAGAAGACGAAAGGGCCAGCCACCAGGATCACCTTCCTGGGGATAGAGTTGGACTCCGTAGGTGGTACATCCAGCCTCCCCCCTGAAAAAGTGGAGGATTTCCGGAAGGAAATTAGGGGCCTGTGTGGGAAGGAGAAGGGAACATTAAGAGATCTCCAGAGGCTGATAGGTAAATTGAATTTTGCGACCAGGGTGATTCCAGCAGGCAGGGTATTTGCCAGGAGATTAACACAATTGACGAGTAAGCTCACACAGAAACGCCACCCGTAAAGCGAGGTAAAAAGGGATTTGGCAATGTGGGATTCCTTTCTGACAAATTTTAACGACACGTTAATTTAGAGGGAAGACTGGGTAACTAACAAACAGATCGAGCTGTACACAGACACATCAGGAAGCACAGGCTTCCGGGCAATCCTGGGAGACAGAAGGTGTGTAGGACAGTGGCCCACCAAATGGCCAGACAAGGCGTCACCAACAATATCACCTTCCTAGAACTGTTTCCCATCATAGTAGCACTGACGATATAGGGTGAATAAATGCAGAACATGAAACTAACACTTAATCAGACAACAAGGGGGTGGTACAGGCCATTAACAGGGGATCAGCCAGATGCTCGGACACGCTGCGACTAATGCGTAGGTTTGGCTACATTGCAGTTGGACAGCAACATGGACCTGCGAGCACGCCACGTCCCGGGGGAGGAGAACGAAGTGGCAGATGTCCTGTCCAGGCATCAGACAGACAGCTTCAGGAAACTGGCGCCCAGGGCAGATCAGATCATGACCCCATTTCCAGAGCAGCTGTGGGAGCTGTCAGGATAGACCTGATGGAACTGGTACGCCATGCACTCGCGCCCAAAGCAGGCAGGAGTTACAATAATCACATGGAAACAGTAATGAGGGTA
Organism: Lissotriton helveticus; assembly: GCF_964261635.1. Lineage (NCBI taxonomy): Eukaryota > Metazoa > Chordata > Amphibia > Caudata > Salamandridae > Lissotriton > Lissotriton helveticus. The sequence continues at coordinate 875,760,150 of NC_136072.1, read as the reverse complement.
GGCGGGAACGAATCCCTGGGTGACATGGGCGCTATCCGCAGGGCATCAGAGCAGTTCATCCAGTGGGTATTTGAAGCAGGCAAGTCCACGTCGTGGGCACAGGCCCATTTAGCCGCTGTGGCCCATTTCTCAAAATTAGAGACAGGACAGGATCCGGTGACGTCACACTACATCAAGGTGTAATGAAGGGGTAGAGGTGGAAGGAGGGCCCAAGAAAAGATGCCAGACGCCCCATAGAGTTCACACGGCTTCGGGTATTGCTCAGCACACTTGGGGGCGTGATCACAGACAAGTTTGATCTAGTGCTGTTTAGGGCGGCCTTCTCCACCACCTTCTTTGGGGCATTCCGCCTCAGCGAACTAGTAGAACCAACAAAATTGGGAACGGCAGAAAAATGCATACAGGCAGGTCATGTAACACCCATAGCAACAGGATCAAGCGGGGAAAGGAACTAGGTTAAGACTGCACTGCAATAAAGAGCAGAGGTGTTGCGCTGTATACTGCCTGCTGGCCTTCATGGCGGTACGACCGGCTGGGGAGGGCCCCCTGTTCAAACACAGGGACGGAACACAGTTAAGCAGGTTTCAATTCAAGACAGTCATGCGCCACGGGCTGGGCAAAGCGGGGCTGCGCCCAGCAGCCTTCGGGTCTCACTCCTTCAGGATAGGAGCAGCCATGACGGCAGCACTGCACGGGGTGACCGAACCAGGGATTCAGGCAGTAGGGAGATGGAGGTCACAGGCATACAGAACATATGTGAGACCCCAGCTGCTCTGACCTGCAGGACAGGCTAAGCAAGAAAAGCACGGTCCCCCGCAACGGGTTGAACATAGAGTGACTCATTTTCCTTGCTTTAACAGGAAGGAGGAAAAAAAGGGGGTGGTGAAAAAGGGGGGGTACAAAAGGGGGTGGTGATGGACGGAGCATCTGAACCAATAAAACACTCACACCCAGTCTAAAGATCTGGGTTTGATCCATCACCGTTCTTTAGCCCACTCTGCCACCCCAGTTCAGACATGGCTATATGCAAATCAGTCTGACCCTGTGCCTCATGGGAACAGTCCGGCCCGAACTGCCAAGCCATGCCTTCCCTGGACCGGAAACAAGCTTCCGAGGAACGGTTTCTGGCATTACAGCCGTCTTCAGCCCGGCTTGCTTGAATCCAGTGGCAAAGTGAGCAAGGGACTCATGTCTGGGCATACCCTGCCACACTTATGGCGGCCAAAGCGGTACAAAAGGGGGTGGTGATGGACGGAGCATCTGAACCAATCAAACACTCACACCCAGTCAAAAGATCTGGGTTTGATCCATCACCGTTCTTTAACCCACTTTGCCACCCCAGTTCAGACATGGCTATATGCAAATCAGTCTGACCCTGTGCCTCATGGGAACAGTCCGGCCCGAACTGCCAAGCCATGCCTTCCCTGGACCGGAAACAAGCTTCCGAGGAACGGTTTCTGGCAGTACAGCCGTCTTCAGCCTGGCTTGCTTGAATCCAGTGGCAAAGTGAGCAAGGGACTCATGTCTGGGCATACCCTGCCACACTTATGGTGGCCAAAGCGGTACAAAAGGGGGTGGTGATGGACGGAGCATCTAAACCAATCAAACACTCACACCCAGTCAAAAGATCCGGGTTTGATCCATCACCGTTCTTTAGCCCACTCTGCCACCCCAGTTCAGACATGGCTATATGCAAATCAGTCTGACCCTGTGCCTCATGGGAACAGTCCAGCCCGAACTGCCAAGCCATGCCTTCCCTGGACCGGAAACAGGCTTTCGAGGACCGGTTTCTGGCATTACAGCCGTCTTCAGCCCGGCTTACTTGAATCCAGTGGCAAAGTGAGCAAGGGACTCACGTCTGAGCATACCCTGCCACACTTATGGCGGCCAAAGCGGTACAAAAGGGGGTGGTGATGGACGGAGCATCTGAGCCAATCAAACACTCACACCCAGTCAAAAGATCTGAGTTTGATCCATCACCGTTCTTTAGCCCACTCTGCCACCCCAGTTCAGACATGGCTATATGCAAATCAGTCTGACCCTGTGCCTCATGGGAACAGTCCAGCCCGAACTGCCAAGCCATGCCTTCCCTGGACCGGAAATAAGCTTCCGAGGACCAGTTTCTGGCATTACAGTCGTCTTCAGCCCGGCTTGCTTGAATCCAGTGGCGAAGTGAGCAAGGGACTCATGTCTGAGCATACCCTGCCACACTTATGGCGACCAAAGCGGTACAAAAGGGGGTGGTGATGGACGGAGCATCTGAACCAATCAAACACTCACACCCAGTCAAAAGATCTGGGTTTGATCCATCACCGTTCTTTAGCCCACTCTGCCACCCCAGTTCAGACATGGCTATATGCAAATCAGTCTGACCCCGTGCCTCATGGGAACAGTCTAGCCCGAACTGCCAAGCCATGCCTTCCCTGGACCGGAAACGAGCTTCCGAGGACCGGTTTCTGGCATTACAGCCGTCTTCAGCCCGGCTTGCTTGAATCCAGTGGCGAAGTGAGCAAGGGACTCATGTCTGAGCATACCCTGCCACACTTATGGCGACCAAAGCGGTACAAAAGGGGGTGGTGATGGACGGAGCATCTGAACCAATCAAACACTCACACCCAGTCAAAAGATCTGGGTTTGATCCATCATCGTTCTTTAGCCCACTCTGCCACCCCAGTTCAGACATGGCTATATGCAAATCAGTCTGACCCTGTGCCTCATGGGAACAGTCCAGCCCGAACTGCCAAGCCATGCCTTCCCTGGACCGGGAACAAGCTTCCGAGGACCGGTTTCTGGCATTACAGCCGTCTTCAGCCCGGCTTGCTTGAATCCAGTGGCAAAGTGAGCAAGGGACTCACGTCTGAGCATACGCTGCCACACTTATGGCAGCCAAAGTGGTACAAAAGGGGGTGGTGATGGACGGAGCATCTGAACCAATCATTAACTCACACCCAGTCAAAAGATCTGGGTTTGATCCATCATCAATCTTTAGCCCACTCTGCCACCCCAGTTCAGACATGGCTACATGCAAATCAGTCTGACCCTGTGCCTCATGGGAACAGTCCAGCCCGAACTGCCAAGCCATGCCTTCCCTGGACCGGAAACAAGCTTCCGAGGACCGGTTTCTGACATTACAGCCGTCTTCAGCCCGGCTTGCTTGAATCCAGAGGCAAAGTGAGCAAGGGAATGTATGGAGGGTAATGTCTGCCCTTTACAGTTCTTTTTTTTTTTTAAGGTTCATGTAAGTGAGGGTGGATTCTTAACCAAGACATTCAACAGTGAGGTAATTGTTTTGAATGAGAGTGCTGCATGATATTAGGTAGCAACATGTATATTACCTACTGGCGGACGCCAGTAGGTAGTTAAAGTTAGGACCTATTATCCATAGGAAATCCGCAACATTCTTTTTGGAATAACTTTGGCACCGGTTGACGAATATTTGCGAAATGCTCATAACTGGTGGGGCGCTCCGGCCCTCTCTTATCCTGAAAGTCTTGGGGTGTTTCGTCAAGTGGGGGTTGAGAAAAAAGGGATGTCCCAAAACGTTTTTTCCCCGTGCAATTATCCATAGGAACCATTCATCGCGGCTACAGCCCGAACTGCTCAACGGAATTACACCAAATTTGGCAAAGAGGTAGCCCTTGGTTGAGACTCGTGCCTTTTGCTTAAGTGGTGTAAATCTGTTCAGTAGTTGCTGAGAAAATCAAAAGTAAAATCACATATATATCTACGGCCGCGCGGGATCCGCGCATCCTGAGCGCACCCTAAGCGCACCATCCCAATCACGTGCTGAATGCTAATTAGCTGTCAAGTAGTTGTCAACATTCGAAACCAGGAAGTTTTGGCAGCCATTTTGTGCCTCGGTAGAAGCGAGGCTGTAGAAGTCAGTGGAACAAGTGTGCAAAACGTATAAAGGGGCAAGGTAGAAATACCCTGACACTCTAGACCAGCTTAGGGGGTCCGAAAAGGACCACCAGGGCCCAACTCTTTTTTTTTTAATGGCAAAATGGGGGCAGGGTGTGAGGATCTTGCCATAAAAAAATAAAAATAAGAAAACATAGCGCGGTCTTAGTAATTGGCCCCGGGGAGCAAAATCCCGGGAGAAAAATATCAAAATGGGGGCCCCCCAACCCCGGGGAAAGCCACAACCCGGGGCTACAAAATAAATGGTTGAGGGCTTAAAGGCCCTCCCCAGCCCCGGGGATCACCACCACCCGGGGCTTTGTGTATTGTGGGAGGGGGGCCACGTAGCCCCCTTCCCGAAGCCGTTGTGAGTCATTGTGGGCCAAGGGAAACCTGCTCTCTCTTTCAAAATCCAAACCATATTGCTTTTTCACACGGGGTGCTACATGTTAGCAGTTCCCCATGTGGAAAACAATGCTGTCTCCCGAAGGACGCGGGAGCCGGCTGGGACTGTGGGGGCATTGGGGCTACCCCCATGGTCCCCAACGTTCCATATAGGCCCCGGGGGATGGGGTCCCCAGGGATAATAGAAATTAGTGATAGGTGCTATTTTTTTTACGGTAAAATTAGGAGTCGCGCACTCAGCACAGTGCTCAGTGCGGCCCTCTGGTGTGCACAAGTTGGATGCACAACTCTTAATGTGTAGGATCCGCAACTCCAATGCTTTTGGTGCACGACTTCTATGCATTGGTTGCGCGACTTCAAGCAAAAAAAAAAAGTAATATTTTTCAGATATACCTCAATCTTATGTGTTTAGATCTTGGGTGGCTCTAAAAAGAGCTGTTGTGTTTATTGAGAGATTTTGGTACCTACAAGTAAGTACCTCTGCAGAGTCTAAAGTTGAGAAAGAATACTTTGTTACCCTCATCTGTAAAATGTACACCATCTCTCCTATAGAAGCCATCCATATTGAAATGCAGATTGTTGTGGTAAATGGACCCCATCCTATAGTCTCAGAGAAAAGCAGAAATAGATTTATTGACATGTTTTCTAGCTTTCTCAATCTATGGACAAAATTGATTGGACCAGTTCCATTTCTGGCTTTGGCATATGGGAAAAGTGACATCAATTCTCTAAAGGTGTCCTTCATAAGCATTTCCATACCTACCCCAGTCAAAGTGCCTAGGTCATTGCCGCCACAGTGCACAATTATTAGGTCAGGGTGTTGGTGATGCAAAAAGGATTTAACCAATGGCATCAATTGGTACCACTTTAACCCTTTTTGCCCAATCCATTTAATGTCTACATTTGGCAAAGCTAGGTCTTTGTCAATGCCTCTATTTTCTGCGTACCTTTAGCTCCTTAAAATATAGCTTTGTCCCACAAACCACACTCTAAGCATCTTGAAAGGAGGTCTGGATACACTCAGAAGGTGTCTGTATGTGAAATGGCAGTTTGAGAAGTGAGATTGTTCTAAAATGGTGGATAAGATGCAGTTTTGAAAAAAGAAAAGAAGGGATTGGCTGTTTGACAACATTCTAGTCTGAAACGTAGGCTGCAGGCGTTCTGTTTTTTAAAAGCATGTTTCTTATTGGTTAAGAAAAACTGTTTGAAAGGAACATTACATAGGATAAGGTGATATTTTGAAAAGTCCAGCACACTTGCTGTTTGGATTAGCAACATTGTGTGCTGAACTTGTGACCTCTATGCTTAGTTGAGTGTTCCATGAACTGTTATCATGGTAACAGGCAGTAAACAGATTGGGGGTAGGGTTTAAACTTATTTCAATTGGAAAGGGTTGAAATGTGTAACCAATAGAAATGTGTGTTAGCAATTGTTTTGGTTTTCCTAAGATCAGTACAGTACAGAGATTCTGTATAAGAAAATCTGGTGTGTGACTGACATACTTCTTAACCGCTTCCGCGCTACCGCGAATTCCCGCTGTGCGCTGGAATTTCAAAAATGGCTAGTTTATGACAAAGCCAGCTCGTCATCCGCGTAGCGCAGGTAACGCCCATGACGAGCTGGCTTTGTCATTAGCGCAGAAGGGGTTAATCTACAAATCAATTTGAAAGGTGAGTTATTAATTCGTGAGGGGTTGTATGTGGTGTGTTTGTTTTTAATAAGATTAATGTGTTTCTCCTGGTAAAGTCAAGGGAGTAGTCTTGCTTGTCTAGAATCACATTGTGAGACTGTGTTCATTTGGGAACCATTGTGAGAGAAGCATTTGCTGACTTCATGTTTTGTTGACAGATAACTACTTTAAAACTTGTAATGATGTAAAGTTTTAGTAGCATTAGAAGCCAGTCATTTTTTATGTATTTGTAAAATGAGTAAGGCTTCCACAGTACAGAGCAGTTCTAAAATATGTGGAATGTGTGCAGTCATCTCACCAGTTCCAAACTAGTAAATGTTTTTTGGTAAAGTGGAAGGGATACTGTTATTTGTCTAGAATCACACTGTGAGTCAGTGTGCATTTGGGAAAATTGTGAGAGAAGCATTTGGGTGCTTTAAGTGTTTGCAGACACATAAGTGCTTAAAACCCTTTCTTTTTGTCAAGTTTTGGTAGGGATCACGGAAAGAATATCGATAGCAAAAATATAGATCTACAAAAATATTGAGTAAAAAATATAGAATGCCAAAATATCGACTTCCTATCTTCAAACAGGTAAGTACAAAAATATTGATTCAAAAATATCGACCTACAAAAATATAGATAGTCAAAATATCGAATTTTTTAAATAGTTAAAAGTAATTTGAAATTAATTAAATAATTATATTACTAAGTTAAACATACTTAAAATACTTTAATAACATTAAAATAAATAAATAATGAATATAAATAAAACATTTTTATTTCAAAATACATATATATATATATATATACCAAGGCCTCTGTGAAGGCCGAAACATTATGCTGACGAGGTGCGATTCAAAATAAAAAACTCACCTGCATCCTAGGTCTTCCGTTCCTTCTTTTTGCCGCGTTCTGGAGCTGAGGGACGTGCTTATCAGTTTGGAATAAGTATATATATATATATATATATATATATATATATATATATATATATTACCTACTGGCGGTCGCCAGTAGGTAGTTATAGTTAGGACCTAGTTGAAATCCGCAACATTCTATTGGGAATAACTTTGGCGCCGGTTGAGGAATTTGCGTGTAATTTTCCAAAATTTAGGCCAGCTCCGCTCCGCTCCTTCCCTGGAAGTTTTGGGGGGATTCGTCATGCACGGTCGGAAAAAAAAGGGGGTCCCAAAATGTGTTTTCCCCATGTTAATTTCCATAGGACATTCAGACACGGCTACAGCCTGAACCGCTGAATGGAATTACACCAAACTTTGCAAAATTGTAGAGGTCTGGTACGCAGAAGTGCCTTTTCTATATTTGGTGAAAGTTGCTCCAGTGGTTTTTACGAAAATTAACTTCAAAAACATATATATCTATATACGCACTTCGAGCGCTTACCTGTACGCGTACCGGGGAGCGCACCCGGCGTGCCATGGAGGTGCACGATTGGAAAGCTGATTGGCTCTTGGGTGTTTGTGAACATTCCAAACAGTCCGGAGAGTCCGCCATCTTGTGTCTCGGTAGAATCGAGACACAAGAGGTGAACAAAAGAGGGGGAAATGATAAAAAGGGGGCAGGGTAGACACCCCCTGACCCCCTGGGTTTTCTGAGGGGGGCCTAGGAGGACCCTGAAGGACAAAAACACTATTATTTTTTGGGGGAAAATTTCGCAGAGTAAGCTCTGGGTAAGCGCTTACACAGGCGTTTACAGGTGCGCGTACCCTGAGCGCACTACGGGAAAAAACAGTGAAAAAAATTAGAGTAACAAATGAACTTAGAGTGCTTAGAGGTAGGGTAGCTCTGAAAAGAGCTGGTGTGTTATGTGGGTGTTTTTTGTACCTACAAGTAGGTACCGATGCAGAGTCTAAAATTCAAGAGGAAGACTCTATTCACCTCATCTGTAAAATGTACACCATCTCTCCTATAGATGCCTTGCATGTTGTAACGCAAGTTGTTGTGGTATATGGAACCCATCCCATAGTCTCTGAGGAAAGGAGAAACAGATTTATTCACATGTTTTCTCGCTTTCTCAATCTGTGGACAAAATTGGTTGGACCAGTTCCATTTTTGCCTTTGGCATATATTAGAATATACCAAGGAAGTTTTTGGAAAAAGTGACATCAATTACCCAAAGGTGTCCTTTAAAAGCATTTCCAGACCTACCCCAGTCAAAGTGCCCAGGTCATTTCCACCACAGTGCACAATTATGAGGTCAGGGTGTGGTAGATGCATAAACGATTTTATCAATGGTATCAATTGGTGACATCTCAATCCTCTCTGGCCAATCCGCATAATATCAACATTTGGTAAATCAAGGTTGTGAATACCTCTGTTTGCTGCATATTTTTCACTCCAGTGAACAAAGCTATGACCCACAATCCAGACTTTAGGCATCTTGAAGGTAGATGTGGTTATATTCAGATGAGTTGTGGAAATGAAATGGCAGTTTGAAAGTAGGAGTTATGAAACAAAGTGGTTGAGATTCAGTGCACTTGAAAAACAAGAAATGATTGGTGGTTTCTTAAAATTCTCCACTGAAAATTAGGGTGTATGCTTCTGTTTTTTGAAAGAAGTAATTCTAATGGTTGAGAAAAAGTCATTGAAAGAAACATTGCACAGGATAAGCTGCTATATTGAGAAGTCAAACACCCTTGCTGGGTTCATTTGCAACATAGTATCATGAACCTTTCACCTGTGTGCTGAGTTAGGTGGGAGTTACCATGGTAACAGGCTGAATGAGCACTGGGGGGATGGGTGAATATTTTGTGAGTTTGAAAGTGTTGAAATGTAGAACCAATTAAACTGTCAGTTTGGTATTGAAATAGTGTGGGAAGAACTTAGATTGGTTAAGTCCAGGGATATGTGTGAAGAACTACAGGCAATCAGTGTCACGCCTGGCAGTTCGCTAACATCAACAAAGATGGCCGCGCTGCTTTGTGCATGAGCGAGGGGGTCAGGCAGGCATCAAAAGCCTGACTTCCCTAAACACCGACTCGTCGCTCTAGTGTTCGTGCACCCTATGCGTCGCGTCACTTCCGCTCTAGGCCCGTTTTCGAATCTGTTCCTGTTTGTGTTTCGTGCCGGTGCTCCTTTCAGCCAACAAGTCACCGGTTCTTTCAGTAAGCTGAGCCCATCGGTTTTCTCTCGTATATCGAAGGGGCTTCTATTTCGTTCCTGGCTATCTTATACTTTTGCAGAAAACGCTTACGCTCTGAACTATTTAGAGCGGTTTTAGCGCCTCTAAGTTCCTCGTTTTGTCCCCTCAGTGCCGGCTAGTATTTCACCTTTGCTTCCTTCTGAGAGCTCCCGTTTGTTACTCCCGGTTCCGCCCGTCAGCTAGACTTGGTTCCCGTTGGCCGGCCGGACTTGGGTGGAGCAGACGAGGGGTCTTTTTGAGGCATTGTGGGATTATTAGTCCGCCTGAGTTTACCCAGTATTTATCGTCCCTCTAGCCATCAGTCATTATTATTTATTTTACGGCATCAATGGACCAGTCTTTGGTGTGTCAGAATTGGCAGTGGTCGCAGATGAGGATGCTCTGAAAATCCGGTACAGACGCCTGGCGCTATTTGTAAATTATTTTCTTATAGTGTTATTGCCTGCATATGTTCATAGGGGGGTTTTCTTTGTGGTGCAGATATCATCACCAGACCAACACCTTTTACAGCTTCAACCACCTATCTGCCATTACACCTCGCACTAGGGTAAGTCCTGTATTAGTTGATATCTTTCCCAGTGAGCAGGAACACACCTCTATATTTCATGGTTTGTCTCTTTCCTTTTTAGATTAACCCATAGCAACTAATGATGAGAGTTTAGCTGTGGCAGTTAACAAAGGAACGTCTGGTGTTCAAGAGAGGAGTTTTTTCTATTATCTATAGGTAAATCAGACAAGAGAGGTGAAGAACTTGGAAACAGAAGCTAGTGAGATTTTCTTAACGTGTGCCTTGTTCATTGTCCTCTTTCTTTACAGTGCCTGTGTCCGACTTGCTGAAGCCTCTGGTCGAAGGTGTCTTCGCCCCTCTTTCCCTTGTTTTGTTCCCTCCTTTCCTCCTTTCCCTCTTTTCATCTTCGCGTGCAATGGTCTGATAGGCGCGGTGGTGTTGAGGGGGAGGGGTTGGGCCTATCATCAGATCCTGGCACTCCTGTGGAAATAGCTTGTGGATCCCTACAATCAGGGCCATTTGTGGTTGCAGTGTTTGAGGTGCATTTCAGAGATTCTGCTTAAGAAAATCTGGTGTGTGTGACTGACACTGTTCTAAATCTTCAAAAGCATTTTTAAAGGTGAGTAATGATTCATTAGATATGTATAGAGTGCTGTATGCACTATGAGGAAGATTAAGAAGCATATTGGGCTTGTTTATTCTTGCATTGTGTCTCATGTTTCTATGTAATGCTGGCAAGAATATGCCTTGTAATGTAGTGGTCATTTAAATGGGCTGTGCTCTGTGTCTAAAACGATTTACTATGCTACATGTTTTTTGGTAAAATGTATGGCTTTTACATTTTTGACAAGGATCACACTGAGTATCTGTGTCAAATAAGGAATTATATTTTCACCTTTTTCTATAATGTCACCTGTGTCTCCTCACAGTTTGCATCTCTTAGCTTATAAGGTACTGTTTCTTTTTGCATTGTGTCTCATGTTTCTCACATGCCCAGATTGGCCTAACTAACAGAATGCACCTACTTCTCTATTATAAGTGTCAGACTATTTTGACCAGGATCACAAAGAGTGTCTGGGTGAAAGAAAGAATTATATTTGTACATTTTTCTTTATTCTGTAAAGACGGTGCAGAGAGATGGTGAGATGGTATGAGCACAGACACACATAGTGGAGGCAGATACAGACATGGTAGATTACATGTAACATCCTGGTCATGTGTCTAAATTCACACTGTGAGTCAAGCTTGATTTTAAATGAATCTGGGTTAATAATTTGCTTAGTTGATGTGTATAAAAATATGGGAATACATGTATTCTTGAAGTCAGTTAGGCTTTAGGATATGTACTAGTAGAGAATCTTAGGCAGCATGTCTGCCAGGCCTCTTAGTTCACAAATAGGCTCTAAGCTGTGTAATAAAGATCCAGGGTGTGCTGTTGAAATGAAAAAGGAATGTTATGTCTTGCTTATATATATATGGTCTGTTTTTTGCAAGTAGAGACAGTGAGATAGTATGAGCACAGACACACATAGTGGAGGCAGAGACAGACATAGTAGATTACATGTAACATCCTGGTCATGTGTCTAAGATCACACTGTGAGTCAAGCTTGATTTTAAATGGTTCTGGGTGAATAATTTGCTTAGTTGATGTGTTAAAAACAATGGGAATACATGTATTCTTGAAGTCAATTAGGCTTTAAGATATGTACTAGCAGAGAATCTTAGGGAGCATGTCTGTTAGGCCTCTTAGTTCACAAATAGGCTCTAAGCTGTGCAATAAAGATCCAGGGTGTGCTGTTGAAATGAAAAAGGAATGTTATGTCTTGCTTCTATATATATGGTCTGTTTTTTGCCAGTAGAGACAGTGAGATAGTATGAGCACAGACACACATAGTGGAGGCAGACACAGACATGGTAGAGTACATGTAAAATCCTGGTGAAAAACTTTAAAAGTGCTCATTTTACTAAAACCATTTATCACAGTCTTTTCTTTAAGACGGAGAACTCAGCCCATGTGTTGAATATTAGACAGATTTGTTGGCATGAGCTGGAAGCCATTTTGTATTTCTGGCAGCCATTTTCTTTCCCATGGGCTCTCTCCTACCTTTCTGTTAAATGTCTTTGTAGCCTGTCTAGAGACAAACTATGTTTGACATATTCCACTTCTCACATGCCCAGAAGGGCCTAACAAGCAGAATGCACCTACTTCTCTAGTATAAGTGTCAGACTATTTTGACCAGGATCACAGAGAGTGTCTGGGTGAAAGAAAGAATTATATTTGCACATTTTTCTTTAATCTGTAAAGATGGTGCAGAGAGATGGTGAGATGGTATGAGCACAGACATGCATAGTGGAGGCAGAGACAGACATGGTAGATTACATGTAACATCCTGGTCATGTGTCTAAGATCACACTGTGAGTCAAGCTTTATTTTAAATGAATCTGGGTGAATAATTTGCTTAGTTGATGTGTATAAAAATATGGGAATACATGTATTCTTGAAGTCAGTTAGGCTTTAGGATATGTACTAGTAGAGAATCTTAGGCAGCATGTCTGTCAGGCCTCTTAGTTCACAAATAGGCTCTAAGCTGTGTAATAAAGATCCAGGGTGTGCTGTTGAAATGAAAAAGGAATGTTATGTCTTGCTTATATATATATGGTCTGTTTTTTACCAGTAGAGACAGTGAGATAGTATGAGCACAGACACACGTAGTGGAGGCAGAGACAGACATGGTATATTACATGTAACATCCTGGTCATGTGCCTAAGATCACACTGTGAGTCAAGCTTGATTTTAAATTAATCTGGGTGAATAATTTGCTTAGTTGATGTGTATAAAAAAATGGGAATACATGTATTCTTGAAGTCAGTTAGGCTTTAGGATATGTACTAGTAGAGAATCTTAGGCAGCATGTCTGTCAGGCCTCTTAGTTCTCAAATAGGCTCTAAGCTGTGCAATAAAGATTCAGGGTGTGCTGTTGAAATGAAAAAGGAATGTTATGTCTTGCTTATATATATATGGTCTGTTTTTTTCCAGTAGAGACAGTGAGATAGTATGAGCACAGACACACATAGTGGAGGCAGAGACAGACATGGTAGATTACATGTAACATCCTGGTCATGTGCCTAAGATCACACTGTGAGTCAAGCTTGATTTTAAATGAATCTGGGTGAATAATTTGCTTAGTTGATGTGTATAAAAATATGGGAATACACGTATTCTTGAAGTCAGTTAGGCTTTATGATATGTACTAGTAGAGAATCTTAGGCAGCATGTCTGTCAGGCCTCTTAGTTCTCAAATAGGCTCTAAGCTGTGCAATAAAGATTCAGGGTGTGCTGTGGAAATGAAAAAGGAATGTTATGTCTTGCTTATATATATATGGTCTGTTTTTTCCAGTAGAGACAGTGAGATAGTATGAGCACAGACACACATAGTGGAGGCTGAGACAGACATGGTAGATTACATGTAACATCCTGGTCATGTGTCTAAGATCACACTGTGAGTCAAGCTTGATTTTAAATGTATCTGGGTGAATAATTTGCTTAGTTGATGTGTATAAAAATATGGGAATACATGTATTCTTGAAGTCAGTTAGGCTTTAGGATATGCACTAGTAGAGAATCTTAGGCAGCATGTCTGTCATGCCTCTTAATTCACAAATAGGCTCTAAGCTGTGTAATAAAGATCCAGGGTGTGCTGTTGAAATGAAAAGGGAATGTTATGTCTTGTTTATATATATATATTTTCTGTTTTTTGCTAGTAGAGATAGTATGAGCACAGACACACATAGTGGAGGCAGAGATAGACATGGTAGATTACATGTAAAATCCTGGTGAAAAACTTTAAAAGTGCTCATTTTACTAAAACCATTTATCACAGTAATTTCTTTAAGACAGAGAACTCAGCCCATGTGTTGAATATTAGACACTCTGGGGCATATTATCAAGGGATTTATCTCCGCTTTTTTGGCTTTAAAAGCCAAGAAAGCAGAGATAAATTATCTCCCTATCAGCAACAGTGTGCTAACACGCAAATTCGCATGTTAGCACCCTTTTTCTCTACGCTTACCCTTGTATCTCTAATGAGATGCAAAGGGGGAGTTCCAGAGAAAAATAATAGGAGAAATGTTCTTAAGCGACATTTCTCCTATTATCAAGGATTTCGCTAACCCTGTTAGTGATAAATAAAGCAGCGCTAACCGCGGTTAGCACTGCTTTTTTTACACCTGGTATTTTCCTGACTTAGCCATGATATCCTATGGAAGGTGGATATCATGGCTAAGTTTGTGAGCCCCTATTATCAAGCTAACACCAAACGTTGAGAGATTATCGTTGGTTTTCCAGCGATAATCTCTCATTTGGCAGTTAGCGCGAGGATGTTTATCACTTCTGAGATAAACCTTGCTAATAGCAAGTTATCTCTGCGATAATTTCTGGCAATGCTTAGCATTAAAAAATTTGTTGCTAAGCATTGTTAGCAATACATTTTGCTAATCATTGGTAATATGCCCCTCTGTGCCTGTATCTCATCTCACTCTGTGCCTGTGTCTCCTCTCACTCTGGGCCTGTGTCTCATATCACTCTGTGCCTGTGTCTCATCTCACTCATTTTTGACAAGGATCACAACCTGACTCATTTCCAAAATACATTTCCAATATGCAGCATTCATTTTTTTGCCAGCATTACATAGAAACATGAGACACAAGGCCAAACGAAACATTACCCTTTAAGCTAAGAGATGCAAACTGTGAGCAGACACAGGTGACATTATTGAAAAATGTGAAAATATAATTCCTTATTTCACACAGACACTCAGTGTGATCCTTGTCAAAAATGTTAAAGCCATACATTTTACCATAAAACATTTACCAGAGTGAGATGAGACACACGCAAAGAGAGAAATGACACACACAAAGAAAGAGATGGGGCAGGTACAGAGTGAGATGAGACACAGGCACAGAGTGAGATGAGACACAGGCACAGAGTGAGATGAGACACAGGCACAGAGTGAGATGAGACACGCAAAGAGAGAAATGACACACACAAAGAGAGAGATGGGGCAGGCACAGAGTGAGATGAGACACAGGCACAGAGTGAGATGAGACACAGGCACAGAGTGAGATGAGACACAGGCACAGAGTGAGATGAAACACAGGCACAGAGTACCCTTTAAGCTAAGAGATGCAAACTGTGAGCACACAGGTGACATTATTGAAAAATGTGAAAATATAATTCCTTATTTCAAACAGACACTCAGTGTGATCCTTAGTGAGATGAGACACAGGTACAGAGTGAGATGAGACACAGGCATGAGTACATGGATACTGATTGAATGATTACAGTAGTATAAAGAGAGACAACCCTACTGGGTGTTACGGAAATGCTCAGACATCACTTGAATATGGGGGACACAGCAGCCCTCATATTACTCGACCTGAACGCTGATTTTGACACTGTGTCTCACACCATGTTAATAAAATCCCTTCAATCCCTCGGCATTTACGGCTCAGCACTGGACTGGTTGACATCTTTTCTTACCAATCGTACATTTGAAATGCTTTTCTTCTGCTGCCACTTCCAAACCTCACCCTTCCCACTATGGGGTCCCTCAGGGCTCTATTCTTAGTGCACTGCTCTTCAATATCTATGTCAAACCACTGGCGACCTTTGCAGAGGAGGCCGAGTCGTCCCTTTTCGCATACGCAGACGACACCCAGATTATCTTTCGGCTTTCCACTGAGAAGGTGTCTGGTCCATCAGCTCTTCAAGACGGTCTAAGAAAAATTGCAGCCTGGATGCAAATTAACATGCTGAAACTTAATGGCGATAAGACCGAGGTCCTCATTTTGGGGAATAATAAAGATCTATGTGGCCCCCAGCATTGGCCTACCGAAATGGGAATCCCACCCCAGCACACCTAACAGGTCCGTAATTTGGGCTTTATTATTGATGATCAGCTGTCTATGAGACAGCGAGTAGTAAAGGTGGTGGCTACCTGCTTTACGGTATTAAAATGGCTAAAGAAAGTTGTCTGGATGCTTCCCTGCTCCACCCAAAAAACTGTGGTCCAAGCGCTTGTGACCTAAAGAAAAAGACTATGGTAACATCCTCTATCTAGGGGCCAACAAAGACGTACTTCCGAAGCTGCAGGTGGTGCAGAACCCTGCGGCTAGACTATAATGCTGAATTCCTAAAGCTATTTCCATCTCCAGCTATCTACGCGATCTTCACTGGTTGAAAGTGGAAAGCCGTGTTAAGGTCAAAGCCTTGAGCTTTCTATTTAAGATCAAGTTCGGCACTGCTCCCCCTTATCTGCAAGCCTTAGCCCAGCCTTACCAACATTCACGCCTGCTGCGTTCCACTACCCAGGGTTAGACTTTCATGGATGGGAGGCAGATCATTTGCCTTTCTCGGCCCTCTATTGTGGAACAATCTTCCTGCATTCCTTCGGCACGAAACAAGCTTTGCAAACTTTCGCAAAGGTTTAAAGACATGGTGTTCAACCAATAACACTGGTACTTTCTCTTCCACTCTTCAGGCGGGCTCTGGGAAACCCTTTTTGGGTAGCTGTGCAATAATGTTGGTCTGGAAAAAAGGGCTTGCTCTGGTCAAAATTTGAAAGGGCTGTAACAGTTTTGAAAACTTCTCTTGTCGAGTTCTTGGCCATGCCTCTCTTCTCAGGAAGTATTTAGTTTTTGGTGAAATAATTGCAGCTTTATCCTAATTAATACCTAGCTTGTGTTTGGTTTTCTCTTCTATATTGTACTTTTGCCTCCATCTCCGTTCTTGGGCTCTACATTTAGATGTAAGTTTCTTCAATTCAGAAGAATACTATGGGGTAGATGGGTGTTTCCCAAAGATTTTTTCGTTTTTCCTGGGGTAACTGCAGAGTCTATCCAGTTATAGAAGTTGGAGCAGTGGTTTCAGTATTAGTATTCAGTAATGGGCTATGGCATTTTAAAGATGACTTCAACTCCAATTTGTTAATACTTTACCAGGGACACATTGTGGTGGAATTCCCCAAAATTAAAGAACAACATTTTTTAACTGGGACAATTAGATTAAAAAAGACTGCACTATGATCAGTCCATGTCAGTGGTAGGGCTTTGTCAAACCTGATTCCTGGATTATTAGTGAAAATCTAATCTAGGATATGGTTAGCCTTGTGGGTCATTTTAGTCACCATCTGCCATCGGTCAACAGAACCAAAGGTAGTCAACCAGCTGTTCAGTTTCAATACTTTCCACAGCTCCAATTAAAAGTTAAAATCGCCCAATACGGTGAAACTTGGAAACTCTATACATGATTTGACAAAGGACTGTACAGATCTAACAAAACTGTCTCTTGGGACAGGCAGATAATAAATTAAGATACCCCCTTCTGCCTCTTAATGAGAAATGAGGGTGAAACCGTTGTAAAATGGTTATGATACATTTTCACAATGCCCCGCCCCCATTTGCCAATACTTTCTATTCTGAACATCTTCTACCTTTCTGAAAATAGGGTATTATCAGTCTAGGTTTCCACAAGAATCACCAGATCCGGGGTATGATGGTCCATGAATTCAGCAAATTCATATTTGCATTTTATTTTATGTTAGGCACTCATGAGCTCATTCTGGGCCCTAGGAAGTCCAATAATCTGACCCAAGTGATCTTCCTGCCACATAGCTGTACCCATCAGATCTCTACTCCTGGTGTTGGCATTGGTGACTCCAACCTGAGCCTCCCCACATCACCGCAACTAATACTGCCCAAGTCCTTTCTAAATCGACTAGTGACACTGAATGAGTGGCCACAGGTATAGTGTCCTGCACAGCATATTTTATGGATGTGGTTGTCACGAGAGCCAGGACAGGGTTGGCAACAGTTGCTGGCGGTGTGGGGCCATGAGGGACTTGTGGCACTGATGTCCTTAATGGGGACAGAACTCCAATAGATGAAGTTGATCTGCTAACCTTAGGGTGAAGGAGAGGCAAAGATTACTGATCACAAAAACCTGATTTACCAGGCTTTTCTTTAAGACAATCCTGATGGGGCAGGAATTCTAGTCCCACTGATAGCTGGTGATCTTTTTTCCTATGGCCAGGGTAGTTGTGGCTGATGACTGAGATCTTGCTGCTTCGCCCGATTAAAAACTGTAATATTTACTACAATAATAATAATAGTAATCATTTTCCTATTTTCTTTCTAGAAAATATTTGACATATATTGATGTTTATAATTTCAAATTACTCATTAAAATTATTTTACACTACTGCACAAATTGAGATTCCAGAAAATATTTTTATTTCACATTACAATTAATATTTTTAAGATACAGGATGGCTCAGCACACACGTATGGTCAAAAGATAAAGTAACAAGGACTACAATATAATACCCTGATTAGTGATTGCACTACCATCCTTGCCCAAACTATCTAATACTAAACTGACTGGTACAGGCTCTGAGTGCCCTGACCTTCTGTCTCGTGTCTTGAATAATTTTAAATCTATTGATATCGAGTGAAGTGAAGTTGTTTAGGGTTCATAGGTCAGGGCTGACCTAGTGTGTGAGCCGTGAAATGTTTTTTTTTACTCTCCTGCCCCAGGTTCAATCTTACCAAGCTGTAGCAATACTGTGGAAAGTAGAGATGATATACATCTCTCTGATTTCAATGTTGAAGGTAAAGGCCATTTAAATAATGTAGATTAAAGATGAATCCTTTTGATATTAATTACAAAAAACAATGCTGTTGGAAATGACCATCTTTTGTGTGGCATTCCATTGCTATTTGCCTTCTTGTGCTGAGCCCATTTGTGTTGGCCACAGGACTGTGCACAATTCACTCCTTGTAACCAGTGTTAAAGTGCTTGTGCTCTTCATTTCAAGCATTTTTAAATTGGTATACACCCGATTGACACCTTTAATATACTAGTCGGTACCAATAATTTTTTACTACATGTACTCAGGGTCTGTAAATTAAATAGCGCTTATTGTGCCACCCTTTAAAGAAGCACTGTAAAAACCAGTATCCAGGCCTGCCACAGTGGTCCGGGAGTACAGAGCTAAACAGCTATTTCAACCAGTTAAAATAATCAGTTTGATAGGCCCAAATCTTTAATGATTATTAGTGACCCTAAGGTAATCCTTAAATGGTCAGAGGGTAAAGTGCATGTTTTAAAAGTCAGACATGTTTATTTATTGCTTTACATATCCTGGCAGTGGAAAACAACCAGTCATGTTTTACTTTGTTGAGGCTGGCTCTCCCATAGGCTACCACTGGTTTTCATTATTACACTTAATAAGTGTTACATTCAGTTTAGGAACACCTAGGAAAAAAAATTAGTATGGGCAATGAACTCCTCTCCGCTCGCCGAGTTTGCAGAGTTTTACGTACTCGATGTTATGAGGATCTTGAGGAGTTCCAAAAATCTCTGCTTTGCATTGCGTAGCGGAGTTTTTTTCGTCGGTCGCTTTCATCAAGGTCAAGTTGGCGAGTACGAGCGTGGAAAATCAACCTGCCAGCGAGATTTCTCAACGCAGGCGGTCAGATTTCTCTTTGTAACCGCTCTCATTGAGAAACCATCCATTCATGTTGAGAAAGCTGCTGCTCAAATAAAAATCTACTTGAGTGGCAGAAAGGAAGCAGCACTCACTTGCATTATGCATGGTGCTGTTCGCAATGATTGCACAGTACGGACAAGCACCTGGCACTGAAAACCACTCCAAACTGCATTTATCTAATGCTCTCCACTGCTCGTGGAGCTCCACGTAGCGAAGCTGAAGTTTTTTTGCAAACTACGCCCAGGCTTAAAAATAATGTAGGGACTCATTTTAAAAGTAATTTACACTTATGGATCTAAGAAGTATTAGACTTACCTGCTGTCTGAAAACCCTTAAGGAAGACTGACTCTGTTTACCTTAAACCCAGGGCCCAAGAAGTGACTCCAAGGGTCAGTTGGAATACCTCCTGTTTGAGCTACAAAGCCACAAGTGGCCTTTTTCCTGCAACTGCTCAATTAACTAGTCCCAACTGTACTTGCCCTGGACCCTGCTGCTGTCCTTTGCTGGAATGACCCCAAACCTCCAAGTGGTGCTTCGCATGTCCTGGACCCTTTGCTACTGCTAGAGTGTACTCCCCATGTCCAAATGAAAGAGCTGGGACTTTAAATTTATTTTCCAACTTTTCCTCTAAAGAACTAACAGGAATCTGGGATCCCTGAGAAGCCAAAGTCATCAACATCAAATTGCAAGTCAGATCAAACTTGCCGATTTGCCCCTGATGGAGATCTGACTATTAGAAAAGTGTCTAATTCCAAACATAGAGAGCTTCAACATGAGCGACACTAAGCCATATCTGATCAATGCTAATGCCTTCCTGGGCACAGACTGCAGACTTCGACCACTCTGAGCATTCCCGTCTTCATCGAAGACTGCACCAGGGACCCGCTCTCTGGCACCATGCCATCATTAAGCCCTACTTCGATCCAGCTTGCAGTTTGAACCACCGATGCCTTGTTTAATGACCACTTTTTCACCAGAAAATGTTTTAAGAAGGTAAACTTTACACTGGGCCAAATCCCTATATCTAATAGTTGGTTCATCGCAGCAGGCCTTAACTATGAGCTTTGACCTACTATAGTTTCTAACAATGGCTATATTACAGTATTTGAAAATCAATAAAACTTCTAAACATTGTGCGGGTGTAATTCAAGGTTATCTAAATCATATGATTTCCTGGAGCTCCGCCCACCCCCTTTTGAGGCCTTGGGTCTATTAGCTCGATACACAACGGCGGGGCAGCAAAATTCCTCATTTATTGCATACTATCTATGACTGTAATTTTACCTACAGACTGACAATCTCTGGGCATCAGTCAGCAATGGTGTTCCATCCACTGACACTCTCTTGTTAGCAGAAGTATGTTATGCAACAGTTGAGTGAGATAGCTGGACCACACTACTCAGCAGATACATATCACTTTGCTCTGCTTTTCCGTGACTAATATATACATCACTTTATTTCGAAATCATTGTATATGAGCCATTGGATGTATGTTTGTTGTTAGATTACAAATGAGTAGCCCTTGCACAAGGACCAACTTACTCAATGTCACGTATGAGAATAACATGTCAAAGTAGAGTGTTACTTGGTTGACAAAGGGGTCAACTTCACTAAGACTAATCTTTTCCATTCCTTAGCTTTTACGTATCAATTGAATCGTGTGTTTTTTGAAAAGTCAAAATAAAACAAAGATACATTCCAGGAATTTAGTGATGATCAAAACTTAATAGTTTAACACTTCTGTCTAGGTGATATGGATTAATCTGTGCCAAATTGTGCTACCACAATATTTATATTATTGAATAGGAAGGGGATGTTATGTGAATATGGTTAGAGTATGTCGAGCTTACATTGGTATGCATAATTATATAGACATTGTCGATACACAGAGTGAGATTTGCTGTTCTAATGTAAGATCGTACCTGTTTCATTGTGTTTCCTATATGAGTTGGTTTAAGGAGAAGTTTCTGTCAGAGTGAATAAATGTTAGATTATGAATACATAGAGAATGTAGTAAATTGAAAAAGATAGCAGGTAGCCTACATATGTAAATAGGATGTCATTAGTGTAGAGATTCGTGTTCAGAATTTGGGGGTGGGAGAGTTGGGACGGTGAATTAATAATTGTGAGAGAGGTATTGTTTGTACTTACCAGTCTACATTCCACCTGCCATTCCCACAATGGCTTCAGTGTGGAGTATGAACAACAACTTCTGCACCGAGGGCATGAGGATGAAGGGATTGGGAAACCCGCTACCACTTGCCATGACATCTTGTGTGCCCTTAAAGAGAGAGAAAGGAATCTCCTCCGCAGGTCATTTAATGACTGGCTTATATTCCCCTGTGCACATCTGGTGTTGGAGGAAGCATTCATCTTATCCGCAATTCTGGTCAACATTTTCTTTCTCTGGCTCATGGTTGTCTGGACCTGTTCTCCAAACAACTGTAGCTCAACCCTAATTATCTCACTTACCATCACAGTTATCTCATTTCAGAGAACCTGGTTTGTCCTCTTCCAGACATTTATTTCTTCAAATAATGAAGACTTAGGACTGCTGCTAGTTTTAAATAGTTTGTGTAGTTTTAGAAGAATCTTTTGTAGTGGCAGCTGCAGGTGTTGTTGTTGATTAGAAATTGATCAGGTGTGTGTTGATGGACACATTCACCATTAGAAAGCCTGTAGGTCTTTGTAGGTGTCTGCCATGCAGGTGCCCCTTCCCACTCTGATGGTGGAAGACCCCAAATATAAGTGTCCACTACACTAACATTGGTGGTCCGTCGGTCCAATCTCAGAATGAGGAGGATGGATAACCACGGTCCTGAGCGATGGAATAGATGGGCCATGATAGAGGAATGACGGTCCGTCTGCCAAACTCTAGATCAGGCCCTTAGTATCTCTTCAGAAGAATCACATCCATTGTATGATGTCTGAGCCAACCTTTGCCCTGGAATAATCACCTGCAATTACCAATGTACTTCAGTCTTCATGTCCTTTCTGTCTTTTGCCTCATTAAGAACACCGCAGTCTGTATGTTGACCCCATCCTTGGCCTTATTTTGCTATTTGCATACATAGGCACCACATATCTCTACGACTAATACATTATGATTTAGGGATGAAAAATGTCTACATGCAGACTGTGCAAAGTCCCTACTTCTGGTCTCACCTTTTACAAATTACTGTAATTGTATGTGTGTTAGTCCAATTGGGTTGCAGGAGTAAACTGTGCCAAGTGTTATTTTCTGCATTAAACATGCAATCATATACTCAATGTAGCAAAGTTCCCATAATTTGAATTATTTTGCTATATTCAGTAGGAAAAAATACGCTGACATCTTGCAAGAAAGTAAATACAAGTTTAAAATGTGCTCAATATTTTGGGGTATCAAGCATTTTCAATAGCCAATGCTTGCTCAGATTAATAAAAGAAAACGGCTTGCATGTAATAAATCATCCTTACGTGAAAGGAGAGGCAGTATGCTGCTCAGCTGCCCTTTTATTAGTAATGCAGTGCTGATATGGAAGCTGATAATATAATGATGCAAATGCCTGTTTTAAAAATGGGCGCCGTACCAATGAAAACAGGATTTGAACAATAATTACATAATATAACAATAAAGGTGATTTTGGTTAATTAATAAAAATCAATACAATTAATAAAAAGCATTACAAATTCACAATAGAATCATAAGTATAAAATCGGCACTGATTAATACACTATAATTTCCAAATCCCCTGGGATGTGTGTGGTGCAAATACGGATACAGTTATGGCCTACTGGTTGACCACAAGCAGGTTAGGAATTTCTAAAAAGCATCATCTTTAGGCTTCTTTCTTCTAACTCCATATTTGCTAACCAGTCCGAGATCACATTACTGTGCAATCATAACAGTGCTTTATATTCATTAAGAGGCCGATCCCAAGGCCCCTTCTGAACATTAGATGTAAAGCTCACTCCCATTTATCTTCATTCATAAAACGGGAGATTAGAATAAAAGTGCTTATGACGGAACAAATTAAAAAAGACGACCTCATATTAAAATATCCGACCAAAATTAGTATTGAAGTGCAGGCTGAAGACCAGTTATCAGAGCATTTTTCTTTCTCGACCGGTAGCAGAGTACAATCTGTTGAGGGTCCTGATTCATGGAGGTAAACTTATACTTTTGTGTAAGTTTTAAGACTTGGCACTGCCTATATTTCTGTGTAAGGATTTCTCTGCCCCGATTGCAGTCTCTCCAGTAGCATGAGCTCCGCACACATAAATATAGTGAGGGGAGTGCACGTAGTTTGTGAATACCTAAAAGTAGTAAATTACACAAAAGTTTAAGTTTACCTTTGTCAATAAGGCCCTGCTACTGCTATTATTTAGCTTCTTCACAGATATATCAATACATTTGGATGTTCGGCAGACTACTTCACAGTCAGTGCCCAGTAGATTCACCTCAGTTGCAGATTGGATGGTCAGATGCCCATCATTATAAAAATAGGACATACTAGTTTTTTATGCAAACTGAGTAAATAAGGACATATATAGGTAATATGCGATAGTGTCACAACCTTTGCATCACTGATAATTCTTGGACCTTATAAAACAGAAACCATATTTTCAAAGAGGCAAGAACAACCAGAAGAAACCTCATTCTCATTTACCTATTTCTAGATGAGTGTTTCAATTAATTTCCATGCAGTACTAAGTATCAGGTGACATAAAGGTTGGTAACAGTAATGCCTCACAAGACAAGCAGCAGTTATTCTGGCAGTAACCTTAAAGGCACTATATTGTGGAATACTTTGACATTCCTCCATAAGGGCCATTGTAATTAAAATTCTATGCAAATTGGTGATTTCGGCAGTGGTGTGTGAATTTGTTTGCTAAACTAATTCATTCCAAATGAGTTTTTTAAAGGTTCCTGCTTCCAAAGTACTCTTCAGCCTAAAACAGCATTTTTGAAAAAGATCTAACAGAGTGTTGAGGCTCAACAGGTCGAACTCCAACGGAAATTGACAATCAGGATGTGCTGTGTGAAATGCTAAAACTGTTCCGATTGCAGTAAAAAAAAAATTATAATTCAGGGCCCCACCATGTAGGATTGCCAAGATCACTTTGAGCCAGATGTAGGTAATTCTGAAATACATAGTCCTTAATAGCGAATTTTACCGACCGCTATTAAGAACTCGGTATTTCAGATGTATGTAAAAAATCAGTAAAAATTACCGATTTGGTATAATTGGTAAAAATTTGCGATTCGGAATGAATCGGTAAAAATAATTACTGATTCCCCATTACCAAATCGGTATCACCGATTCCTTAATACTGATTCGGTAATTAGCGAATCGGTAATTTAAACAATCGGTAATTGTTGAATCAATCAATCCTGTGCTTCCTCATTACCTCACAACCAGGAAGTGGCCACACCCATGCAACTGCACTGATCCTGAAGCTGAAGCCGTCTCCTCACCCACGCACACAAAGCCCTACACGACCATGGCCCGAGCTACCTCAACAACCGCCTCAACTTCTACGCTCCCAAACGCCACCTCCGATCGACCAACCACGCCCTCGCCGCCGTCCCCCGCATCCGAAGAGCGACAACAGGAGGAAGGTCCTTCTCCTACCTGGCCGCCAAGACCTGGAACACCCTCCCGACCGACCTTCGCCTGACCCAAGACCACCTCTCCTTCAGGAAGAAGCTCAAGACCTGGCTGTTCGAGCAGTAGCGGCACCCCACCCCCCCCCCCCCCAAGCGCCTTGAGACCCTCCGGGTGAGTAGTGCGCTCTATAAATGCCTTGATTGATTGATTGATTGGTTTGAGAGACAGGGAGCACAGCAAAGAAGCCAGGGGCAACTCTTCCAACTTTCTCCTGGTCGAGTACACCCTTCAGCCGGAGAGTATGAGTGGGACTGGGGATGCAGACAGCTCAGCCAGAGCTGACAACAAACAAGGTAAGATGCATGCACTGCATGCTGTGCCCAATCCCCAATGAGGCATTGTGAATCCCACTCCAGTACATGTTTTACTAAAAACCAGCAATGCATTATGGGAGATGTAGTCAGAAGTAACACATGTCAGAACAGCCAGTCCACTTAACCCAAAGGCATGTGACACACATCAGCAATTAGCAAGCAGAGGACAGTCAGTGTGATTGGCAGGCATGAAATGTATTATTACGCAAATGCTGTCAGATAAGTGAGAAAATGTACATTCTGTCTCCACAGGTGAGCCATCACGCAGGGGAGCACAGGAAAGGCACCCAGGAGAGAGAGGACACAGGAGGAGGAGGTCCAGTCGCCTGCAGGGCACTCCACCCCATCAACACCACCACCATCACCATCACCACCACCACCATCACCACCACCACCACCACCACCATCACCATCACCACATCACCAGCTTTACCAGCATCACCACCACCACCATCAACGCCACCAGCACCGAGAGCCAGGAGACATGCAGTGGCAACCCTCCAGCAGATGGAGGTGTCCGAGGAGGACAGCATGGGAGGGCAACAGTCCACAGTGGCTGAGGATGCCAATGGTGCAGGCTCACAGTCCCCCGCCGAGGGTCCCCACATAGGTGCCAGACACCGCAGGGCAAGAGCAGCCAGTCCATCTTCACAGGGCGATGATCAGAGTGTATTTGCCAGTTTTCAGGGGAACATGCTTAAGGTGCAGCGCCTGCAAGGCAAAGCTATAAGGTCAGTCCAGCAGCAGATTGTACAAATTAATAGGCACATGCTGCAAATCGAAAAGGGCATCAGTAGCATGAACAATATTGTGGCTGAGGGCATGAGGGACATGTCTGAGGCAGTGAGGCTGCTGGGCAGCAGATTGGATGAGGACCGTTTGGCCAGGCACAGGGAGAGGCTAAAACTTGACAACTACACCAAGGCAGTGAACCGCCTCTCCACTGCCACCTCTCTGCTCTGCAGGCAGTTGGTGGCCATGCAGGAGGAGATGGCCCACTGCAGCCGTGATGTGGCAAGGGGGCTGGTCACAGTGACCAGTGCACTAGAAGTGCTACAGACAAACCAGGTTGCCACTACATGTAATGGGGGATAGTGAAGAGGCTACTAGCTGCAGTAGCATCACACCCCCTATAATTGAGCCAGGAGGCGCAGAAAACGTCACAGTGCTGCCACAGGACAGACTGGCAGTGAGTACAGTGTGCCCAAGGAACGCAGCAGTGCTGCGTGTAGGCGCAGGAAGTAATGCCAGCCATCACATGGTTTAACAAAATGGGTGATGAAACCCTTTTTGGTTTAGTAATCTGCATTCAAATTTGGCCTGGCATGTGAAGCCCTTCATGTTGTGGTGGTGTGCTATGACAAATAAACACCATCACTCACTTACAGTAACTGGCTGTGTCTCCTTAGTTACTCAGAAATAGTTGTGTGTTATCTCTGCCCATCTGTGTATCCCATCTGGTGCTGCAGCCACACCTGCTGCGCTGTGCTCTGGCTGTGGACATTCCTCATCCTCGTGCTCAGAGTCAGTTAGTTCCACTGCTGTTCCCTTCTTTGTGGCAAGGTTATGCAGCATGGCACATGTTGCTATTATTTTACAGCAGATGATGGGGCGGTACTGACGTGCACCTCCACTTTTGTCGAGGCAGTGGAAACTGCTTTTTAAGAGTCCAAAGATGTGCTCCACAACGTTGCGCGTGCTTTTATTTGCCACATTGTGTCTTCTCTCACTTGGTGTGGATGGGTGGAGGTATGAAGTCAGGATAAATGCCCGCATGGCATATGCGCTGTCACCTAAGTGAGAAACGAAGTGCCTTTAATATGAGTCACAACACATTCATCCAAGGTATACATCAGGGTGTGTCACATTGATTTACCTAGCAGGTATCCTTCTCCAAATTCACTCCCAGTCAGATGTGAGTAGATCCCACTGTTCCTGAATATGTAGGAGTCATGGGTACTCCCTGGAAATTTGGCCACAATGTCAGTGATGATGTGGTCCACATCGCATATTACCTGCATGTTGATGGAATGCGTAGATATGCGGGTCTGATATATATACTCTGTAGCTGCAGGTGGGCAGATTGGTATGCGTGTCCCACCAATGCACCTTATTACATGTGGGAACGGTGCCTTTTGGTAGAAATCCAGATTTGTCTTCTGCAGTTCCGCCTGTGTGCTGGGGAAGCGTATGTAGTGATGCCATCTTTGCATCATGGCATCCAAGAAAGAGTTGAAGAAACGGGACAGGCAACTCTGTGACACACCACCAGCCACAGCTATCAACCCCTGGTAACTTCCTGATGCAAGTAGGTGCAGGCTATAGAGCACCTGCACATGTGTTGGTATTGCGTGCGCCCTTGGTGTCTCATGCTCCAGGAGTGGGTGCAGGCCCCGTATCAGGTCTAGAATGGTTTGGGGGTGTAGCATGTACCTCTCATGGATTTCAGCCTCAGTCAGTTGGAAGAGTGAACGTGCAGTCTGTACAGGCGCTCCTCCCATCTCCAGATCCTCTGTCCTGCTGCTTGCAAATGTAGCCGCCATGCAATTACGTAGAGGGCAGCCATTATTCTTACACTGTTGCATTTTGGGGCTGTTTAGATGCAGTGCACCTGATTACCACCTGCTTTGAGTCAGTGGTAATTAGCGACTCCTAAATACTGAAAATTCGGTATTATCGATTTTTGGTACATCGGATTTGCGAATATTTAAGGGTTTCTTATTTACCGATTCGGCATTTAGGGGTTTCGGTGTTTAATAACCGCAAATTAAGGATTTGGTAACTGGTTTCCCTTATTTTTACCGATTTCTTATTTGCGATGGCTTTCGGTGTTACCTACATTGCACATGGCTAAATACCGGTCAGTGGCGCTGAAATTCTACGCAATTCAATGTTACCGACCTGTATTTAGCCACCTACATCTGGCCCTTTAACTCTAATTAGGTCACGATTTGAAGAACCGATGGGGCTTTGTAAATTGTGATAACATTTCCTCAAATTATATTGCAAGAACCCTCCTCGATTACGTATTTCCATTAGCTGAATTTTATGACTGAATTTCTGGTCCTGCCACAACCCTAGTTATAAGTACTTCAGTTGGTATACTTTTTTCCTCCAACTATCTACCAATATTATGCCCCAAAGGATTTGACAAGCTGTTGAACTTTTGGGGTAGATTTATAAAAAAAATCATGCAATGCAGCAAGACAACTTGCTGTGCTGCATTGTGTGACATTGTGTGACATTGGCAGAGAATAGAAATGTGCCATATCTACTAGGACATGATGCATTCCTGCTCTCTTTCTGCACTGGTGCACTGAGTGCTGCCTAGCACCAATGCAGGCATCCTTGCACCATGGTGCAAGGGTACCTGCGTTACTGTAAGGCTTGTTTTTTTGCAAAAAGAGGCACCTTTCTGAACAAAACCAATCCTTTGAGGCATTTTCCATTTCCTACATGTGCTGTAGAATGCAGCACTTGTAGAAAGACGAAATAACAAGGAGACATGAAGATATTTCTCCTCGTTATGCCCTATTGGGCATTTTGATGCAGTTCAAGGTTTATTACCCTCAGTAAATCGGGGACTGGGACTACATAAAAATCCATGGGTGCAGAAATGGAAGAGCCCATGCTCCACCCAAGTAGCACCTTTCCAAAGCTGCCTTGCATTACTTTGGATTTACCAAGCCATGGAGAACCACGCAAGGTGGCTTTGCCTGGCTTTGTAAATCCCACTAAAGGGCTTGTATCACCTTGTATGATGCAAGGGTAGCATAGGGCCTTTGTAAATCTGGGCCCTTTGATTTTCCAAGTTCAGCATAAGATAATTTTCTTTATTATACTGTTGCAAGCATGTCAAAGCTCTAGAGTGTGATCTGGCAGCACAGTATCATCCCCATATTGGAGGGCAGGAATATGAATGGAACTGAGTTTTGGCGGTATTCGATTCTTTCCTTTGGCAGAGTGATCACTAGGTCAGTTGTGTAAAGATTAAAAAGTAGAGGTGTGAATACACAGTCCTGCTTGGTATAGACCCTGTTGGTATAGATTTTGTTGGGTACCGTTTTTCGTACCAGCCTTCATCCTTACCCATGTATTGGTATAAAGCATGCACATTTCTCCAAACAATGTTGCCTAACTTCCCCAAAATCACAATTTTCTCCATAGTACTACTTTTTTCACCCTTTCAAATGTGACACTAAAGTCCAAATATAAGCTGTTGGACTTAGCCCTTTTTGCAGGGTCATCCTGAACTTTTTTCCTTCCTCCTAGTCTTTTTTTGAGCCTGGTGTTGGTGGTTTTAGGACTTTGTGCACTTTAGCACTACTGTCCAGTGTAAAGTGTGTGTACTCTCTATAATAAACATGGTAAGATGGTCTACACCTGTTTGGCATATTTAATTGACCTGTCAGCCCCTTGTAAAGTGGTATCTCAGATACCCAGGGTCAGTAAATTAAATGCTACTGGTGGGCTTGCAGCACTGATTGCGCAACCCACACAGGTTTCCATCGAAAACTCAACAAAACTAAAGCCCCTAACGGACGACAAAGCTCTTAAGCAGCCAAATATCAACTCAGGCACCATACTACTGTTAACCCCAGAGTACGTCTCAAGAGGCCCGCACGACATTTCAAATCGTTGAAACATATTAGGACTCTTCAAATCCATCCCGAACTTGAGCACCCTGCAGTCTAACGACATAATCGCCATTCAATTCATTACATCACTAGGAGCCAATGCGGGCGAAACAACCCAACTAATATTGGCAACTCCAGCAGTTCGAGAATTGGTTCAGTGAAAAGCAGATTAATTTCAAAATCGGGGCATAATAATATCATCATTTAGTACCCCTCGTTACCCATCAATTTTGGAGACCAATCAGAACCAGGTTCCCAGTGCAAGCCTGGCCCCTTTCTCAGTATTAAAAACACCTAGAAAAGCTGAGCAGCAGGTATTTCGATCATACACTTCACATGCAACAAAAAAACTAAAGCTTCACAGAAATCGAGCCCTTTGGCAATCATGGAAGAGCCCAGACAACAAAACTAAATTTCTCAACTATAAGCAAGCTCAAGCAGCCTTCAAGTCCACTGTACGTAGGGAAAAACGAGAGTCATCTAATCAAATTCAAAGCAATTCTGGTCCCTGGTGAACAGGAGCCAGTGAGGCGGAAATGGCCATGGCAGTGCAAACATCGGTGCTGATGAATGGATCCACTTCTTATCCTCCCACTTTAAGATCACCCATCATAAAGATAACTGCCCTACTCCACCAAGCATAAAAACGCAATGATACTCTTACGGGAGGCCAAGAATCAAACACGGCCGTTCCCCAGCCCTTTACCCATTAGCACATTTGACGAGCTCTTACACACAAGTAGGAACAACATCGACTCACTTACTGAAAAGACAATAGTGACACCTGAAGGAATAAAACACAGGATCCTAGGCTCTATAAAGAAAGCCAGGGATGATGGCATACCTAGTCCAAACGGTCTCCCACAGGCAAACTTCAAATCAGAAGCTGAATTTTGGTCAGAGCATTTGATCCCCCTGTTTTTGGAATGTCGAATAAACAACAAAGTTCCTGAATCCTGGAGAGGTGCAACCATCCATCCCGTTTATAAAAGTGGGAAGAGAAACAACCCCAGCAACTATCGAATGATAGGCTTCCTCGACGTGGAGTCCAAATACTATGACAGTACTCTATTGGAAGGTCTCCTGACCTGGGCCACCGAAACAAAGTGCCTCCCATTCGATCAAACAGGTTTTGTGGCTACATCTGGTACAACAACCAATCTCCTAACATTATCCTTCTTAATGGAAAGCAACTGTCCAACAAACTCAATTGCACTGTTGCTTCGTGGATTTCAAAGCGGCCTTCGACTGTGTGCCCCGGGACCTATTGTGGCAAAAACTACAGGGCTGGGGAGTTCCTTAATCCTTGCTACTAGCAAAAGTTGAACTCCACTCCAAAACGTGGATAAGAATCAAGCTGGGTGAAGTCTCCCTTGATCGAGACCAGCAGTGGAGTAAAACAAGGTTGCGTGCTGGCTCCACTCCTTTTTAACTTGTTCATATCCGACCTTTCGCCAATCCTTGATAGCGTCAATTGTCATCCCCTCCAATTAGATGGAGTACGTATCAGCAACCTCCTACGCCGATGACCCGGTGCTGCTCAGTCACACGAAGGTGGGCTTACAGAGGCTACTTGATGAACTGCTCCCCTATCCTTAAAACAAGCTCTTAGAGCTGAACCTATCAAAAACAAAAATCACCTTTGGGACTCAACACCTCACTATAAGTTACTGGGAATATTTTTAGACTCTAGAAGCTCATTTGCCAAGCAAAAAGAAGCACTGAGGACCAAGTCACTAGCTTTAGATGCTGCAGCAACAAAACTGTAAAAAAAACTACTAGGTCCCAGCTTTATCCCATTGTTAAAAGTGATGAAGACAAAAACATCTAACTCTCTGACGTACGGCCAAGAGATTATGAAGGGAACCACAAACATTCTTCTAAACAAACTGACAACCAAAATCTTTAAAAGTGCATTCCATCTGCCAAATTCAGCATTACCGGCACAAGTCCGCCTCGAATTTGGCCACCATGGCGTAGAGGCTGGGGCAGTTATAAAGTTTTGCAACAGACTGCTTCAAGCTCGGAAAGACTCACTGGAGGACAGCCTTTGGCAAGAAATTCAGAAAAGTCATGCCAGTCACAAATATTGGCTCCACCTGGTTCATAGTCTACAATTACTTGGTATTAAGAAATTTTGGGGAACAAATTCCCCCCCCCCCAGTCGGCATTACAGCTAGCTATCAAGAAGAGTGCCAGGTTGTGGTCCTTTCACTCAGACAGGGCAATACTGTCAAAAAGGAAACACGCCTGGGCAGTAATCACTAACTTAAATCCAGGAGTTGAATCCCTTCATTTATCAAGCACTGCAGCACTTTATTTGAAACTAAAGTTCCTGGGGCTGAGGTTGGGTGAAAGCCTTTTTTGAAAAATCTTCCAGAATGGCACCGGAAAGACAGCCACACCCAATGCAGGTTGTGCGGCTACCACACCGAGGGGATGGAACATATAGTTTGCCTATTCCCAACAATGCTCACTTTTCGACATTCATTATTGCGGCGAAGAATGGATAAGACTTGGAAACCGATCTTGCTGCCAAGTCATAATAGCAGCCTTCAACCTGGACAACACAAAGCTGAATATCGGGTTAACAAAATTTGTAATTAAAGCATTAAGCCAGTTGGAAGTTATCGGAGCCGCCAACCCTGTCCCATTATAGCAGGGGGAAACTCCATCATTGGACATATCAACGGCTTGTCGGTCATTAACAAATTGTTGATTCGAACTTGGTCCGCGATACTTATAACAGCAGCTAAGAAGCCCAGTAGAGTTTTTACCAAAAAGTTCATCGTCGTTCCATTAATTTTAACTAATGTATCCATTTTAGAAAATTACGCTA
The DNA here is from genome assembly GCF_964261635.1 of Lissotriton helveticus. Lineage (NCBI taxonomy): Eukaryota > Metazoa > Chordata > Amphibia > Caudata > Salamandridae > Lissotriton > Lissotriton helveticus. The sequence continues at coordinate 875,727,513 of NC_136072.1, read as the reverse complement.
GTGCTTTTATATTGTGAGGGTTTTTAATTTACCAACAATAAATTTCTTATTACTACTATAATGTCCCTGCTTATAAGTACAAGCAACCCATTTTCTGTCTAGCAGGGCTGGATTTTGGCACAAAGAAAAATTACAACTTTTTTTCCATAGATATTTTAAAAGTGGCAATTTGTTGGATTTATCTTAACTAATAATTTGATACCTTGAAGTAAAAAAAATTTACATGACTCCTATTGCTATTTGTACATAAATAAAATATCTTAATGTGAGCCTACGGAGCGATTCATTACAAAGGGGAAAATGGAATTGTCTGTTTTTTCTTCACCAGGGTTTATAAAACATACTTTCCTAGTATCCCTGCTTATAGGTACAAGCCACCCTATGCCTGGGGCGCTTAGGGGAGACTTTAGGGGTGGATTATATGTACAAAAAAAGGTGGTTTGAGTCTTTAGAAGTACCTTTAAATGCAAAGTCAAATTTGTATATACATTTAAGGTAAAGGCACCCTGAAAGGCAATGCTGCCTTTAAAATGACAAGGAGGCTCAGTTAGTCAGTACATGGCTTGTAATTCACCAATTTTTTGAGATATTTACACATGGAAATACAGTTGAAAGCAGCACTGTACAAGAAAAATTATGTAGCAACCCAAGAAGCACTTGGTGACAAGGTGATATGTACAAGTGAAAGGTGACGACGCAAGTGAAGGGGGTGAACAGCGTGAACGGCGCAAGGTGACAAAGTTATATACAGTGATGGCTCGAATGATTGATAAATTCAAGTTTTTTGTAGCACATTAGATCACAGTTATGAGCCAAATGTTGTAGTGCGCCAAATAATTGCGCTGTAGTGTCGACGGCGTTTCGATCCACAATGATTTGGGATCCTCTTCAGGACAGGTTTGGCGAATTGGTGTAGTGCTGGAGTTCAGATAGGTGCTGGTTCAAAATTGTACCAAGTCGTCTTGAGGTGATCAAATCCAAGAATAAAATGGAGGCATCATGTGCGAGTCAGATACGGTATAGCGTCTTAATCGGCGTATCTGGGTAGAAGGCGTCCGTGGCGATACAGGGAGCAGCGTCTGAATGAATCTGTACTGCTGCCGGAGTCTGAATCGCAAGCGAGGGTTCCGACCTACGATGAGGGGAAACTACAGTAGTTTCCCCTCAGTAGTTTCCCCTCATCGTAGGTCGGAACCCTCGCTCGCGATTCAGACTCCGGCAGCAGTACAGATTCATTCAGATGATTTGGATTTGATCGCCTCAAGACGACTTGGTACAATTTTGAACCAGCGTCTATCTGAACTCCAGCACTACACCAATTCGCCAACCCTGTCCTGAAGAGGATCCCAAATCATTGTGGATCGAAATGCCGTCGACACTACAGCGCAATTATTTGGCGCACTACAACATTTTGCTCGTAACTGTGATCTAATGTGCTACAAAAAACTTGAATTTATCAATCATTTGAGCCATCACTGTATATAACTTTGTCACCTTGCGCCGTTCACGCTGTTCACCCCCTTCACTTGCGTCGTCACCTTTCACTTGTACATATCACCTTGTCACCAAGTGCTTCTTGGGTTGCTACATAATCTTTCTTGTACAGTGCTGCTTTCAACTGTATTTCCATGTGTAAATATCTCAAAAAATTGGTGAATTACAAGCCATGTACTGACTAACTGAGCCTCCTTGTTTCCTTCATATGTAATGTTTTTTGCATACACAACTTAATTGCCTTGAGTTTGATATTGCCTTCCTAGGCATGTTTGTTTCTATTTCAGCTTTTACATGATACCTGCACCCACTGTTGAACAATATGTGTGATTCCCAAATCCTTCCACAAGCCTATCTGACAGCCCTAGCACAGAAAGTGTATTTTTAAAACCGCTTTTTTAAGCGTTAGTAAATAAGAACTTGTTGTCTGATGCCCTTTGAATACTATACTCATTCAGTCTCTAACAGCCTCATGAGCCACAATTGTCTGAGACCCTAATGCCTAATGAAGTGTGAGATTTTTAAATCCTATGTGCATGAGACATGACCAGGAAGTTTTCCTAAGCAACTGCAAATATACATATTTTTATTTGCAGTGAGACTATTACATTTTATAACCCTTCACCAAGCAGTATGCCTTCGGTTTTCAAATAGTTGATTTATGATGGAGAGCCAGAAGATGAACAACTCGTGGACATGGCCTGGCTATTTCGCCACAGTGTTGGTAATGTGGTATTTGTCATCAAATATGGTCTGCAAATTGATTATGTTTGTTTTGTATACTTGGGTGGTGACTGCTGGTGAAACAAGATTCCCACTTGTGCCGTCAATGGCATCCATTATTTGGGGGAAGTGGGTGACTTGATACCAGCCATGTGCGACCCATACCTGCTCTGCCCCATGATTTGGGAACTGTTGGAGCTGGAGTGTGAGATTTTATACTATTACCATTAAGTTGCATAGCAGCAAGAATGCTGTACACTTCGTGACACACCTGACTGCATAGCACATACACTGTGGTACCGCAAAACGGTGGAGGACTGGTATGTGTGTGATGCATGCCGGTATGGTATGTGACTTGCATGTAAGTGGTGGCCTCCAAGGAAGGTCCGATTTGGTCAAGCATTCATCATGTGTTTGCTCGGCCTGTAGGTCTTGATAAAGTTCTCAACATACTGGATACAAAGTGTGCCTCTATGTGAAACGTCCTTCTCCTATCTTCTTCTTTAAAGAAGTCCTAGTGGGCATAGTCTATGTTACACAATTGCATGGTTGTTTCCAGTGGAGGGTGTCATGTTCTCCATTTTATAGTGCTGAAGAGACCTCTAGAGCTTTGCACCTGCAAATTCAATTTAAAGTCATTTCCCTCAAGACTTTGAAAGTGGATGTATGTTCATGATTTTTTGTGTTCCCTCAACAATTTAAAAAGGACATGCTGCACTAGGCTTCAAAGTGAAAATCCACATGCAGAGAACGTTGCAATCTTGATCAGCATTATTTTGTATTCATTTTTGCGGGTAGTCCGGGAGAATTAACCTTCGTTTATCTTTGCCCCCTCGCTCTTTTCACTTTCCCTTTTTCATTCCTGTTGGACTTGGCCCTTTTGGCAGGGTCACCCCTGAACTTTTTGCCTATTAATATGATATGATGTTAGTTGATTTCTGGTCTATGCGCACTTTAGCACTGTGGCCCAGTGTAAAGTGCATCAATCAATCAATCAATCAATCAGAGCATTTGTATAGCGCACTACTCACCCGGAGGGTCTCAAGGCGCTGGGGGGGGGGTCCGCTACTGCTCGAATAGCCAGGTCTTGAGCTGCTTCCTGAAGGCGAGGTGGTCCTGGGTCAGGCGGAGGTGGGTCGGAAGGGAGTTCCAAGTCTTGGCGGCCAGGTAGGAGAAGGACCTTCCTCCTGTGGTGGCTCTTCGGATGCGGGGGACGGCAGCGAGGGCGTGGCTGGTCGATCGAAGCTGGCGCGTGGGAGCGTAGAAGTTGAGGCGGCTGTTGAGGTATCCTGGTCCTTGGTTGTGTAGGGCTTTGTGTGCGTGGGTGAGGAGCCGGAAGGTGATTCTCTTGTTGACCGGGAGCCAGTGCAGGTCTCTCAGGTGTCCGGAGATGTGGCTTCGGCGGGGGATGTCCAGGATGAGTCGTGCTGAGGTGTTCTGGATCCGCTGGAGTCTCTTCTGGAGTTTGGCGGTGGTTCCAGCGTAGAGGGAGTTGCCGTAGTCCAGACGGCTGGTAACGAGGGCCTGGGTGACCGTCTTCCTGGTCTCGGTGGGGATCCATCGGAAGATCTTGCGTAGCATTCGCAGGATGTGGAAGCACGACGAGGAGACGGCGTTGACTTGTCTGGTCATGGAGAGGGAGGAGTCCAGGATGAAGCCCAGGTTGCGTGCGTGGTCAGTTGGTTTGGGTGCGCTGCCCAGGGCGGGGGGCCACCAGGAGTCGTCCCAGGCGGAGGGTGAGGATCCCAGGATGAGGACTTCCGTCTTGTCTGAGTTCAGTTTCAGGCGGCTGTTCGACATCCATTTGGCTACTTCTGTCATCCCTTCGTGCAGGTTGGCTCTGGCGATGGCGGGGTCGTTAGTGAGGGAGAGGATCAGCTGGGTGTCGTCGGCGTAGGAGATGATGTTCAGGTTGTGCTGGCGTGCGATGGCTGCGAGGGGGCTCATGTACACGTTGAAAAGAGTTGGGCTGAGCGAGGAGCCTTGAGGAACGCCGCAGATGACTTCGGTGGCCTCGGATCTGAACGGGGGGAGGCGGACTCTCTGTGTCCTTCCGGTGAGGAAGGAGGTGATCCACTCCAGTGCCTTCTCCTGGATTCCGGCGTTGCTGAGGCGCTGCACTAGGGTGCGGTGGCAGACAGTGTTGAAGGCCGCGGAGAGGTCCAGGAGGATGAGGGCCGCTGTTTCTCCGTTGTCGAGCAGGGCTCGGATGTCGTCTGTGGCTGCGATCAGGGCGGTCTCGGTGCTGTGGTTGGCCCGGAAGCCAGACTGCGAGAGGTCGAGGGATCCGTTCGTCTCGAGGAAGGCGGCCAGTTGCTTGTTGACGGTCTTCTCGATGACTTTGGCCGGAAACGGGAGCAGCGAGATGGGGCGGTAGTTCTTGAGGTCGGTGGGGTCTGCTGATGGTTTCTTGAGTAGAGCGCTGAGTTCGGCGTGCTTCCAGCTCTCCGGGAAGGTGGCGATGTCGAAGGAGGTGTTGATGATGTCCCGCAGGTGGGGTGCGATGACAGCGTCGGCCTTGTTGAAGACGTGGTGAGGGCAGGGGTCTGTCGGAGATCCGGAGTGGATGGAGTTCATCGTGCGGATGGTTTCTTCGGTGCTGATCGGGGTCCAGGCGCGGAGGGTGGTGGTGGGGGGCGGTGGTTCGGTCGTGGCGTGCGTTGGTTGAGTGCTGAAGCTGTTGTGTATGTCCGCGATCTTGTTGTGGAAGTAGGAGGCGAGGGAGTTGCAGAGGTCTTGCGAAGGGGTGATGTCGTTGTGTCCAGCGTTGGGGTTGGAGAGCTCTTTCACGATGTTGAAGAGTTCCTTGCTGTTGTGTGCGTTGTTGTCCAGTCGTTCCTTGAATGCGGTTTTCTTGGTGGCGCGGATCAGCTGGTGGTGTTTTCGGGTGGCGTGCATGTGCTCTCTGAGTGCGTGTGGTGAGTTTGGCCTGCCCTCCCATAGGAATGCATGGGGATATGTGTGTCTATGGTAGTTCCTGATGTGTGGGGAGTGCAGGGTGGAGTTTGGTATGTGCGAACTCGTGAGATTAAATGCTGCGCGATGATGTGCACAGATTTAATGTGTCTAGTGTAGAAGTGCCACTTTTAGAAGTTGGCATGTCTGTGCAGTGAATGTGAATTGACTGTCTGGCCTGTGATTGGCTGGAGCTGGCTTGTGTGCTGGGCTCGAGGAGTCAGGATGAGTCTGCCCGGTGGTGAATGGGGAGATATGCATGTAGATGGATGGAAGAGTTGCACCTGGGACCTGAAGGGGGCTAGGCCTTCCCTCCACAATGCTGGCTCCACCCCCTGTGGTGTGTCTGATGTCCCTGGCCTGTCCTGTCCTGTGAATAGGGAGAGGGGCTGAGCAAAACAAAGTGCTCAAGAACCAGTTGCATCTGGTTTGCTCCTTGCCTGCACCTTTGGAGACAAAGGAAATATGTGTATAAAAGAGGGAATGTGACCCCATGATTTTGTTCTTGTTCTGTACTTGAATATACCAGGAGCGTGCTGCCGCTGGGGCCCAGGGGAAGGCTTACTCCCTGGGCCCTGCCCTGCCCCTGGATTCCTGAAGGACTTTCCTTTGCTGGGAGCTGCTGTGCTCCATCTTGTTGCTCCAGGACTCCCTGGATCCTTTTTGTGCTTCTGTTGCAGCACCGTGGGAGTGCTTTGCTGAGATTCCCCTACAGAGCGCTGCCCATATTTTACCAAGAGCCTCTCTTGTCAGCTTGCAGCACGGAGCTGTGCTCATTTTTGAGGGAATCCGATGTAGGGATTCCCCCACTGTTGTTGATTCCCAGCGGGGGTGCCCACCCGCGTCATGCCCACCTACTTTGGTTATTTTTAGTGCATGTGCCCACCCTGCATTATGGCCGCCATCCTCGTCCTGTATTTAATTTAAGGAGCCAGTGTGCTCCTGGGCACAGTTGATTTCAGAGCCGGAGGGCTCCAACACTCCACAGTTTGGCACTACTATTCCAGAGCCAGATGGCTCCACCGGGAGGCGCAATTCAGGAGAGAGCCCCTGAGAGGGCCAGAAGTGGCACAGAAGTGCCCAGCCTTCCCCCAGCTGTGCAGCACTTAGTGCCAGCTGCAATGTTTTGGTTTTGGCGCAGTGGCGCAACCTTGACTTTCGCTGCTTAGGCAGCAGCCCTGACTCTATGGACATAGGGCATTGAGTCCCTTTTTAGATGGCCAATTGGCCAGCGGGGTTGTTACTTTTATAGGGCGCCAGGACCTAATGTGATTTATGTGCTAATGCTTTTGGGTGCTAGGAAATGTATTGTGTATAGTATGTTTTGCGCACCCTGTATGATACCTCTAGATACGGTTTATGCTCAGGAGGTGGTTTTACCTGTTTAGGTTTGTGTTAGAGAGATTATAGATCCCTGTGCGATTTACTCCCTGGTGTAAGTTTTACTTAGGTGGTGAGGGTCTAATGTATTTAGACTTGTGGGATATTGTGCCTGTTATGATTTATATTGCTGGTTGATGCTGAGTATAGTGTCTGCCAGAGATTACTGGCTGTGTTCTAAGTTCATATATCCATTTTACTACTTCTTTACCAAGTGCTGATTCTGAGAATGGCCCACGTGGCCCTTTCAGGTGTACATAATCCCTTGTAAATATTGCCCCGTGCCAGTTGGCACAGTGTACATAATGTGTTTACTATCTGATGTGTTTTGAGAATGCAAAGGCTACTTTTGATATAACCTTGTGTGGAGTTCCTTTTGTGGGGGGCCTGGGATGTTGTTGCTGGTGGGTGCGTGCGCAAATGCTTTACTCATTGCCTCCGGGATAAGCCTTACTGCTTGTGTCACGTTGCCAAGGGGGTGAGCAGGGGTTATCTTGGCGTGTAACTCCCTTGCCCTGACTAGAGTGGTGGTTTCTGCCTTGCTTTAGTGCAAGCCTCAGCCAACCGGAAATCACATTTCTAACAATTCCCTTCAATGCATTTACTCATTTACAACGCCATTTTAGTAGGCAGACTATTCTACTTAAAGCAATTCATGTCCACTGGCTCTGTGATTCAGAATTTCCAGTTCAGGAGCAGAAGTCACACCTATTAGGTCTGTAGGTGACACCTCTGGGTGCAACACGTTTGAAACCCACCCTTATATTATCGAGATGCAACAAATGTTCCAAAAAAGAGCGTTATGTTTGAACAAGAGGAACGATCTTGCTGTACTTGCTTAGTAGGCCAGTCTAGCAATAAATAACAGATGCCTCTTCTGGAGAGCTCACGAAGAGAAAGATGCAGTAGCTGGCTCCAGAGCTCCAGTGACATTTGCCAGCAATGCCCTACAGAGTAGGCTTCTGCAGATATATGGTCACACTTTACATTCTCAGGCACGCCAATGAAAGGGCATCTCCATTACTCACACTCCTGGCTGTCAAGCCATGATTAAAACTGCCAGACACTTTACAAGATCATCACTTTTAGCACACAACGGAGGCCTGATATCGAGCAGATGATATGTGGCATTGCTAATAAGAGTAACAATGCTGCGGCTCAGCCCCCTGAATGAAAGCTGGCTTTAAAATAAATAAAAACTAATAAAAAAGAAATGTCTATGTTAAACCTAGGCACCAAGAGCATAAAGTAACGAGTACGTAAGGCAGAACAACTCATGAATTAAGAGCAATAAAGGGCACCGTGATAAGTCATCTATCAATGTGTGTCACAACTAACATATTTATCACATGTA